>NC_071471.1:57714355-58421855 GCF_028500815.1 Rissa tridactyla | reverse complement strand
GAATCCCGCCTTCCCCGCTTGAATTCGGACCCTGATCCGTTTGGGAAAGGCCGGTCTCTCCCCCTGCCCTGTGCTCACCTCCCCACCGTGGGGATGGCGGGGACCCCGTCCCCGGGGTACGGGGCACCGGTGCGGGGGCGAGGAGCTCCGAAACGCTCCGGGTTTGCCCGGGAATGGGAAAACGGGACCGGCTCTGCTCCCACTGTGAATCCACGCAGGGAGAAGGCCAGGCAAGGGGGCCGCTGCCCCGGGTGTCCCCGGCCAGCAAGTCCCGGAGGTCTCGTCCCAGCTCCCCCCCTTCCCCGGAGCGGAGCGGCCGGCGGCGGCCGGGGCGGCGGGGCAGGTCCCCCGCCCGCAGGGCCGGCTGGTTTAGGGGGATGGGGATAATTTGGGGGTCCGGGGCGTGCAGGAGGGGTTCCGTGGTGGCCCTGGCCGCCGCCCGAAGCTCGGCCCCCGCAGCAGCACTCCGAGCCAGCTGGGAAAGGCTGCGGCTGGGTCAGCCCCAAAGGGCACGATTCAGCGCTGTCACCGCGTCCCTACTTGCGCTGCGGGATAAAAAAAAACAGAGAGACAGAGAGAAAAGAAATTAAAAATAAGGGTGAAGGAAAAAAAAAAGCCAATTCCGGATTGTATCTAAAATTCGAGGGAGAGTAAACCCCGAGCAATAAATCTACCCAGCTAGGTAATCCCAGGAAACGGCGCGTTTCAAAATGCATGACAAATGAGGGGCACAA
This sequence comes from Rissa tridactyla, assembly GCF_028500815.1. Lineage (NCBI taxonomy): Eukaryota > Metazoa > Chordata > Aves > Charadriiformes > Laridae > Rissa > Rissa tridactyla. The sequence goes on along the minus strand of NC_071471.1, from coordinate 58,421,121 downwards.
GCCGGCGCTTCATTTTTAAGCTAAAAAAAAAAAAAAATAATAAGAAGAAGCTTTTGTTTTTCAAGATGCAAATTAAATAACCAAAATCTCAGCTATTTGGAAGCGGGGGCGAGCCAAATTAACACGCTGCAAATCTTCGAGAGGAGGCTTTATTTACTAACCCGCCCCAGCCACGTGTGGTAAACTTCCGCGGGTCCAAGGCGGCCCGGCATCTCTTCTCTTTGCACACAGAAGTCAATAGATCAGAAATCCAAATTAACTCCCAGCCTGTTTTCCATACACCCAGCCACCCTCTTTTATTTTTTTTTTTTTATTTCTTGGTTATATTGAATTGTAGTGTTTGCAGCCTCATTAAATCCATTCCAAGACAAAAGAATAAAAGACTGGGGGGAGGGAGGGGACAGGAGAGGAGGGGGAAGAGAGGGAATGGGGGGGTGACACACACAGATAAAGAAAACAAATAAAGCCCTTTAACTAGATCTTCACATAAATGTCACAGTTTCTCAGCATTTACGATTTGCCTGTTTAGCATAAAAACACTTAAGGACAAGATTGAAGGCTTTCCGAGAGATCTGGACAGAAGTCAAAGCTATCACTCCGAGGTAAAAAAACCCAAAACAACAACGCAAAAAAAATCGAAAGAAAAAAACAAACAAAAAAACGAGGGGATGGCAGGGTGGGGGCGGGAGGTGGCGGAAAACAAGTGCTCTTCCAAATAATACTAAAGAAAAGTGGATTTCATTGTAATTCATAGGCTTGTTCCAAATACCAAGAGAGAAAGAGAGAAGAATAGAAGCGCACAGATGCCCCGACGAAGGGAGAACAGTTCTGCTCCCATTGTTGTGGAGTTAAACAGTGGAAGGGAGGGTTAACCTAATCCATCAAATTGTCTGGAAATTGTGAAGAAAATTCAAAAACCATATGGTCTCCAAGCGCTCGCCTTCTCTCTGCTGCGGAGGGGCACGCTTGTTTCAGCATGGCGAACCGCAGGAGGCTGTATATGCTCCATTGTCGCTTGTCACTTCAGAGAAGAGGGCTCATTTGTCCCCAGTTTTCATGCTTTACGCTAAAAATTACAACCCCATCCATTCTCAAAGAGGAGAAAGATTTATTTAGCCTCGGAGAAACTGGACCAAAAAAAAAAAAAAAAATCCAACCCACAACCCTACCCTGTCTTATCTGGACACTTTTCCGCCGAGCTCTGCCACTGTACACCAGATTTGTCTTTCTCACATAAATTTTGCAAAGAATAGGGAGAAACACACGTTGCTCGACTCCAAAGGCAGGTCACGCTGCCAAGAGAAAACACATTCACCAGAGCCTTAATTTTGGAGGAAAAAAAAAAAAGAGGGGGGAAAAAAAGAAATTTAAAAAAAAAAAAAGGAAAGGGAGGAAATTAAGCATTTTCCATCCTCGTGTCCCCGCAACAGCGCTTTTGCCCAGAAGCGGAAGGTTTGGCGGAGGGCAGCTCCCCCCGCTCACACGCACCGATCTTTTTGTCCAAATCGGTGATAACTCCTTCCCCTTCGCTCGGGTTTGGTTTTAATTTCCTTTATATTTTTTTTCCCCCTTCCCTTTCCTCTCTAATTTCGGGCTGGAAAAGCCTGGCTGGGGGCGGGAGCGGAGGTGCGGGCGGGGGGTGCCGGTAGCCCCGCTCGTCCCGCCGCCGCCGCGCATCCCCCGCGCCGGGGAAGCGCTCCCGCACCTCCCGCCTTACCGCTCCGCCGGCTTCTCCCTCTGCTAAACCTCTACGTGGCACTAACCTTAACCAAAAATAAAATAAAAATTAAAGTAATAAACTTCTCGCCCGTGTGTCCCTTCCCCGTCATTTTCTCACAGGTACTTCGCTTAAAGTAACTTTAAATGCAAACGGGATGGGAGAATCCCGGGTGGGTGGGGAAGTCTGTCGCAACCTCGGACCAGCGGAGCGTTCTCTCGTTCACAAAGAAGGACGTTAAAAGTATATTAAAATGGTAAAGATTTTATTGTATCGGAAAAAAGAGCTATCTGTACAATTCTAAGAGACAGTAAATAAAGCGACATTGTCCCTATCGGAACTTAAATAGCAGGCCTTTTAAAATTTGTACAATTCAAACAAAAACAGTTCTTAAATCTGTACATTTTCTTTTAATTTATAGCGTAATATTTAAATGTATTGATCTTGGGATTTGTCCTTTTTTATTTTCGTAGCATGCAAAAATTCTAAAAAGAGTAAAAAATAATTCTAGGATTTTTTTTTCATTTTCGTTTTTTTTTTTTTGTTACCACCTTCATATCAAAAATACGAAAGGCAGCTTTTTAATAAAAGCACAACAATAGCTGAAAATGGTAAAAATAGCTTTTAATTGGTAAAATGAGGCAGAAATTGCATTGGAGACAAATCTCTATGCTTTAGGAAAAAAAGAAAGTATATATTTTTCAACTTGCATTATAACCCATCCCCAAGTTCCCAAGATTGCGAAAGGAAAAAAATATTTTTAAAAGGAAAAAAAAAAATTTACTTCGTGCACATCTGAAACATGCAAGGAAAGGAAAGTGGCTATTTTTTGCTGTTGCCGTTCTAAGTCTAACTTAAATCTCCTCTAAAGCGGTTCGTTTCGGAAGTCTTTGAAAACAACTGCCTACCCCAAACATCTGTTGGAAGCCGAGTTTATTCCAAGGTTACGCGTCTCCCTTCTAGACAAAATAATCGTCATTGATAGCTATTAAAAAAAAAAATAATAATCAAAACCTCAAAAAGAAGGGGGAAGGAAAAAAAATCCAATATATACGTTTAAATATTTATACAGAAGCCGTCCGTAATTGCACCATTCCGAAGATGTGACAGGCGGAGGGATATCGACTCTACCCTAAATTAATTTGTGTTTGTGTGTGTGTGTGTGTATGTGGTGGGTTTCTATTGCTTATTGCTCCGACCGAGGGGGAGCAGCCGGGGCCGGGATGGGGGGGCCGGGGGTGCCAATTTGGAGCTGTCGGGGTGGGGTGGGGGGGAGTGGGACGGGGCGGGGGGGTGGTGGTGCGAAGGTTGCGGGAGGGGGGGAGGCCCGCCGGCCGCCCCTCAGTCATCCACGTCGATCTCCACGTCCTCCTCCTCCTCTTCCTCCTCCTCCTCGCTGTCCCGGCGGCTGCGGGGCCGCTCCGTGGGGGGCGAGGCGGGGCGGGGGGGCGGCGGGGCGGCGGTGGGGGGCGGCGGCGGGGAACCGGAGCGCGCCTTGCCCCTTCCCTCGGCGCTGGGCTCCAGCTCGGCCAAGGCCACGATGTCCACGGCGGGGTTGGGGCCCAGCTTTTTGGCCGATTCCACGTCGGCCTTCATCTCCTCCAGGTCTCGCTTGAGCTTGGCGCGGCGGTTCTGGAACCAGGTGATGACCTGGGCGTTGGTGAGCCCCAGCTGCTGGGCGATCTGGTCCCGGTCCGCCGGGGACAGGTATTTTTGGTAGAGGAACCGCTTCTCCAGCTCGTAGATCTGATGGTTGGTGAAGGCCGTCCGCGACTTTCGACGCTTCTTCGGCGTTTGCCGCTGCCCGAAGATCGTCATCCCGTCCCTGCCTGCCGACGAGCCGCCAGATTGTCGCCGCTTTTCCCCATGTGTGTCCCCCCTCCCCCGCCACAACCCTCCCCAAACCCCCACCCAGACCCCACGCCCCTACCCCGCCGGTATCGGGGGGGAGCGGGGCAAAGCCGCCGCACCCGGAGGGCCGCCGAGTACCGGGGACCCCCCATCCCACCCCGTGAGACACCCTGGGAGATTGTGGGGGGCGTGGGAGGAAGAGGGGGGGGAGGAAAACCAGGCCGTGGGGAGGAGCGGGGCACCCACCCGCGGGGGGTCCCACTCCGCGAGGTGTTTACCTTCGGCCGCCTGCAGCACGCTGACTTCCAGCCCCTTGAAGGTCTTGCTGGCCAGCTCTTCCAGGGCGCAGAGGGGCGAGGTTTGGGAGAGCAGCGCCCGGCCGGAGAGGGGCAGCCCGGCCGGGGGGTGCTTCTCGGCGGCGGAGAGGAGGTGGGCCGTTCCGCAGAGGGTGTAACTCCTCCGCACCGAGGGCTTGTTGAGGATGTCCTCGATGCTGAAGGGAGTGAGGGGCTTGTTGGAGTTGGCCGGCGGTGGGAGGTGATCCAAGGGGCTCCGCCGCCGTTCTTCCCCCGAGGAGGGCTTGGGTTCTTCTTTGGAAGTCATGATGGGACCGGGCCGCGCGGGGCTGCCTTCCCCACCCGCGACGGGGATGCGCTGCCGCGGGGAGAAGCCCCCGGAGGGACGGCGGGGTGAGGGCGGCGGAGACAGCGAGCAAAAGTTGAAGCCCACCTCCAACTCCGGCGGAGGAGCCCCGGGTCCTCCCGGGGAGAGCCACGTCGGGCGGCGGGCAGGGCGGCGGGCTGCGGCCGGGAGCGGAGCTGCCGTCGGTCCCTCGCCGAGAGGTGGTCCTGCCGCACCTCCTGTCCCAGGGTTTTGGGTCGGGGATGTTTTTTTTTTTCCCCTCTCTCTCTCTCTCGCTCCTCACTCTCCGCTCGCTCTCTCACTCTTCTCTCTTCCTCTTCCCAGCTGCTATTTTAAGAAACACCCCAAATCGCAGCACTTTCCCTGCCCTCCCCCCCCAAAAAAAGGGAATGCCCCCCCCCAAATAATTAAAAAAAAAAAGGAAAAAGAAAAAAATAAAAATTAAAAAGCAGACTTCGGAGAAGGGGAGAGCAGCCCTCGCACCGAGACCTCGGACCAGGGGGAAAGAGGCGAGAAGAGACGGGGTAATTGACTATTGCTAACAAGTTATTGTTGATTGGGAGGTAATCAATTATCTTCAATGACACTTTTCGCCCTCTCTCTCTCTCTCTCTCTCGCTCGCTCGCTCTCTCTCTCTCTGTCCAATGCAGGCTTTTGCAAGTTCGGAGACCCATTAATTAGGAGGCGGTATGGAGGTGGAGCCCAGTTGAATTATAATGCTGAATGCACTTGTCATATTCTGGCCCTGCTATTTGTTTGGACATATATATTTTTAAATTACATTACAAACCAGCCTTTATTGCATCAGGATAATACAGTATAGTGAAAAATAACAATAAGCGAAAACAAAACAAAACGAAAAATATCCGGCGGTATCTTTTTTTTTTTCCCCCGATTTTTTTTTTTAAATACTATTTCTCCCTCCTGTTAATTCCGGCTACTAGTTTATTTAAAATGTCTCTCTTCGGCTCTACCCAGAGTCGTTTGTTTTTTAATGAGGGGAAGAAGGGGAGAGCCTGGTTCCAGGTAAGGCAGACCTTTCCTTTCCAATAAAATCCGAAGGTTTCCGACGAATTTGTCGTGCTCCTCTTTCCCAGCGCCCTGTTCCGGAGCGGGCTGAGGGAGTCGGGGCGGGAGCATCTCGGCGGCGGGGCAGCGGCCCCCCGGGAGGATGCCGGTGCCGGGGGGTGCCCGCGGAGGGGCTGGGGGGCGTGGGCCGGGATCGCTCCCGGGATGTCGGCGGCTTCTTCGGCTCCGTTGTCGCCGGGGGTGGCGGGTGCTCCCGACCGGGGGCAGCGCGGGGGGAAGGAGCAGGCAGCGGCCGGGCTCCGCCGCCCAGCAAAGCGCCGGGGAGGGCCGGTTTCCAGCCCGAGGCCTTTTGCTGCGAGCCTGCGGGCAGCTCTGGAGGCGGCGGGGGAGGGAGTGGGGCAGCGGCGGCGGGGCTCGCTGCGCACCCCACCCTCGGGGCAAACCCGGCGCGGCCGTCCGTGGGGGCCAGAACCGCTCCTTATTATTTTTACGCGGGCCCCCAGCTCCGCAGGGCCGGAGACAAAGCCCGAAGCCGGGGGGGGTGAACTGCTTGGCCCCCACCCTGCGTGGGGGCAACATCCCCCACGTTCCCCGCGGGGCGGCCGGGACGCGGCCCCCAGGCCGGTGTTGTCCGGGGCGGGCGGCGGGGCAGGAGGGGAGCCCGGGGCCGGGTCTGGCCGTAACTTTCCCTCCTCACCTTGACGGGCAGGAGGAGGGCGGTTGGCAGCTCCCAGGCCGCTAGGTACCAAACAAGCACAAAAGAAGCAAATGGCTCCTCTCCTTAAAGCGCCCTCTTCCCATTTTTTATAGCTCTCTGGGAGTCTCTTTATGCAGTGACCTATTTTTAAAGGCCTATATTGGGTTATTCATCATATCAAATACTGCGAGGAGCTGGGGGGGAGCCGGTCGGGGGGGAGCGAATTACACTGATTCTAAATCGCCCGGCTTCTTTGCTTTGCTAGGTGGATTATTTGCTTCGCTTTGCTTGGGTTTTATGAAGTGATTTAAACATATTTTAACCAATTAGAGACTTTCCTCCTCTCCCTTGTGTCCCGTCGCATTATTTTCCAGCGTGGCGTTTTATGTCAGGATCCGGGTTTTATTGAGAACTCAGCCGGGGATGCTGGTGTTATAATTACAGAAATAAGATTAAAAAAAAAAAAAGAAAAGGAAAGGAAAAAAAAGGAAGAAAAAAAAAGAAAAGAAAAAGGGGGGAAAGAAAAGAAAGAAAAATACTCTCGTTCCTGGGTGAGAGTTAGGGCGGGCTGGCGGGCGTTTGGGATGCGCGGAGCTGCCGCCGGCTCCAGGCTGCACCCGGCCCTCCTTCCCCGCGGAGCGGAGCGCAGCCCCGGGGCGCAACTGGCGCCCCCACCCCGAGCGCAGCCCGCTCCGCTCAGGGCAGGGGCGAAAATGCGCCAGACACAGCCAAGCCCCGCAAACCGTTCCGGATCCCCTGCTCTCCCTTCAGCCCGCATCTCCCCTTCCCTGCCTGCGCGGGGGGACAGGGCTTTTAAATGCACCCTGCTTTTTTGGGGCTCACTAGTAGGGGCAGAGGCCGGGAGGGCGAGCAGCAGCCTGGGGACAAGCTGCCCGGCACAGAGAGACCCATTTTCGTTTGCCTCGACAGCTGCCTGCCAGGGAAGACACGGGTTCATGCTTTGCATGAGTAGCTCAGCCCGGTGGCTCCAGGCCTGCCGCCTGCTCTTGTCCCCAGCGTCCCCCCCAAATAGAGCCTCATTGAGAAAGTGGGTGGCTGAGAGGAAAGGGGGCAATTCCCGCGCCCCCTCCCCGAGCACTCTGTGGCTGTCCCGGCTGCTCGGTCCGACCGACCCCTCTCCGCTCTGCTCCCGGCTGCTCGGTGGCGCCTTTGGAGGGGCTGGTTTTGTTTCCCCTGCGCTCACTTTGCCTTTGCAACCGCTGTAACTCGCTCCCGGCAAACGACTCCCTCTCTGCCCTCCGGGGGCGGCCAAAATTCAGAGGAGGGGCAGCCTAGGTTGCCCCCTCCCCGGCTTAGGGGAAAAGCTCAGCATCCCCCCTCCGCACCCTTCGAAATTTAATTATTTTATTTTTTTTTCTTTTTTTTTGGCAGCGCGCTTGGCACCCAGCCCCCAGTTAGGGACCCTCGGTGCCCCGCGGCAGGTCCCATCGCATCTCTCCGTCTTCAGAGGGCCCCGGGGAGCAATGGGGCCCCGGGGACCGCCCGGGGCCTGATCCGGCCGCCGCCACGGAACTTCGCATCCCGTCGGGCTCTTCTCCCGCCCGTCCCGCTGCGGGTCGTGTCTCCCAGCTTTGGGGTCGTTTGGGGAAAAATACCCTCATCTGAAGAGCTTCAAACACACACCCCCCGCCCCGCCACACACACACTCTTCCCTCTCCCGCCAGCTCCAGCCCCTCTGAGGGGGGACGAGACACTTATCCCCTCCTGGTACTGGCAGGAAAAGTTTGGGTCCGTCCCCCGGCCGAGAGGCAGGGAGGGGAGCAGGGGTGGAGGGAACGGCGGCCCCTCGCTGTACCCTGGGATGTATGAGGGGGTCCCCCGGAGCCGTCGAGGAAGTGTCGCTCCGGGTCCCTGCCTTTCACCGGGGAAGAAAAGCGAGTAAAAGAGCGGCCTCTCATCCTCCACGGAGCAGAAAACTACCGCTGAATCGCAAACTACTCGGGGGGGAGGGCGGGCAAAAAAGTCCCTCTGGCTACGAGTAGCATCGTTGGAGGCGTCTCCCCTGGCCGCCCCCAGAGCCGTATTTCGGGGTGTCGGCGTGGCTGCCCTCCCCCGGGGAGCCGTCCCGGGCACGGGAGGCAGCGGCAGGGCGCTGCCGAGGCTGCCCGGCTTTGGCTGTGGGCGGCCCACTTTTGTCCAGGAAAATGTCACAGGAATATAATTAAAGCAGGCGGCATAAATCATTCAAGTGTTGATCACCAAAGTAACTGCGTACAAATGACACCTCCTTTCCCGGCATAGCTGAGCCGTGCATGGCTCCCAGTTATGTCTGCCTAGTTTAAGTGGTCTAAACACGTTACCGCTCCCTGTTAGCAGCGCGGAGAGGAGCAAACTCCGTGCCCTCTAGCTGACAGCGAGCGCCGGGTCCTGGCACAGCATCCCGCACGGGGCCGAGGTGGCCAGCCGGGAACCTAGGAAATAACTGTTAGTTTTGTCTTTAAGCACCCCCAAATTTGGGGCTGCGAGTGCCGAGAGAGCCCCGGTGGGACCCGCCGTGGAACCCGGAGGAGGGAGAGCCGCGGCGGGGTCCGAGGTCCCTGGTCCCAGCCCTCTCTTGCAAAACTGCCAGTAAAACGTACCCACAGGTGTCCCCTGTCCCCGCCGCCGCCGGGCACTGCTTGTCGTTGCTCCCTTTGGATAACAACCGCCCCGAGCTGGGCGCCCGCTGGCTCCCGGCTCTGCTGGGGAGGGGGCGTCGGGGAGCCGGGGGGCACAGAGGGGCTGGGGACAAACTCCCCGTCCGAGCCCAGCTCTGGAGGTCGTTTTACAGCTATCGCCCGCTTCTTCCTCCCCTCTCAACCAGCTCCCTGCGGGGGAAAAAACTTCGCTGCACCAAAAATAAATCTGACCCAAGTGCCCGCACCCGGCCGGGGAGCCGGGGCCAGGGGCAGCGCGCCCGGCCCGGACGGAGATCACCCTCCCCGCGAAGCCCCGGCCGGGCTCTCCCCGGCAGAGAAAAACGGAGAAGTTGCCGCTCCCTCGGGGGACTCTGGCAGAGGTGCGGGACGGAGCAGGGACGAAATCTGCGCCCCCCAGAAACCGGTCCAGAAGCGGGGGAGCGGCGAGCAGCCTCCTCCGGGCGGGCAGGCAGCGCAGTGCCCAGCTCTCCGTCTTTCCGCGGGGTTTTTTCGTTTGCAAACGAACTCCGGGGCAGAGCCAGTGGCGCTGGGGCCTGCGGAGCTGCAGGGTCTGGGCACCCCCTGCCCACCCCCGGGGCCGATTTGTTTTCCCTCTAAAAGGACCCCCCTCGGACCGCCTCCCGCCGCCCTGTCGCAGGGCCAGGAGAGGGAGATGAGCCTAAATTTGAGCTAGCCCCTGGGCCGGTGTAAGCGGGGATGCTTTCGGAAAGCGTGCAAAGAAAATGGGGGAGCCGGACCCCCCTCAAGCCGGTGTAAGGTAGAAATTAAAAGTAACTCCCGGGGCGGATCGACTCCTCCGGCCGCCCCATCGCCTTGCGTGGGACTGCGAGTAGCATTTCCCACGGCGGGGGAGGTCGGCGGGGGTGCTCCCATCCCAAATGTCGGGGGCCAGCATGTCCTCTCTCCTCTTATCGTGGCTGTGGATCCTCCCGACCCCCCAATCCTGCCGGTTTTTTGGGGTTCCCCCGGAGTTTGGGGGGGCCGAAGAGCCGGTCTGTACTGCTGGCTCTGCAGTCAGACCCCCGGTTTCCACCCGGGGACAGGGTCCTCCTGCAGCCGCCGCGGGGCTTCTCACGAGGGAAAAGCGAATACGAGCATCTGAACGTATTTTTATTCTTTTAAACTAGTTTGAATTTTTAGTCCAAGAAATCCAGTTGGACGCAAGCTCCCCGGGAAGAAAGCCGGGACGTGCCCGTCCCAGCTCCAGGCAAGAAGAGAACTTGATTTTTATTCTTTTATTAAAAAAAAAAATAATTAAATACTTCGATAAATGCAATCTGCAGGACCCCTCTGGAGGGCAGGGAAGTGGGACGGAGCCTGCCAGGGACATTTCAGGCCTCCCAGCCGTGCCAGGCTCTGCCGGCGGCAGAGATTTATCAGCTCTCGGGTCTTCCCTGCTCCGTCCCAGTCCCGGGAGAGGCAAGGCCGGGCCTCGGGGCAAGCGGGGAGGACCCACCGGACGGGATCAGCGCAGCCCCGACCCAGTTCAGACCCTGTCTGTCCCCTGGGTCACTCTCTTTTTGGACGGGGCACAGACACAGCCTTCTCTCCAACCCCCTTCGGCTCCAGGGAAGAGCTTGGAGGGGGGGAGACCGGGGCTCCGCGGCTGCGGAGCTCGCCCTGAGACCGCGGGGATGGGTGCAGGGGAGGCAGGGGAAGGCAGCGCCCGGCCCGCGCAGCTGCGCCCGGAGGCAGCTGGAAATAACGCGCAGCCGTGGGTTTCACTGTCACCTCCGGGCTGGGGGTGTCGAGCCCCAGGGTGATGCCCACCTTGGCCCAGGGGCTCCCTTGCTCCCCCCGGGAGAGGAGAGGCAGGAGGGGCTGCCCGCAGGATGCCCCCCCGCCCAAAAACTTGGCTCTGGACTCAGGGCCCGACAAAACTTTGTTGGATGTGGAGGGGGGGGGCGACACAGCCACCCAGCGCTGTGACAGCCGAGCCGTGCTGGCTCCTCTGAGACCTGTAATATCTCCGCTGCTGCCGGCACGCGTGAATAATTCACCAGGCTGCCAAATGCAAGTAACGTTTGTGGCAGCTATGAAGGAGCCGGGGAGGCGAGGGCTCATTTTTGGGGAGCAGGAGGAGGTGTGGGGAATCAATTGAAACTTAATAAAGGGAGTGGGGGGGAGAATGGCGGAAATAAGCCAGGCAACTTCTTCTAATAACAACTTGGTGTTAATAATTCAGGAGCAGTCATTGGATTATAGCGCAATATCCGAAGTACGCATTGCCGGCACAGTGCGGGTGGATAATGTAATCGGAGCTCATTTCGCCTTCCAATAAATTACAGCAGCAAAAGTTTCCTGTTAAAGCAGTTATTTGTATTTCTTTTTTGAAGGTGATCCCCCTCCCTCCTCCCCTTCCAGCAACTGCAATAAGAAAATTAATTAAAAACTAATATTTCCACCCCTTGCAAAAGCAGCACCGAGATGCGAAGCCAGAGTTTGGCTGTGATATCTTCCAACTTTGAGCGCCATGAGGCTGCTCCTCCCCACCTCTCACTTCTTTCTTTCAGTGCTCCTGTTTTTCTATCCCTCCTTTTTCGCATCCTACTCTTTCTGACCTCGTGGGACCTCTCTCCAAGCTCGGACAAGTGCTGCTGCAAAGAAAAAATGTCCCTAAAACCCATCCCTTCACGTTTGGCTTGCTGTGTTTGTTCCCCTTGTCGCTCTCAGGTCCTGTTATGAAGGGATAACAGCTAGAGGCAGAGTCAAACAGCAGTTCACTTGTCTTTGAACTCACATGTGAGGTGAGTTTGCAAGACCCTCATTCTTTTCCTTCCAAACTGCAGCACCATTTACTAGCAGACCCACACCCCCCAGACCTAGCCAGGCTATTCCAGCTTTCCTCTTCTCTATTCCCCTGCTTCTATCGCCAAAGGCAGGGCTATACCCTTGCACTTCTGTGGCCTCCATCCATGGCCGGGGCTCACCACCCGGTTCTCAAGGCTCTCCCACCATTGCTTCTGGACTCAGGGCCCCACTGCACTGCTCTCCTGTGCCAAGCTGCTCTCTGTGTCCTGCTTGGGGCCCGTCTCAGACCTGCCTCGGAAAGTGATCTTTTCCCAACAGCTTGGTCATGGCCAGCAGACACCTCTGATGGGACGCTTTACACCTCTGTTTATTTTATTCTGCATTCCGCTCCGGGAACCTTAGACACATTCCTTGGACAGGCTTGGATCAGGCATGACTCTTTCTATGGGTACTTTTAGCATCCTGTAATGGTGGCTGGCATTTCCCATCCTGCGTAATAGCTGCTGTCAGCTTACAGCATTTCTGTACCGATCGTTGTCGGATCAGGCTGTCTCCCTGTCTCCAGTGCTGCATGCCAGCACAATGGAGACAGAGAGAGAAGAGCTTCCTGCAGGAGCCTGGGGTTAAAAAAAAAATATCTCTCCTGTTAGGCATTTCCCTAATTCCTGCTCTTTGGGAAATGATTCAGACCCTGAACTCTGAGGTTTAATATTGATACAAAAATGCCTCATCTTTAGTGATTCCATCTCTGAGCGTCCTGAGGTCTGGTCCATTTCCCTTCTCTGTTTTGTTTGGTTCATGACATCTTGTGGCACCAAATTCCCACGTCCTCCTGACTGGCACCCAGGGCTCTTTTCCAGCTGATGTATGATCACTTGTGATGGTGGAACTTTACTGCCTAGGCTTTTTGTCTGGGCACTGAGTAAAGCATGTGTAGTGAACAGCCACAAGACTTCTCCCGTTTTTCTGCTTGAAATCTCCTCAGGGCCTATTTAGTTCTACTGCTTTTTACAGGTGTGGAAAGCAGGTCTTTGCTAATGCCAAATATGCAGCGACACGTGGGTCTGGGTTCGGCTTGTATAGGGCAAAACCAGTCAGGTTCCCCACATCTGCTATCGTTAGTGTTACAACTTAACAAGGATCTACCGGTGTTCCTCAGTAAGAGCTAAGGGTGGGGGGGTGAGCAAGATGCATAAAGGGTGTTATTATAACCACAAACAGCAGAAATAACTCAGTCTGGGGTATGCAAAGGGGCCGGCTGGTACGGGCGTCCCTCACCCTCGGGAGAGGCTGCGGCTGGTTTGAAAGGCCTGTGGCGAACGTGGCTTGAAGTCTTGCGAGGCCGGGTATGGAAAAATAAGGCTCGATGCCCAGGCCCCGAAGGGGTCCCTGGCTGGGGGGGGCGGCGGAGGCGCCGGCGGGGCAGCAGCCGCTAGAGGGAGGGCGCCGAACGCGCAGGGAGCGGGGGCGGACGGACGGACGGACACACACCGGGGCTCACCGCCGCTTCGCAGATGGGAAAGCAGCCGTGGAGGGGCTACTTCGGTCTATCCCAAACCACCGGTCGACTTTCCCGGAGCAGCCCCTCTCCTGCACTTTAAATACTGTGATTTTTTGCTTGGAAAGCTGTGTACCCGTTCCTGCTGCTTCTTTCAGTCTTAGCAAAGAAATGTGTGGTGGAAGTCTCCTGTGCTCTGCAAACCTATTGCGAAACTCCAGATGGTCCCTTATTATAGGTAGAGAGTGTCCGTGAGCCTTGGAGTAGATGAACTCGAGGACAGGGTAGAAAAGTGATTTCAGTTTCCTAAGGTTAAACACTTGTCGACTGATAATGCAAGGTAAGTTACAGGACCTATGATTTTTGGGGGTGTATACAGATCCTTAAATGTTGACCTCATTGCATACGGGGGTTACAGCGTAAGGAGGAGTGAAGTCCAGCAGAGGAAGAAAGAGCGCCTGTGGACCCCACGGCGATGGAGCAGTGGCAGTGCTGTGGGTGCAGCGGGACCACTCTTCTCTTTGCCCTTTTGGCCCGTGTGCCTGTGTAACCTGCAGCCCCACAGGCTCAACTGGGCACGTCGTGCTGCAAGAACACGACCTTTTGCTCTGAAGATGGTAAGAGCTTTGTGCTGGCAGCAGAACAACATACCCAGTACAAATAGAATCATTCTGACAATAAATCACCGTCCATAATAAGAAGACATCGTTAATAATAAGTCATCCAGGGGCCTCTAGAGATCAGCATACAACTTACTGTAAAAATAGATAGGAAACATGGTGTGATCATTACAAGCAAGATAACAAATAAAAGAGGAAATGACTTTCATAGGCATTTAGCTCTTCTTTCCTTCCCCCAGCTTCTAGCCAGTTCTGTTATCAGTTTGTTATCAGGACGGCTATGATTTAAGTTTGATCACAAACCCAGATTGCATTTCGCAGATGCAGAGCCCTGGGTTGAGAGCACCTGTGGGCTGGCCAGATCGCTACCTGCAAAGGAGCTGCCTGGCAAAAATCCCTCCTCCTTTTTTTTTCCCCCCTCTGCTCACAGTGTGATCCCTTAGTGATCCCGATGTCTCCAAAGGTCCTGGATATGGGCAAGTGCTCCCTGGTTATGATATACAGGAGCCGGCTGAGGCCTTGCCCATAGATGTCGTCTCTTTCCGTACCTCTTCAGTTGGCAGGATTTGTTGCCCGGCTCCCATGGCTTTGTTTCGGCTCAGCTGACAGGGTGACTGGACTTCAGAAACTGGAGAATAGCGAGGGGCAAGCACATAGCAAAATCCAAGCTTTAAAACAAATGAATGTTCACATCGAGAACTCTCCGGACCCAGGAATATTTTCACACATAAACTGGCTGGCATGAAAAGACTTGCGAAAATTTCTCCGCGCACAGAAGATCTGCGAATTTGACACATTTGTTTAAGGACAAATTTGCAAGTCCGACAGCTCTGAAACAGATCTGCTTGGGATATCAGTGCTCCTTTCTTGCAGCAGAGGGGAAAGAGGTTAGGGCTGTTCAAATCTTTCTCGGTTTCTCCCCTTGTTTGCTTTTGCCAGGCAAACAATAGCAGATGTTATATAGTCAGTTCAGTTCGCTACTAGTCCCATTATGTTCTATTTATGTTTCACTTTATTGGCTTTTTTTTTTATTTTCCTATTATTGTTTCACTCTGGGGGAGGCAGAGGATATAATATATTCATCTTTATTATACAAAATCTGTGTGAAGCATTTAATAAAATGCTGTTTCCACACAGCTAGGAATATTACTGTTAGCTATTCTTAAGTTAATGCTCCTATTAAAAAATGTTTGATGGCTGCAGTGACTGGAACTTGTGTGGACAAAAAGCACACACACCACTAAATAAGGCACTCATGGCAATTCAGAGATTTCCCGACGCCTCGTGGAAAACTTCTGTTTAGCCAGATTTCTGCTTACTTAGCATATTTCCAGCATTGTCGTTCCCTGGTTTTATTATTAGTTTTATTCGAATGGAAAATAAGTTTTGCTTTTTCTCCCCCAAACTTTCCCCTGCTATTGGAGGGGTCAAATCTGACCCCCATCCCCAGGTCTCTGTCCCAGGAGGGAGTTTTGGCAGAGGTAGGTGTGAAGGTGATGGGGGCGGGACACTGATGGGAATGCAGTCACGGTTGCTTTCTGAACCAGGACCAGCTTTTGTCAAGCCCATGATGCTCTCCTGTCCCCAAACTGCTGATTCAGTCCCAGAAATGCCTGCAAGAGGTAAGCCAGGCTTGTTCTGCTTTACAGGCCGGCGGATGGAGGCAGAGAGTCTATACTTACTCATGGAGATGGAGCAGGGCAGCATCTGAGACCTACAAGTGATGGCACCTGGCTGTGCCAGGAATGGGAGTGGTTCTCCATGGACCAGGAGCACAGGAGATCGTGCTGCTTCGGGGATAATGCAAAACAGCCATGAAAAGTCAATGTTATTGCATCAGGTGAGAGGAGATGAGCGATGGAAAAGTACCTATTCCTGAGGAACAAAAAGCTATTTTCAGAGATGAAGGTCTTTCCCAAATCGATAACTTTCCATGGAAGGTGCAGACATCCACACCCAAGACAACACTCACTTAGGGAGCATCAGATCTGGTTTTAGACCCAGAGCTCAGTCAAACACACAGTTTAACACCATGCTTCTCCCTGGCACAGGCAGGATTTTGACAAGCAGATGAACCCTCTCAGAATCAGGGGCTTTATCCCTGCCCGTCTCCTTTGAAGAAGTTCAGCGATGTGAGCGCTACGCATTTGCAAGAGCTGCTAATGGCAATCAGGCCGGCCCTGATCTATACTGTCACCATATACAAGAGGCTGAGGAAGGCCATATAGGGTCTATTGAAGGTCTGTCTAGCCCCGTATCCTGGCTTCACCGCTGCCTGGTGGTGGATGTCCTGAGAGAGCAAAAGACCCAATTATATAGTACATTATTATCACTATAGTATTACATTATATTATTATAATACAAACGTTAGGAAGTATATGGCACGCTTCCCTGGGATACTTTCCCAGCCCCTCGTTCAGAGAGTCCTGAGCCAGAAGTGATACCTTTGTGTTTTATAGCCGCAGATAGATTGTTCTTCCACGAACGTGTCTAACCACTTGTTCAACCCATATAATCTTTCGGCATCCATGATATCCCGGCGCAATGAGTTTCACGGCTAATCTACAAGCTATGCAGATAAGAGCTTCCTTTCATTTGTTATGAATCTGCCACCTGATAACTCCACGTCCGCTCGCACTTGTTCAGGAAGAGGCGACACACAGCTAATCCCGGCTCACCCACTCCTCAGCCTGTCTGACAGCACAGACGTCCATAGTCCTTGGTAAAGCCTGTCAGCCTGCAAACACAGAGCTGACTGTGGGAGAGGTGAATCTTCTATCCTTCAGGACTGAGCAGCTGATGGAGAAGACCAAGGAAAACCAAGACGTGCCTCAGAGAGAGAATGACATTCATGGTGTAGCGGGCAGTGGGGAGGTCTGTGGTGTCCTTGGTTGGACAAACACCTGGGGATGATGTTGGGCCACCAGGATGAAGTGGAGGAAGACGCCTGGCTGATGCATGGGATTGGCTGATGTATGAAGGAAGATCACTGTGAAAGTGAAGGGTTGGCTACTGGGGCTGCAGGGGTGAAGCAGAAACAGTGTGGCACGGAGCTCATCCCAGTCGGCCAAAATCTCCATAGTGTCCTGAAGAGTCTGGGCAAAGCAGACCAGGAGCTTGAGGCTCACACATACTCTCTTGGGATGGACCTAAACTGGGCATCAGTGCATTGAACGAAGGTGGAGAGCATCCACTGGCAGCACCCAAGGCAGCGCTGCCAGGACGAGAGACTGTCCTCACCCTGGCCCCATCGTGTGCTGCAACGCTCTGGGTTTGCTCCTTTTCCCACCCAGGTTTTGGTGCCTTTGTGTACCCCACCTTCCCAGGGCCGGGAGGGCTTTGCAGATGTAAAATGAAACATCCAAGGAATTTGGATGCAGATGAAACATCCAAGGGACTTTTGGGCCCTGCTATGAAATTGTAATGCCTTGGGAATTATAAGGGTTATAGCAGAAGTGTAAGGACAAGTGTCCTCAGCCTCCACAAGGCTTTTCTTGGTCTCTCTAGATATGTCACCTTGTGTGTTGGATAGGGAGAGGAGCTAGAGGAGGGAGGACATGCCTGCTGTCAGAGCAGTCATTTCATGACAGTGCATTCTCCAGAACAAGAGCGCCTGCGAGAGAGAGAGAGCTTGGTAAGCTCCAGGAAGTGGAAATGTGTTACAAAAGCACCATAAACATCTGCTGAGCGGTACCTGGGAACGTGACTATGAGAGAGAACGCAGAGGTGCAGGGGGGAGCGAGGACAGGTCTTTGAAACGGGTTAAAACCCCCAGCACTGTGGGGGTGATGTGAAAGGCTCGATGGCACCGTGGGGGGACACCAGCCCTGCCAGGCTGGGGAGGAAGCCCCAGGAGACGCTTCCTGAGGCTTTTGCAATGTGATAGGAGTGAGGAAAATGCCAGACTTGCTTGAAATACTTCATTTTAATTGCAGAAGGCTGCCTGTCATCTCCCTGCCGCCTCGCTGGGATGCATTTCTGTCTCAGTTATACGCATGCAACTTTTGGACTGGTGAATGGTGCCAGTGACAGGCAGGGACCAAAATGTCCTTGATGCAGACATCTCCCCCTAAACAGTCCTCTAGGACTTAAGCCCTAAGAGCTGCCCGTTGCCCTGCTGGGCAGACTCCCTGGGTCATCCAGTATCATTGCTTCACTGTATTTTTCCAAGTTTTTAATGTTTCACTCAAAACCTTGGGGGCAGTTCAGCTTGCACGTGTGGGTTTTCTCACCTGAGTTTTGTGGTGACAGAGGTACCCTTGAAGATGAGCAGATGTTATGGACAAACTGCCCAGGGCAAGGGACAAAGATAAACCGCACTTTTTTTTTTTTTCCATTGGTTTAAGCATTCTCTCATGATTTTGAACCTGCTTCCCAGGTTTTTTGGCTGCTTGGTGTTGACAGCACTGAAATGGAGCATGGGTTTCCTGCCAGGACCCATAATTCTAGTGATTTTCCAAAATCCCTCGGTCTCCAGAAGCCATTAAACAGAATCGTTTTCTTTCCTGCGACCTCCCATTGCAGTTCCCGATCCGATGATCTGCACTGCTGTAACGCGCAGCCCCCACGGCTGCATCCAAAGGCGCACCTCCCGAACCCTGGGTGTCTGCTGAGCACCTCCCAAACGAACCATGGGCTCAGCTGTCGGCTGCCTCCAACCGTATCTGCTCCCACGGTGCTTCAGCCTTGCAGGTTCACTAGCAGGAGGTGAGGGGTACAGGGAAATTTTACCTCTGTTGGTCTGTCTATCCTCCTCTCTCAATACGAACCTACATTAAGAAAAAAGGACAAAGCTGTGTTTCTAATGATCCTTGCTGTTGAAGGGGGAACTATTTAGGGAGCAAATCTGGGTGCCCCGAAGGCAGAAATGCCCATATGGTTTGGGGAGATGGTCGGGGAAGGTGTGATGCAGATATTTCACCCCACAATGTGGACCTGGAAGGGACAGCAGAACCCACCTGCTTATCCAGCCCTTCACTCCATAAGATAAACCAGTCCTCTTGGGGTTTGTGGGAAATACAGCACCTTACCCAGTAAGCGAGCAATGATCTGCCATTGCTTTAGGTGTTGAGGAGCCTGAGAAACAGCGAGGTGATTGTGCTTGTTTCCCTCTGGTCTTCGTTATCTGTTATGTTAAAAACCCCTCCTGGCTGTAATCTCCCAGCTCAGTTTCCCATAACCACCACTGGATGATCTTTCTCCACCACCCACCTCCTTAGACCCCAGACCTTAAAGTGCACCCCTGAATTAGCCCGACTCAGACACTCTACGCTTCCTACACTGGTCTCCCAGTGTGGGCTGTGCTGGGAGGAGGCCATCTCCCCATCACAGGGCTTTTCCTTCCCCCAGACCCTCAGCCGTGGTGCCCTGGGCCCCGCAAGGAGCAGAGACAGCTGGAGTTTGCAGACTCATGTGCCCCATCCCCACTGGTACCTGAGCTCAGAGGAGGGATGTTGCCCTGGCTGTGGAGAGCAGGAGTGGTGGCAGCGGGGGACAGTCCCCATCCCACACAGAAACAGCACTGCGGGGTGTGGAGGCAGGTGAGGGGATCGGGCAGAGCATCGCGAGCAGGCAGAGCATCGCAGGCAGCCCCTTCCCCGGGCACCACCGCATGCGAACAGCCTTCTCCCCCTCCCCACAGAACTTCCCTCCCCAGCGACTCCCTTTCCCTTCCCCTCCCCGTGCCAGCGCGCAGGAGCAGCCAGTTGGTGGGAGGCTGAGCCCCGGCTGCTCGCCGTCTCTCCCACCATTTGCTCCGGGGAAGGCCCGTGGCGCCATGCTCTGCTGTCTGCCTCGATGTCTTTTTAATCCCGTTTCCCTGGTTTCGCATGGCAGCGGCCCACGTTCGCCTGTGCAAAGCCTTCCTCTGGATTGTTGGCAGCCGCGCTTCCAAACCCAGCTTGCCGTTTTCCCCAGAGTGGTGGGATTGATTGGCTCCAGCCGGAATGGGCATGGCTCTCCGCTGCTTGGACCGAAATGCAACCATCTGTTACACCTCTAGTTAAAAGTACATAAAGTTGAGCATTTGCGTGTAGACAATACCACCCCTGATACGCTTTCCACCGCACATCCCTCTCGCACTTTGGCAGGATCTTGCACCGCGATGGGCCCAGTACAGGCAAAACCGGCACTTTAGCTCTGCTGGAACCAAGCAGCGCGGAGATGGTGGGGGCGTAAATCAGCCTTTCCTTCTTTCGCTGCAGCCGGTTGCTGTCAATTTTGTAGCGTGCCATGCCCCAGGCTTACGCCTGGCCGGGGCTGGTCCTGCTACCCCCTCCCCACCGGGCTGAAGCCCTCCCTGCGCTGGCGGCCAGGCTGCCTCGTGCCTGCTGTGCCACTGATGCCAGTGGAAATGGCAGTGCATCGCTGCGTCGCAGTCGGACGTTCCCATCGAGCGAAGGCACTGAGGATAAAAAGGCAGCAGAGAGGTGGGAAGACGGGACCAGCATGCGAGAGAGGCTGGGGGGTGGGAGCGTGGAGGCGAGCATGGCAGATGCATCGCCCGCATAGCCCTGCACCTGCAAAAGCCTGGACCACACACCTGCCCTGCTCACTGGCCCGTGCTGCCAGCCTGGCCTCGCACTGCCCATCCACCATCTGAATGACCCCACGGAGCGGTGCCATAAGGGAAAGGCAGGGGAGTGGAGTGGGAACGTGGCTGAGTAGCCACCTCCTCCCTGAAAGCGTTGAGCACAGCAAGACCCTGCCATAGCTATAAGGAGATTTCCATGGGCAAACGAACTCTGGCTTCTCCAGTATTGCTTCCAGTTCCCTCCCTTTCCCAGCTTTGTGACTTCCCTTCCCTGAAAGCTTCAGACAGATGCTGCTGGGGGAGGCAGCCGTTTGCCATGCTGCACCCCAGCAGCAGCTGCTTTTCATCTGCCCGTCCTGCCTCCACCTCCTTGCTGTGGCTTTCCACGTCCACCACCAAGTCCGCGCTCAGAGACCCCTAAAAGCATCTGGCAGCCTCCTACTGGGTCCCTGAATGGGCACAGCCTCCAACCTGCATTGGGTGGACGTGGGTGGGCAGGGAGAGCTTCAGTGCCTGTATGTTGGGGGAAAGCCTGAGTGTGCAGCAACGGCCATGGTTATTGCTCATCCTGAGACACCAGATATCCCAGCCCAAACCAGGGCCTGTTCTCTCCAAGGAGGCTGCAGACTGCATGTGCAAGGCAGAGAGGCAGAGGAGAAATAGAGGCACAGGGGTGAGAAGTGACCCTGTCAAGGCCAGTGAACAGATCAGACACAAGGAAAGGAATTACTTTCCTCCAGCCCATTTATACCACTGTATAAATGTACCATTTGCTGAGCTGTTTACCTTCCCCACGCCACATGGCTGAAATGTTTGAATGGGGCATCTCCTTTTGGAAAGACTTAGGACAGAGAGAACCCAAATTCCTTAGCCTGCCAAGGCTCACAAGTGGGGGGCAGCATGTGACAAGGACCCTCAAAGTGCAGCAGCATCCCCCAATCACTGTCAGTAACTCTCCCTGAAAACGCTGATCTCCTGGTGCTTTCACTGGAGCCATAGCTCAGATGAAGCGAGAAGAACATCACCTTTGTGACGTTAGAATGAGTGATGTCCCCAGGAGCTGATGGATATTGGGTAGCTAAGCCTTATCCCAGGTCCCTTCTGGATTACAGAGGGGCAGGCGGTGACGTATCACTTGTCCCTGACCTTGTTCATCTTTGTGGAGCAGTGGAGGTGGTGGGAGAAGGGAAAGGCTAAATGCACATCCCGGGAGCCAGGGTGGCTCTGAAAGCTGAGAGGAGAGCTGGGGGCTGGGGGAGAAGGAGAGACATCCGAGCTCAGCGCAGGGACAGCAGATGGATTGGAAGGAGTGTAACCTTGTGGCAATGCATGCTCCGGTCCCCGCAGCTGGCATTAAGGGTCAATTATTTTCAGTGTAACAACTCATTTCTAACTGGAAAGAGAGCGACCTGCTGACACCGATAGGGCCTGCTGATGTCCATCTCCCCACCGTGGGAGAGGACAACAGCACAAGCCTTGAGCTTTGTTTGTCCTTGATCACACTGTGCCCAGATTTCCTTCCGGACCCTCTGGTGTGCTGGATTCGGTACATGTAGACCTGCCCATCAGGTGCTCGAGCACACTGAGCTTTGAGGGGCCAGCAGTGTGGTGCAGATGGGTGGGCACATTTTTGGCACCCACCCCCTTCAAGAGCTCTAGGAAGCGGCACCTCCCTCTTTCAAACTGTCCACACTGGACAGGCTCAGGCTCCGTGTCTGGGGTCAGAGCCCAGGACAGGTAGAGCCAGCCTGGATGGAGAGGGCTGGGGCAGGACCCTGGTATGATGGGGACTGGATCCCGCCCTGGCCTCCAGCCCCGGGTCTCCCTCACCTGTAAGAGAGCGCACACCAAGGCTCTGCTTCTTTTGGAAAAGAAACTCTTTAAGGCCAGAGGGCTTCCCCATCACGAGGTGCAGTCTGGCGAGGCAGCAGGGCGTGCACCAGGCCTGCTGAGAGGCAGCAAGGCAAGGTCTGGGTGCTGTCCTTGCTGCGGGGCACCGGTCACCCATCTGCAGAAGGCCACTACTGTGCATGATGCCCTGGTATGAGTCGCTCTTGCGTGCCAGCAGCGCTTGATTCAAATCCAACAGGCACCCCCAGAGGGATGGACTCTTGATTTTAGAGATGCAGGCAGCATCAAAGTAACTGTCTCAGGAAAAGCGTCTCCCTTCTGCAAGCTTAACACTTCCCTGGCTGCAGGACCACCCTCCAAGGGCTGTGATGGAGGACAGCCCTGGCACCCTGACTCTGCCCGTGCCACAGCTCGGGGCATTGGGGCATCAGGGCACAGCCAGTACCATGGCCGGTTGTCACCTTGCTGTGTTCCCCTACCCCTGCTCCCAGCAGCCGGCTGAGCTCAGGAGCTCTGTGCTCCTCGGGAAGGGGTCCAGCCTGCTGAGATGACTTAAACCCCTCCAGCTTGTGCCATCCACGTCTGGCTGTAAGTGACACCCCCCACCGTGCCAGGTCCTTGACCTGGGAGGAATTGCTTTTGCTGGCAGAGCATTCTGCGCTGCACCGGCCACCCGACCACGGGGGCAACCTGCTGCAGAGGGAGCCCATGGCATGACCCAGTGCCAGGCAGGAGGACCTCCTTTGATCATCCCTCTCTGGTGAGGCCACATGATACTTGTGAGGTCTACACGATACCTGTGACATCCACACGATCCACTTGCCCCACAGTGTGAGGTTATGGGCACTTTTGGAGTAGGATGCTGGAGCAGAGCCTTCCCCCACCCCAGGCTGGCTGCTTCCAGTGTGCTGTGTGGTCCCGGCTGGGTCCCCTGTGCTAAGAGCCATGCTTACCAGCACATGCCACCATGACGGAGTGGGTGAATGTGGTAGTGGTTTAGATGAACATCCTAACTCACAGCAGGGCTGTTCTGGGAGTCTATTGGCCACCCAGGATGGTAGGGAGCGGATCCATGGAGGGGAAAAGGGGACAATAACAAAAGGAGAGGAAGACCCCAAAAAAGGCACGGGGGGAAATAACCAGAGCAGGTGGCAAAGGAAAGGGAGAGAAGCAGGGGGAAGAGGACGAAAGGAAAGATCAAGGTCCTACTGTCAGTCAGCCCTTCAAAGGCCGGGTGTAAAAGGATCTCAAAAGGAGCGGAGGAGGCAACAGGTCATGCCAGCCCACAGCCCGGACAAAGGAGATGATGACAAGCAGCTATTTTAGCTGATGGCCTGCAGCCATCTTGCCCGGGGCAGTGCACTCATGGAGTCTCCAAAGCTAAGCAAAATTCAGCCTCGGATTGGGAGTTGGGTGGGAAAGCCAAGGCAGCAGGATGGAGGGTTGGTCCCTGAGTGCCACCATAAATTAGCACCGTGCCCAGACGTGGGGTTACGGGGCACTGCCCCCTCTGAGGGGGGTCACCTTTCAAACAAGGTGTTTGGTGCAGCTTTGTTGCTGGAGACTTCTCTGGCTGTTTTTGCAAGGATGAGAACATGAGCTGCAGCGTCCTGTCCCCGTGCGTCCATGTCCCAGCCTCCCCAGTGATCCCAGCAGGCACCAGGGAGGATTATCCAGGAGCTGGGGTACACAGGGACCCTCTGCTCACCCACCAATGAATGGGGCATACGTTAGACTGCTGATTTCTGAAGGGTTCCCTTTCCCCTTCGATAAAACAGAAAATGAATCAGGACCACGGTTCTGCTGAGACACAGAACTTACACCTGCTCACAGGGTGCCTTGGGAACCAGTACAGAGAAAAGATGCTTTTCAACATATTTGAATTTTCTTTCTTTTTGTATTTTTTGTGGCGTAGGAAGGGGCGTGTGGGAAACAGGCATGCTGGGAGCTGCTGGAGTGCCTTGCTGTGCTGCACAGCAGGGAGCTGTTGGGAAAAACAACCAGCAAATACTCGAGTATCTCTTCTGATATCTCTGGCTGTTGTCTTTGAGGGACCACGGGAAGATGGTACATCTGTTACAAGGATGCAGCACTCAATCCACAAAGCACCTGCTTTACTTAAAGCATAAGCATAAACTCCTTGAAAGCCAAAGAGATTTAAACACATGCTTGGAGTGAAGCCTGGCTGTCAGCATGCTTGTTGAATCAGGATGGAGTCCGTTACATAAACAGCAAAACTGGTTTGCAAACATGGCTGCTTTAAATTCATCACCCAAATCCACCTGTAGGCGCCTTTCTGGATATCCCGGTAGCCAGGGCGGTGCTGCTGGGTCATGGGAAGGTGCCATTTATAGAAGCCAGACCCTAAGCTGTGCCAGGCAGACGTGGAGCAAACCCAAGAATCTCACACATTATTTGAATTGAGACATCATTGACAGGGACAAAAAAAATCCCACCCAAATCTCCTAAATCCACCAAGCTTTAAAATGCCAGGAGGAAACGGCCAAGGGAATTACACCGAGGATGAACTTGGCCCTGCTGCTCCTTCAGCAGTGATCCCTGAGGCGATGTTGCGTCTAGCATCTCCTCTGGTGTTTTTATCCTATTTCATTCATTCTATTTATTCCTGATCCTGTTAACTTTATCCTATTGATTCAAATGCATTTTCATACTCCCTTATGGTCCCCTTTTGCATCACTTTCGTCTTTTTAGGCAAACAGGACAGGCTCTTTCTGTTCTGGGGAAAAAAAAAAAGGTTAGCCCAGGAGCATGCTTCTCCCAAACTCCCCTCCCAGGTCTAGGAGACCGGGGTTTATTTATTTATCTTGGTTAGATAAATAGCTTCATTTTCACGCAAAATAGGATGCCCTTCTGAATGCATACGGAAAAGGTCAAAGGGTTTTAACCATGCAAAGGGCAAAATCTGAGCCTGTTGAAGTGATTGTTGGTGCAGTTCAGAGCGTCTCTGCGATCGGAGCCATCCCTAAAGGCTGAAAAAATGCTGGGAGGTGGAGATTTACGTACCTGCCAGCCAGCAGGTATATTCAAGTCTTCTACTGCAGAGGGGTCCCAGCGTTACTGCTGTCTTCTGCTTTGTGTTGGCTACTGGTACAGACTTGGAAGTCAAATCTCTTGGAGACGTTTGATTTTGCTTTGGCCTGTTTATGAAAAGATCTTTGGTAGTTAGATGGATCTGCAACTGAATGCTGAGCATCTCCAAGGCTCAGTGAGATGCTCTGGTGTGGGTTTGGGCATATGAACACTTTTTTTTTTGCTGTTGGCCAAAGAGGAAGGGAGACAGAGGGGCATGGGCGTCTGAAACGGAGGTTTTATGCATCCAGATTCCTCACCAGCAGTTTCTGCCCCGGCACAGGCAAAGACCTCAGTACTATGGGACTGGGAGAACTGGGCAAGCAGGGAATTGGGCATCTGCAAGAGTCATTATTTTCAACAGTGCCTTCCCCAGCCATGTCTACTCTGAGGGACCTGTGGATATTTAATAAGCAGATCCCAGTGGATCTAGGCCTGGGAGCAATGGGTGTTTGTGGCTCGGACTGCTCAGCTCTCATCACCCCCAAAATTTTCCTATTAACTAAATTTTGCAGGACCCCAGACTGCCATGCCTTCCAGATTGTCCCTCTGGTTGAGCTCTTTTGAGCTAAAGACCTGTCTTGTGGCACGTACATCCTGGCTGGAAAGATGAATAAAGACCTCATTGTAAATAAATACAAAACGGCAAATGGCATGCACAGCGCCTCGTTCAAAGCGCTCGGCCTGTTTGAAATCAGCAGCCCCATAAAATCTGAATAGGTTCAGAAACACTTGGAGTCATGGGATCTGTCTACATGAAGGGCCCGGCTCAACGGTTGCCCCTCACCAGGGTATCAGGGCTCGTTCCTTGAGCCGGCGAGGCTCCACCGTTCCCCACCTCGTAGCTTGGGGCCGCATCTCGGGACACGTAAATCAGAGCCTTCGCCCTTCGCCGTGGCTCTCGGCAGGGGGGGTCGGGGGGTCATGAGCTCACCTCTCAAAATAATCCCGGACGATCAGGAAGTGTTTCTCGTTTGATGAATTAGGTGTATAAAATCCGTGAAGGGCTCACGAACGGACAGACCTTTTCCTTTCTTCATGGGGATAATATTTCATGATTTGGGGAGGAAGGAGTGCAAAGGGAGGGGGGGAAATAATTAGTAATTTGTGATTAACTCTTTTCATGGGTATTTTGTTTCTTTGTTCTCTGATGCTGCCTGGAGCCATTTAAAAAATGACTTAACAACAACAACCAAACTAATCGCTCTTTGTAACTAATGGCTGTGTCAGAACTTGGAAATCAAACCGAAGGGTCTTGGAAGAAGTTGCAAGGGAGATGCTGAGCATGGCAGAGGGGGTGGAGTGGAATTCCCTTCCCGGTATCAGATGGATGCTCAGAAAGGGCCCTGAGATCTGCAGCAATAAAGGGAAAGACAGAAAACCTCCCTGGAAAGCTAGTGGCTATTCTGGCCGATCCAAGCTGATTAGGCTGCCTGTGATGTACCCCTTCTCCCTGTGGGCAAAAGGTTTCATTCAGTCACACTTGGGACCAAAGTCCTCCAATATCTCCACTTCGTCTCTTTGCCTGATGCATTGCTTAAGATCATAAAATCATGGAATCACAGAATCATTTAGGTTGGAAAAGACCCTTAAGATGACTGAGTCCAACCGTAAACCTTACACTGCCAAGACTCCCACTAAACTATGCCCCTAAGTGCCACATCTACCTGTCTTTTAAATACCTCCAGGGATAGTGACTCCAACCACTTCCCTGGGCAGCCTGTTCCAATGCTTGATAACCCTTTTGGTGAAACATTTTTTTCTAATACCCAATCTAAACCTCCCCTAGCACAACTTCAGGTTGTGTCCTCTTGTAATAGCACTTGTTACATGGGAAAAGAGACCGAGACCCACGCATAATTGGATCCTTTTTCTTTGGGTTGTCAGGGAGATTCCCAGCAGGAACGTGAGGGTTTAGATGGAGCTCTGGTGCTGTTTCCCAAGATGAGTTCATCTTCATAAATGACTTGGATGCCTCTTCCCGTGTCGATCTGGTGCATGAATCAAAGACGGAGCAACACTGCCTGCCTTTGGCTTTCTTGAGTTTGGCTTTTGCTGCAGGGTGGGGTGTCTCTGGCTGTCAGAAGGTGAGAACCAAGGAGTACAGGTGGTGGGAAGCACAAAGGAATGGGGCCTGGAGTCAGGTCTCCTTTCAGTCGTGAAGGCCACCAACAAGCAGCTTGTGTAAAGCAGGCTATTGGCAAGCCATTGGGGCCCAAAGTCTTGCGGTCTCTAATTGGGTCACACATAAAATAGAGCTTCAGATTGAAAGCCTTTTGGAGCTATGATTTAGAAAGGCAAATCCATTCTGGTATCTGATTATGACACTGACATTAAAAGCACCGTGAACCTCTAATCGATGGAGGTTAATTTATTTAGACCGTAAAACAGGAATTAATTTGAAAGGGGCTGTGGCGGAGCAGCAGCTGAGACTCCAACCCTCACTTGTGTGGTGCTGGTGGGGTGACAGGTACGTCGGCCAAACTGAAGGTGGAGACCACAGCTGTCCCTAAAGGGAATCTGTCCGTCTGCCTGTCCCCCCTCCCAGCCCTGTGCTGACTGCAGGCTGGGGACATCTTATTACAGAAAGGCGAGAAATTGAGTCTCAGATGAAGGTTATCTTTGATTTGCTCTGCAGTGGAGACGGTCCCTACTCGGGCATCTGAATTATGGTGAGAACAGAGTCCAGTTTTCTGCCTTGGTCCTCCAGCAGGTGCTGATGTGCATTGTGCCCACTCCGGACACCCCTTGGGTAGACGTGGTCAAAGACCATCAGCTCTGGAGGGGTTTGAACACAAAGGGTCATAGCAGGTAACTCTGGTCCAGAGCAGCAAATTTCAGCTCCTGGCTCCTGCCTAGGGGAGTGCTGAAGTGGAAGAGATTTCCTTAGCCCGTCACTTTTGTTTTCCTTGGTTATTGTTTAAAATGCAGAGATTATGAGGTCAAACTTTCCCAGCCAATATTTTTCCTAATGAAAAATGTAGTAGGGTACGAGTCAGTGATCGAATCTATACGTTGAGTGTTCCACACTACAGTGATTTCCACAGACAGAACTTCAATAAATCTTGTTTTCAGAGAAATTATATGAGGCCGATGCTCTATTTTTGCCAGTTTAAGATCACTTTTCCCCTCTGCTGTGCTCTGTCCAAGTGGAACTTTCCTCCAGCTGAGCCGAGTCTTTGCTACAGCAATGCAACAGATCCTGATGGCTGCAGCATGAACAGGGCAGGGGTATGAAGGTGGCCTCTAAAGTCCCTTTGGGGTCACCCTACATGGCTGTGTGGTTGTGGGGTCCCTTTTCCAAAGGTGTCACAGACCCTCCTTAGACTCAGCAGCACTGATGCCCCTCAATTTTCCAACCAAAGGCATTTTGCCTGAGTGCTGGCAGTCCTGGATACATCACCTTTCCCGCTGAGAGAGAAACGCGGGCATAGGATGCACATGGGTAGCACTTCTCCTGCTACGGACTGCATGGGGGGCCCATCACCGAACTGCATTTGGTGAGGGACGCATAGCTTTGTCCTTCCACCATGCACAGTCCTGCCTCCTGTCAATATTATTTAATGCTGGAGCTGCCATGGCCTCAGTCAGTGCCCCGCTGTGCTGTGTGTGATGCGATGGCAGCCCTGCCACCCTGCATGTGCACGCCCTCGAAATACTAATGGTACCGTTGGATGGACGTGAAAGTCCTTCAACATCCTCCCTCCTTTGCAGCTTCACAACTTTCTCCTGTTTTCCAGCCTGGTTTGGTGATGCTCATCGGGTAGGCAGACGCGCGGAGGGCAGCGTGCTCCCCATATCGACTGCCTCGCTGTCGAATGCCTCCACCCGCTCGGTGGATTCAGCGACAGCCCGTGTACAGCAGTATTTCACAGCCTGTCCATAGGATCAATATGACATTTCCATTCGTCATTAAATATGTCTTCTTTACTTTGTGCTGCATAAATCAACCTTTCAAACGTGGCTCCTGGAGAGAAGAGTCGGTCTAGGAGACCCAAAACAGGGTCTTTTCTTGGTGGTTTCAGCGTTCTCATGTTCTGCTGGCATAAATGGTGTAAACACTGGGAAGAAGCACAGAAATTTTGTGCCTCTTGCAGGTGTTGGGAGACATTCAACCTTTGTGCTGCCCCTGCATTCTCTGCTGCACTGTTCAATGCAGGAGGTAACAAGCTGGAAGAGCTTGTGCTTGTCCCAGGGGTTGGGAAGGTACCAAGATCACTGGTCCCGGCTGTGCTGGATTTTGTAGCCTCAGACTGATCCCAAACCAGCTTGTGAGCAAAGTCAGGCACGAAGCCTGCAACCAGCCAGCTCCCAAAGCACTGTTGTCCACACGGGGCAGGGGCTCCCGGTGAGGCAGGGAGAGGGCAATCGCTGTGCTGGGATGAGTTACCCTGTCCTCTGGAGATGGACCGGGAGCTGTAGAGGCGGTTACCTCCCCAGATAAGTACAGTTCTTGCTTCAGCTCACAATTCTTGCTGGAAACACAGCCCTTTCTCACCTCCCGCATTAGGTGTGACCCTGGAGAAGCTGCTCTTTGCTCATGTGCTTCTCCTCCAGACATCAATGTCCAGCCCTATAGCTGCATGCGCAGCTTTTGACTCCCATAAGTGATGGGAGAGTGCGGGACTGGGCTTGCCTTCCTGAGATGGTGGGGACGAACAAAGACCTTTCCGTCCTTCCCACGATGACACACAGGCCTTGCTCAGCAGACACAAGGATGGTGGATGCATAGGATCCATAGGATGCCTGGGCAGAAAGGAGTCAGAAAGAAGTTCATATCTCTTCCCAGCCAGCCACAGCCCTCAGCAGCCATGGAGACAAAGGGAAGGACTGGAAGGGTGCGGATGAAGCTGCCTCTGCAGCACGCTCCGATCTCCCCCGTGAAGAGCAGGCACTGACCCGCGCCCTTCCCGCGCTCTGGCTTTTTGTCAGCCAGTTCCCTTGTCCCTGCCGTGCACACACACGCATTTTAGCACTGTCTGCAAAGCAGTTTGGGAATCGATACTGCAATTGTGTTGTAAGTGAATTAGTTATAGATCAGCTTGGGGTAGGATTAGCTTATAGATCAGCAGGCTGGCAGGTTGCAGGGATGGAGAGCAGGCAGACACGTGTGTGCATCCCCCGGCATGCTGCTCTGCTGATGCCCAGCAAGAAGAGGAGGGCGAGCTGCGGCTCTGCTGCCTGCCATATGCAGGCACCGTGCACAGGCGAACGCATACTCCTGGGTTTTGCAGTGCTGGGAGCAGTAGGGCAAAGAACAGCAGGGGTAATGCCATATCCTGACCTGGCATCTGCAGGTGTGGAATGAAAATCCATTGTCTGGTTCTGTGCAGCCCTGGCGCTGTGGCTTTCATCCTTCCTGTGAATGCTCACACCTCTGCCAGGGAGCTGTTGTGAACCTTTATCCCAACAGCTTTGCCAAAAAGTGTTTAAACAATCCCCAAACACAAGCCAGTCTTCACAGACTCCTTTTTATCTTTTCTCAGAGATTGAAATAAACTACTTGTTTCTACTTGTCATCTGCAGACCCTGGAACGTGACCCTTTTAGTGACCTCACGTGAAAGCAGCATCCCCACATAGGGATGGGGAAACTGAGGCACAGAGCTGATTCAGTGCATCTACTTGGGCTCTCAGCACCAGGCCATACACGGCCAGCCCTGGATCCCGCTTTCTTCTGGTGTGCTGCCCACTTCTTAAAGTCCCATTGAGTCCCTTGTCACGACTCCAGGATATTCTGGCTTCTAAAATTAGCCCAGCGCTCGGGTCCATGCTCAGGGGGTTTCCCCTTTAAATGATCCCGCTGCCTCCCCTCCCACTTTTGCTTTGACTAAGCATGCTGCAAAAACAACTTGCTTCTAAAATAAGCATCTCCTCTAACTCCCAGTTTAAACCTGAGTAGCCGTGCATGACATAGCAGGGTTGGGATGGCAGCTGTGCCATCTCTCCGTCCGCCTTTCGCTGCAACGGCACCTGGAGGGGCTGGGGCGAGGGTGTGCATGGGTTAGGGCTGCGTGGGCTTCGAAGGGGATCGGGGCTCTGCTGAGAGAGCAGCAGGGTGGTGGGGTTTGGGGGTGGGCGTCCCCTCCAGTGGTACCCACCACCGGACAGCCCGTCTTCTCTGAAGAGCACGTCTGACATCAGGACGTGGTCATTTGACGAGATGAAATACACGCAGACCTCCGAGGAATGCCAGCCCTCTCTCTGGGCAAGGGATAGCGAAGTGACTTTTCCCTGGCACCTTGCGCTGACTTTCCTAAGTAACTCTGTCTCCGGCTCCCTTCTCCTTATGTCGATCCATTTTTCAGCTGTGGGGCCAGGTTGCTGGAGCTCAGTTTACACCCACTGGATTTGAGCTGGGGCCAGATCCCAAGCTCAGTTTCTCAGCCAGTTAATTCCAGATTTACACCCGGTGGCACTGAGGTGGAACCTGGGGCCTCTGGCTTTGGGGGTGAAGAGGGTAAAGGCAGGCTATAGGGGATTTACCCTGGCAGGTTGCAGCGCTTGGCCCCCCGGCATCGCATCTGTGCCTGAGTATCCCGTGGTTGGAGTTATTAGAGCAAGCCCTCTCTCTATTATTTGATATAATTTACCACCGTCCCACCGGGTCCCCCTCACTCTGCGCTCCGTGAAACCGAGTGGAACTAACCCGAATAGGAGGATTACGGGCTCCAAATGGAAATGGTCGCACCAAGCCGCCAAGCGGAGCGCCTTGCGCTGAGCAAAGAGGGCGGCTGACAGCCTCAATGACATGCCAGCACTTAAAATGCTGATGATGGATGAATGTCATCCTGCTGGGAAGGGAAGGGGGGGTAGGGAAAAGGGGGGATTAGGGGGATGGGGAGGGGAGGGAATCTGGCCCAGAGGAGCCAGGGAAGAAGAGCTGGCACCAGAGTTGACGTCCGCACTGATCCTCATCCGTGGGCTGTGATTCATGGGGAGAAGAGAGGGCTGAGCTCCTGTCCGCCGGCCCTGATGCTTTCTGCACGCTGGATTGAAATTTGACTGCTCTTGGCAGCGCTCTTGCCCACAGCACAGGCACACGCACAGATGTATATATTTATATATGCACACATAGAACACGTAGGAAGAATGTTTAACAGATATGTGTGTAAATGTCTGTATATATATTTTTATGTATAAACACGTCCCCTTGACACACACGCACGATCACACAAGATTTCCTCCAAGACACTTCATTAAAGGCCGTTGTCCCCACCTTTCACTGTATATTATATTTCACCCACAAATCACATCTATTAAATGACTTTAAAGGTTTTCTGTTGTTTTTTTTTCTATTCCCCAGATGTCAGGGGATGTCAGTGAGATGGCTGCATTACTCAGAATATTGCGGGTACGTCTCCAGAGTGCCCGGGCAGGGGATTTCTCTCTCTCTGTCTCCTGTTGTATTCCTGACAGCAAAGTAATTTGCTTGTATAGATTCTGGCAACAAGAACAACGCAAAATCTGGCTGCTCGACAGTGTTGCATTTTTAACTTGAGGTTCAACAACTTCAGTCTGGAGACCTCCGGGATTCCTGTTCCAGGGTTGTTCGTTCCTGGGATTAGCTCCAGAGTTGTGTGACTCTGTAGATGGGACCATGCTGGCGCCTTCCCCAACACAAGGGCTTGTGAAAGGGGCCCTACTGTGGGCTGTGTCCTGGGCTTATGGTGGAGCAGGACCCTTTCTGTCTCACCCATCCTCGGAGGGGGCTCTTTAGCCAGGCTGTCCTCTCGCTTGGTGCTGTGAGGTTGCACTGCTGTTATATTCAGCCCTGGCTGCCCCACCTGGGGCAGGGACGGAGGGGTAGGAGTGTTTGTGTAGCCTTTGGGGTGCGTGTCCATACACAGCTGAGCAAATGCAGTTCCCACCCGCTGCTTCCCTCCAGCCAGAGACTTTGCAGCCTGAGGGAGCTCAGCACTGCAGCTCAGGGGATGGTGAAGGGGTCACCAGTCTGGATTGCACCCTGGGAGGGGACCTCTCCTTGAGGTTCCTATGGGCAGGGTCCCGCACTGCGTCATGGCTCCTTTCTGCTCAGTGCCCCATGCCGCAGGTGTAGCATCCCATATGGGGCCCCCACAGCTGCTCCCTGAGGGACAAGTCCTGGAATGGCCAAAAGCCTGTAGTTATTCTGCAAAGATGTGAGGGCTAGCTAGCCAGGGGGAGAGGGATCCTGTGCCTAAACGTGCCTGTGAGAAGAGCACATGTTCTCCAGGTGCATGAGCAAATCGATGCTCCAGCAGCTGGTGTCCGGCCAGGCAGCTGACACACTGGAAAATGAAGCAAAATCCATCGTGGTGTGTACTAGTTGTGGTTCTGCAATGCAAAGCGGGTAAAAGAGGGGGCTAAGCTTGGGAAAAGCAAGGGCAGCTCTGGCAGACGAGCCCCGTTTGGGGCTGAGCACAACCCTGGGGAGGGGCCGCTGCGCCGGCGTTTCGGCAGGCGGCGCTCCCTGCCCTCGCTCAGCTCTGACCCCAGCACCCCTGAGATTAATCCTGTCACCCACCTCCGATAGCAGCTGCTTAACCGCGCACAGCAACGCCGTGCAGCAGTTTCAGCAAGAGAGCGAAGAAGCCTGTATCCAATTGAAACTGCAGGGGGGATTTAGGGAGGCAGAAGGTAATTTCCCGAGCTGGAATATGGCCAGGATACAAGGACTAATATCCTGGCTCTTGGGGAAACAGTCATGGGATCTTTCCTCGCTGAGAGTCATCCTGATCTCCGTTTTAAGTCGGATCTGGAAAAAAGGAAAAGGAGACAAAGGGAATAACCCTTCCAAGAAGCCAGGGCTTCGGGGCACTGCTTAAACCTGCCCTTGCCATGGGGAAGAGCTTCCCGAATGCAAAGCCACTGGGCACCCCAGACATGAAGGCCTGGCAGCTGCTCCGTCCCCTGCACAGGCGCTCTGTGCCTGGGGCTCCCCTGTGCACCCAGATGGGGCTGAGGAGTGCCCTGGCCTCCAGGAGGGAAGCAGGGTGCTAAGGTCCATCACTAGCATCACAAAGTATTGCTGTAACCTGGTCATGTCCTTGCCGGTGCTTCCCTCTGCTGGGAGATACCATGGAGGCTCAGACAGGTCCCATGGCAAAGGGCATTTGGGGGTGGAGGGCTGTGTGTTGACACCAAGCATCCACACTGCAGCCATTTTCTGCCGGGAAAGACTTGCTGGTTGTGTCAAAAAATGATGCCAACAAAAAGATAGCCTGCTGCAGAAACACCACAAAGGGTAGGAGGGTGGCCTCGCCATGCAGCCTGCCTGTTGTGACATCTTTGTGGACTAAGAGCCGTTGTGAAACTGCGGTTGCAAGGGGATGAGTTTGCTCCTTCGCTCCCGCGGCGCTGCTGCACTCGGGGCTGACCCTTGGAGGCACCATGATCCCACAGAGGGAGGTGGCTCAGCTCTCAGGGATAATCTGGTCTGAGATGCAAATACCCCAGATTAGTTGTCTGGGAAGGTCTAAACTGGTGATGCGGGCAAGGGGCTGGGGAGTGAGGGCTGGGTTAGCACTGCAGGGACAGCCCAAAAGCATCCCTCCTGTGGGAAGAAGAGAAAATGTCTGCTTTAAAATTTAAAACACTTGGAACAGCACTGGAAGCCCCTAGGTTAGGAATTATTGCTATTCCTAGTGTGGCTAGAAAACCTTGAATGTAATCTATAGGATGGAGTCTCTTTAATCAGTGTCTGCAGCAGGTTAATAGCTAGTGCTCTCCTCACCTTTACAAGTGATCCTTTCAGGCCATTTTTTTCCTTATGGCTGGGCTCCCTGTGATCTGCCTGCCGGCTGGCAGCAACTCTCCACGTTGTCCCCTTGTCTGTCACTGCGGCAGGGCAGGGGATAACAAGCAGCAGCCCATCTCGCTGCCCCATACATCACAGCTGAGATCTGTATTCTGACAGTTGCATTTTGTCTCCTACTTCTCAAGCAACGTGCCCTCAGAAAGTCAGGAGACGAAAGTATCCTCAGGTTTGATTGAAGACCCAGGGCAGGGAGACGCATCCTCCAGACCACCTCGGGAGATACGGCTGCTGGGAGTTGTTGTCCTCCTAAATCCTATCAAGGGAGAGCAGGAAAGCTGACAGAGCTTTGCTATGCCATGTGGTTTCACTGCCTTGCCCATTCCTCCACCCCAGTTCCTGCCTGTTGGCACCCAGGAGTGAAACCAGCCAAGCCCTAACATTAACAAGCTCTGAACATTGCACTGTGCTTAATTGGATTTGCATCTATAGCAAGACGTTCAGAGCAGAAAAAAAGGTTGGCTGTTGGAAGTCCCCAGCAGGCTGCTCTGACTCCCCCTGACTATCTCTGGAGTTTAAATCCCCTGAGTGTGAGCAGAACTGAGCTGCCCATTCCACCATGGGGTGCCTCAGCAAGCTGGATCTGTCTCACGTATGAGGGTGAGCTCTCCCAGCCCCATGGACAGGCTGGGACCTCACACATTTGCAGCCCAGCCCTGTGTCGCCTCTTTCAGACTAGACTCTGAAAGTGCACCTATGCACGGGATCCTGGGGTAGGAGTGAGGGCAAGATCTTCCCCGCAGATAGGGTTGCTTCTTCCCCTATCCATCCATCCATCCATCCGTCCATCCATCCGTCCATCCATCCTTGAGTTCCCAGAAGAGGCAGGAGCTGAAATCTGCTTGCAGGTACTTAGGGCTGGTTCTCTGCAGTGAGACTGGCCCAGTGGGCACTGGCTGCCCTGTACCTGTTTGCAGGGCACAGGCAGGTTTGAAGGCTGGGACAAGAGGCTGTGGCTGAGGTGACCGGGTGACAGCCCTGTGAACATGGCTGGAAAACCACAGTGACCCTTCATGTGAGGCCAGCGGGGAGCCATGGCATGGGTTTGGAGGAAGCAGGGACATTTTCAAGATGGTAAGGAAACCAAAGATCCTGCCAGGACCTGTGTGCTACTGTTGTAGTGACGTATCTCTGTGCAGTGATTCCCCCAGAACTGCAGCCTTCCCTTGGTGCACAAAGATCATTTTGCCCATTATTAATAATGCTTTTGGTGGCAGCCTCGTGCATCCTCATGCCTGGCTCTGCCACGTGCGGCAAACGATCCCCTCCCCAAGGGAACAGTTCTGTGCTGCGTTGATGGGCAGAGAAACCAGCTATGTCTCCTCACCATCCCTCTGAGGAAGCTGTGTTTTGGAAGTAGGGGAAGATGCAGCTCCACCATGCCCAGTGGGAGACGGTGTGCGCACGTGTGCGAGAGTGGGACTGGATCGGCCACTTGCAATTCTCCAAGGGTCCTGGGTGTTTGCAAAGGCAGCTCTGTCAATCAATAAAAGCAATCACAATAATGAAGTATCAAGTAGGAAGAAAGGATTTCAAGCTCTACATTGTTGTGGGATTGGGGGTTTTCTTTAAATGAGGCAAGAGAGGCTGGGAACGCAGAGCCCGCAGCAGGGATGACAAATCTGCTTCTTTTATATGGGGGAAGTGGCAGGACTGCAGCCCCTCCGATCAGATCCAATGACAAGGGAAAGGCTGAGAGAGGACCCTGTTTCTGCAGACACAAAGGACAAGCCGGTGGCGGCGACTTTCTCTCTGAAAAGTCACGTTTGCCAGGAGAGGCTGTGAAATCCAAGCCGTTCCCAAGAGCTCGTTCCCTTCCCGCCCCCCCAGTCTGGGGATGGGAGTTGTTCTAATTTTGTTTTTATTATCGTTATTCCCTCCTGGGTGAGTGCTGGGAAAGTGGTGAATTTTGCAGCTGCCCGAGAATTGGTGGGAAGGGGGATGTGAGGGATACATGCCAGAGCGGGGTCTCTTCTCACCTTCTCCCTGGCTTCCCACGGGACCAGGCGTGACTGAAACCAAAGGATCTCCTGTTGCCTCTCCCCTCCATCTCAGTCATCCTCACCCATCCCACTTCCCCCTCATGGGGTGGGGTGGCCTGTTGCACGCAGAGGCAGCAGTGCCACCGAGCATGCGGGGCTGTGCTGGCTGCATTGTCAAAGGGATGGAGAAAGCTGTTTATCACAGCAGGCTTCTAAAAACTGAGTCATGAGCCTTCTTACACTGGAGGGGAATTTGCTGCGGACTTTGGTTAGCAAGGCTGGTTAGAGATGGGGACCTCCCTCCCAACAGCACTTGCCAAACTGCCCCATCTTCCCGAGGCAAGGCTGGTCCTGATAGGGTTTTTTTCAGTGTTGAGGCAGGTCACTCAAATCACCTTCTTTAATTAAGCCTCCCACAAACTGTAGCAGTCTTTACCTGCAGCTGTATGGTCTCCAATAGGGCTAAACTCTTTCCTGCCATAGCAACATCAATTTAAAAAAAAATAATAAAAAAAATAAAATCAATGAGATCTCTACCCAGCAACTAAAATCTCCACTGATCCATGGCAGTAAGGGCTGCTAGTGCACACTGATGGCTCATGTTGAGCCTCTCGTCTACCAGCATCCACAAGTCCTTTTCTTCAAGGCTGCTCTCAAGCCAGTCACTGCCCAGCCTATATTGGTGCTTGGGATTGCCCCGATCCAGACGGAGGACCTTGCACTTGGTCTTGTTGAACTTCATGAGATTGTCATGGGGCCACCTCTTCAGCCTGTCAAGGTCCCTCTGGATGGCATCTCTTCCCTCCAGCGTGTCAGCCACCCCACAGAGCTTAGTGTTGTTGGCAAACTTGCTGAGGGTGCACTTTATGCCACTTTTGACTATACTGATTGTACTTTTGCTTTGATTGTACTGATTGACGGAGAAATGCCTGGGTTGCAAACGGCCTCAGGTTGCAGGTGCCTCATCGGTGTCTCCTGCACGGATAACTCTGTCTTGCAGTATAGCTTACACTAGGGTCCAGTAGGCAGCATATAGAGAACAAAATCCCCCAATTTATTTGATGCCCTAATAGAGCTTCTCCTTTAAACAGGTGGCAGCACCTTGGGCTTCAGTGTTGCAGGCACTGTGTCCAAGGCAAGCTTTTACAGCTGGTGAATGACTGCAGCTCTTCCTCTGGCCACGGCCTTCCAGCTGAGACCAGGGAGCCTTTGCATCCTTCTGCCTCGAGTCTTGGCTCTCTATCAGCAAAGACCCTGGCCCAGAGACAGGGCTAGTAGCTCTTCCCGTCCTCTGTGGGCTTTGTCCTTGCTGGGGAGGTGAAGATGTGGATGGAGAGGTACCCTCTGGGCAGGACAGGCACAGCTGTAAAAGTGCTCTCTGGAAGGCATCTGCCTGCCTTTCTAGGGGAGGGAAGAAGATAGCAAATACCACCAAATTCCTGCTTTCTTGGCATGGAAGGAGCATTTGCCATTGCTGATCATCTTTGTCAAATCAAAGGAATGGTGCTGGTGCTGGAGCCGGCTGAGCTTCCAGGAGGGGAACTGAGCCAAGAACAGCCCTGGTTTCTTGTTGGGACCCCCCTTCCAGCCCAGCAAACAGGCTCCAGCCCAGGCAATGGGAGATGGGAGGAAGAAAAGAGGACAGATTTATTCCATGAAATAAATGGAGTGACGTTGGATGTTAATAGCCTATTTACCAACATCTCCTCCTCTGTCGTTCACTTAGCCAGGGAAACTGCTTCTTACCCTCAGCTGTGCCCAATGTGGTTTCCGCCCCCATTTGTTTCAGACTCCCAGCGAAGGGCCCTGCTTTAAGGGGAACAGGAGGGGGGCCCCAGAGCTAGACCTCCCCCAACAAACCTGACTCATCTTACCTGAGGGTCTCAAGCCCACATGCACTCACTCCCACCTCATCTATACGCACTGGCAGGAAAGATGAAGTTGAACAAACCATTTACACGCCAAGTGGATTAGCAAAATTGTGTTAAGCCCCCGCAGGGACGTCCTTGTTCACAGCCTTCATTTGATTTCTCTTTCAAAAGCCCACCAAGCTGAATGTGATTACGGCCTCTTAATCCTGCCCACACGTGTCCACGTGGGGTTAATGCAGCGTAATAGATGCCCTTTACAAGTGCACGCTGGTGACCATTCCTGCATGGCTAAACCCTCAAGCCCAGATGTTCAGCAGATGTAAACCTAAAGCACAGACTCTGAGTGCTACTGCCTGGCCAAAGAGCTGCTCTCACAGCTAAAATATGGAGGGAAAACTCCATCTTCCCAAGGCTAAGCAGCAAATCTGTGTCAGAGGCAAGAACTGCTGTTGGCAGCTCCAGATCAGTTCAACTCCTACAGCGCTGAACATCCTTGGTGGGTCCAGCCTGTGATCAGAAGGCATTTTTTCCTGGAGGTTAGGAAGTGGTACCCAAGTCCTGGCTCCATCAGGAGTGCTGCTCTCCCGGCCAGATCCCCACTTGGTAGCATCTGCAAGCACCTGCTTAGGGGTGGCTCTGACGATGGGCAGGTTTGCTTTTTAAGAGAGCATCGCTTTCCTAAGGCAGACACTACAACCAAAGTGTCATTGCAGCTCAACAGCAACACTGGAAATCCATAGAGTTATTGCTAGTCATTGCAAAGCTGTACAGC
Organism: Rissa tridactyla; assembly: GCF_028500815.1. Lineage (NCBI taxonomy): Eukaryota > Metazoa > Chordata > Aves > Charadriiformes > Laridae > Rissa > Rissa tridactyla. Next base: position 58,381,764 of record NC_071471.1, on the reverse strand, counting down.
TCTGCCCAGCAAGGCATGGGAGATTGTAAAATAGAGGGAAAGAGATTTATATCGGACGCATCGGTTTAAAAAGAAGGCCAGGTTTCCGCACAGGAGGCTTTGCACACACTCAGCACATGCCCTGGCCAGAGCACCTCTCCCTGTTTTCACAGAAGAAACCACCCAAAACCATTCACACCTACCTGGAACCAGTTTGCCACAGCAAGGTGCTCCATTTAGGGAGAGAAACCAGCCGTGGTTCAGACCTATTATCAGCAAGAAAAAAAAAAATAAAAATCAAAGACCTTCTTGTCTGGAGACAAGGGGGATGAAACCACGGGGGGTAATTTCCATAACTCTTTCAGCCAGCACTCAACACACAAACTCTCTTTTCTCAAAGTCAGACCGCCTGCCAGGGGAGCAAATCCATTCCCCTGGTATCTCAGGACTGTATCACATAATCCCCTTAATAAAGCAATCAAGTTCCAGATTAAAAACAGTTAGATTTCTACCCCGCTGAAAGGTATTTTTCCAGAACATCACTAGTAGGAAACCTCCTTAAAATGTGCTGCTTTTTGCTGGACTGACCAAAAATACACCACATCCCCCCCCAACAAGTAAACGGTAAAACTGTTATTTCCCCATGGAAACTGTTGGTTTTGCCAGAATGATATTTTCCATTAAAAATGTTTTGCTGGAGAATTCCCAACAAGTCGAGCCACTGCATCACTGATTTTAATCGAATACAGAATTTTTTGTTTCCTTTTGTTCTTAAACTTATATTCAGGAGAAGGAACGGTTACGGATCTGTCTGCCTCCTTCTCCAGCAATGTAATGTTACCCACCAGGTGACATGTATGAAGAAAGATAGCAATGAAAACCCGATGGGGCTCATGCTACTGCCAGCGCTCCCCAGGCAGTGGCATAATCTCTCACAAGGCTGCCTCAGCTCTCAGAGCCCCCTCAATCTCCAGCTGGTTTTTTGGAGATGCTCATTTTCCTAAGCGTAGCTCTAACAGTGAGGCTGTGCTGAATTCACAGATAATCAGTATCTAATTGGATTAGGAGCTGATAATATCTTTGACCTTTTTTAATGGCTTGTCTGGACTGCCTTTCTGCAAGGCTGAGGCTTAATTTTAGGCAAGAGTTTTTTCCACAAGTGAAGCATGACCCTGTTAACCTCTGAATCAGAGAGGTGACCTTCCCCCTCCCCAACTGCTGTGGAACTATTGGAGATGGTGATGCACACACAGGCTTTACACATCTGTGTACAAACAGTCTGAACAGAAGTCACATTCAGGATCTGATTTTTCAGTTAGAGCTGGGCTGATGCAGAACTAAATCCTTATGCAGAAATGGTGAGTCAAAGGAGCGTGAAGCTCCTGCGAAGTCAGTGTCCCTGCTGGTGTCAGCTGCATGAGTCACATCCCCTCTTCACCAGTTCCTCCGCACGCAAGGTGGGGAAAATGAATCGCCGGTGTGAGAGAGGGACCAGAGATCAAGACAGTGGGTGTTTGTGACACAAAGGCACAGGGATGCTTATATGCTCTTGTGATTATGTCTTGGACTGGCTCACCTGGTCCCATCACTGCAGCTAAGCACACCCTACCACACACATGAGCAGGTTCATACACTGGCCAAACACAGCTGAGAGCAAAGACGGCGTGTTTGAGTTACATCTAGCTCATGCCCATCACAAACATACTGTGTGTGGACACAGAAATAAGATGACCATGCCACAATCAAGCAGACATCTACACACAGAGCCTCACTCATTTGAACATCTGCCAGGGACACAAAGGAATACCTTCCTCACACTTGCCACAAGGATGTGTGTGCATCCACCCGTCCCCTCCACCTGCCGTGCCTGACATACCCTCTTTCCTGGGGCTTAATCAGGCACCTGGGATCTCCCACTGTTCTTCATCACACAGCCCTCCTTTGCCTGCTACTTGTTGTCCATCTCACACACAGGTACATATCAACATCCTCCAGGCCACAGGACACTACAAAGTCCCTTGTGAACTTTCCCCTTGTGAATACACACTTTCTTTCTCATATCCTCTCTCTGCTTGCACACCCACAATCTTCCCCTCGCTTCTGTCACTCACACAAACCCCTCCACACGCTCCACAAAAATCCCCTGGCCATAGCAAGGCCTTCAGACCAGCTTTCACAACCCCTTCAGCGGGGACCTGACAGGCTGAATTTAGGGGCACTGGGATTTAAGGAGACACAGGGAGCAGGAGGAGAGGGAAGGCTGCCTGATGAACAGCAGATGTTGGTGATCATTGGATGGAGCTGTTAATTTAACTGGAGTTTATCGAATGGCAATTAGGTGGGGCCTCATTACTGTAGCCAAGTGGCACAAAGATGTGCTGTAAAAACCCAGGGAACAGGGCTGTGTACCGGCAGAGTAACAGCACTGATGCAGTGTTTAGGATCTGGAGCAGTAAATCTTCTCACTTGCCTAGAGGTCCTTCTCCTGGTTGGTGCCAGTCAGAGCTTGGGCACCTGACCCCAGCTGCTGATCTTGTCTCAAGGTAGGAGGCTGCAGATTCAGCAAGGGGTGGTGAACGTGTGTACTCAAGGGAGCAGAGAGTGGGAATGAAATGGAGGTCTGAAAACAGTGGCTGTAATGAGGTGTGGGTAACGGCCTGGGTAAAGCAGGCAGGTCTCCAGCTCAGCCAGGAACAGGGATGGAGGCAGGGCAAAGCAGTGGTGGAAGAGTTTGGAGCTTTGTAAAATATATCCAGGTGTCTCTACCTGCCAGGGAATGGGACAAGGTGTCTTGGCAGTTTAGACATAACATTACCCCAAAACAAGCAGTGCAGGATCCCAGCAGGGCAGGTTTCCATGTCATGCGATAGCCAGAGACCGTGCATTTAACTGCTGTTCCTCCAGCAATCTTAGGGTTGTGACTCTCAGCTCTGCTGTGTGGGGCAGCCCTGATGCTGTTAGAGAGGAAAGTCAGTGCTCTGCTTCTGCTGAATGTGGGCATGAGCTCCACCAAAACCGTCCCCCAAGAAAGACCCAAACGTGCCTGCATCAGCGCAGCCTGAGCATTTGGGGTGGCTTGACCAGTATAGAGAGGGCAAGGGAGCTTTACCACCCCTGCACAGCCTGACTTTAGCCTTGCAATGTCCAGTGCAAAGGAGGATCCAAGGAGAGGTTAGAGACAGCACAGAAAAGTCCTGAGCAGAGCTTGTGCCTAATGCAGGAGACAGTGGGACACACACACAACGTGCACACAGACACAAAGACGCTCACTCTCCTAATGACATGATTATATTTTGCTTCTGTCTTGGGGGAAAAATCAAATGATCCAAGTTCAAACACAAACAAAAAGCTTCCGCTAATGAACAAATTGCCAAACTAGACCGCAGCAGGGATTTGGAGGGTTAAAATGTTTGGGATTAATTAACTGATTAATTAAGCCCTCACATCAGCTTCCATCCCCGCAGCCCTGCGATTGCAGGAGGGATGTAGTGGGAGTGTGTGATCCTGTCAGCACGACACAGGAATGCTGGGGGGAAGGTGTTTGGCAAAGGAATTTTACATACACATTTGGGATTGTGGGGTTAAAGTTGGCTGTGCCCTGCAGACCTTGTGTGAGACCCCCTCGCACCTCTGCTCTGAGCAGAGTGGAGTGGCTGTGCATCAGGGCTGCTGGCTGTTTTTCTTAAAAGAAAAACATTATTTTCAAAAGCCCAAGGGATTTCTCTCCCCTGCGGGCACGGGGCTTCCCTTCGTTGTGCCCTGCTGTGAACCTGAAAGCAGCCATGCTCTGCTCGGCAGCCCGTGATTCCCGCTGCCTGCTTACCCTGGAGGAAGGGAACGGTGTGTGTTGCAGTGTGGTCTCAAAGAACAGTAGCTACAGGGGCATTTTGCACAGGCCTCTAGCCCTGTCTGAGTTTTTAATGTTCAAAATTGGGTGGGACCCTTAATTTCCATGAATGGCTGATCTTGCTGCACAGGGAAAAAAAATCATGATGGCTTTAGCTTCTTCTCGCACCATTCCCAACCCACAAAACCACCAAAGGAAACCTCCCCATGCCATGAGGCCACCTACTCAATTCCCACATCCTGGTTTGGTAGAAGTCTATCCAACAAATGTTGCACTGGTGGATCTGGTGGATCATCTGATGCTGGGTACTAGCAAAGTCTTTAAGACTTGAAACACTGCTGTACTTAGTGCTCCGAACACTTAAGCCATCTGCATCCCATGCTTTTCTCATGTCAACAGATCCAGCGTCCGGAAGAGTGCAAACAACCTTCGCTCATTAACGAGACCTGGCCTGGGTGCTTCCAGTGCAGTTCTACAAAGATGACCTGGACAGATCTCTTGTTCATCAAGAACAGTGTTGCAAGCCTTCATACCAGAATAAGAGAGAAAATAAAGAAAAAAACACATATGGGCCTGCATATACAGCAGGTCATTTGATGCTTGCGACAATGAATTTGCACAGGGCATCTGGATGTAAAGCACAAGTGAAGAAGAAGGAGGGTGGTTACAGCAGTGGATAGAGTATGCCCAGGCAGATTAAAATAGCCTGCCTTGGAGGTGTCCTTCCAAGAGTGGACGACACTGGCTTTAGCCCATCTCACATGTTTTTATTTTGCTGGGTGCGAGCGCAGCAAAGGAAATGGCAACCGGAGCTCAGCCCACTGGTGCTCCACGACTTCACGCTATAAATAAGACATCTAGCTATTGCACCCACCAAATTCTTCCCTGTCTTCCGGTCTGTGGCAGTGCAGTGTCTGGGCTATGTATAGCATTGGCCCCTTTGCGGTATCAGGTGTTTTCATTAAAGCCCTGACTCTTGGATTCTGTGATTACATGGGCAGCTCTGATTTTTTTTCTGAGAAAAGCCAACCTGCTAATAGCTCAGATGGCAGAAAGAAAAATTAAGATTAGAAGTGTATCTAAATAGAAGGAACTTATCTATTTTGCTAAAGAATTTATTTTGGAGAAAAATGTGGTTATTCCAGCATCAAGATTCTTCTAAGGAAAATACTTCGACACAGGTTTTTTATTTTCTGATCAGGAGAATCAAAGCAACAATACAAATCATTCCAGCTTGCAATTCCCAGGCTGAGCAGCAGTCTTAATTTTAAAATGTGGCGAGAACACTCCCCTTCCCAAGTTACACTTCCCCTGTCAAAGCAGAGATTTTTCTTGCTGGTATTTTCACCGTCCACATTCCCTTTTTAGCTGCGGTCTGCAGATGGGAGACTCTTTTCTTTTGCTTTCTGATGTTTCAACTTTCCCTTCTGTTTCCCCATAGAAACTGATTTGGAGATACCAAGATTTCTGGCAAGTTAAAGTTTCTGTTCTTTTTCCTGCCCAGCCAGGCTGAAGAGCCAGAGGGTAGAGATAAAGGATCTCCAAGCTCCGGGCCAAATGTCCTGGTTTGTGGACTGCATATGAATGTTGAATTCTTGGTGCTGCCTGCCCTGAGTTTGTCCCAAGCAAGGTCCGTGAGTGCGTGGAGGTACCAGAACAGCTCTCACTGGGAGCTCTGCCTGCAGAACAGCTCATTGCAATGGTGCAACGCTGTCCTCTAGAAGCTAAACAATTTCCAGATTGCAAGCCCCACAAGCGTCACTCTTCATACCAGTCCTCACCTGCGATGGAGATAAAACCATGGATGGAAGCAAGGTACTGTTCATCAAGGGGTAAAACAGGTGGCACAAGACGTAAATTCTGCAACATCCACCCTTGAGTTCAGGTGGGTTTAGCCGGGAAGTTGAGTCATTTCTGCTGCTCTCAGGATGGGTCCTTCAGCAGATGCTCTCACCTCAGGGCATGAGGCAGCTCTCCCATGGGGCATAGGTCTGAGGAAGAGATGAGACTTCTTACCACCACGTCCTGAGCAGCAGCACTGCCTACACGCTTGCTCTTCCCATTCACTTCAGCCGTGCCTCTGAGGGATCTCGCAGTCCACATAGGATTGTGCCTAATTCTTATTCTTCATGAGTTTACTGTGATTCCAGCAGTGCCTGGAGACCCCTTGGGAGACACAGGCCCTACTGCTGGAGCCGTTGTGTGTCTCCAGGGCACCAGACAGGTCAGGATCTAAGCAGACAAGATGGATGCACAGTGCAGCAAAAAGAAACACAGTGACTCCCATTTCAGAGGCAGGAGAAATGGAGCAGAAAACAAGATTAAGGCCTGGTCTCCTCCAGAAAGTTTTGCTGACGAAAGTTTGAGTGCATCCATGAACTGGCCAATTCCCTGGGTGTGAGTGAACCAGGCAGCAGGGTCAGGCCTCATCTTTTGCAGTGCCTGGCTCTGTCATCATGGGGAAATATCTGGGTTCAGTACACCCTGGGAGGGCACTGAGATGTGCAAACTGCTTTTGGTCCCTGCTGCTCTTAATCTGCAACTCCGGCTTTTCCTCTGCCCTGGGGAGGGCAGAGCTGGGGGTTTGCTGGTGCTGGGTGGAGGGTGTCCAGCTCCGTGCAGGCAGTGTGGGTGCCACTCACTCTGAGGAGGGGGCACTGGGGACAGGGCAGCTCTGCTTCTTCAGAGAGCAGAGGGATGCCAGCCAGGACAGCTAGGAGTGCTTGCTGGGGGGCCGGCCCCATGGTGTCTCAGCACTGGAAGAAGGTGTGAAAGGAGGCAGCAGGCTGCAGCCAGCCATGAACTGGAGACGTGAACTCAGCAAGTGACTTTGTTGATCTGTTTTTGAGTATGACAGGATTTTACATGGGCTGTGAGATGCACCAGTCTAGCAGGAGGTCAGAGCAGTCTCCAGAAGATGTTCCAGCAGAAGGAGACTGCACAACCACCATCCATCCAAAGTCACCATCTGAGCCTTTGGGGAGCGGGGATGGGTGACAGAAGACAGCCTGGGGTCAGGGCGTGCTGTGCCGCGCAATTTGGGGAGAGGAGAAGGGGAGGAGAGCTCAGGAGCTGACACACGAGGATGCTGCTGTGAGTCAGAGGCAGGATGCTCTGAGCGCAGGGCTGGAGGCAGGGGGGAGCTGCCAGCACAGCCTCCCGGCGCAGAGTGCTGACACTTCTTTTTGTTCAGCCTGACAGCGAGCACCTGGTGCCCCCACACGCGGGGCCGCCGGCCGCCCCCCGCCCGCAGCGTGCGCGCAGGCACACACACGTGCTTGCCCGCAGCCCCGCAGGTTGGAATCAATGCAAACATATGCTGCCATTAATGTGAAAATCACTTCTGCAAACATGAGGGTCTCTCTATTCACGGCTTTCCTTTCTCCCTGCAAGGAGGAGGGGGGTCAAGTGCAGACCTTTTATTTAAAAGCCCTGAAAGGGACAAGGAGGGGGGAGAGGGGGAGATAGATGAGGCTGATCATGATAGGGAAAACGGGACAAAAGCCCAGACTAACCTACAGGAGCTGCTGCCCTGCCATGAACTGTGCTAAATCTGCAGTGCTGCCTTCCCTTCTCCCTGTCAAAACACCTCCCTGGTGCTGCCAGTTTTGCCCTGGCCTATTGCTGATAAATGCAGGAGAAGCATGCGGGACTCAGTAGAATGGTGGCACTGAATGCCACAATGATGGGTGCTCATATAAGAGCTGAGGGGGCAAATTTCTGAGAAGGTAGCAAGCTCCCCTTTCACAGTTAAAACAGTGCTGATGAACAGTGCTATCTAGAGCAGTTTTGGCACCCAGGGTGAGAGTACCCAGTCTCCTCCAAAAGCACAGCATGTATTTTGGCCAGCCCTGATGTGTGTGGGCTCTGTGCACTGAGCTGCACAGGGCTCAGGTCACACGAAGTCAATGGAGGCTGGTTATCTGGATGCTGCTCCCCTGCCACGCTGCAGCGCTTCAGTGAAGAGCGGGGCTTGCTGCAGACACTTACAGCAGAGCTCCCTCCTCTTTAGGCAAAGTGGCTTCTCTGCTGTCCTCCTCTATTCCACGGGCTGCCTGCTGTGAAACACCCTGAGGTGCTTCACCCTGGCAGTGTCGACACTGTGGGTGGGCAGGTTCGGTCCACAAAGCATCAGGGGTCTGTAAAACAGCTGGAAGGGCCCCATGTGCATCTGAATGTGAAACGGGACACAGCTGATGTTGGAAGAACCAAATGGAGTTTCTGAACCTCCAGTCGTTTGGCAAAGGCTTTAGAGCAACTCTGTGAGTTGCCCCACTCTGCCTCCAGCTCCCCTGTGAGATGGGCTGTGTCCCTTGTCTGTCCTGTACAGAAACAGCTTTATGTCAGTGAACCTTTTCTATATATCTGCAAAATCTCTACTTTCTCTTGGGCTGTCCCCAGCTGCTGCTCTCATACAAAAAATCTTCTACAAAGACGTAGTTTTACTGCATGGAAAAATGCCTTCTTTCTCTGCGTCTTGTTTCTCAGCCCTGAGCTTTGCTTTAAGGGGGAAAATTTTCCTGGCTCAGCTTTATGCCCATCTCAGACTCATCTTAAAGCACCTGGTACTTTATAGCATCTCCATTTTGTTTCCTTGCGATGTCCTAGCCCAAGCACGTGTGCTGAATTCCCCAGCATCTGGCCTTCGCTCATATCTATCTGTTGGAAGCTGAATGCATCTCTGATTTGGGAAATCAATCACACTTAATTGAAGGGTGATTGTTTTCACATACGAGCCTGCCACATCACTTTCATCTTTATCACATTCCCTTTCTCCCTGGGTTTTGTGTGACAAGATACTGCAGTGCAGGAGGGAAGAGGTCGCCGACCTTGGACCTGGATATAATTGAAAAAAGGAGGGCAGCGTCTCCTTTCTTTCCTTGGGTGGATCAGTTTGCATTTCCTTCAGCTGTCGGACTGAGCACGTGCACATGCCCTCAGAGCCATATTTAATCCAGTCTCACACGCAGCCATGTTGTGATGCCATGCAGCGCCCAGCATGGCTGGTGGCTCTTGCAGGGTCATAGAGAAGGTACGTCCCCTCCATGCACCTCAGCAGGGAAGGGGGAATGATACAGGATGGGGTCTGACATGTGGCAGAGCATTTTGGGTGCCCAGTGTTTCTGGGTGACTCTGGACATCTTGAAGAGCAGCCTCAGGGAGATCAGCCTGGCTTTTTAATGAGATTATTGACAAGTCTCTTTTCTGTTCTCTCCTGTCCTTTGCCTGGTCACACTTGCACCAGGACTCAGTCTTTTTTTACTGGGCCATTACGATGCACAGCAAGGCTCTGATTTCCTTCAAGAGCTCCCATAACACAGATGGTGCGTGAGCAATTGCTCCTGGTGGCCTCTGCAAAGACTTGTGCCCAAGTCCAGTCCAATGTGGCCCCCTGTCTTGTCACCCTACTGGCATGTACCAGTCTCAAGTGTTGATAAGCTCTCAACACACAGAGATGTCTTCTCATCTGTACCAGCGAGCTGAATCGTGAGCTGTTCCCCAGACTCCAGTTTGAAGGTCTCTATAGTATTGACTTTCTCGCACTTGGAAGTGCCTCATTTATCTTACGGTCTGCATTTGTCTTTCCTGCCAGTGCAGTAGTAAGCGACTGAAGCTTGCTGCCAGCTTTTCTCCCTTAATGACATACCACATATGCAGACAAGGATCTGAATCAGAGCTCTGGAGTTGGCTTCCACTTCCTCACTGGAGAAATGTATCTTAACACAGTATACTTCCTTTGCAGTTTGTCTCAGGGCTTGGCAATGAAACAGCCCCAATACCCCTGAAGGCTGTGATCCACGGCACATCTCCAAATTTTGGACTCATCTGAAGGCTGATGGTGTCAAAAAAAGGCTCCCACTGGCTCTGATGGCTCTTGAACCAGGCAGCCCCAACTATCTCCCACTTCGGTTCTCTTCCATTGTGGTCAGATTTGTCGCTTCCAGATGTGGGGAGAGCCTTTCCCAGCAAAAACACAACAAAAAACTTCTCCCAGACAAAGTGTCTTTTCTAGAAAGCATGGAAGGAATTTAAGGTTTCTCTGGGGGTGAGACCACATGGTGCCTAGTTTTCCTTAGGTACCTCCGGTGTGGGCTTCTCTTTTGACAGGTGCTGATGACTTGCAGCCCAGGCAGACAGGGCTGAAAAGGGTAGGAGGGCTGGAGTTTGTGTGATGGAGTTGTGGGTTTCATTGATTTCTAAATAAAGCCTTCATCAAGACACACAGCCTCACTTCCCTCCCAATTTTGTAAAGCTCTTGTCAATCTCTGACACAGCTGCCAGGGCAAAAAAAAAGCTGCCGGCATCATTGTGAAGGCGTGTGCAGAAGCAGAGCAGCGGAAGGGGAGTTGGATGTCTTCCCTCTGCAGAGAGGAACCAGAGCCCAAGCCCACGATAATACTGCGATGTGCCCGCTGCCTGGATTTCCCTCTGTGCTAAGTCACCCCGCCATGCTTATGATGCTCTGCATCCGCTCAGCCTGCTCTTGCCCAGAGGGGATTTGTGTTTGAAACTTTGCAGTGTTGATGTGGGTCACAAATGACCTTATGCAAAGTCATTTGTGGAGCTGGGTAAGGAAGTGCAAGATGTTCCCCAAGGCCAGGGGTACGTTGGCAGAGCTCTGCCCAGAGCCAGGGTTTGAATGAGGCCGCTGGGGTCCTCTCAGCATGGTAGCAGGTCACCATCCTCTCCCAGATCTTTTTTCTGAAAGCTGCCAGGAGTGATTGTATGGAGTGGCAGGACAACCTTTTGCTGCAAAATGTGCATCTTTGGTGTCTCATAGGGTGGAGCCTTCTCCATCACTGTGGAAGGTGGTGGACTTGGTCCTCCCAGGGCTAGCGGAGGACACACCAGCTCCCTGGCCAGAAACTGCTATGTTATGGAGCAGGAGGATGGAGCAATCAAGCCAAAAGCAATGATCCAAGCATTATGTGCCTCTTGCACAGAATTTTCATGAAAACATGAAAACAGATGGAACATTTGCAGGTTTTTATTAAAAAAACAAAGCCCAGAAATTTGAAGGTAATTTTGTATTTGCTATTAGTCTTTTCAGGCTTTTTTTTTCCCTCTTGGCAAGAAATAGTTGATGACATTTTCCATCACCAAAAAATTCCCCCACCGAGGGTTAAATAGAAAGTCTTCTGTGCTGAGCAGAGCTGAGAGGAAGGAGAAACCCTTCCCATTCCCTTGGATCAGGCCAAGACGGACTGGAGAACACTTGCTGAGAGTCTGTTTCTCTCTGGACAGCCCTCAGAGGGAGAAGACCCTCTCCAAAGCACTCTGAGTTGCTGCTGCATCTCAGTAAGATGGCCTTTGTGAGCGTGAGCAGCACCTGCCATTTTAGCCTGTGCTTTGGGAGCTCAGGATGGCCTGAGCAGCCCATGCCAGCTGGCAGAGGGAGCTGCTAGGGCTTTTGGGGAGGCTGGCTCCCCTCTGAGCTGAGGGAAGGTGGAAATCACAGCAGGGGTGGTGGGCTGGTGGACCACAGGGTACCTGGGGACATCTCTAGGGGAATGAGCGTCCCTGAGTTGGTTAGAGCATCTTGTCCTCAGCAAGCTCTCTGCCTGCAAGAGTCAAGACAGCAGAGCCAGACACCTCCACCCTCATCTGTCAGCAGCAATGGAGGACCCCATGGCCTCCCTCCTCCTTCCGCTGGCATTCAATTCGGACACACACTTAAAAAGGAGCTGTCGGTTAAAACAAGAGCTGTTTTTCCAGCTCTCAGAGGACCCCCCTGATGTGACCTGCAAGGTGTTGCAATCCCTCTCTGCCACCGGCCTGCCTGGTTTTTGCCACACGTGCACACACCTTCCTCCCCCTTCCACAGTGCTTATCGCAAGCGTTTTGGTAGAACTGCCCTTGTCATATAAATCTAAACATAATTCTCTCTTTCCTGTTAAGCTAAAGAAAATAAACGTGTAGGGCTGTTACTGGAAGCCAAGCTGTAGGACTGCCCTAAATTCTCTTCTTATTGAGTCTGGGCTGAAAATCACTCAATTCTGCTGAGGACACACATCTATGCTTGCACACACAGGGAGGGAAGGCGGGAGGGGGGAGGGCGAAAGAAAGAGAGAGCGCAAGAGAGAGAGAGGACGCGGTGTGTATAAATATCTCCAGCTCTCTAGATAGTCGGCAGATTTATTCCGCTGCCAAGCCTGCAGAAAATTGACTTGTTTCATGGAGGCAGGCTATTGACACATTACCGCAAGGAGGGTTAGGAGAGAAAGCGGTGCGGCTGGCGCCCCTCTATTATACGATAATGTAATCAGCATTGTGGGAAATGACTGTGGGTAAAATGGCATCGCTGACATTTATATTAGAGGATATTGATGGCAGGAACTGTGACCACATCTATCGTACCTCCCGTTTGCCAGGATTGACACAGACGGCTCTTGTTGGCTGGATTTCCTCTCTCTCTCTCTCTCTCTCTCTCTCCTTCCTCTTAGCTCCGTTGCTCGCTGCTGTCACTGCAGATAGATAATTGAAAAATGGATCTCACCTTTCCAGCAAACAGGAGTGGTTCAGGCAATTACTGCAGAGGTTATCTACTCAATCTCGAGGCCTCGTCTCCGAGAGAGATTCAGAGGAAATTGGATTTTACATGGATGTTTTATTCTGCAAGGGCTTTAGTATAAATAGAGGCAAGGAGACACCAGCAGACTCTACGGCTGAGAATCGTATGCAGAGGGGTAGAGTGGGGTTTTGACGGGGGGTCTTGGCTGTAGACGTGGTGGTAATACCATGCTGTGGCCCTCTGCAGAACTTCTGGTCTCAATTTGTTTGTTTTGAGGTTGCTGTTGGGTTTTTTTCATGTTTTAGGATTTTTTTATAAGGTGGGGGCTAAAAGATGCTACCCTTCCCCACAGCCACCCGGCTATTTTTTGCCCCTGGAACCTGAAAATAAAAGGGAGTTGTTCCCAAAGGAAATAAAGGCAAACAGATGGCAAAATGCTCTGAAGATGAGAGGGCAGAGGAGAGCGAGATGTATTAAAAGAGCTTTGGAAACTGTCCGGCTCTTAAAGGAGGGGAATTGCTCCTCGGGAGGGGACATTACTCAAAGGCCTATTCCCCATGAGCATCCTTGAAGAAGATTAGGCCTTGAAGTGCCTGGCTATATCAGAAGCAAAAATATACCCATGGTCCTGTAGGACATGCTGTAATGCCAGGCTTTGGGCTGTGCTTGGTGGGAATCCAGCCCTTGAAAGCAATTTGCAGCTGGTATCCTCGCCCTCAGAAACTGCTGAGCAGGGGAGGCCAGAGAAGGACCTTGAGGGTCTTGGTGGACCTTGACAGTTTGGTTTGGCGGGAGGAGACAGCACCAGCGGTTTGGAGCCCACGTGTAGATGCATGTATGTGCGGTGTGCATTGCACCTGGCCTCTGCTTGGAAACCTTCGTGGGAATTCTCTTGCTGGAAATCTGGTCTTGCAAAAAACAGAGCACTATTGTTATTGTTGTAGGACTGTTAAAGCTGTGTTTCATGGATAAATAAGATATGTCAGTGTCTAGGGCTGTCAGTACAGCAACTTCACCAGCATGGAATTCACTTTTAAATGAAATTGTAAAGAGAAAAAATTGGAAAGGGTTTCTGTCAGTGGCTTAGCAAGCCTGGTGGCTGAGACAGTTCTGTCTGGAGGAGTCTGGGTCATGCAGCCCATTCCTGCTGCTGCCCAGTGAGCACAGAGGAAGGCTGTGGGGTAGCCCCACAGAAAGGCTCAGCAGACGTTCCGGATCATTGACCACTTTCCCAAGAAAGGCAGTCTAAAAGTAGGATCTGCCAGGAAGGGTTTGAACAAAGCTGATTTCCCACTTGGGAAATTCACCCATCTTTTCATAGGTAATATTTAACATGGGGGGAGCTTGCACATGTGGGTAGATACTCACGCATGTGGGTAAGAGCAAAGCGCCCTTGTGCCATCTAATTTGTTTTACTCCCAGCTAGCACGGGATGTGTAGGGACACAGCTTTGCACTAACAGCTCTTAAACTGTTATCCCAGATAGAAGCAGTGGGGCTGATTTTGCAGAAGAAATTCAACACAGCATCAGACAGTCTCATCAGCCCCTCCGCTGTCCCCAGCAGAGACTCGTGCTCAGCCCGTAGGTCTCCACACTCTGCCATGCACCACAGCCCTGCTGTCCATCACTAGCTTTTTCGCACTCTCCTCTGCCTGTCCCCTGATGTCAGTGCTAGAGGTGCTCATCTCTCTTGCTGATCAAATCATTCCTGACGTGCACAGCGGCAGCCTCTTCCTTGGTGAAAGTCTGTCTCCAGGGTCCTAGGTGAGGTCCTGCTCCCTTGTCCCCAGGCAGCGAGAAGACAGAGATGGGGGAGGGTGGCAAGGAGGGCTAGGACAGGCTCCCCCACACCTCACACCTCTTCTCCCCATGATATTGAAAGCCAGAGGGCCCCCCAGCTGATTGCCTATTCTGGTGGTGAATGCAGGGCTGGAGATGAAGCCACATGGCTTCGAATGAGCAGTAAAGCCCACATTTTCAAGCGAAAGAGGAGATGAGCTGATGGAGCTCAAACCTAAGGCAGGGGTGGTTGTTAACATTCCTGGAGATCCCTGAATCTGGGAGGGATGTTTCTGGGTAACCAAACACAGGTGATGTGCCTGAACTTTAGCTGAAATCTCCCAGCACCAGTCTGGCAAGCTGGCAGGGGGAGACCAGGCCAAGGCAAGTAAGGCTTTGTGTTTGCCCTCCTTCTGCATCAGCCCTGGGCTTCTACTGGTGGCCATGAGAAAAAGCCTGGCCTCCTGCATTGGGACCCCAAAGCACAGTCATCCAGGTTCAGTAGAAGGAGGTAGCCAAGCTCTCTGAAAATGTCTCAATTTAAAAAAATTATAAAAAAACATGCACAGGATCACGCCTGCAGAGTTAAAATTTTCATCTTGGTTTTGCATATCTTTTTCATGCAAAGGAAATACTGAGTTCCTATGATATGACCAAACCCCACATTCCCTGAAAAATGACAAAAATCTGCTTTTTGAGCTGCAAATGATAGACTGAAAGAGGGTGAGGAGTCCTGGCATGAGGAAGAACTATTTTAAAAAAACATCAGCAAAAAATTTTCAAATCACAATGAAATAACACATTGGCTTCATTTCCTTCTGAAATTTTTCATTTAAAGAAAAAGGCAATGAAACGCTGCTGAAATGACATTTTTGACAAAGTGCCATTTTTCAGCATGACCTCTTGGACCCGCTCACACCAGTGCTGCTAACTAGTTCTGCGTTCATCAAAGCCTGCAGGAGCGGAGGGCAGCCCACCGTGTGCTGATGAGCTGAAACATTTTGGCTTTTTATCTGCCAGCGCCTAGTGGATCTAAGTTCCAGAGCAGCTTCCACTGGAGATGTTCATTCTGGGCTAGTGGTGTCTTTGACTTCCACAAGGCCACAGAAGAAAAGGTGGTGGCTTAAAGAGGCTTCATAGTCATCAAGAACTTGCTCTTCTGGAGGTGATTTACTCCTGGTGACTGCTTGCTCCTGACAGGCTTGTACCAGCTCTGTAGGGGGAACACGGTTTTCAAAAGCCAGGGAGCTTTCTGTCTCCAAGCTGCTGGTCTCAGTGGACAACCCCAAGTTAGCACATGAAGAAATGCCTCCTGGAGGGTGCCAGGCTGGGAGTTAGGGTGTGCTGAGTAACACAGAAGAGACAGAAAGTCTCCTGCCTTCTCTGCTTTCTGATTCAGGAGCAGATGGGTGCCCAGGGTGAGGCGAGAGATCATGCTGCTGCCACAAAGTTCTTTGTGATGGACCACAGTAGGTTCTGAACACCACAAAAAGTTCCCTAATACATCTAAAAGCCTAGTCATTGAGCTGAGTGTCCTGGTACATTGTCTTTTGTATAACCCCTGTAATTGCCCTGAATATGGTATTTGCTTTCATTGCTTGGCCTAGATTGCTGTGGACTGTTATTGCATACTCATAAATAGCTGCTGGTGTTCCACCTTGGAGGAGAGACTGCACTCCACAAAGGCAGTGAGGAGGCTTTGCCGCCGTCTAAATAAGCTTTCCTGAAGTGGGATGGATGCCATGAGACTTAATCTTCTTTAAAAGCTTTGAGCTCCTTGGATGGAGGAGTACAATATTATTTTATTAGCATTACCACAATTGTTAGCAGTATTACTAATATCAATCTTATTATAGTAATAATATCTGGCCAGGATCAAAAATGATGAAGCTTGATTAGCTGGCCGAAGTGCTGGGTCTCAGGCCACATGCCAAAGGTTTCCCCAGTGGGCACATAGAGATAGTCCATCAATGATCCCATCCCCACTGTAGGAGAGGAAATAAGCCCTAGAGATCCTGTACAATGCAAGACACAAGAATGTTGCTCTTTCAGAGTTAGTTTTCCCCGGTATTATCCTACTGTGGTGAGATCTCCACCCTGGCTCAGGGTCTACCCTGTCTCTTCATCCCCAGAGCGTAAAGAACTGCTTCCAAATTGCTCCCAGCTAAACGTGCTCACAGAGCGAGCACTGGTGAGCTTGGGTGCTCATGGACAAGGAATGGCTGAGTACTCCCATCAGCAGCCGTCCCCAGCACCGATCACTGGGGCCCATATGAGGCACAGAGCTGCTGCAGCCCGGGCACCCAGGGGGACGCGAGGGAGAGATCAGGGCTTGGGATGTTCTCTGAGCAAAAGGGTGGATAAATGTTAACCCCTCCCTGCTCCCTCCTATATTTGCAGATGCATTTTCTCAGCCGCAGAGTGAACCACATCCACCTGCAGCCCTGATCTGGAGACATTAAAATGGTCCTTTGCTTTGCTCAGTTCGTGTTTAACCTCTCCCCGTGTCCTTGCCCTGGCCGTGCCACCTTCCATTCCCAACCAGAGCATCTTTCCAGTTTTGCTTCCTTTCCCACCTCTCCTGGTATCCATTACATCCACCCTGGGGGTGGGAGGAAGGTGGGAATGATTCGTGGCATTGATCAATAACTCTTTCCTGCCCAGCCAGGAACCCAACCCGCCCAACTTTATTGCTGCAACCAGATCCCAGCTCGAGGGATGTTACGACAACCCGCCTGGGCCGCGGGGGCCAGAAGAACAAATACCTCCCTAACAGGCATGACTTCAGCCTGCACATGTCCCGCTCCCCGGATGGCTCCTCTGACAGAAGAAGCCCCCGCGAGGATTTACATGTCCCAACTACTTCCTGAAATCACCACTCCTGCTCGTTATCTCACCCTCCCATCACCTGCACCAGTACCGGATCCTCTTTGAAGGGAAAGGAGAACCCTGAGAAGGAAGAGAAGGAGGTGCACAAGTCCCAGCAATCTGGACGTGGGGCTGGGGGATGGCGACAGACCCCAGCAATGAAATATCTGAGCACTCTGGCCAAGCCTTTTTACTACCTGCAATGGAAAATGAATGCCAGCTGCAAATCAGGGATTTCAACAGCCTCTCTGAAGGCACGTCAAGCATTTTATGGCTGGAAATACATTGAGGGTTTATTATGGGCTACCCACTGATCTTTCCTGCAAGCATGCAGTAGCTGGACCCTGTTCCCACCCTGCCTTTGGATGGGGAGGGGTCCCCACAAATTGATCAGTTTTTGGATGGTAAATTGATTGGTTCCATCTGCTGCTTCTCTGCTTTCCAGCTCCTGAGCAAGGATTTAACCTCATGTCGAGACAGGCTGGAAGCTGATTCGGAGGGCAGCCCAGGCCTGCAGTGGGACGCAGGATACTTTTTAGACCTGTCAAATGTCACACACAGCAACACTCACCTCATGGCTTCCTCCACAGCAGGACTGGGCTTCCCCCTTCCCAGCACTTTGCCCCAACTTCCCCATTCTCCAGCACCCGACATGTGCAAACCCCACACCTTCACGAGAGGAGCACCCCCATCATCCTGTCCCATGCTGGGGTCTTGGGAAAGCAGGCACAGTAATGGGAGCCAAACCTCCTGGAGGTGGGAAGCTGCTGCAACCAGGATATAGCAACATGGCTTTGCAAACCAGCATGCAAGCTGTCCAGGAGCCTGGGCACACTGGCTGTTGGAGCAAACATCTCTCGGTTTAACTGCTAGATGTGCTACAGCCATGTCTTCATTACACTGCATCCTCTCTCAGATTAACTAGGGCTTAACTTTGCATCAGGGCAGCCAAAACAGGGAGGACCAGCTACACTGAGCAGTGCAAAGAAAGGCAGCAAGGGGATAATGGTCTTTCTGGGCTTAAGCTCTTTCTCTCAAAGAAGGTGTTACTTTGGGTCTCTCCTCTTCCCAAGCACTTACCTTCCTAAAGGCTGTCAGAACTTCACATCTTTGAGGGCTCCTCCCTTCTGTCAAAATTACTTGAAACTGTCCCACAGTTTCAGAATTCATTGAGGGAGACAGGCAGGCAGAGATGCAAACAGGGGGACTAAATCTTCCTTCCATAGGAGACCCCGCACTAAACCCCAAAACTGCAGCCCTTTGGGCAGCACCCATAAATCACAGACACCAGAGCTGGGGGCAAAGGCACTGGGCTTGGAGGAATGAGATGTATTGCTAGCCAGTGGGACAGACCTGCTACCAAAACCTCTGGCAGGTGGCTACAGCTCTCTATATGTACTTTATATATAAGACCATATACCCGGCTGTTCCCAGCAAGGCTTTTTGAAGGAATTCTCTCTGTGTGCTTGCCAAAATTGTAACATAGGCCTCTTACCATGCAACAAAATAAAAGACTCCCTTAGAAAAGCAGATGCAGTTGATGCTCTTGCTGTTGATCTACCGTCCTTGCTGCACCTCACTCCTGCTTGCCCCACCATAATGTGGTGGGGTTGTGGATGCCATGGCACGCTAGCCTGGGTGCTAAGAGGCTTGCTGGGCAATCACACCCAATCCAACCCTGCTCTTTAACGCACCCAGCTGGATATTGCCAGTCTTCACTCTTTGCTCAGCTGCCAACCATGTCATTAGCATTGGTAGCTCCCTGCCCATCCTCCTGTCCACCCTCCTGGTGGGTCTCCACGCTTTGCTCTCATCTCAGGTTGCTTAAAGGATCTTTTTTGTCCCTGCTTGAGAAACAGATCCATGTACCATGCACACCTCAACCATCCAGGTCCTTCTGTTCAGCCGCTTGTTTAATGGCTCCTTTTGATTTCTATTGATTTGTCTCTGCTCTTCCCGTTGCACTCACTTCATATTTTCAAGCTTTCTCTGCCAAAAAAAAAAAAAAAAAAAGCCACAGAAATTTCCCTGCAGTGTCCTGGTGCTAAGAATTCGGGACTTGAAGACATGAAGAAAGTCATCACCGCTGGTGATAAATCAGGAGAGCTCAGGATGTACATGGGGCAAGAGGAAGAATGAAAGAAGGAAAGGGGAAGAGGAACAGGAGTAAATCTGAGGAGCTGCAGGGAGGGACAAGGCTACCATGTCACCTCCTGAGGGAACACGGGTGTGAGGTCTGATTTGGAAGAACCATACTCCAAATGTAGCCTAGGGGTAACGGGGCTGTAAATCAGTTCCAGCCCAGTGCTATGGTAGATGTCTTGGCCTGTGCAACGGCTGCCATCTTGGCCTGTACCACAGCCACCATCTTGGCCTGTGCCATGGCAGCCATCTTGGCTGACCCACCCCAACTGGCCGCTGAGTCTCCAAGCACATCCCCCTGCCATTTCATATCTGTATTTACTGTAGGAGTGGTGAGTCCTTCATTAAACTCATGCTGTCCACGGCCTTGGCTCCAAGGCAGGGCAGTAGCACCCCAGGGCACCTTGGCTCCGGGCGTTGCTTGCTCTGCAGCCATTCTCCCTGGGGGTCGGCCTTGCCGTGAGGAGCAGCATCGCGGTGTCCAGCCGGGGGTCCCGGTGTGGATGCCCGTCCCCTCATATACTCCTGCTACCATCTGCTGGAAGGAATCAGCCTGCGCGCTTGCCCGCCGCACAGAAACCCTGTTGGGAGCCATAATGAAGACGGCACAAGGATGAGGACGGCACTGGGGTGAACCTGCCCGCTCGCTGCCTTCCCCCTCTGCGTTTGGAGGGACCAGGACACATGAGTCTCTCTCCTAGCGTGTGGCCTCCTCCGTGTTGTTTAATGGCTGTGATTCCTGAGGGCTTCCTTGGCTCCGACACCACCCTGCTCCACAGTCTTGCCTAAGGTACTGATTTTTGTCTCTACCTCAGTTTTTGTGCCGTTACTTAAAACACCAGCTGCTGGTGTTGCTCAGGCCCCTCCATTTGAGTTACTGTGACTGTAAACATTGTCCCTTTCTAGACAGGTGCCATTAGCTTCACCATGGTCCCATCCCCGCTCCTCCCCACCCTTCCCAAAACACTGCCCATCGGCAGTGCTCCCCTACCACAGAAACACAGCCATGCCTTGCATAGGGCACGCGGGCAGCTTGTCTCTGACCGTCTGGGGGGAAAAAAACAGTGCCGAAAGCTAAAATAGCAGCTCAAGACGCTCTCCTGTGCAAGCTGGGCCGGGGACCAAAGACAGTCGGTACCAGGCTGGAAGCTTGTATATTTTTGTTATGGGTTGTTGAACAAACCACACAGTTTTACCCTACAGGGTATAATAAATGAGCAATGAAAAAGCAGAGAAGTGAAAAGGAAAAGTATTTGCCTGCAAAAATATGCCACAAAGCAAATGAGTCAGAAGGACGTGGACTGCACTGTGCTGGGCCTGCTCTGTCTAAAAGCAATGCTTTTATAAGGTAGGGAAAGTGATTTAAGAGATTGCAGGTAAACATGGTCTCCCATGTACTGTTCTGGGGAAAAGTGGCAGAATAAATATGCAAATCCTTCTTATGTGACAGCCAGGATGGTAGAAATGATTATGAAATAGACCTGGAGAAGTCTGATTAATAATTTATCCTCAAATGGAAGTTAATTCTTGGCTAGGCAGCGAGGATAATAAGGCTGAGGAATCAATAAGAGCATTTACAACTCTGTAAAATGCGTTTACAAGTGCAAAAAGATGGGTTGCTTTGTGGTCATGCCTTGCATGGGCTAGGAGAGAGGGAAGGGAGAGCACACAACAGTGACTGCGCAGCATCGGCTCCGCAGACAAGTCTGGAGAGGCAGCTGGGCATCAGCAGACACCAGTGGAACCGAGCATCATCTCTGGATCGGTGCTGCAACCTGAATGATCCTCTGCAGCTAGCACTTGCCCTCACAGCCCGTGGAGGACACATTAGTTAAACCCACTCACTTATGAAGGTTTCTATAATGAATGCAGTGTTGACAGGGCAGTTCAGTGGTACCTTCAGCCAGAGTGTGACTGCCCTCAGGGACACAGAGTGGAAGTGACTGCCTGGGACACCATGCTCTTGGGTGGCCCATGCATATCTGGCCTAGGCAATCTACCTCTTCACTGCCCCTGCACCACAGCACACATGGGTAGGGAACTCACCTTGCTCTCACAGAGAAAGAAGCAACCACCAGCGGCCTCCTTTAGTGTAAACTCTTAAAAATATGTGCCTCAGATTTCAAATAATGTCCTCAGTGAGATCCGTTGGGCAGCTGGATGTTCATTGCTTGTCCATTTCATCTTCCCTGGGCAGCTGAGGAATGGCTGCTTGAATGGCAGCACTGCTCTGGGAGGCAGCAAAGTATCTTCATGTATCCTGGCTCAGAGCTGGGAGCAGATACCTCTGCCTTGATGCAGCTGAGAAGGATGGGGTCCCTCAGCTTGGCCCCAGATACCATGACCCTGGAAGGGATATGAGCTCATGGCGTGTAATTGTCACCAATGGCTTTGAGCCTGCGGTCCATGGATTACCAACAAGACCCTGAAAAGTGAGAAAGAAAAGCCAGTGGGGCCTCAAATGACTAAAATCCACATTGCCGCTGGCAAGTTTTCCTTCGTCATTTCCTCTGTAAATAGAGCAGTGACATTTTGAGGGAGCAGAGGGAGGTGAGAAGGCAGTTCCCACTGGGGATGTGCCTGATACTGAGACCCTCCCTGCCTTCAGCAGAGAGTACAGATAACAGATTTGCACAGATTTCCTCTTAGTGCTGTTCATCCCCTCAGGGCCTTTGGCAGAGTGTCTCCAGTCCCCGGATGGCACGGTCTGTCCTAGCCGACTGGTTCAACTGAGGGAACATGGAGGGAGAAATGTGAGGCTAGAGGGACCCTGATAGATAGTCTTGTAAGACAGCTTTCCCCAAACCCTCCCAACAGATGGGTGTCCAACCTGCTTGTAAATACTGCCAGTGAAAGAGCTCCATCCCTTCCTGACAGCTTGTTCCAGGGTTTGTGTGTGATCAGAGTTGAAGGAGTTTCCTAACATCTCACCTAAATCATCTCTCCTGCAAATGGAGCCTCGTTCTCCTTGTCTTGTCCCCATGCTGAATATGGAGAGCAATCCATCCATGTCCTCGTATAAAAACTTTATATACTGAAACATTTTTTACTTGCTGCCTTCTGGCTCTTTCTTTTTTGAACAAAATAAATCCAGTTCCTTCAATTTTCCGTCCAAGGTCAGATTTTGTAAAGCTTTTATCTCTGTTACAGTCTGATGCCAAGAACCGTGCAAAGGCCTCTGGATGTCCCACCTGCTGTGAGCGAAGTGAAATAGTCAGGTCCAGAGTGCAGTCCTGGTCTTCCCCCTCAAAGGGCATCTATCAGGACTTCACGAGAAACAGAGAAGGGCTACAAGGGTGGTCAGAGGACTGACACTACCAAGCATGAGCTGAGACCCTTCAGCTGGTGAAAGACTAGAGGCAGGCTAGGTGATGGAGGTGAATCTTATTGAACAGGTAAATAAGGAATGACTGCTCACTGTTTCTTTCAATAAAAAAGCAGGGCTGCCAAGTGAAAGCAGCAGGAGAACAAATGGAAAGAGAAATTCTTTGTGCTGCGTATAGCTAACCTGAGAGACTCCTTGCCTTGGGATATGTGGATGCTAGCTCTTTAAAGGGGTTCAAAAGGAACTCCAGAAAATGCATTGGAAAAAGTCCGCAAGAGCTACTGTTAAATACAAAGCCTCGATGTTTGTCTGAGGAAGTCCCCCACCAAAGATCGCCGAAGACTGGGAAACTATTCTGGAGAAACATCATAGGACATCGATCTGCTTCTTACACATTAGGCATTCTCTCAGATGTGGTGCAGGGCTACGTGGGTTTTAGATCTAACCTGATCAGGCCTCCACCTCTTCTAGCTCACATTATGCCTCTGTTGAACATGCCAGAACACTGTTTACTTTGGTGAACAGCAGGCCTGCTAAAAAATGGGTTCAGCATTAGCTGTCAGAAAGGCACTTAGACTGAGTCAGTCATCTAGGCTGACTAAGTCATCTGACCAAACTTGGTCCCATTTAGGGGTTTGTTCTCTAGCATAATAAACTGTGATCTTAAAAACATTGCTCAGCTAAAAAAGCATGCTGGGCTCATATGGGACACTGAGGTGGGGGGAAGGTGACCTGCCTTGCAGCCTTGTGTGGCCACAGCTTTGTTCATGTCTCTACCCCAGGACTTAAGGCAATTTACAGTAAGATTTCACACATCCCATCTCAGCCAGGTGTGAGATCAACTTGCTGTCTGGAGCAAAGGTCAAGCGTCCTGGAAAGGTGAGGTCCAAAGCAAAGCAGTGTCTTGGCCCATCTGAATCGGGCTGAAGCTCTTGGCAGCCATGGCTTTTGTGTCTGTAATTTAAGCCTGAACAGACCGAAAGAGCCTAGCTTTGTGAGGAAACTCTCATCCTTTCTCACTGCTACTAAGTCTGGGGTCTGGAGTATAGCAGGAGACCCATCCTGGTATTACAGTCCTCCTGGCATGGATTGGAAGATGCCTGCTGCAGATAGAGGACACGCAAGGCTATAGAGGGCCCTGGTTTGTGAACGGTTTGCTTCTACAGCAGCTCCAGGGAACAGTGCAGACTGACTCACCACACAGCTCAGCTGGTGTGAGCAGCAGCTTGTGGGGCTCAGAGCGGGACAGCTGAGAAGAACATGAGTTATTTGCTCTGCCTTCCAGCCCTGCATGTGGCTGGTGGTCTCTCTGGTTCCTTCCTCAGTAGAAATCATGGACGACTTTGTCCAGTGCTGAGCCAGGGCACAGGCTGTCTCCATGTCACCCAGATACCCACGTCTCTACTGACAGGGTGCTCAAAAACATTGAGGGTGACGTTTCCTGCAGGAAAAAGTGTGTAGCTGCTCTTACGGAGGCTGATGGCATTGGTAGAGAGGAGAGGGCCATTCCTTAGATTGAACAAGGCCCCAACACATGGACTGAGAGGAAGGGTGAGCACAGACGTGAGCACAGACGTGGGTTTCCAACAGTTTATTTATTTTTACAATCCTCCCTTTTCCCACCTCCCCCTCCAAGGCATCTTGGAAGCCAAGACTGACACCTGCCAGGATGTGAGTTGTCTAGACAAAATCAGAATGATCCCCTCCAAAGCTGGAGCAGAGGGGAACCGGCTTCAGCCCCTGCAGAGATCAAAGGGCCAGCTGGGTCTGGGGCTGGAGAGCTGGGCGATTCCCAGGTGCGGGGGACCAGCGAGGTGTCAGTCACGTCCCCCTGCACATGCTCCTGCAGTCGCTCAGCATATGACTTTGGGGCAGCTGGTGGTAGCTAAACCTTGGCCTGCACACCCCCTTCCTTGAGAAGCATGACGGAAGGGATTAAGTGGCTTGTAAGGTGACACGGGGTTGATCAGTTCTCAGTGGCATGGTGGGAGGGGAAATGCTGAAGTGGCTTTCCATCTCTGGCCTTGGTCTCCTGTCCAGTCACTACCCAAACCCAGAAGCCTGTCCTTGCTGGATCTGGAGGAACACCAGCTCCTATACCTGCCACCTGCCTTTCAAGCCTTACCTCTATGTACGTTTCCCTCAAGGAGAGCAAAATTTGTCCCTCCAACCTCTTTTCTGTGTCCCGAGCAGTGATGCTCCCAGTGGGGTGCCTCCAGGAGCTGGAGGTGCAGAGGATGTACGGGGGCAAGTAAGATGCCGTTCAAGTACAGATGTGTCCATTTGATGGGAGAGGACTGAAGTCCCTCTGCAAATCTCCACCTCCTTCTTGTCCTTGCAGCCCTGTGGTAAGGCTTCAGCATTGCTCAGAAGAAGAGGAATGATCTGCAGCACAAAACTGCTGCTGCTTTCATTCCCCCTGTGCCTGCCCCACTGTAGGGACCATGAGCCAGACTTATCCCATCCAGTTCAGCTCGCACAAGCAGAATAACTGTTGCACACCCAGCACAGGGGATAGAGCTTCCCAGGGGCTTGAAGATAGCCCTTGCCTGGCCATTAGGGAGGGAAATCTCTGAATGCAGCCCTATTCTGAAGGTGTCAGCACCACTAATTTTGATCACCTCTTCCTTACCTTTGGTCAGTTCTACTACAGCCTTTTTTTCCCCCACACGCCACACAGAAACATGGTGGGACCTTACCACCATCTGGGGACACCAAAGAAAGAGCTGTGCCACATGGAGACCTTTTTCTGCAGCACAAGTGGCTCCAGCATCTCCTTGCAATAGGACCTGCACTGGACCATCTTCTGGTCCGGTGCAGGTCCTGCACAATCCATCTCCTGCACTGGGCCAACATTTTACTCCCCCACTGCTGCTGGCAGACATAGGATGGCAGCACATGGGTCTTGCTGGCAGGGCCCTGACAGCCATAGGGAGCAGGATTAGCAGCTCCTGTGGTATCCCTTTATTTCCATATCCTCTGCCAGCCCTGTTATTCCTCTGCAGCCTTCCCACCCTCCAGCGACACCCAGACTTTCCGTAACACATATTCCTCTCATAGGGAGGCACCAGAGGGCAGGGAATAAACTCATGATCTTAGTTCATGTGACTGGTAAAGGCTGAGGCTAGCCAGACTTTTTCCTTCTAATCAGTTCACATCCCTGCAGCACCTATGGACCCCACTGAGGTCAGGCACTCTGCATCTACTGGGTGAATATTCACTAGACCTGCAGAGTTTTACAGGCAGAAGAAACACTTCTGATTGCCCAGTCTTCTCTGCTGGCTTAGGTGCAGCTGCTGAGCTTTCCCCTTCCCAGGGCAGAAGACAGTACACATCAAGATGCAGGTGTTGTCAGGTCAGGTGGTGGAGCAAGGAGCAAGGGATGAGGCTGCTGCTGGCATGGAGACCATCTCCTGTGGTCCCCAGGAGCTTTGTTTGCTGCTGTATCCCCCCTAGTCTCCCTCCTGATCCAGGATGTTGTGCGCCAGGCATGGGTGCATCAGTAGTAAGGGTCAAGAAGCGGGGTAGATGCTTGGTGCTGTGAACAAGTGATATCCAGCCTGGCTGCAGGGCAGGAGACAAGGCTGTGTACTTCATCCTTGAGGCTTGACAGCTTGGTGCTCCCCTCTGACAGAGGTTTCCCTTCATTGCGAGAACCCATTGGTGAAGTCTTAAACCAAAAAGGGTGAAAAGACTTATGACTGGCATCGGTAGTGGAAAAAAAGCATCTTTAAGTGGCATCTCTAGTAGAAAATCTGGCATCTCTAGTGGAAAAAATCCAGGCCAGTTCGTCTGGAGAATAAAGCTCAGAGACTGCTGCTCTGTCTAAATATATATATATCTATCTCCATGAAGGTCCCACAGGGGTCGCATCGCTGTCCTGACAGAGGTGATGGAGGAGCAGGAGGGAGCGCGTGCAATACAGACCTGGCAACATTAGAGGGAGCTTTGGGAAGGGGTCTGGGAAGAGTCGGAAACAATAACTAGATGTAAATTACATTTTGTGAGTTTGTTTAAATAAGGGATCCAGTTTAATCCCATCAACTGTTTGCTTAGTGTACAGCTGAAAATTAGCATCAACAATTTTATGCACACTAATAAATTTAAGCCATTACTCTCTCCATCTGCAGCTTCATTCATATAGTTTAAGAATCAAAGCGATTTCCCTGTAAGTTTCTAAGGCTCAGTAATTTACTCCAAAGAATGTGAATAGAAAGTGCCTGGAGGCCCAGAGACATGGTCTTATAAGCCCTCCCTCTCCTTCCTCCTCTTCTCACCCATCTCAAACGAAGGTGACGTGAGGTGCCTGGCCTGGGGAGCGAGCGTGGATACCAGGCTGTGGTCCCGGACTGCTAGCTGGTGTTATCCTGTGTCTGGACACGGCACACGTCAGCTAGAGGAAGGGAGCTGTGCACACTGGGACGCTTGGCGTGGGTACAGCACCATGCTCTGGGCTGGCTGTGAGGAAATCAATCATCTTTTATTGTTCTTTGCTCCTCTGGTCAGGGTGGAACATTCCTCCTAAAGAGAAACTTGTTATCCTCCCCGGCAGCGTCCCTGCCGAATTCCTGGCATCGGCAGCTATAAATAACCGCCCCGTACATGTGAATAGCATGTGGGCAAGGCTCCCAGGGACTGCAGGCAGCACGAGGTCCACGCTGCACGCACACCAGGCCCTGCTGTCAAACCTCTGGGAGAGCTTTCCAGCCAGCTGGGGAGGTTGTTTCCCCATTCTTAGCTTAGAAGCCAAGGCAAAAGAGGCAAAAGGCTGCAAAAAAAACAGCTGGCAGGGTGTTCTCACTCCAGAGTTTTAGGTTCGGGCTGTCCAGCTGGGGCAGGGCAAAGCTGGAATAAAGATCTATATCTTAATGAGTTTTACAATCTGAGGCCTTGAAACATGGTTGAAATGAAGATTAGAAAGTCTTGCGCTTTTTTTGAGAATTTTTTTGAGAAATGTCCCATCCCAAGTCAGGATAAAACCCACCAAAAGTCACAGCAAGCCCCTTCCCATCCCCAGAGCTGTGCGGTCAGAAACCTGGATGAATATTTTTGTATGTGCCACTTTGAACCACTGGGTTTCAGTCTTCAACCTTTCACCAAACTATTTTACAATTTGAAAGAAAAAGCTCATTTTAAGCAGAAAACAACTACTTTTTCGTTGTAGAGCATGTAAATAGTTTCAAAATGTTTATACATTTTTATAAAATAGGAAATGTGTCTAAACCAGCCCATTGGATAGTTTAACTTCAGCAAATCAAGAGATAAAATTAATAAAATACGATTCTGCTTAGGCAAGGTGCCTCTGTTTTACAGTGGAGGAATTGGTGGATTAGGCAAAAGGTCTGTGGCAGAGCAAGGGGGTGTTTAGAGGAAACTAGGGGGTGGCAGGCTAAAGTGCAATCCATGCTGCATAAAAATATTGCAAGAAACAGCTTTCTAGGAGAAAATCCACGCTTATAAATGAAAAACATTTGGTTACATAAGAGCTGAAGCTCTGGGATTTGGACCGGCATTGGGACTACCATTTTTACATGCTTATATAGCATCAAGCACAATAAAGAGCTGTCCAGAGCTCTGCAAAGTGCAGAAGTTTGCAAAATCCAGAGAGGAGAAGGAAGGCTGAGAGTTCCAGATGTGCAGCACTTAATTAGAAATGTCCATCTTGTTCCCCCTCTCTTTTCACTGATTTAAAAACTATCTGCAAAGCAAAGTCCTCAAGGAACACTCATTTCAGATCAGATTAATTAATTCCATTTTAATGTCAAGGATTAAAACCATCATACTTTTTAAATGCTAAAACAAAAAAGTCATGTCTAAACACCAAGCATAGTAATTTTTGAAAACGAAGAAGTGAAGTCATTAAACACCGACCAAACTTTTCCTCTGGATTTTCTCAAACTGAAATCCTGCTAAAAGGCAAATCTTTTCCATGTTGGAAAAATGGTCCATTCTGATTGAATGTTGTCCAGCAGAAATATTTTTAGCCATCTTGCTCTAGAGCTGATTTTTTGGGCCCTTCTGAGCTATGTCATGGGGGAAGATGGAAGCTGGTGGTGTGTTTTGTACGAACAGATCTCATTGGAGATACCCTGGCACACTGACCTCTCATAAGCAAAAGCATCAAGTTGCTGCATTGCCACTGAGGTTGAGAGAAGCTGGATTGCTCCCAGAGGCCATGGGCATCACAAGACAGGTGAATATGGGTGAAAATCAGGTCCTTCAGGTAGGGCAGAGTGGCAATGTTTTTGATAGGGTTCAAAATAGGTAATAAACACTGTGCTTTCTACTGGGCAGAAAAAGAGATGGGCAGGGATGAGAGGAAATCAGAAATCCAAATGGGAAATGAGATGCAAACACTGCACAAAAGCCAGTGAGAGAAAAGCAATGTTGGTCAGGGTGTGTGTCCATATGGAAGTGTCCATGTGAAAAAGAAAAGGTGATGAATGTCCCTATGGGATGATGGTGGAACAGGCTGCATGACTTCTAAAACTGACAGACTATCACTGTCTGAAGACAAGAGTCCAGAAATGGATATGATGAACAGGAGAGAGGACCTTGACCAGCCCAACATCTCTGCCCAAGAGAGCCAATACCCAGGCCCAAGAGCACCCAGAGAGGATGGTGCTGTGACTGGGGGGTCTGGAGAGCGTGGCAAGAGGGCTGGCAGGGGCTGAGGTCTTTCCGTATCATGGGTGCAAAAGATGAGTGCTAGAGAAGGAGAACCACCATCAGCTGGTGGATAACTTTGGACCCAGATTAAGCAACTGTTTTGGGATCCAGATGTGATTTACCAATTGACTCTACAGAGATGGACCTAACCTCCACTCACAGTGTCTTTATTACCCATACCAAGTTTGTCTTCAGTTGGCCAGACCGTGACCCCACTGCAGCTAAACTCAAGGTTACTCCCCTGAAGATGACAGCCCAGGTCAGTAGTGCAGCCAGCAGGCTTTTGGGCAGGTTATACTAGCTGTGGATCCAACCATCCAGAGTTGGGACACCTTTGCAGACCAAAAAGGATTGATCCATCCTACAGATTAGACCTTGGTGGTTGGATCGCTGTCCCACCTTCCTCACCACCACCTTCACACGCAGCCTGTGGCTAATCCTACAAACATATTTCTTTCTCCAGGCAATACATTGCAGGCACTGGGGAACAAAGCGAGTGTCGGGGTGATGCAAACCTCTCCATCAAAGTCTAAGTTTGATGCATCCTCTGTTTTTCCAGAACCTCATTTTGCCTTCCTGCGTACCAGTTAATAGAGTTGTTACCCTGTTAGTTTAAAGGGCTGCTCGAATCCTATTAGAATATTAAATTATCTGGTATTGTGCTGCTGGCAAGAGCCAGCACAGAGGGCTGTATGTTAGCTTGACAGATAAGCTGTCATTCTCTTAAGTTAGCTACATTTAAAAGCCAATGTCTTTGTTAGATCAGAGGGGAACAGCGGGGTGAAGCAACAGGGGAGGGGACGTTCCTCCTCACCTACCAACATTGTTGCATTCCATCAGGTGGCATGGACCAGCAGCTCCAGTCTTCCTGCAGATGGGTTTGGGAATACATCCTCCTCCAGCCTCATCTTCAGATGGTGCTTTTCTTGCCTGCTGCCGTGGGGGAGATGGAAGCCCCACCACTCTGCCTTTCTCCTAGATCAGGATGTTGCCTGGGTCTCTTCGAAAAGACGAGGTGAGGAGCAGGGAAAGTATGAAAGGGAAACACCACAAGAAGCCCCTCCACAAAGCTAGAGAAGGGACTCTCCTCACACCTGTTGGGTGGACAGACACTAGCTTGTCCAGATGTACCCTATTTCTCTACTAAGCTTCTCCAGGAGCAAGCAATGCTTTAGGCTGTCCTTAGAGAAGACTCTAGAAGTGACTGTCTTGCTTAGGGTGACTCCTGAACATGCATCTCTGTCCTGGGGGGGACAGGTGAGGCACAGCATCTAGTCCCACTCCTAGCAAGGCCAAGTCAGCCATCAAGGCATGGGGGCCGAGTTGGTAAGAATCTGTCCCAGATGTGCTCCCACCTGGCTGCAGAAGCAGAGCAGCTGCACTGCCTCAGTGCGGGATGTCCTTATCACTTCTGGAGAGAGGAGGCTGAATGAGCTCGGCTTGTTTAGCCCAGCACGACACCCGCTGAGAGGGGATCTGATTGCTGTCCATAAATACGTCAACAGGACTAATAGCAGGGAAGAGCCGCTGAAGCTAAAAGAGGACACTGGCACTAGAGCAAACAGGGCTAAAGCAGAAGGAAAGAAATGTAGGCTGGAAATTAGCGGCAGACTTGTAACCATCAGAGCAAAGAGAGGCTGGAATAGGCATTGCACAGGGCCAGAATGGGCCAAAGTGGGGCTTGTGTCAGACAGAGCCTGCTCAGTCCATGAAGGGGCTGCTGTGCTGGATGCGTTCAAAGCAACAGTCCCCAGCCCCAGTAAAGTTTTCTATGCAAGTCAGGCATTGCTGGTGTGAGGTACCTCTCCTTGTCTTGTGTCCCTCCGGCACTGGGAGCCCCCCTTTCTCAACCAGGTGGACCAGCTTCTCTGCTGGGAAACGCTCCGGCTCCCAGGCCCCAAAGGGCAGCTGGATGTTCAGCCTTCCACACCAGGTCCAACCCATTCAAGGCATGGCTCAAGCTGTGCCCATTCTCTGTGCTAGCAGGAGCATGCAGAGGTATCATTTGGTACAGTACGCTTGGGTGAATCGAGCGCAGCAATGTTATCCCCACTGCCCACTCTGCCTCTCCTGGAGGGATCAGCCCTGGAGCAGTCAGCAGGAGGCACTAACAGCATAACCTGCAGCTTAAGGTGAATTTGCAGCCTGATGACTTAGGGTGGCAGTGGTGGGGGCCACGTTCCCTTCTGCCCCTTCTGCTGCAAGAGTAGAAACGCCCAGCAGAAGGGCAGGGCAGCCAGCAAGGGAGAGCAAAGGACAACCCAAATGCTGCAGGCCAAGGTCAGATGGCAGACATGCTGTACCCCTCACCGTTTAAATGGCCTCAGCCCCAAAACTGGACCTTTGCACTGCAGCAGCTGGATGGCTGTATATTTGCTCATGAAGTGCCTCAGCCTAAAACCCAGCTTCAATACTGTCTTCTGATGTCCCTCTGTGCAGTACAGCAGTGGCTAAAAGCTTGTGGTGCATCAGGGTGGCTCCGGGCTGGATGCGTGATGAGTTCAGCTGTCCCGGCTGTGGAGGGCAGCAACATCTGGGAGAGCATGAGGGAATGGCTGCAAATTGATGTATTACACATGCCTCCCATTTGTGTCGGGAGCTCGAGTGCACCATGCTGACAGAGTCTGACGGGTTCAGGCTGCAGCCAGCCAGCTGGAGCCCGGGGAGAGCAAACTGACAGGTTTCAGCCATCAGCTGGGCACAAGGAACCTGGACCTGGTCCAGTTTCTGTCCAGCCTTGGAGCTGGGCTAACCGACAGCTCTGCTGGAGGCCCTGCGATGTGGGCGGCTCGGGTGGTGTTTGGATCTCATGGGGATTTGGAGTGGGCAGTGCAAGATCAGCAGGTTTGTGCTGGGTGACCTGCTTTGCCCCAGGCTAGATGTGAGCTGTGTGACTGGCCATGTAGCTCCCCTGGTCCCCACTATCAGCTTGGGCCAGACATCCTTTTTCTCCTCTACACCCAGTGCAGCTCGTGTTTTATGAGGAATTGAATTTAGTTACGTGGTTCATTGACTCTGTGCCCTGGAATTCCCTCGCCCCAAGCACCTCCTCCCTCTAGCACGTGCTGGGAATCTGCTCTGAAGCAAATCCCCTCTGATATCCACTAATCCTTTCTGTCTCACTCCACCCCATCGTGCCCTGAGCTGATACTGCTCTCCCCTCAGGGGAAGAGACCCTTCCCCAGCAACCTGCTTAACAGGAGCTGCTGCAGCCTTCTGCAGTAAAACACACGCTCAGCAATGTGCTGTCCTCTCCTAATCGACTGCTGGTACTGGTTTTGGCTGATGGCAACTGGAACCGTAATCAGCATCCATAACACTCCTCTCCAAACAACAAGTTCCCTGGCAGCAGCGAACCCTGCAAGCTGAGAGCTTCCCCTGAGCTTGATGCCTGCCATGAAGTTTAGATCCTTGTGCAAACATCTCTTGAAGAGAAAGCCACCACTACACCTGCGGCAGCATCATCATCTTCTCGGCCACCTTGCCTGATGACAAATCGCTGTTTCGCGCAGGCTCACGACTAAGAGACCGGTGCCTGATGGTGGTGCTTTCCCCAGCAAACACCCTGATGGTGGATCTGGGGCAGTCAGGGGAGGGATGCAACCTCGGCCCCTCTCCTGGTCCTCTCTCCTGGTGCTGGTATTGTGTAAATGTTGAAATATGGCTCTTTTTTACTTCCAGTTATGAAAGGTGGGTATCCTGCTTCGATCTGTCTCTCTCATACACATTCATAACATTCAAATTTATAATGTAATCTTACTTGCCGTTCCATATTTATGAGAAGTTTTGATGGGTGTTTCTTTATGTGATAATATCAAGCAGAATGCTAACCCATTGCCTCAAACCACTGTAAAGTCGTTTTCTTACATAATTGACACCAGCATATTCTTTCATTATACAAGATTTAGCATGCATCTGCTCCACCATTGCACGGCAATAGATGACTTTTTCCAGAGTCTCCTATTATCAATTCAAATTAGCCCCATTTCCCGAAGCTACTGTATGGATTTTACAGTTGACAGTAAGGGAAAAACACAGGAGCATAATGACTCTATTAAATTATTCAGGCCTAGTTAAACCCAGTTCAGTCTGAACTGGAGAGCAAGGAAACAGGGAAGAGGGGGGAGAAAGGGAAAAAAAAGCCCTGAACTCCATGCAACTTATTGGTTATAAAATGCAGCCATCTTTACAATGAGTTATAGAATGCATCACCTGTAAGAGGCCTGGAAGTCCTTAATCAAAGAGAAAAGTCTGTCATATAACAGCACATTCATTTTAGTTAGGGTAATTGGGTTCAGCAAGAGGCTAAGAGGAAAAGTTTGGTGAAGAGACAGACATTTATCACCTTTTATCTTCCCCAAATTTTGGTCCTGCTTGGTTTTCCCTCCAAGCTGTCTGGCAGGGCTTCCTGCCTCCTGTTTATCCTGTCACTGCTTTTCCTCCTGTAAGGATGGGCAGCTGGACATGGTGCCATTGGGTTTTGCCAGCTGATGCCATCCTAACAAAACACACTGTACTTTGTTCCTCTGGCTGGCAGGCAGACAGACGGGTAGATAAGGATGTGACTTCGGAGGGGGATGGACACATAAAGGGGTGACACTTGGCTGCTCATGGATGGATGACTGGAAAGAGAGAGAAATGGGACTAGGAGGTTTGGGAGAAACACATCTAAAAATGAAGGACAGATCAATCATAGAATCATCGAATACCAGGTTAGAAGGGACCTCAGGGATCATTTGGTCCAACCTTTCTTGGCAAAAACACGGTCTAGACAAGATGCACCCTGTCCAGCTGACTCTTAAGTGTCCAATGTCGGGGAATCCACCACTTCCCGGGAGAGATTATTCCCATGGCTGATTGTTCTCATTGTGAAAAATTTTCCTTTTTTGTCCAATCACAATCTCCCCAGGAGTGACTTGTACCCATTACGCCTCATCTTTTCCATGTGACTCCTTGTGAAAAGGGAGTCTCTATCTTCTTTGTAGCCATCCTTTAAATACTGGAACGTGGTGATAAGGTCTCCCCTAAGCCTTCTTTTCTCAAGGCTGAACAAACCCGATTCTTTCAGCCTTTCCTCATATGTCCAGCTTCCTACTCCTTTGATCATCTTTGTATGTATCTGGCTACCTGAGACATGGAAAAATGAGGGTAGGAGTCTACCCAAAAGACAGGTAGATGCTGAGTTCCTGAATAGTTTTCTAGGATCTCACACTGAAATGAATATTTTGTGCGTGATCAGCTGTAAATGTCAGACAAACGAGCCCTTTAATATACAGTGCGGCCAGTCAGCCATCTTCACTCCTCTTGGCAGCCCATCACCTGGTCTCCTTGGCCCAGTTGCACCTCCAGGTTTGGCTTGGAGCCCAGTGCAGACAAATGGAAAACACTGGCCTCAGGTATAATGGTGCTCCTGCTACTTTGCCTGGATTATCAACAAGCCCTGATGCTTGTCCATGTCCTCTAGAGTCATGCATAGTGGGATGGTAACAATTTGTAGCCTGTCCAGCTATGCCCCTTTAACAAACAGCACCAAACTTACAGCACTCTATTCGCAAACAGGCCCCGCCATAGCGCCAAGACTTCCATGTCCATGAACAAAGCTTTGCACTAACCCATGGTTGTGATAAAATGGGTCAGCAGTGGAGCAAAATCCCCCTGCTGGGGGCGGGGGGGCTGCTGGAGGAGCAGGAGTGATTCAGAGATTGTTGTTTTTTTTCTTTTTTTAGGGGAGGATAGAGGCAGAAAAGCAGCAGGGAAGAAGACAAAGGTCAAAAGGAGCTTTCCAGGAGTCATTCTGCACTTCTGGCTTGAGGCAGAAATGAGGTTCTCACAGCTGACCTCTGCTGTTTGGATATATTTGCCCAGGTTGAAAGCGGTGAGTCCAGTACAGCGTAAACTTGTTGCCTGACAGGTTGATATAATGCAGCATGTTCTCTCACTGCTGGTGGCTTTATCTCACACATCGGCTGATGGGTCTTTTACAGAGTTAAAGATTGTCCTTCAAATCTGAGGGCCCTGGGTTGAACCCCCTGAGGGGTTACACAGGGAAGTGATACTTCCTGTCCTACAGAGAAACTCCCTTTCCCCAAGTATTTTGGCAGTGCTGAAGTGGTAGCTGGCTCTGGAAAACCTAGCAGAGATTTTCTGTGAAACTTAGCACGCTAGCACCAATCACCATGGGACGTGCTTCGCCCAGCAGCTGTGCTCTGTCAGCCTCCCCAGCGCCTTGGTGACAGCTGAGCCCCAACGTATGGATTCCAGGCTTGCAATGGCTTGAAATGTCTGGTGCATGCAGCAGCAGGATGGGAGCTGGCGTCACCTTGGGGATCCCAGCCAACGCAAATGGCTCTCCATTAGCAGAAATGAGCCTCTGGGATCAGGAGGAAAATGCTGACAGAAAGCAACATCAGCCCTTCTTCCCATGGTGTGCTCCAAGGAGCTTGTAGACTTGCCTCATTTGGGGCTTCCTCTCAAATGGGATCTTTCTCCTCTTTTCCTCTTTGTGTTCAGGCTGTACTCAGGCTTTCTTCACTCTTCCTTCTTCATCCCTTGCTACCTGCTCCAACAGCTCTTTCTTCCTTTCTCTCCAACAGCCTGTCCCCAGGGTTTCACTGGCTGCTGGGTGTTACTTTCCCTTTTGCTTCATAGCAGCAGGTGATAAGGCCCAAAGAGAATATACCCTGGGGAGCTGTGCCCCGTAAACTGATGGTTGAATTGGAAAGGATCATTTAACAAAGCAGGGAAGTGAGCGGCTCAAATCACAGGACTGTTGAGGAGTAGCTGTTGGAATCAGACTGAGGGTCCATGCCCCAAGTTCCTGCTATCTCCCCTTGTTCAGCAGATCCCAGAATGTTTTAGAGCAAAGTTTGGTGATGCTGCCTGGTTTAACAGAGCCATGCAGACCAGAGGAGCCCTGATAGCAGAGCCGGGGATATAACCTCCCCAGCTAGACAGATGCTATAGCTGTTGGATGGCTTGATGCCCTTAGAACAATGGCTGGACTGGGCTCCCCACGCTGTGAGTGGTATGATGCTGGGTGCATGGGTCCACAGGTCCTGTTCACCAGCTGCTTTTCAGTCCGTGCTTCTGCATTTGGGGGTGGGCTGCCCTGACTGTCCCTAGTCCAGCATCGGGGCATGCAGGAGCCCAGCTTCACATTCCCTCCAGCC
This sequence comes from Rissa tridactyla, assembly GCF_028500815.1. Classification (NCBI taxonomy): domain Eukaryota; kingdom Metazoa; phylum Chordata; class Aves; order Charadriiformes; family Laridae; genus Rissa; species Rissa tridactyla. The sequence continues at coordinate 58,345,473 of NC_071471.1, read as the reverse complement.
CAGGTCATGGCCGATCTTTTCAGAAAATTTGCGTCGAAGGGCGAAGTCTCTGCATAGTTTAGCAGCAGCTGTTTTGCCTGATTTATTGGCTGTTGCAAAGGCCTGTGCAAATGTAGCAAAGTGGTCTATTATCGCAAGATATATCCAGTGCCCCCTGCCTTGCGGATGACTGATGCCCTGATCCGGCAGCTTATTTAACACCTGTTCAGTTTCAAGCACGTGGGCCTGACCCTTTGAAGTCCTCTGGGAGCAGTGGCAGAGCTCATGCTCTCATGGTTTGAGTGTGTGCTTCAATATTTGCATGAATTGGGGTCCCAGTGGGGCTTAGATTTGAAAACAGCAAGGGGCAGGACAGAAACCGATCTCTGTGAAGGCTTTTACCCACTTAGAGGGTTCAGAGAATCGGGCAAGATTAGGGTACACTTGGACACAGGCTCGTCCCTTTGTGCCACTGTGGGGCAAGGTCATGGCTGCATTCACAGACATAAAAATCACAGAGAAATGGGGTTATGAAAACGACAGAAGTGGGGCTAGCACAGTGCGGGGAAGGTACAGCAACCAGGTAAAACCCCAAACATCTTGCACAGGGCCCCCTCAACAGCTTTTGTTCCTAATGAGTGAAAACGAAGCAAAACTGAGAGTACTCATTTGTTATTCTCGCCTGCCTTCTGGGCGGGGAGTTTTCTGGAATGTAGGGTTGTTGTGAGATGGGGCTTTTGGTACCCAAATAGCCCAGGATGCAAAAATAAGGCATGCTTTGAGCCATTTTTTTAGAAAACATACAGAGCTTTCTGGCCTGGCTGTGCCTGCCGTTGCAGGCTGTCTGCCATCTAATTCTAAGGAAGTTTTTTTGTGGATATTGGGAAACCACTTCAGCCCTTCCCCAAACACTGTAATGGGAATATTGCTTTAAAACACCCAAATATCTCACCATGGCAAATTCTCCAGAGGAGATGGGCATGGGAAAGAAACAACCTGAAACAATTTGTTTCACCAGTCATGCATTCTTCATTTCAAAGTGGCATTTTCCATTTTAAAAATTGGCCAGAATTTTAAGTAGGGCAGAAAAGGTTGCAGGAGGGGCAAGTTGTTAAAAAAAGAGTTGGAGCCACCATGAGTCCTGGAGTCAGCAATAAAGAAATCGTGTTCTCGACAGGGAAATGAGAACAGCGTGACCCTGTCACCCAGCTGCAAAGTGGACTACCATTTTCCAGCAGTGATGCCTGGTGTTATGACAGCTCTTAATTAAGTTCTCTGTTAATGATCTGGGAAGACGCTGCTTCATTCCTGAAGCCTGTAGGTGGTAGTAAAGGCAGGAACAGATAGTGAAATGACACCAAAATATTTAGCACCCGTTTTCGTTCCCAGTGGGAGCTGGAAGGAGCCCATGGGAACGCTGACCTGGGGTTTGAAATAGCAGATGAAGGTCAGCTTGGGAAAACACAGCTGATCTGCCAAGGGGAAAGTAACAGATGGGCCCCATCAGCTTCATTCCAGCTCCCAACTCAAAATACCCAGTGGCAGCTTGGCTTGTCATGGCAGGGAAAGAATCCCGATCCATTTTCATCTGCTTCACTTTTCATGTGAGTTGCCACCTTGTCCCTTGTGAGCTTAAAGCAAAACAGGCCGGCTTTTTCCAAAGGGAATAAACAGAATGAAATCTTATCATGTTCTTTTTCAGTCCACGTTGGTTCAGCTGGTGTTGGAGTGGGGGAACATCACCCTTGGGCATAGCCATGAGTAGCCAGTAGAGAGGAGATTGCCATGGGAAAGATGCCTACATGATTTGGGACTCCACACAGACATGCAGAGGGAAGGATCAGCCTGGGAACACCCTGAGCAGCTCTACCTATGGTCTAAGTAGAGTAACAAGGGTCATTTCCAGGCCTATGACACGAAAGCCACTGGCATGATTGGAAGACGTTCAGGAAAAGCTATGAAAACAAGCAGAGGTGTAAAGAGAAAGATTTACAAGGAAAGATTAAAGGAGCTAACTGCAAGAGCTTAGCCTAATGATGACTCACTGAGGACATGATGATAGCTTGCAAATATCTGAGGGGTATTAGCACTGGGAGCCAGTCCTGGGGGGATGAAAGGGTATAATTTAGAGGGACAGGCAGCAGGGAAGGGAGGCAAAATAGAGAAGGAACTTCAAGAAGTTTTCAGAGTACCAGGAGCATTAGGAAATGGATGCGCTCATCCGGGCAATGGCGGGATGCAGCCCAGGCCCCACAAACAGCCTGAGCAAGGCACTGGGATGTGTACTGGGGAGAACACCTGGTGTGAGAGGCAAGAGTGGGGCAAGCTCACAGGCTTTTCACATTGCTGGCCCATGTGAACCCTGGCCTGACGGGCTGGAACACTGCTGGGGAGCAGTAAAACACCGGGCACAAGAGGTAAGCATTCGTAGATGTGCTGGGGCCCCCTGCCAGGTGGGCATGGCTCAATGCTGGATAAATCCATGCCTTAGCCACACTCGCACATCAGTCAGGGTGCACAGTCCAGGCCTTTGATGTCCGACCCTGCCCCCTTTACTGGTGCCCTCCGTGTCTCTCTCAGAGCTTCCCAGTGCTGTCTCTGCCATTACTGCTCAGGCTCAGCCCTGTACCCCTGGGCTCTCCCTGCACCCCACCTTTCCTCCCAGTCCCTGCTAGGGGAGCTCTGCACATCCTTCATGCCATGGTGGGCCTGACCTTTCCCACCTCTGCTATTCCAGCCCTCTGTCTTTCCAAGACAATGATTTCCAACCATCTTAAGTAGCACTCACAGGGATCTTTCCATTTTTTGTGATACTGAATATCCACTGGCAGCAGGCTCTGAGGAGAGCGAGCACCCTCCGGCCACCTTCCCACATGTCCCCATGCATCCTAGCAGTGCCAGATACAAGGTCACCTCTGGAGACCGGGTGCCACGTGGCACAGAGATGTGCCAGCCCCGTCAGCTGATGCAAACACCGCTCCTGCTCCCAGGGAGCAGTGCCAGGCAAGGATGCAGCTGACTGCAGAGAAGGGAGGGGATGGGAGAGCCAGGGAAGGCTGATTGGAGGGCCTGACCTTGCCTTTGGAAACCCCAGAAGCTCTGCCAAGGTTGCCCACCATGTGATCTCCCAAGCAGGGAGGCTGGCTTTCCCCTCTGCATCCCTCCCCAGGCAGGGATGAGGCCCCAGAGACAGGAGCCCCTCAGTCACATCTTGCTCCTGTCTGAGTACGGCTAGGCTGGCAGGTCCTCCTTGCAAAAGTCTCCTCAAGACCTCTCTGAATAGAGACACGCTTCCAGCCCTGCTGGGACGGTCACCCCTTGGAGGTGCGGACATGTGGGCACAGTCCAAGGGAGTAAGGCTGCAAGCGGCATGTCGCAGAGGTGGCAGGGGGAGAGTGATGAATTCCTCAGTGTCTCCACCACTGGACAATCAAAGAATTCCTCAAATTGGTTGGATTTATCCAAAAGTGACATGCATCTGGGTTGGGGGCGGGGAGAGGGGGCTGGCAAGGACCTCTCCTTGTGGTAACAGCTGGGACCAGGCCTAAACATGATTAGCATTGTAAAAAAAAGAAAGAGCAAGACAGAAAGAGAGCAAGAGAGAGAGGAAACGAAAACCCAAGTCACAGACACAATTAAGATTTATGGGATGAGGGGACTGGGGATGGAGGAGAAGAAGGAGGGAAGGAGAAAGACTGCCAAGGAGGTGGATTACAATTTAATGCTTCTTCATGCTCAAAAATTACAAGTAGGGGCTGAGTGTCAGTCCCTGGGGTGGGGGCTGCTGGTGCTTGACTGGGCAGGAGTGGGGAGGCGGGGGGGGGGGGGGGGGGGTACAGGCTTGCTGTACTTTTTTGGGGAGGAACGTGTCCTGAGCGAGATGCCACTGGAGGAATGTGCAGGCATGATTTACAGCCCGCAGGACGAGCTGCCCGGCCGCACCGTGCCAGCACTTGTTTGGCTTGCGAGGCCTCAGCACCGTGGGACCCCGAGTGGTGCAGGGCAAGGGGGGCAGCCGGCTCCATCCCCTGGTCTCTGCCCACCCCGCGAATGGCTCCTGGGACAGATGGGCTCAGAAAAGCAAAGAGGCGAGATCAAAATTGGTTTGGAGCAGCACCAAAGTGCCGTGGAGAGGTGCCCAACACCCCCAAAAGACTTTCACTAGAGGAAGCCAAGGTTGGAAGCCAGAGGGAACAGGAGAGGACAGGTGACCCACTTCGGATGAAATAGGAACCCGCTGGAACCTCCTCCCAAAACCGCAGACCAGCCCAGCTTTGCTCTACCCCCTCTCAACTCACCCGTAATTTATGGAACAGAGGGTACATGATCCCAAACAGCCCTTTCACATCTCTGTCTAAGAGCTGTCTTGTACCAGCTAGAGCTACGACATGGCATTGACATTTTCCTTCTGCCTCTCTGAGTTTGTGTGCAACTGCCGATGGCTTCACTATTTCTCCTTCTTTTTTTCCTACGGATGAGCGGCTGGAAAGAACCCATCCCCCCTCTCTCCCAAAATCAGCTTTCAAAGCCAGATTTTGTTAGATGTGCTGGGCTTTCCAAAAATCAAAACAAACCCCTGGTTGTCATTTTTTGCTTATTTTCCCTTGCTGAGACCCGAATTGGACACGAGAGCTTTGCAGAATTATAAATAAATAACAAGGGGGATTCTACAGAAGTGAAAAGTTTCTGCAGAAGGACTTGATTTCCTTTAAGAAATGTTTTGTCAAAAATGTCACCCAGCTCCACCAGCATTTGCTGCAGACGTGCAGAGCTCATGAGCAGGGTTATCCTTTGCCCTTCCCTGCTAAGTCATCGGCATTACCGGCTCTGTTGTCTCTCATCTCATGAGGAAAATAAGGCTATGACTCCGCTGACTCTGTCCAAATAACACCTTGTTGCTTGCCCCAAAACCACTCGTGGCATGCAAAGTACCACCCTTCCAGGATCTCTGCGTGCCCTCTCACCAGCTTGGCTCCCACCGTGAGCAGCAGATGCGAGATGTGGAGAGCCAAGGGGTTGAAATCTAGTAAAGCGAGGGATTGCTGCTGCCTTGTGCCCATGATCTGTGTCCCTGGGTAACTCCAGCCACACTGCAGACCAGCGAAGGAAAATTAGCTTCACACCCCAGAGCTCTACAGCCTGTTTTGACAGTGTGAGAATCACAGTGTTTGAGGGAGACAGGGACTAGCAACCTTCTCTGTTTCCCCAAGTCCTTCTATGTTCATGCCTATTTCAGGGTGCAGAAGATCAGCACAAAGGACTTAGTGGCTGATCAGCCTATGCAGTGTCACAGATGGGACGGGGGAAAATACAGACTCAGGACCATCAATGCACTTGCAGGAAGGATGTTAATCCTGGCTACTTTCCTACAGCACTTTATGCCAGGCAGAAAGGGATTGTCAAGCAAGGCACCACTAGAATGGCATCAGATTGTTGTCAGAAAGTGGGAAAACTGTGGAATAAGGAAAAGTTTGGGGTGTTTAGTTTCACTACAGCAGATGGGAAAGTAAATTAATATGAGGAATTTGGGAATTTACAGCGGAACCTTGACTGGACCCACCATCCATCTGGGCTGCCCTTCATCCATCCCTCCATCCATGGATCTTCCGTGAACCACCCATTCATCCGTTTATCTTCCTCTTCCTGCCTGCAGTAATTGTTGGCACAAGACATTGCACAGAGGAAACCAGCTGCAGAGCACAACGTCAATTTGTATTGGTACTAATTCCCCAAGAATGATGCTTCGTGGTCGTACAGGCTTTCTGGTTGCCCTTTATGCATTAACCATTTGCACATAGCAGAACAGCCACCCCAGCATTTCCATGGCATGGGGCCTGCTCAGACAGGAGCATCGCACCCAATCTTCTCCCCATTAAATCAGGACATGGGAAAGCAAGGAGGGTGGTGGTGAGGCCAGCAAGACCTGGAGCTAACAGAGCAGAGAGGGAAGCAGAGGTAGGGGTTAGATGCAGGCTGATGGGAGATACCCGGTGGGGAGAGGTGAGAACAGGAGAAATAAGGGGTGTTTGCAGGACATGGGCAAGAGGGAAGGTCGGCAGCTGCAGTGCTGGGAGCAGGGGGGCTCATGCTGTGCATGGGTGCCTTGAAGTGGTCCCCTGGGGAAAGGAGAAGCTGGGAGAGGTAATGAGAGGCAGCAAGACCCAGACTCCACGTCCCTTGGAGGTGAGTGGCTCTGCTGGCTCCTCAGCCTGGCAGGCTGCTCTGTCCCATGCTGCTCCTCAGCCCTGGCAGCGTTTTTCCAGCTGTCTCCCCTCTCCAGGGCAAACCCTGGGGTTTCAGCAGGAAAATGGCAGGAGAGCGCGCTCCAAAGTGGTAGGTCTGTAGTCTCCCATTGCACCGCTGGAACCACTGCAGGTGACAGTGGCTGGCATGCTGAAGGGAAGCCAAATGTTGCTCCCATCAGGAATAAGGCAGACAGCATCCTGGCCCAGGTGGTTGTCCTGTCCCTAAGGCACTGGGAGTCTGCCCTGATACCGTGTCTGGTTTGGGAGGGTGGTGGAGAAGCTGGGTAAGGTCTGGTGGTGGAGACTGTGGCAGGGGCCAGTGAGGAGACAGCAGATCAGTCCTGTGCTGCAAGAGAAGGTATTTATCATATTAGCCAAGTGTGTCCCTGTGCTTCTGCACCTCAGACCAGCCTTGCAAGAAACCTGAGTTATTTATTTGAGGCAAATGTGAAACCTCTCTGCCCCTTTGCTGGGGTCTATCCTCAGATGCCTCTTGATGCCTCTTAAATCTGGTCCAAAACGCTTCACACTGATGGGCTTGGAAAAGGGACCCAGGTGCCCTGCTCTGATCTGAGCTCATGATTTGCTCTGTTTGGGCAAGTCGCTAACAGATTTTTCTAATGTTTTGGATCAAGGCACCTTTCCCATTGCATCTCTCTTTCCTCTGCAGCACAGGTCACATTGGAGCCAGCCTGGCTGCTCCTGGGCGATAGGCTACATAAGCCAGGGAATTCCTCTGGATACAGGGAAAACATGCTGAGAGGAGATAGAGGTTGGTCGACATACTGGAGCCTGCAAGTTTTCCATCCCCTTCAGAAATGTATAGTCTGGTACTTTCTTTTTGTCTGGTATTGGCATCATCACATAGCAGTGAGGTACAGAGTCAAGCTCCTTGTGTCACCCCTGTGTGCTCTGCTGTTCAGTTGCCCTGGAAGCCCCTTGAATTCTGTGTTTCAAGGCTGTGAGAAGACATGGCAGATCCCTCTGCTATTTTGTACAGTTTTCTCCTGTCCCTTCACATTCACCCCTTCCCTGTCTGCTTCTGCTCTCCTAGAAGGGGAAGTTTTCCCAGTCTCCCCATCAGAGACTCAGACAGACATATCCAGGCAGGAAATGCTGCAGTTTCAGGATCCTTGTAGGGAAAAGAAATGGCTTAATGCTTAAATACCCTCCTCACCATGTCGACACCTTCCTCCCCCCGACCTGGCGCGTGTTGAGCGAGCAGCAGAGTACCCCAGGGAGCTCTGCTCCAGCTGCACGCTCATCAGCCATACGGGGAGCGCGCAGCGGTGCTTCTCCACTAACGCTCGCCGTGTTTAATCACACATCTGTGGGTTCAAACAGATTTAGCCAGCACAGGAAGGGATGCGCCAGGTAGCAGCAGGTGACAGAAGTTGCTGATTCTGGTTAAACTGTGAAAAACGGATAAGGGAGGCAGAGGCAGCATCATGGGAAGAGGGGAGCCACAGGCATCCTGGCTGGGGCATCTGTGGCAACAAAATGTCTGTGTGTCTGTGTATGTGTGTGTACACCCAAGTGCACATGGGAATATCTAGACGTTTACACCTCTTTGATCCCCACAGGGTGCACAGCCTGCGTCTGCCATGCCCACACTACCCGGTTCACACGTGGGTCGGCGGCGCCTGGGCGCGTGGGTGATGTCTCTGTACACAGAGCAAACCCCGCGTAGGTTTGGGCTGAGGTGTCTGTGCAGCAGCCGGAGCACACTGTGATGATCCCACGTGGGTGTGTTGGGACAACAGGGTGTTGCTGTGTGTGTCAGAACCCTACGCGGGTGTTTGGCAGGGGAAAACCTTGAATTTCATGTAGGTGTTTGCTGAGGTCTGTGAGATGCTGTTTTCTTTATTTGTTTGCATGCACCAGCAAGAGAGATGAGCAGGGGTGCTGTGTCTTAAGCACCAGGGGAAGTCAGGGCTGGAAAATGAGGGTTTTGGAGCTTGGGCTCCTTCCTTTTGCATGCACGTGCGTGTGCTTGTTCACCCTGCTGACAGCCGCATGTGTGCAGTGACTGTGTGTGTCCCATGTCTGTACATGCACTCAGCCAAATGCCTGCACACAGGCTCCTGGGGAAGGAGGCGGGTGGGCCATCATCCCCAGCTGTTGGCCATGGCAGAGCCTGCATGGCACAGACAGCTCGGAGCAGCCCCTCTGCCCTTGTGTCCCTGGCACAGCTTCCCCTGCGGCTGGGGAGAGGGAGAGGAGTCAGGCTGGAGACTCTCACGGCCAGTAGGACTGCCAGCCCATGGATGGGGAGCCAGGGCACGGGGGCCTGATGCTGCAGCTCACGAGCAGCTATTTAGCAGTTCCCACTTGCTGACAGCACGGGCAGTCACAAGGTCCCCCGAGCTGCATTTCCCCCCGGGGATGCTCCCCAGCTGGCTGTGCCCACGGCCTGACTTTCATTCTGCCTCTGCTCTCCCTGTCCCCAGCTTCACGGTGCCCTGCTGCCACCTCTTCCCCTGTCTTAAAGCCCAACCAGCAGCCTTCACACTCTCCCATTTCTGAGCGTATCCAGGCAGCCCCTTTCTGTCTCCTGCGCATCCCAGCTCATTGTCCTTCGGTCCCAGCCTACCCCGTATCCAATACACAGGGCGTCCTGGCTGGCAGCCGCGCTGTGCCGGCTGGTGAAGGGGACAGGTGGGGTCAGAGGCAGTCTCTGCTCTGCAGCATGGCACAGTTTGGAGCCACATTTGACTCCCCCAGCGGGAGGGAGGCAGACGAGGTAATGGCCACTCTTTCGGGAACATGAGCATCCATCTGGTGTGCTGAGGGCACAGGGGGTTTGGCACCCAGGAGCTGGCTCTGCCACCACGTGTCCTTGGAAGGGCCAAGGCTGAGCTCTGCCTGGAAAGGGAAACTTGTCCTTCCCTCTGACCTTGGGGCTGAGCAGTTCCTGTGGAGCACACTGCATCCCTGAGTCCCTCTGCTCTGCTGCAGGTCTCCACACAGGCTGGGGACAGTCCAGCCTCTGCCTGTCTCTTCCCAGGCTTGTGTCTCGCCCCCAGCTGTGAAAAAAGATCCAGGGGATGCTGCTTTGGTCCCTGCACCTTGTGCCCTTACTTGCATCGGTGCAAAACGCAGATGTGAGCATCACCTCAGAAAACTATTTCATACACCCCAGGTGTATTTGCAAACAACTGTACCTCACACCAAAGGGTGAAGAGTCTGGAGATGCACAAGAAATTCCCACCACAGCACTGCAGGACCTTACGGGAGGGTTAAAAGGGAAACATGACAGCAAAATGGGAGGCACGTGGCTGAGCTGACTACGGAGAAGGGTCTCCAGTACAACTGGAGCACAGTTAGTGGCTTACCTTAATGAACCCTAATGAAACTCAGTAAAGCAAGGAGGGGATTTAGTCTGTTCTGCTCTTTCCCCCTTCTCCAACATCTGCCTCGCTTTCCCTCTGCAACACTGGCTATTTTTATTTTCCCCTTCTGTGGTTTAATAACTAGCCCTCTGTTTCCCTCAAACTTGAATTTTTGCTATTCTCCCAAATGGACACCAGAAAAAGGAGGTTAATTCCCCCATTGGATGCCAGCACATTTCTGCAGATGCAGGAGCCTGCTAGAAGGTGTGTCCTTGGGAGGAGGTGGCAGGGACGCCCGGATGCTGGTATAACCTCAGTGTTAGTGCTGACAGATGCACAGTTAATGGTCTGTTTTTTTAATGTGTGTCACTTTGGGATCTAAAAACCCAGACTGGTGAATGGAAGCCCCCTTGTGCTGCAGCATCAGGGCACTTGTTTGAGTCCCAAGCAATTCAGCGACTTTCCACCTCTGGATCTCCTCTGAACGAGTGCCTGGGGGAGCCAGTGACCACAGCATGTCCTTCTTCCATGGGAGGATGTTTCCGAAGTGCTGCTGTGTGAGGGATAGCAGCTCCTGGACTGGAGTGTGCTCTTGGACTCACAGGCTTTCCGAGGTGCCTGGGGCAGGATGGGGAACAGGGCCTGCAGCAGCCAGACATCAGTGCCAGGGCTGGCAGGAGAGAAGGGTGCTTGGAGGTTTAAGAGTTCCTTGAGCATCATCCATTTCTGTGGGTGGATTTATGCCATAAGGATTTACCTGCGTCCCCACTACCTGCTTCTGCACAGAAACCCAGCACCCTCCCAGGTGTGGCGGCAGAGGCTGGAGTTTGGAGCCAGAAGGTGCAAGGCTGATCTTCCTTCCAAGAAGTCTTTGGGGGCTGAGGGGGAAAGTTGGATGATGGATGGGACATGCAGGGCCCGCAGGTTGTCACACTGACTCTCCATCTCACAGAAAACACCAGCAGACATCACTAACTTATGTCCCCAAGGCCCTGTGCAGCCCACTTCAATCAGCACCGCGACTTTAGCATCACTCCCCTCCTCTCACTGCTCTGCACCCGCCATCACGCTGTACCCCCAAAAACTGGAACCATGGCTCATTTTCTCCCGGCACCACCAACCACCAGGGCTGTGAGACTGACACACACAAACACACCCGGTGCTCACACCCGCTGCCCCCCACCCCGCTCATGGCACGGCAGCAGTCCGCGCTGTGCCGGGACCCGGCGGGCAGCACGCACCATCTCTGCCTGGGGCCCTGCGCTCCAGGAGCCCCCCACGCCTGCTCAGCCGCCCCGGCTGCTCTTAGTTTCTCCCTACTGAAGAATTATGTAGCATGAAGAAGCAGACTCCACCATCTTGAACTGGCAGTGAACTTTGCTTTCTACATATAAATACAGATAGCAATCACACCCCAATCAGCACACAAGCTTCAGGGCATCATCACGGCAACTCTAACTTTCCCATTACGATAATGTGATTTTCACTCAGTCTATAATATCACCAGCCATGAATAAAACAACTGGCTTTTTCTCTCTCTCTCCCCCCCTTCTCTCTCTCCCTCCTCCCTCCCTCTCTCTTTCTCTCTCCCCCTCTCTCGGATCACAGTCTTTGCATACTAATGATGGCTGAATATGGCTTCCAGGGTGCGATCTCTGATGGAGGGAGGAGGTCAGGCTCTGGGTGGATCCCCGGTGCTCTCTAGTCCTCACACGCATGCCTTAGTCTCTTTTACCCTCCTGAATACGTGGAACCTGGCTGGACAGACAGACCTGGCTGGACGGATGGGCAGTAGCTGGCTTCTTGCCCCGTCTGTGTCATGCACCTGGAGCAGGGCAAAGACACGCTGCGGCTTGTGTGGTGGGGTGAAAGGGGGGGGGTCTTAGTCCGCGAAGACCCCAGTGCCTGCTCGGCTCCCTGGAGCACCTCCATCTCTGCTCAGAGGCTCTGGTGTGTGGGAAATGTGTCAAGCTGGGATTAATCCTGCCCCAGGGCACCCTCAGCAGCTCACCCCTGCCGCTCAGCCAAGCTGTTTGTCTAACCCCGTTCAGGTCTGCTGTCCCCGAGGATGCACGGAAGCCAGATCATGGAAGCAATCCAGCTGAAAACAACCCTATCACCAAAAAAAAAAAAAAAGAGTCATTCCCAGGGAGATCAGGTCCCTGATCCAACCCACTACATGGAGCAGGGCTGTCTCAGGGAGTTACTTGGATTTTCCCTCTGAAAAGCAAGTTGCTGGATGAGACCCATCCTCCTCTGTGTCCCAGTACTGCCTGTGTCATTGAGGGCTATTGCAGAGGAGAAGCCCCTCTGCAGCCTTTTAGGGAATAACTCTGACCAGGGGTTCCTGCTCATTTCAGCACCTCCAGAGCTGCAGCCTGATGAGCTTAAACCAGCCAGAAAGGGCTCCTGCCTGATCTTGATGATTTCCAGCAGACTGAGCAGCACTATGTATGTTCTGGTGTAACTCGGCCACCACTGTGCCCAGTACTACACACCCTGCTCTGCTGCAGCCCCAGCAAACGTCCCGTGCCTGCTCTGCATGCCTCTGGCCAGAGCTGGCACCCAGCTGGCACAGCGATGGGGCGGAGGGGAGAACTCCTATACACGGGAACTTCAATGAGTTGCGTTGGTTTGACTTTGTTTCCCATTCTCCATCCAGAAACTGCCATCCCAAGGCACAGAAAACCAGGAGCAGTTTTGCCCCTTCCAGGCCATGCTGATCCAACATGCAAAGCCAAAGCTCAATTCACTCGCATCCTTCCCCTGCTTGTTTTCTGCTACCAAAGTTTTCAGTAGAAGTCTCTTGTTTGGGGACAGTGGTGACTTAGAGCACTGTGAGGTTCTCTAACTCCAGGCTCCATATTAGAGCCAAACACTATTCCTTTAACTCCTCCCCACACAGTGCTTTGGTTAGGGTTGTTGTCTCCCGGTGGGTAATTAACTCTCTTGAACATCAGCAGCTGGCCCTGGGTGGGAGCCGTGCTGTCAGAGCACAGGATTGGGTTGTAAGGTACAAGAACACCTGTTTGTGCCTCTTGTTTTCTCCCTAAAATCTATAAAGTGGGAAAGGGAAGGAGGCATGGTCCTGCTGCTGCCTGCTCTGTTCCAGAAAGGTGCCTTTGGGCAAGCTGCAGTGTGGAAGGGACTGGCTCTCCTTTCCCCAAGGTAAAGGGATGCATCAAGCACTAATTGCTCGAGTGGTTGCTAAAATGCCCATGTTCCTGACTAGTGCTCCCTGCTGTGTCAGGAGGGCTGCAGGGTGAGTGTTGAGTTGCTGGGGTCCTGTAAAGGGTGTCTGAAGCAGCAATAAAAGGAATTAGGACCAGAAGTGGGGCAAGGTGGCGACTAGAGTTTGCAGACAGCAGATGTGGATGTTGTGGCTGAAATTGTGGACATCAAGGGAGTTGTCTTGCTTGCTTGCAAGTTTTGAATGCCCAAAGGGGAAAAACAGTCAGGAAAACAGAAAGGAGCAGTGACATCCTAATTTGTGCTTCTGCTACAGGTCTCTTGCTGTGCATTAGGGGTGACAGACTACGTAGGGCTGATTCTGCTGCTGCTGCTAACTTGTGCCAGTGCTTTACTGCACTGGGCTGGGCAGTCGCTGACCTGGCAGGATGGGTGCACACAAAGCCAGCCCTGAGCACCCTCAGCCTGAAAGCCAGGGGTTGCTACGCTTACAGAGGTGCTGTGCAGCATTGCCACAGCTCCCGACTGCTTTGCTGGAGAGCCATGCAGGGAAATGGGAGTCTCTGTCCCTGCAGCCTGTCTCTGGGACAGGATGAGCAGGGAAGCTGCATATTACAGACTCTTGCAGCAAAAGCTGGCACTGAACCCTCCTGGTTAGGATGTACCATGGGGGGGCAGACAGGGCATCGCTCAAAATGAAAGACTGGGACAGGCTGCCTGCTCACTCCTGCCTGCGAGCGCTCACGGCTTGTAAGCGTCCTCATATAAATCAAGCTTCTTCCCCAGCTGGTGGCTGTTCCTGCAATCTGGGTGGCTTTGGGGGTGGCTCTATCTCCACTGTCTCTCAGGTGTGAGATGAGCTGATTCAGAGACTGCAAGGGGCTCTGCTGCAAACAGCCTGGAAAATCATGTCTGTGGATGAGAAAAGCGTGCTGGGCTGGTGTACCCCAGAAGTCTGTGCTGGGGGCCATCACTTGTCCTTTCCCCACCCCCCAGCAGTGCTCTAATACTGGGATGTGGGATGCTGTAGTGTTTCAGAGCCAGGCAGGGCTGAACCCTGAGCCTTGCAGCTTCCTCTGCCTCTTCTTGAGCTGACTGTGGCTCCCTCGCCTTCCCTGCCATAAAGAGCAGAGGTGCTCCAAAAACTAGCAGGCACATCTGCCCACTGATCCCCCCACAGGGCTTGCCCCACACAGCAGGGGACATGTCCCCTGGTGGGTGACAGGGCAGGCTGAAATAGATGGGGTTGTAACGGAGGCACCTGCAGGCAGGGCTACCTGGGAGACGCTCTTATCTGTCATCTGATTTATCCAGGTTAAAAGGCTGCAATCAGTCACCAAGGTAGATTCATTCCCTAGTAAATAGTGCCCGAGGGCTTCCAGGACCTATTTTACTGCTAAGCACTCTCTTTCCAATGCTTGAATACCTTTGTTCCCGATGGAGCCATTGCTGGCTGATATATATATGATATGGGGAGTCCCGGTGACTATTTTATTTTTGCTCTGCACAGCTCCTGGCCTTGTCTCGGCTGCATTGGGCTGCACGATGAATGATCTGTCCAAGGCTTCTTCGCATCTGGGGGCAAATACAGCCGAGACTGCTCTCAGCTGCTGGGATACCTGCCTCTGCGGAAACAGGCTCTGCCCAAAACCCTGGGGACTGGCACAACGAAAGAGGAGAGGTTTGGAGGGGAGCAAAGTGATGGTCAGAGTGCTGGTGGGGCTGGCTCGGGTCTTGGGGTGGGTGTGGGATGTGACCCAGCTTTCCTGCCTTTGCTGCTATCCCTGGGGCACTTTGGGAGGGGGAGGGTAACAGAGCTGGACTGAGGGAGGGTCATGTGCTGTGGGTGCCCAAACAGTTGCTTTCTCCAGTGATTTGTTCCTGCTGGACCTGCCTAGAGCCTGTCCCCCATCACAGGTGAGTCTCTTCCAGGTTTAGGTACTTCCAGGTTTGGGGAGGACTCCCAGGCTGGGAAAAGCAGTGACTGACATTGCTCTGATGGTGATGCCTGGACCCCAGTGATCCCCAGAAAAAGAGCCCTCTCTCGCCTCCGGGGTTCAAGTGCCACCTTTCCACAGGCCACAAAGCCATTCTGGTTTCCTCCGGGCACCGCGCTCCCCTGCCCAGGCCCTGGTCTTTGTGGGCACATTTGTATCTGACTTGGTGGTGGAGGAGAGGAAATCTCTGGCAAGAAGGCTATGGATACAATATCGGTTTCTCTCCTCATTTTAATTTATTTTGCTTTCTTTTCATCCCAGTTGAAACCAACAAAGCAGACCCTCAGAACTGCTGCCAATGGGGTGCTATCTCCATCCAAGCTCCGAGTGCCACCTGCTTCCCCACCCCAAAGGGCACGGGAAAGGCTGCATCCTGCCCCTTCCTTGAGGGAGAGCTCAGGAGCCCTTTTCTCCCACACCTTGTTCCTGCGTACCTCTCATGCACTTGTCCTGCAAACATCTGAGATTTGACTGCTTTTATTCTTTTTCCTGTCTTTGACAAACCTCTTATGCAGTCCATCATCCCAAATTGGTTTGTTAACTTCCCCCCCCTCTTCCCCATCCCCTCCCATTCCTCCTCCTCCTCCCCCTAATTAGATTTAGAGTGAAAGACTAATGGCGTATTACTTCGAGGGACTAGGCAAGCTTCCCAAAGTGCTTACCTAAGGGGAGAGCGCTTTGACTAATAGATGCGCATTAAGACTCTGCATCCATGTTGTCCTGAGAGCTGGAGGAGGGGGACCAAGAGCCCAGAGCAGAGCTCCAGTTATTGGTATCACTGGCTCTCCCCAGATTTCCAGACTGTGCCGTACAGTTGGACCATTACTGCTCTCAGATGCTCCCTTAGGGATGGGCTTCAAATTTAACTTGGCCTTTGGTAACACCCCAGACAGGTGGATTTGACTCCCAGTAGGTGCAATATGGTCCTTTGCCAGCTATAGATAAGAGCTTTCCTGCTTGGGGGAAGGAGGGCTTTTTCCCCATGTGGTGTTTGTGCAGCACCTAGCGCAGGACGGCTCCTGTAGCCCCTGGGGGAAGGGTCTGCACTGGTGCTTTGAGCGCTGGATCACCCGAAGCTGCCACAGGACAATACACTGGGGCAGCTGGAAGGAGTGCAGAGGGGTCTGTTTGGTGGTACGGAGAGCTCCAGGAGCTGCAGTATACCTAGACCTTCCTCCCAAGAATGTCATGATCATTTTTTCCTGCTGGTGCTTTGGCTTTAAAGCCTTCTGCGCATTTTCCAGGGGCCGCACCCAGCACTGGAGGGTTGGAGGCTGGACCCATGCAGAACCACACAGTGTAAGCTTTGGGGACGCACTGGGACGATAGGCAGTGATGATCAATTTGTCTTTCCATCGCTGCTCCTGCAATTTTGTTTCTGAACCTGTGCTAGGGTGCAGAACTGATTGGATCAGGCTGGCAGCCATCACTAACGTCATCTGCAACCTTCAAGTGTTTTGCAGCTCAATCCTCTGGACCCCTGGAGGGTATCACACTGACATTTTAAACCCTGTAAATGGCAGCAGTGCTGGGAGGCACCAGGAGAAAAGTCAAGTGCTTCAGTAAGACGTGGGCAGACGTGAGTTTGTACATGTGTGTTTGCTGGTTAAGTGGATGGGGACACCTAAACTTGGGACAGTGGTAGCCAAGGGAACTTGGTGGGGGTGCAAGCCAGGGGTGGGCAGAGGGGATGGGAGAGGACATAAAAATGGAGAGGAGCGAGCTGTGGCTGTCGTGGCCACAGCACAGAGCCTGAGGGAGAAAGGCTTTCCAGAAGCTAGGTTTAGGTTTGGAGAAGCAAAGCCATGGTGTCTATGAAATGCGGTGGCCAGGTTCAGGGGACTCCTGATGGTTGGATCTGGAGGTGGCATCAGGGGACAGCTTAGGGTATGTTTGTGAGACTCCTTGCTTTACCAGAGACAGAGTAACTTGGTAAATGGGCACAGCACGTGCACGCAGTCAGCCGCACATTTGTGTTTCACTTGGGGTGTCCAGGTGTTCCCAGATTTCTCTCTGCCACTTCTTGCTTGGGGCCACCCCTTTGGTGTCTGACCTCTCAGCAATCTCACCTTTGTGCTGGCCGTTTGTGAAGTTTTTTGTGTGTTCCTGGCATTGCTCCCTGATTATCAGTACCTCTATAACAGGAGAGATGTAGGGATAGACACAGGATGGGTTCAACTCATCCAGCTTCACTCACTAAAGGCAACACCTGCTCTGAGTCACCCAAACTTCTGGTACGCTACATGAGGATGCTTCAGGGGCAGCTTGGTCAAACCAAGCCTGAGTATCAGTGCAGAAGGAGTCTGTGGGCAGTGATGGGAACATGGCTCTGTGCATCTCCTTCGTCTCCTCTTGCACTGGCCAAGGACATGAAACCCCCAAACATAGACACTGAGACGAGGACTGACTTTGGCCCAGCTGCAGCATGGATCACAGCCTGTGTCCATGGCTCTCAGGCTTCAGGCTTTCGAGCGCTGGTACCTGGTGTGGTGTGTGCTGGGAGAAGGGCGGAATCCAGTGTCCAAGAGCATCCCCAGGATAACTGCTTATGTGCATGTAAAGTCAAGAGGGGGGTATACACCACTGTCCTGTTACAGGGAGCCGGGGGAGTACCACCATTCTGGCCAACCACCCATGCGAGGGGCTCCTTCAATCTTATTTATCCCAGCACTGGGGAGGAGGAATATCAGAGCTCCCTGTGAGCTGGACGCTGCTCCCTCCCTGCCCCGGCCACGGAGCAGGGTCACTCTGTAGTGCTCCCATCAGGGAAGAAGCCTTCCCGCGCCCTGACAAACCCCTAGTGAAAGACAATCAGGCTCGCTGTCACCGAGCTAATTCCGATGGCATAAAAGCAGTAATGAAATTCACGGCAGGATTAGCCTCTCCATCCAATGGGCCGGCGCCACAGTGACATATCGTGCTTCTTGCCCGAATGTAACACACCATCTAATTTACGTCGTGTAGCGAGCAGGAATGAAATGTTCATAAAGAATTGCTGAATCTTGTCACCTTAACTGCGGCCCCAGGCTCTGAGGCATCTGTCAGGGAGAGGAGAGCGGAGAAGGAGGCTCCTGCCTTGCAAAGCTGCGACCAGGGCTTTGGGAAAGGGGAGATGGCTGCATTAATCTTCTGGGTCTGTGCAATGGAGATGCAGTACGTGGGGACGAGGACTCCAGGCTGGAGGAGGGGGGCCGTACAGCTCCCTTGCGTGTTCGCACTGTACTGAATGGTGCCAGCGACAGGCAAGGGGTTGTTAGATCTTCCCCGCCACCAGAATTGCATGCCTGGGACGTGTGAGAAGGGACCTGTGGTGGTGTGGAAATAAGGGGCAGCATCCCTGGAGATCCATGTGCTCACAGCAGAACACGAGTTCCCAATTTCCATGTTTGGTCCCATGTGTAGGTGCACACTGGTTGGCAACTGTGGGTGTTTGCCTGTCTTGGGAAGCACGTGCGTGTGGGCATAACCCTTCTGCTGTGGCTCAGCAGCCCCATTCCCGCCCGCCCCCCCCCCCACCCCCAAATGTTTATTTGCAGTTAATTTTCATGGATCCTAATGGCTCGGATCCTGCTAGGGGGGATCGTGCTTGCCTCTTCAGTCAGAAAGTTTGCAGAAAAAAATAGCCCTTTCCTGTTGTGTTTGGAGTAATAGCGTCTTGGTGTCCGGAGGGGAGTTGGCAAGGAAACGGGGAAGTTTATTAAGAGTAAGAGATTGAATTCCACCGGGCTTAATTGGAAGTGCTTGAGCAAGCAGGGGAGGGAGCCGTCCAGTCCAGCCCCCTGGAAACAGCAGTGCTGTCCCCAGGCTCCATGCCCATGGGGCTGGCTGATCCCAAGGCCACCTCATCCCCTTGTCTGCTGGGCAAGCTGCAGGGTCTGGCTTGTTCGCTTCCTTGGGGTCACCCGTGCACCTCAACCCTGGCTTCTTACTCCATCAGTAGGTAAAGTCCCACATGGATTCTGGAAATTCTGGATCAGGAGGGATGCAGCTCTGAAGTGGCTGGGAAAAGGCAGTATTTGGGTCTGCATTTCATTTTGGAACCTGGTTCGGGACGCAGAGTGTGTGAGTGAGACGTGGGTGCTGTGCTGACCCAGAACCTTTCCATGAGAATCTGCTGGGTTATCCCCTGGGCAGGGACAGCACAGCTCCAGGCTGGGGCTAACAGCGGCTGGATGGGGTGCAGGTATCAGGTATGTAATTTGCAACTGGGATATTTTTGGGGAGAGTAACCTAAATTTGAGAGGCCTGCTCTGCTTTCCCATTTTAAAGCAAACAGGGTGCGAATCCACTTTTGGATCCCAATACCCACATCGTTCTTCAGGGCACAGAGAAGTCTCCAAGTCGGATTCCCATGGATGAAACCATCTGCCCACCTTGAGCTGGGCTGGACATTGCCTGCAGATAGAGCTGCAGCACCTTTGTGCCTCCACAGCACTGATACTTGCAGGCAGGCAAAGCAATATGGAAATGTGCCTTTGTGGCTGCAAAACGAGCTGAGTGCCAAAAGCCCAATCCCCTCCTAGAAAACCTTCTCCTGCAAGACCTTCTCCTGTCCCACACCAAGTTGAAAGGGGCATAAAATACTCTCTTTGCTGATGAAGGTAAATGGGGGCTCAAACATTTGTGTCACCTCGAATTCAGCTGATTGCTCTGCTGAAAAATTCCAAATTAAAGAACAATAAATAATTTATTACTTTATTTACTTTAATTCAAAAAATTGCTTCCCCACAAATTAAGATATATTGCTTCAAATTAAATGTTTCATTAAATCTGAGATTAAACTTTTGGGGGCTAGGGAAAGGAAGACTTTTTAATTTGGCTGAAAACCTGAAAACTGCTGCTTCCCATTGCTTTAATTGCAAACTCTGGAACAAAAGTGACAGAAATTTTACAAAGTGCAGTTGTGCTGGTTTGGTCTCTGTTCCCGCCCCTCTGGGAGACCAGTGGGTTTCTCTTTCAGACTCCCCCAGGGTGGCACAGGGCTGCAGACTTCCAGCTGCAAATCCAAAGGGAGCACATCTCTAATCCCAACCAAACCTCACAGGAACGTGCTTTAATTGAAGCACTTTGTGGCTCTTAGGCTTTGCAAAGTCTTGTTTCTCCACAACTTCGTTTCACGAGTGAAATTGCCATAGTGGCTGGCTGTGCTCCAGCTTTCACCTCTGAGACGAGAACTGGGAATTTCCAAGGCACAGCTCTTCCTAACCTTGTCGTACTTTGTGTGTAACACACTGGATGATTTTTGGTCTTCATATATATATATATATGAAAATTTATATATATATAACTTCCTTATGGTTGATGCCCTGTTCTGGGACTCTTGAAGGTGGGATTTCAGCCATATGCTATACCCCAGTCTCCAGATGTGACCTTCACCTCTGATGAATGCGAGATGAAACCTCACGTCTCTGCTTTCTTGTGGTCTTATCCGTGTGGAGCTTTTCTACAAGTTCTCACTAGTACAATGGCCAAGCCACAGAGGTGAATGGGATGAACAGCCTTGCACATGTGGAAATCTATGTAGACAGAAATGAATGAGTTTTCTAGTTCTCTGGACAGTGATCTGCTTTGTACTGCACCTAGCGCGATGGGAATCTGCTACAAGGTGGAATCTCTGAGGCCTGTCTGCCTGCTGCATGTTAGCACCAGCTTTTGTAATTTATCAGGGACTGCTGGAGTGGCTTCCAGTTCAGCACTTGCCACCCCAGGAACTCATGCACCTACGTACCGATATAGTCGCTGCAGAGCACTTTAATGCCCCATGTCCTTAAGAAGCAGTGAAAAAGTCTGTGCTGCTCAATTGAGGAACAACCTGCACAGACACAATTGCAGGAGCAAATAATTGCTAAGGGGTCTTATTCTTTCCCTTCAGATTCTGCAAGAAAACCCAAGCTCTAGGTTGAGGACAAGCGAAAGAACTGTAGGTCCTAAGAAATGGCGCTGGAGAAATACTCTCTCCATTGTCAGAAGTACGCCTGGCTGGCTGGCTTTTAACCGCAGAAGTGCACAGACTCATTGGTCATGACTGCAACCTTCCTGGTGCTCTCTTCTCCTCCCATGGCTACCGGCTTACTGCTGTTGGTATGTTCTTCACTTGTGGTGGTATCTGCCCCAGGTTTGCAAATCTAGGACCATGGTTGTCTTTCACAGGAGGGTTAGAGCAGAAAGAAGAGAGTGTTTGGGATATTGGGTGGTGTCTGATGGAGGGAGAGTGCCTTGTGATACCTACCCTGGGCTGGTAGGAGCCTGGGCAGAGGCAAGGCTGTGTACTCCATTTCCCTTTGGGTTTAAAAGACTTCCCTAGAGGAAAACCTCTCATTTGAGGGTCTTTTTGCTTTCAGGAGAGGTTTCCCTCTAGAGAACCTTTTAAAGGGCTGGGAAATTTTCCTTTTCTGAGTTGTTCTTCAGGCACTGAATGGCAGGGATATGCCCCATGAGGAAGACCGCGCATGGGGGTCGGCTCTGCAGGCGGGATCCCAACCTCCTCCCCTGAGCAGGTGAATGGTGCTGGAGAACTGCATGTGTGTCAGCACCTGGAACTCGGGTCACTCTGGACTCTTTGGGTCCATTGCAGAGGGCAATTGCTTTTGGACCTATGAATTGTAACGTCCCTCTGAAGCATGGGGAAGGCTATAATCGCTGCAGCAAGCGGGCTTTCACCAGGCAAACTCTCTTATGTACTTACTATGTAAGTCAAGAGTATTTACAGGAGATCTTGCTGCCTGTAACTTAAAGCTTTAGCGAAACAAATTGGAATTGCCTTCTGGAGGCCATTGTTATAAATTACAGCCCCAACATCTGTCCACATCTGCAATGTCTAGACAACCCGTCTCGGCAAGGAGAGTGAGCGCGGGGAAGGCTGTGATCGCAGCGGGGAGGGGAAGCAAAGGGCTTACGCTGGGGCTGCGCCGAGCACCCCGGCTCACGCTGCCCCTCTGCTTTTGAGCATGATGCTCGAAGCAGGGTCCACCCCATCCCAGCCAGCACAGACTTCCAGAAGCATCCAAGCCGGGAGAAGCCACATCTGCCTTCCCCCATTGCAGCCTGCAGATTGACACCAGCAACAAATTTGGCCCTTGGAAGCCTTGACTGCCGTTGCCTTATTTATTGCATGTTGGAGGATGTGAGGGAAGGCAGCGCCTTCAGGCAGGCTTGTTCCTGTCTTTCCCCGGCCCCTGTGCAGCACTTGCGATAAAGAGGCCGGGCCCGTCAGCTGAACGATTGTATTTTTTTTACAGTTCCTAGCGCAAACCTTCTCATTTATATGTAAAGTAGCCATTAGTCATAGCTCTGTTCCCTCACACTGCCTGATGTACAATCACATTTTGCAGTGGATGAATCTTTCCACACAGCTGCTCTGCTATGAATAATCCGTTGCTGGGCCCATAAATCAGAAAAAAATCATGCACCTCCTTTGCCTGATCCTTACACAAAGTCATATATTTTACATGAGGACAAGCTAAATATTCATGAGGCTTTAAAAGGCTTTTCTGACTATGAGGTACTTGTTGGGGTTGTTTTTGTTCTGTCGGGTCAGGTTTGATGGTTTGGGTTTGTTTTTCATCCTCATAAGAAGAAATCTTTCTTCCCCCTTTGCCACCCTCCAGGCAGCAACGCTGAGCCCCTGGCGATGCTCCTCCGGGGCTCTTGCGTTTGCCGAAGGACCAATGAATTCATCATCGCTGCCGTCTCAAGGACAGGCTGACGGAAGGTACTGCAAACACCAGAAGACACTTCCCAGAAGCGTGGCGGGTGTGGGGACCTCGCCAGGCCTCAGCGAGCGAAGGAGCTGCTTTTGAGGGTGAAGAAGCGCTTCCAGATCTGTGCCGGGGGGACCCGGCTGGCTGCGTGTGGGGGTGTGTGTTTCTGTATGTGCACAGCCCCGCAGGGCAGCCCAGTGCTCAACACTGGGGCCTCTGGCAATGTTGTGGGGGAAACTGGGAAGGCTGCTGACAAGGGCTATAGCCCCTGCTCAAGAACATCACTGTCACCCATATTTCTTTTAAGCCAGATTTTCAAGCTGGATCAAGCCAGATTTCTCTGTAGAGAGCCAGACTCTCTACAGAGTCTACGTAGAGGACTGGGAACAGGACTTCAGCATCTCCTGCTTCCCAGAGACCAAGGGAACCCAGGGGTGGACCAGCACCATGCAGCCCCAGTGGTAAGATGAGAAATTGGGAAATGAGCTCAGGATTCCCTGTTGAGGATCCCAAACTCCCAGGATGTGGCCTTCCCGAGTCATCCCCCTACTCTCTGCCTTGGCCATCCACAGCCTCCAGTGTCAGCCATGATGCTGCCCATGCAGGGAGAGGGCTCTCAACCCCCAGGAGGGTCAAGAGACCCTGACAGTGTGAAGACAAGAGGTTTTTAACCTGGTATCTGCTGAATTAGTAGCTCCACGTTGCTGAGATGGACCAGTCTCATCATACCCTCCCCTGCCCTGGAGTGCAATTTCCACCCACCCTCCCAGTAGCTCTGACATTTGTCTGATCACAAGAAAAGCCAGTTTGACTCGTCCACACAGAAGTGTTTAGTTTGTATTTCCCGATTATAATTTTTCTGCCACTATAGTGAATTGAAACAGTTCACCGTGCTAGCAAACAAGTGTCAGAGCTGGCACAAGGTGAGAGGAGGGAGCATGTGGCTGGCAGAGACAGGAGAGGGGATGCAGCTCCCCTTTTCAGCAGCACAAGGGATAAATTCAGCTCAACCTATAATGTCAATCCACAGCCTGATTGTCTGGTTTATCTGCAGACAAGACTCTCTCTCTCTGCTCATCCCCTCCACGTGTGCAGCCTTGCACATCTCCTTAGTACCAGGTAATGGGTACTGTCCTGCTCCAGCCATATAGCGAACATAATTCATACTACATGGTCATAGACTCTCTTCTTTTGCTCTTGTATGACTGAGTGGCAATGTCCCTTTGTCCTAAAAAAGCCCCTCTGCCCGCAGGCTGCAGGGAGCCATCCTGCTCCCAGATCCCCCAGGCCACTGCACACCAAGCCCCTTCAGCTGAGGTGCCAGCGCCTTGTGTGAAGAACACCGCTGTCATGGACGAGCTGGGGTGCAGAGGCTGAGCCGAACCACTGGGACACTTCTGGGTGCAGGGGTCCCCGTCTCCCCCTCACAAGCTCTCCTGCTATCAAATCGTTGTCTGTGTGCTCAGCACTGTGAAGCACATCTGCAATAAACGCTGCTGCTGCTGCCAAGATCTCGCAGGACAAAGGGAAGAACAAAAGGTTCCTCTACCGGTGCTCTCCCCTTGTTTTCTCTTCCCTTCCTTTTTGCTGCAACTTGGAAAGAATGAAGTCAAGGGACTGCCAAAGCAGAGGAAAACAAGGCCAAGCACACACAGATGGCGAGCCCACAAATTTAATTTAAAATCATCCTTTATTATTCAAAATATTAAAATTCAGGCAATAATGCCCAAAGGAATCGCACTGATTAAAGCTCCCTAATGTTTCATGGCCAAATCTTGCTGCTTCCTCCAAGGGTCACTGGGACAAGAAGTGAAACCCCCCTGGAGCACAGGGAGAGGTAGGGCTGTACCTGCTGTAGATCGCTTAACCAAACAGTTACTTACTGACCCAATCAGCTTCACTTAAAGCAAAGCACCAGCTGTTCCTTACCCAATTAATGATTGCCACAGCAAATTAACATGGCGTTACACCAGGCGTGGATGTGGTCCGCAGAGTCCAGAATGCACAGAGCAATATGCTATTGCAAAAATAATCACAGTAATATCTTTACCGTTAGGTAGCATCCTTCATCTGGAAGGATGGTGAGCTCCCTGTGCGCTGTATGGCTTGCTTCATGCAACATGCTCTGCAGCGAGGCTGCGGAGGGCAGGGAGGGGGGGTATATGGTTGCTGTTTCAAGGGGAAAGTAAGAGGAGATGGTCAGGGCAGCTCTACTGTGTCAGAGACAGCAGTGACCACACATGTCTGGCTCTTGGTTCCTGGCATCCAAACAAATCATTATTTAATTGGCTGTAAATCTGCTGAACCTGAAGTGTGCTTCCCTCTGCCTTATGCACCGCAGACCTCTCCAATGCCTCTCCTCCTGCTGTGTGATGTGACACCCTGATCGCACAGGGCTGCAGCAGGGATCTGTTGGGTGTCACAGCTCGGTGTGCTGACCGTTCTCCTGCTCTGGGCTGTAGCAGACACAGCAAGCTGGTGGGTGCAGAGCCGTCTGTCCAGCTGCAGCGAGCGTCTCACAGTGGGAAGAGGCCACAAGACTGGGCTGCAGCCACAGGAATCCAGACGAGGTTCATGTGGTGAGGTGTCACCTCCGTGCCCAGAGCTGCCAGGTCGAGTGCTGCCTCTCCTCAGTCTCTCTGTGCTGTGGTGGAGACTCTTGCCCTGTCCCTCTGCAGTCGTCCTGCATCGTGGGGTCCCAATGGCAGAATAGCAGAATAACTGAGCCACTCTCTTCTTCCACCAAGGTTAAGTCCAGCACCTAAACACTCATTAGTTGTGGCTCCACTTTGTTCATGCTTTTTATGACCCAGAGACATTAATCCCATATAAGTTACAGTCCAGACAGATCAATCGGCCTAGAGGGCTTTGGGACACTGGTGTCTAGTGCTGAAGCATTACACTTTTCAATTTTCCTACAATTAGGCCAGCATCAGATATTATTGACAAATAAACTGTGCAATCAAAGCCTTGAGCCCGTCACGCTGCTGTGAAGAGGATCCATTTACATCCCAGCCAACTGCAGGATGCCTGGAGGGAGGAGACGCAGGAGAGCCGTGCCCCAAGCGCCGGCGGCCCCTGGTTGCCTGCAGTACTGTTACAGGAGCTGTCCCTTTGTAATTAGAGGACTCCCTTATTATAATTACTGTTATTTATATAATTGTGGTAAGCGTTTTCAGTGCTGTCAGCAGTCTGGAAAATGCCCAGCCCCATAACAGCCAAGCATTTCAGGCGTTTCACTGCTAAGAGTCTGGGCTTAAAGTGTGATGACCAAGAGCGTGGCTGGGCCAGTCCAAGAATAGCAACCCATGTCCTGGTGACCTGAAAGCTTTCTTTGGAAGATTTCTATGCTTCGGGATTGTAGAGGGAGGACACAGGGTTATCCCTGCCCCCTTCTCTCAAGCCACCGCTCTGGGAGCGTCGCTCAACCCAGCATCACACCCTGCATGGGCTGACATTCCCCGTCACCTCTGCTGGGTCATTGGCTGGAGGACACACTCCTGGCAGTGGGTCAGGAGGCGCCACCCAAGTCATATGTCCCTGCAAGGAATCCAGTAATGGGCATATGCTCTACATCGTTTTCTCTCTGATTATCTCGTTTAAAAATCTGGGGGAGATGAGGTGTTTAGAGAAAATGAGGGAACCAGCACAGAAGACGCTGGTTTCATACCTGAGACTTGAAGCTTCACTTTATAGGTCAAACACAGGAACAAAAAGAATGGGTTTAAGTTAAGCCTCATGTCAGCAAGCAAGTGCTGATGTTTGTGGCTGGCTCCTTTGCATCTAAAGAGGAAGAAATTCAGGGTAACTCGCTTAAGATGCTGAGTCAAACATATAAATGCAGCAAGGAAAAGAAACTGAACATTTTACTGGATGACAAACTGCGTAAGAATCAGTGTCATGTTTGCTATGGAGAAAGGAAAACTTAGCAGGCTCTTATAATTAGTACTGAAGACACAGCAGGTAATTCCTCTCTGCTGCTCTATGCGAGGTGGCTTCAGCTTTTGCGCACACTGTAAAAAAATGTAGGAAAATTGGAGAGAGATTAGACAAAATTAACAAAACCAAGTGGATTAGAAGCGATGGCTGCCAAAGAGGGAGCTGGTCTTGTTTGGTGTGCAACAGAGAAGATTAAAGAGGGGGATATGGCAAATACCTTCCAGTTTATGTACAGCTGCTATTAAAGGGATGCTGATCAATTCTTTTTTGTCGTTGTTGTTTGCTGCTTGGTACAACAAGGAGAACTTGGCCAGATTTTCAGGGAAAATTGATTTAGCATCATTATTAGGAAAAAAAAGCTGAGCGTAAGGGCACCGAAGCACCACGGGAGGCTGTTTATGTGAGGAGCCTTCTTTACGGGACCGATTTGAACAAGCATCCCTTAAGAATAATGCAAGTCAGCTTGACGCATTCCAGTGACACAGGTTTCCCCGTGCCACATCCCCTGCCGAGGAGCAGCAATGGCCCCTTCGGAGTGGCTTTCTCTCCCTACGGAAGTCACCAGATGGTATTTTTGGTACTTGTTCTGCGCATGCAGGGGTACGGCCAAGCGCATGGAGTTAATTTTAGACAGCGTACCAGTAACATTTGTCTTGAAAACCGGCAGCGCACAAGTAAAACGAGGGAGCAGCCGAGCTGTCGCGGGCGCCCCGGGCCGCGGGAGAGGGGGCCCTGCTGCCAGCCACCCCTGCGCCCCGCCATTAGCCACGCACGAGCTGCTAACGGCAGACAGCGCAGGGCTACGGCTTAGGTTGCCAGCCTTCCCCCTCCCCAGGGGGAGGTCTAGGGCTGGAATCGGCCCACATGGTCCCTGTGGAGAGAGGCTTCCCCCCGCCTGCCTCCCTCCCCAGCCCCTGCCCGCAAGTCACACCGCCACGGCCCCACCGTACTACAGCTCCCGTCAGCCCCCTCTCCCGCGGACGGCGCATGCGCCAACCGGCTCCCGGCGTGCCCCCGGCCGCAAGGCCTTTCGGGCCTTGTAGTTCCGTCTCGCCGCTCGCACCCTTACCGGCGGCGCGGCCGGGGACTCCATTTCCCGTGGGCCTGCGAGCGGCGCATGCGCTCTGCGGGCAGCGGGGCGAGGTGGAGCGGTGGCGGGGGGTGGGGGGGGGCGACGCGGGGCAGCGCAGGTTCCTGTCTGCGCTGGCTGCGGCCTGGCACTGAGAGGAGGGGCGGCCCCGGCCCCGGCCTCGGCGCAGGACTATGGACCCGGCCGAGGCCGTGCTGCAGGAGAAGGCCCTCAAGTTCATGGTGAGGGGCCGCGGCGGCGGTGGGCGCGCGTGTCTGTGTGTTTGTGTGTGTGTCTATCTGTGTGTGTGTAGGGGCAGCCGGGGGGAGGGGCGAGGCATGAGGAGGGGCTGGGGAAGGGGGCGAAATGGGGCTGGGGGCAATGGGGAAGGGGACCGTGGGGGTGGCTGGGCCTCTCGGGTATGGTGGGCCGGGGGGGGCTCGGCCTAGGGGTGGGGGAGGGCGGTGATGGGGCCCAGAGGCGCCGTGGGGTGCGGGGAGGGGACTGCCTGGGCGAGGGGGGGGAGAGCTCTGGGAAGTGCGTAAGACCCCAGAATCCATGGAAAAGTATAATTGTGCTAGAGGGGGGGTAGGGGGCTGCAGGTGCCACCTGGGAGCGGGAGAAGTTCAGCTCGAGTGAGGCAGGAGCTGGTAGAGGGGCCCAGAGACAGCGGGAGGGCTGGCGCGCATAATTCTTGGGTTTTTCTCTCTGTTTATCCACCTTAGACTACCCTTCTGTACTGCGCACCATCTCTCTGCAGTCTTATTTTATTTTTTCCTTCCATTCTGCCATGAGAGCTGTAAATACTGAGGCTTAAATCTTTCACCTGCTGCTGCAGCAGCAGCATATCACCGATAGTGAATGTGAAGAGCACTTGCATTGTTTAGGTTTGCGAGTTGGCCTTTGGCGTGGAAAACAGCCTCGGGGGGGTTCTTGCATCCAAGATGCTCTTCAAATGTGGCTAGTTTACTTAGATGTGAGGCACAATGCACTTAAACTGTAGTTTCATTCTCTCTGTCTTCGTTTGTTGGTATTTCTACGTGTTTTGGCCAGAAACATAAGATTTAGAAATGAAAACAAACTGGTGCCAACTGAATTGAATGTAAATTTCGGGTGCCCCAAACTGTTCTTTCCCTAAGGATATAATTTAAATGGCTGGCAATGTTTGCTAAAAGTTTGTTTTGGATTAGTGCTTCCAGTGGTACAGAATTAAATCTAAGCTCATCAAGAAGAAGCAATTCTATTAAGCTGTCAGAACATATGCCCAAAATGAAATTGAGGAAACGCTAGTTGCAAATTTTTATTTTTAATTGAGCTTCAAAACACTCATTTGGCTTCTGTTTTTTAATCTTGTAGAACTTGTTTCTCTTGAGACTTTTTGACCCCTTTGCTAGTGGTCTCCAAGTTTGTCAGATTTATAGTCTCAGCTCAGTGAAGTGGGAAAATGCTATGGATACCTAAAAAGGCAAGGTAGCAATTAGTAATAATAAACTACCCTCTTTGGTGTGTGATTGGCCGAAGGAGTGTCCCAGTTCCTGTTGCACTTGTGTTTGGCCAAGCTTGCTAATTACAACCTGCCTCTAGATAGTGAGTTTCATATCCTGAAAAGTTTCTGCCGAGACGTTTTTGTCTCCTGCCAAACAGCTTTGTGAACATACTACACTGACTTCTTTTATGCTGCTTTTTTTCACCCCCTCTGCTAAGATTCCCATCCAAGGGCTTAGTCCAGGCGTTTGAGATCTTCCATAAGGTTGAGCCTGGGACTGGGGGGAATCCCTGTCCATCTTGCAGCTGGCTGTGTGCCACTCGAACAATAAAGCTCCCTGACACTTAGAGACCTGAGCGTGAGAGAGAGCTGCTCTTACAGGAGATGCCTCTGTTAAGAGCACCAGATAAAGGGAGGAATTATCAGGATCAGGCTGCGCTGAGAACTAAAAGCTAAACCGAGTTCCTCAATGTTTTATTAAAATGCCTCTTGTATGCAAAATGCTAGTAAAAAGTGCAGTGAAAGATGTGGCTTCCCTCTGTCCCCTCTGAACTTTTTAGGGTATTTTTGCTTGCAGGTTGCGAGCTAGAGAAGCTTTTGTTTGACGCATCTCAGGCTTTTGCTTTAGCGCACGCCCATCTAGAACATGACTCTTACTTTAATTTTGCTGATGAAGTAAAGTTTTTGTCAGGCTTGGTGGGGTCTTTTGGTGTTCGTGGAGGTGTGGCAGAGGTAGTTTGTTTTGATACGTGAGGTATCAGTTGCAAGCAGCAGCATGGCCCTCCTAGGAAGTGTCTTGTTTCTGCCTTCTAGCACCCAGAAAGCGCTTAGGTACTGCAGTAATGGCGTTGGTACAATTATCTACATAGAGGTAGTAGATCAGCTCGTGCATCCTCTCAACTAATGCTGAATCATTCACAGTGTATTTATCTTGTTCATCCAAGTGTGTGATATGCTTCACATACACCTTCCTTGTTAGGTGGGCTCTCAGTTTGGGTTGAGGTGGGCTTTGCTCTTTATCGGTTTTCCCTGAGAGTTTCCCAAGTGCTATTGTAGGTGAATACTGAAATCCATGAGACCTGTTATCTCTCCTGCTTTTAGTACTTTTGTTTTTGATATGGATTTGTGGTAGGTTTCATTTCACGCTGAAAAGCGGCCCTGTAGGTGATAGTGGTTTTGTGCTTCTCTAGAAAATAATAGTTTTTCCAAGTAAAAAGATCAGTATCTAATTTTTGGCATTGACTTTGCGCAGCTCTCTTGAGTCACAAGGTGTCGGAAAGGCGGACCTGGCGATTTGTTTTTCACTTTTGTGTCTAACTCAATAGAAAAATGTCACGGGGAGACTTCATCCAAGGCTAATGCTATAAATGAAATTATCTTCCTTTAAAGTATCTGTGTTTGTTTTTTTTTTTTCTGTGTGCTCATGTCTATGCAGCTTTTCGATGGGAGTAAGAGAAGGCTGCCTTCATACTGCCTGGTATGGGCTTGATTACTTGCCAATGAAGCAGCGTTACATTTGGCTAATCTCTGCTACCAGTTTCCTAGTTATCCGTGGTCAGCTATGATACATATACTCTAATACTTTAAGGATTAAGTAATTTATTTAACTTCGTTTGCCTACTCAGTTTACCTCTGTATTTTAAGAAGGCCTAAATTATTTCTGATACTCAATCGCTGTGTATTAGCATTATGTAATACTAAGCAACTGCTGGCCAGGAAAGACTCTTCTGGCTGGTGAATGAGTGTTTTCTATCATGTATTCTACATGTCATCTTCCAGAGCTTTTTTTGAATGAAAGACAGTTCATAGATTTAAAATATGATCTTGTAAATTATATAGTCCAGTGTTCTGCAGCGACACCAAGGATTTTAACCAGAATGGAATGTGTCTCAGTTCACCTCAGCCCCCTTTCATGTCTCTACAATACTACAGGTAAAACTACACTCTTCATAAAGTATGGTGTGTAAGAGACTGATGCACAAGCTAGAAGGAGAGGTGGATGTGAACCCATTGGCTTAAAAAAACCCCAAACAACCAACATACAAACCCCCCTCCCAAAAACCCCTTGCCTGACAGAGCTCTGGTTTTATGCCTTCAAGAATGCGGGATTTCTGTTGTCATAATCATTTACAAAAGTACTAGAAATGAGGTGCTCAATAAGTAACTTTCATATTTGAATAAAGTGTTTAAAACTGTAGATACAGTATTTAAAGTATGAGTGCGATAGGCTCAACTGAGACTTTGATTAAATGTCATATAAAGTAAACTACATATGCCTGCATAGAATAGTAGATATTTTTTCAAAGTAGCTTCAAATGGTTCTGTTAAGTGTACGAATGTTCTGATGATTATCTTTTTAATTAAAATGAGAAATCTTTGTTTAAAGTGGCATTCTTTTTTACGGCCTGTTACAGTCTCTGTAACAATCATTTCTTAAGTCTGAACGTTTTTAATTCCAGGAATCCATTTATATAAAACTATGTTTAGACTTAATTAAGGAACGATTCTTACAAAGCTTGTAAATAGCCAGGAAAAAAGGGACAGAAAATAAAACTGACATTCACACTTAACAGAATGATTGTTACAAGGTATGTAATATGCTATAAAAATACAATAAAGCCCTTTCTATAAGAGTTCATATTTTTTGTTCCTCATTTTGAAAGGTATTTAAGAAAAATATCAAAGCTCTATGAAGCAACATCTGTTTTCTTGAATGGACTAGTGACAACTTCAGTTGTGTTTAATTAGCAGTTCTTGGAGCTGTACCTGACCAGTTTGGGAGGCAATAGCTTGATATTTAATGAAGTTTCACTTTCTCAGTTTTTCTGAATGAATCAATTTGCAGTACTTCATTTAATTTCCTGGCTTGTAAATAGGAAGATGTTGATGCTAGCATTCTTCATGAGCGCCTTTTTTCAGTTTCACCCCCAAATTACCATTTTTGTTTTATTTCTGACTGACATGATTCTAGGAGGTCCTGATGGCCTTCCAATTTCACAGGACAACCAAAGCCTTTTTGGTTGTCTTTTAAGATGCGTCTGTGGGTTTTTTGGTTGTTATTGTTGTTTCTGGCTTTTTCTCTTTTTTTCTGTATGAGAGAAACACCTGAAGTTCTTTAATTTTTCTCGTGGTTGTAAGAGCTTCTGCATAACTAGCAGGCATAGTCAGTGTAATAGGAGACCAGAAGGGTAATAGACTTGGAATCTCTTTTCTTTTTTTCTTTTTTTCTTCTATTTGTGTGTGTGTGTATATATATGGAATAGATGGACAAAAGCTGGTGCTTTAAAAGAGGTTCTGTTTGCACTGAACCTGTATGATTTATGGTGTCAGTAGGACTGGGATTTTTAAGACCTAGGACTGGTTAGTTATTATTATAAAACTCTGTTTTGAGAACCTTATAGTCTTTTTAATAACATATTTGAATTGTGCTCGTTGTGGCAGAGAGCCCTGGGTATCCAAAGCAAGAGTGGCCTGAAAGCAATATTTTTTTGTAAAACAGCTGTGATAGCAGAGAGTTGCCTCCTAAATGCAGAGTTGCAAATCCTGCTTCAATATTAAACATATGCTTAGTAATTTTTTCCAACAGAACTGAAATAACATCCTCTTAGTTTGAGGATTTGTTGGGACTAGTATATTGTAAAGAAAATGTTGATTTATTTTCTTCTGCCCCAAACTTTGTGTTGTAGTTTTTTCTGTGCTTGGTGCAGGCCTTTGGTACTTCAGTAACTTCACCCTCACTTCTCTGGTAATGTTTCATTTCAGCCACTTTGCTCCATTAAATGTATGCAATTAGAAAAGCAAATGGCAAATTTGCTATCGCATCACTGAAGTATTTAGTTTCATAGACTTAAAAAGCAGAATTTGTTGCACCGTGCTCTCCGCACTGTAATATATACTATAAACATCAGAGAGAATAGGCTGACCTTAATATTTGCTTCCCAGACTAAATCGCCGCCTTGCAGCAGTTATTTCCCACTGAATAAAAAGTTTAATTTCACGCCCTGATTAGTGCTAGTATGTGCAGGTGGATATTTATTTTATGCAGCTAAACTAATCTGCCTTGGCAAATTATTTGCCAGTCAGCAGAGCTATAATTCCTCATGAGTATATGGTACTAAATTATCATTCTCATTAGTAAGATAAAGCAGGCTGTTCTAACCACAAATTTTGGTTAGGCAAAAGGTTTCCTAAATAATCCTTGGAAGATACAAGACAGGCACAGGGGCCTCGACATTCTCAATATTCTGTAGTGGTTTGATATGGAAAGAAGAAATGGAGATTTCAGAGGAAGAGAATAAAATTATTCTGTAGCTTTGTTTTATCTCTAGAGGTAAGGTAGGAACGTGCAGTGTTTGGATATCACCTCTTTAAGAGGTGCCTAATGAAGAAAAAATGAAATGGTGATCTTTGGAGCATTTCCAGTGGCCAACAACGCTCTGATCTCTGGGCCGTAAATGAGATGAAAATATAAAATGACATTGTTTTCTTGTTTATTTTCAATGTTTCAGCAGCTACTGAATTAGGGGAAAGAATGACTTGAGACTAGAAGTTAAATGGCAGAGAAAACTTCATGATCTGGTCTCATTTAAAATTCACTTCAGACTCTAAAACCATTTAAAGTGGGGATCGGAAAGTATTTCCTGACGTACGAATGTTGACTGGGTGCACATGTTGAGTGAATGTGTTCATCTGCTGTTTTGTTTTCTTTGGATTTTACTGTGATGGTAGTTTGTTTGTATCATAAAACTTGTTAATGAAAAGTAGTTATTTTCTATTACAAGGAGAGTCATTTATACTTGTAAATGATGAATTTTTATTAAGAATTGAGTGAAGGGATTCCACTGACTTTTTTCATCTGTATAGATGCATTTCTCATCATATTAATTTTCTCAGTGATCACTGCGTTGGTATTTAGGGTATAAATGATCAGATCACACGTAAGACCAGCGAAACCAGTAAGTCGAGCAACTTGATTTTGTTGTATAAAAACTTCATGCTAAATTCAACAATGCAGATGGAATAGGATGTTTTCTCACTTCCTTGTCTGCTTTCTTTGTGTCATCTCTAACCTCCATGTGTGCTGTCGAGATTTGTGTAATATTTAGCCATTCTCAGTGGCAAATTTAGCTAGTGTTTCTAATACTCCATCATATTTCCTTGAGTATTCCTCATTTCCTCCTTCCTACAATTTGGGAGTTGCTCATCAAGATGTATTATTTATCTATTAAGTCATTTTGCACAGAAGGACTGAATACGGTGTGTGTTTAGCTGTGGAAACTGAAAATGAGTTGTAGCGTAGCAGAGTCCAGTGGCTGCAGCTAAATAGCAAGTGTTCAAAATCCAATTAATAAGCAATCAAACATGAAGCTATTTCTTTGACAGGATGCTGATTAGTGCTGAGAAAAACTTCTTGATTCTGCAGAAACTGTTGAAAGTAAACATCCTGGGAGTTGCATTAAATATGCCCTGCTTAATAAACAACAGTACTTTCCAATGTCTCTTTATCTGAGGTCTTGAGGAACTCTGGTGTTGGACAAATATTACCCCTGCTTTGCAGAAAGAGAAAGCTGAAGCTCAGAAATTTGCCCGGGGTCATGGACTGGAGGAATTTGTGTAGGGTCATACGGTACACTGATAATTGAAGACAGAATAAATAGAAACCAGTTCTTCTAATAGCTAGCCTTGTGCTTCTGACCATGTTTTGGTTAATTTTACAATTGGCTAGCCACCTGTTAAGATAACACATTTTATCATTAAACAAAATTAATTTTAAAAATGGCTTGAAACTGTCTGTTTTTAATGGGATCTGAATATTCTTAGTTTTAATCTGCCTCATGAGGCTTGTCTTTCTTCTGGGAAGTACATTGTTACATCATTAAAATATCATCCCCTACTGAGAGAGAAATCGGTCCCATTCACTAAATGGCAATGCTGAAACAATGACAAGTATTTCTAAAAACTGCATTAAAATTCATTTTTGCTCTTTCATCTGCAAGTTCTGTGGTTCCATTTACCAACGGGTGCTCGGCCTGCTTGTAGCTCTGTGTGCACAGCCAGATTTTTTTAGCTGTGATGGCAGAAGTTTGAGAAACGGCAACGAAGACTTTCAGTGTTAAACTGTTTCACTTTTCCACAGTGATTTTTGCTCGGAAACAAAGGATTGATCAAAATTTTGCATTCTCTAGCTGCTTCTAGTGCTCCTCTGTAACTAAGAATTGAGAAACAACTGATTTAATGTTTCCTCCCCTCACTGTTGAAACAGGGTCTGTGCATTCATCTTGATGAGAGCAGCAGGAAGGAGAGAATGAGGAAGAATGGGAAAGCTCGGCAAGGGGTCTTTCCAGTCTTCTTGAGGGAAGGACAGAAGTGTTTACAGTCTGTGAGCAGGAGCTGTGCAAGCTCTTGGCAGAATCCACTGGAGTAACCAGTTT
Organism: Rissa tridactyla; assembly: GCF_028500815.1. Classification (NCBI taxonomy): domain Eukaryota; kingdom Metazoa; phylum Chordata; class Aves; order Charadriiformes; family Laridae; genus Rissa; species Rissa tridactyla. The sequence goes on along the minus strand of NC_071471.1, from coordinate 58,310,106 downwards.
GGACTAGCAGAGGCAAAGTGCCTTAGTGCCGGTTTAATTTCCCTCATCCCATGGTAAGAAGGGAAAAGTTGCAGGGACGTGCTGTGAAGGAATGAAGAAGTTGTTCTTAAGTGCAGTGGTATGTTAGCAAAACTGTTATAAGCGTACTTCTAACTTAAGTGTAGTCTAGATGGCCGATCTTCTTCAGAAGCACCTGGAGCAAAACAGATCTGAAGAAGGTTGTAGAAAGAGAGTTTGGGACATACCAGCCAGTGTAGAACTCTGGTGTGGTTTTCCCATCAGCTGGCTTCGTGCCTACATGTGGATTCTCTCTGTTTGTTTGTAGGAGTCCTCTCTCTTGATATTTACAGCTAAGGACATACGTTATTCTTACAGATTGTGAGTTTTGTTTTGTTTTTCAAATATAGGAGGATGGATTAAATACTTGGGAGAAAGATGATGGCTTTCTTTGCTTGGAAATGAAGCAGAGCAAGACTGCATTCTGCCTGGAAAAGAAAACTTTAACATTTCCAGGCTTGCCCGTATAGCAACCAAAACAGTCTCTAATTGTTTCAGAGAAGAACAGTCTAGCATGAAAGTCCATCATACAATGTAGTCACTCTCCCTCTACACACATCATTTGTTATTTATTGTGAGAGCGATGCAGAATGGCGCAGTGTTTATGTGGGAGTTGCTTTTAGTTTATGGATAGTTGGCCTAATTCTGTCTGTTAGGAAGATGCTGGCGATTCTCCAGGGGGGTAGTTCATTGGGTCTGCTCAGTGCCCTTCATTCTTAAATGCCAAAACTCTCAACGGGATTGAGAAATGCAGCCAGCTATCATTCATCTCCTGCAAATTAGAACAGTGAGAAGTGGGTGTAGTCTCAAGAAATGATGGATCGATCTTGTTTTAGAAGATGGGTCCTGGAAGCATCTCAACAGATGTTGACAGTGTTAACACCCTCTTTAAATATAACACAAGGTGTTTTCTGTTGCTAATAGGTTTAAAAAAACCAAAAATATACATTCCTTGTTAAATTTCTTTTTGTAACTTTTTTCCTTTTTTTTTTCTCCTTTTGACTGGGATGACTCCAGTGAAGTGTTTTGCTCTTGTACTTTGTCACAGCTGTTGTTTATAAACAAGCATAAATGTCCTGAAAGTTGTTTTTTTTTTTTTACTGACAAGAAGATGTTCCTATATGTCTTTATGTCACTGATCTTAAAATAAGACTTTATGCAGAGGCAAAACAGTCAGAGCCCATCAGTGAGAGGAAACATCTCCATATGGGATTGGAACAGGTTTTGTGGAGCATGGGTTCAAGTCTGCTATTGGCAGTGCCTAGACTACTGTCTAGTCCCTTTTGCAAGCTACTCAAAGCAGTTCTTACGTGAGTAGAATTTTCTTTGCTATGCCAAATTTGACTACTTTGAAAGCTAGAATCCTCATTCTTATTTTCTAGCTTAACTTCATTCATGGCTAATTCATTCTCATTTGTTCTTCTGCCAATGTTGTCCTTGAGCTTAAACAGCTCTTCTTGCTCCCTTGTGTTCATCTGCATATATTTGTGGAGAGCAATCATATTCTCCTCTGAGCTGGATCTGGTCAGGCTAAACAAGTTTTTGGGTTGTTTTTTTTTTTGTTTGTTTGTTTGTTTTTTTCTTCGTTCTGTCATAAGACATTTCCTATAACTCTTGACCACCTTAGCAGACCTTTTTAAATAGCTGCAGAATTTGATTAATCTACCTGGAACATGAGTGACCAGAGCTATATAGAATGTTCCAGGAAAAGTTTTATTTTTTCCTTGCACAAAAGCAGTAATACTATTTTTTCTCTTCTGGGAATTTTTCACTTGGTACGATATCCTGTAGTAGTATTTGCCATCTTCATGGCTGCATCTTATTAGTGAACCATCCTTAGCTAATGAGTGACGTATCCCAGGACCTCTTTCCCTCTTCTCAGTTACTGAGTCCCTACTTTATAATGGAAATAATGTTACTTTTTAATTTAATTACATCTGTTGTTGGTTCTGTTACCCAGGTCTTCACGATGCTGTGTTCTATGTATTTATGATGTCGCTTTGTCTTCAAACAATTTCATTAGCACATTAGTAATTCTTGGGGTTTTTAGCCATTAGTGAGACTATTTTAACATTACTTTCAAGATTAATAGTGGATTTCAACAAGGATCAATATCTGTACAGCTTGGTGGTTCCTTTTTCAAAATAACCTGTGATCCTCTACCCTTTTTAGTTTCTTATCCTCCTTATAACTCTGGTATTAATCCTAATCCTCTCCATTTTAACTAGTAACTTCCTACAAGTCATCTATCAAATGCTTAACTACTTCTAATTTGTCTGGACTTCAGTGATCTTCTTAAAGAAGAAGATTGGGTTAGTCTAGCACTAATTCTAATTTGTTCTAAATTGGGAGTAGATTTACTTAGGCCTCATATGGTGACTGCTTCGTTTTGGCAATAGCTATTAGTGCTCAATCTCAGTAGTTTGCCTTTCTTGGGAGCCAGGACATACTGTTTGTCTGTTGGTGTTTTGGGCTCTTTTGGGTTTTAACGGTTGGTCGGTCAGTTCTGCAACATTCTAGGCTCATTCTGGTTAGTCTTCTTAGAGGTACTTGTTCTGCATGGGGATGCTGCCACAGGCTGCCCCCTGGGTATCTTCAGCTGCTTCTGTTGCCATGGCTTCATTCTTGCATCATAGTCCTCCAAGACAGCAGGCTTCTTTGGAACCTCTTGTTGTAAGGAGGAGTCTCCTCTGGTTAAGCCAAGCAAAGGAGCATTTGCATCTTGTGCCAGTCTCAAGGAGTTGGGAACTGTCATAGAGCTGAAATCAGAACGGGGTATTTAGATCAGTAAAGGAAATTTAATATATCTCAGTAAGTACTCAGGGCAATTAGTTACGAATTCCAAGTTACTTATGATGGGTGAGTAGGTCGCACATTGTAATTGTAGCACAGCGCTTTGGGAGGAAGATGAATTGGGATAGAATGGCCATTCTGCAAATAGGAAGTTTTTTGGTTGTTTTATTGACCAGGAGAATGCTTGGCTTGAGTGCTGGAGTCTGCTCAGAAGACGAGAGCTCGCTAGCTAAACAGAAAACGTGATGGTTGAGTGCAGGAGTCTGCTCTTGAAAGCATGTCCATTTCTTTAAGAAAAAAACCCCAATATTCCTCTAGCAAATTTTTCTGCTTAATGTGTGAACTGCAGATTTCCTTCCAGGATACTTGCCACAGACCTCTAGCCCATCTCTTCTGCATGCTTTTTCGTATGCTACCTAAAACCCAGCAGGAGATGAGGAAGGTGAAAGTTAGCACTTTTTCTGATTTTACTGATTATGGAGATCGTAGTTTTCCAGACTTGTTAATTTTGTTCACCTTGGCTGTCATTTTTTTTTTGTCAAGTACAGAATTTTCTATTTCTTGATGCTCTGAGTCTCAGTGAAAAATGAGAATCCAGGTGTGGTTTCTGACTCTTCTCTGGACAAGACAAGACACTTAAAAGGCATCAGCTTCGTTTTATTGATCTCTAGACAAGCTTCCAGCTTTCTGTTTTATACATAATGCTTGCACTGGGGATGCTGCTGTTCGTGTTGGATACTTACATGGCACAAGTTCAGACAGTAGCATGTGAAATATAGCTTCTCTTTTCCTCACCGCAGATCTTGCAGTCTTGAAGGAGGCTGAATATAGGACTTGAATTTCCGACTTAAAATGTCAAGTGGTTGTGAAATCGAGCATGTTTTTACTTATGGGCACGAAGAGGATCTCTTTGCACTGCTATAGTAGGCATGTTCACAGAGCTTGCTGTTACTTTGTCCAGAGATTAATGGGGTGCTGTCACAGGTCTCCGTTTGGTCTTGAATACCGCAGCTTAGTATTCTTCTGAGCCCTTAAGAAGGTATCCAGGTGTTTCATGTTACAAAAGTAGTTTTCCTGGTAGCTGCTGCTCTTGCAGTGTATAAAAAATTGTGCCTTTTTATCTGTCAAGGAGTATCAATAAACGTTCTCCAGTAGGAGTTGTTTTGGAGCAGATCCTGGTCAACATAATCCAAACAAATTCACTAAAGTAGCCATGTTCATCGCGTGTGGTGAATTCATTAAGTTTGCAGGCAGAGTCAGAGCCTACTGTTCAAGAGTGCCATGTCCTTCTGAAGGAGTTTGGATCAAACTCTTGAAATCGGACGGTCAACCAACTCAGCGTTCTTTCATTCCTTCTACCAAATTTTACAAAGAGCACGCTTAAATATTGTCAGATTATGGTCTTGAAATCGGAGCCCTCATGGTTTTCTCTCATGATAATAATGAAAGATTTTGAAATCTTGTCTTTGGTTTTGTTGAATTGGAGTCCACAGATCTGACTGTGCTTTGAGTACTGCTTTCGACAGGGGAGTAAGGTATCTGTTGGGGACCATGAATTTGTATATTCTGTAGTGGGAATTCAGTTTATTGCTGTAATGCATACAAACTCATTGACAAGTTCTAGGCCACAGGGGATATTTTCCTTTGCTGTGGAAGTCATCTCAACTGGACAGTCTTCAGTGCAACTGGACAAGCCCTCCCGGGTCAGTGACTGACAGATCTAATTCTGCCTTTGTAGCCGAGAGCCTGTTAGTTAATGGAGTCATGAATATTGTTACTCAGAGGCAACCTTCAGCTTATTAAAATGCATTATTCCTGTTCTTTACTTGATATTTATCAAACAAGTTGTTATATCTAATGAATGCAATGTTATCGTCAAATAAATACTGTGTGTAGATCATAACTTAAAAGGAATGAAAATGTAAGTAGCTTCACTGTTGCCTTGCAGTGACAGAGAGAGATGGGTTTAGCTTGCGTGTTTAAATCGTATGTGATGGAAACCCAGAGTGAATGCCCTCTCTGAGGGAAAAGGAAGCATTATGGGTTATATGATCAGATTCATAAGATCCTTAGTGCATATATATTTCATACAGGTCTCAACTTTCCCCCTGCCCCCCCTTCCTTCTTACATGGAAGCAGATGAAATGGAGAAGCAGCAGTACTGCCTTGCAAGTACCATAGTAGGTTTCCTTTTATAATTATCACTCTTGACATATTTATCCTTTCTTATGGAAGTGAAGATGCAGATATTTAAGAACCCTTCTTGCACAAAAAAGCCCAATTTCCGCTCAGTACTTAATTAGCACTTGTTTATGACACGGCATCTGATTTGATTTTCAAAACAAATTGCACAGTAAAGAGGCTGATATTTAAACTGTATAGTAACCACAGCTCCAGCTGTGACTCAAATATTGTAAGCCTTCAGGGGTTGTGTTTAGGCTTAGAAAATAGGAACTCAGGCCTGTAATTAAACGTCCTCTAAAAATCAGCCTTTGTAGGGAAGGGAAGAGGGGTACCACTGAATTTTAAATTACTGACTTGTTCTCAGAAATCATTCTGTTGTTCTAGGCCTTGCTAGGGACTGCAGAAATCAAATGGATTAAAAATTGGAAGAGTAGATTACTAAAGGAAAAAAGTCGGGTTGCAGAAAAAGAGATGAGCAAAGTAAGCTATTCTGGCTCATGGGTTTATAGACAGTTACGATATATATAATGATATAATTTAATATATGGGTAATATATAAGTTCTGTGGCCACCAAAAGACTAAAAAGAAAGTAGGCATTTCATACCGGGTAAAATTGCATTTCAGAACTGTGAATAAGTCGCTGATGGTTATTAGCCATCTGCAGTGATGGAAGGCTCATTTTTAAAGCAAGTCTTCAATAATAAACGTGGATGTCTTGGAAAAGGAAGTTGTTAGGGTTGTATTACAAGTTAATCACTCACCTAGATAAAAATGTGAAATATTCACAAAATAGCGTGATAGAAGTTAACAGACAGAGTGCTTTCAGAGTTACTTTTTGAGGTGGCTGTTGGAAGAGAGAGGAAAATTACCCGTCTGACTTCTAGTCACAGAAAATGCTGGAGCAGATGCTAAGAGAAAATAAATACTGCACTTACGAATGATATTGAACCATGAGCATAAACGGTGTGTGCTCATGAAAATACAAAAATGAGTAGATCTTGCTGGGCAATTAATTGTATTGCTGATGGAATTGCCTTGAATGGATCATAATCGTGGAATATTTTAGTAATGATTGATAAAATAATACAGCTTTCAAACAAGGCAGTTGTCTGTGTCCCAAATCTTTTAAAGGCTGGGGGAAGAGGGGCAATTTTTTATTTATTTTTTTTTTTAAGTTACCAAGCATGTATGAGGAGTTCTTCATTAATTTTGCAGTTGCATGTCTGTTGTCATTCAGACACTGAAATTTGAAAAGTTTTAACCAGATGTACTTATTTAATTGCTTGTCTTTGCTGAAGGAAACATTCCTGGGGGTCACTTACTATATGCCTCAGAGAACCACGGAAATTTAAAATTTAGGAGGTTAGTTGTAAAAGTTCAGACAGTGGTGGGTCTGTGTGCATTAAATGCTGGTAAAAGAGAGCTACAGAGATTTTAATTAAATTACGCTTTTCTATCAGTGCTTGAATTTGATATGAATGAGGGCTCGCTTGTGCAAATATCCCACTTTAATGGTATGAGCAGCAGTATGAGGGTAATGACATACCTCGTACTGATAAAATTTGCTTCTCTTCTGTATAGTGTATTTACCTCTTAGATGAGAGTAAGCTTATCAAATGTAGAGGAGACATACTTCGCTGAGGGGATTTTGCAAGTATGGTGCTGAGGGATGGGTGATGGGTCTTCGTTTCTACTATTTGTATATTTAACTTGTCAGCATTGAAAAATAAATCAAATTTACAGTAGTTGCTAATCTGCTGGAAGTCCTGATTACTTTTATTGCTAATACTCGAGGAACTTTATTTTGAAGTCACAAAGAACTTGTGCTGCTAAGAGTTGTCTAAGTAGAAATACAGTGTTATCTTTGATACTGGAGAGACTTTTGCATGAGAGTAATCCTGTTGATGGCAATAGATCTAGTAATATCCTTATGTATTTGCAGGACCAGGGTCTTCAAATTAAATGGTTTAAATCAGTGCCTTAAATCAATTACTCAAACTACTCTGGACTGATGGGCTTTACAAATGTTAAGCAGCCTGCTGGTCCTAAGAGAAAGCTTCACTGTGATCCTTTAATTTGTAGGTTAAGTGACAGAAACAGAAAGAAATGAAGTCATTTTTCACAGATTTGTTGTGTGAACCTGGGCAGATCAGAGACTGATATTCACGTCTCTTTACTCCCGATGCTGATTTCAAAAGGTCGTTATTTCTGCTTGTTTATGAAGGCTCTTTTTTTCTTGAGAAGTATACTGAGCTGGGATACTTTGAAAAAGCAGCCCAAACACTTGAGCCAGAAGTAAAACGTGGGTTTCTATAGCGTTCTTGCTAGATACGTAGCACTTCATATAGTTTCTTCCATTTTCAAAGCACGTAGAAACGTCAGCAGTTCCTCTCAGCAAACCTGTGAGGTGGGTTAAATGAGTGTTGTCCTCGTTTTACAGTAGTAGAGAGACCAACCACCCGTGAGGTTAATGCTGAAGTAAGGATTAGGTCTTGGAGCATGATGCTTCTAGCTGTGTGAGGAGTCCCCTAAAAACATAGTTTGTTAATGTGTTAAGCATTGCAAGTCCAAACTCAGCAGGTGAATGCAGTAACCAGATATACTTGACTTTAATTTGTCAGCACAATGGTGGTTAATATAATTCATGTTTAACTGAGATTACTGTCTAGGACACCAGGGCATAATCTTGCTACTGCTTTGAAAGATTTAGGAGGATTTCAATTTGAACTGGAGAGAAGCAAAAATAACTAATGTTCAAAACATATTGTGAAATCTTCCATGTGTACTTTTCTTTAGAGGCAAGATTTTAGTCTGTTCTAGGACTCGTTTTAGTTTCGAATTCCAAGGCTGGACTACTGCCCCACCATAGCTGTGAAGGTTCGTCATTTGGTGGTGACACGTTTTTCCTCTCCAACCAATTGTCTTTTTTAGTGTTACAAGTACCAAGGTGGACACAGTTTGTACAAACTAAATATTGTGCTGACACAAGAACAAATGGGGGTAAACTCACCTTGAATAGAGCCATTCTGAAAATGAGAAAGGTTTTTCCAGCCTTCCAGGAGTGATAGGGGCACGCATGTGCTGGTTTGGTGGTACAGTGAATTAAGAAAGGGATTGTGAAGTAGTTTCCAGGAGTAAGAAAGATCTCTGGAATCAGTGTCTGTGGATGTCCTGTCTCATTCTGTTCCTTAGATGTAATTTTAATTTCTAAGCATCTCTTTTTCGTATGTTTTTGGAGGGGGGGGACAACAGTTGAATCCATTTGATTGTGAGAATATCGTTGAACTGCAAATGAATGTCATGGCAGGCATTGTTTCATTTTTTTGTTCCATACTTTTTTCTAGCTTATATATGTTTTGTGCTTCCAGAGCAATTGAATATCTTGCCTTTTCCTCGACCCGATAAAGCATGAAAACAATAAATGGGGAGGAGATTCTATTTGTCTATCAGTTTGAGGCATAATTTAAGGCTGTGTGTGAGCAAAGCTTCCTGTTACCTTGGTATTAAGGCTGCACCTCTTCAGGGGTTTTCATGTTGTCCAATGCCTGGTCTGATCATGTTGAGGATGGTGACTGTAAAAACACTCTCATAGCTTGACTGCTGCTGTTTTGACACCATTTAGCTTTATGTAGTGGCAAAAGCAATAATGACCATTAGTCTCTGCTACTGCACCCACCACAGAGGCTATGCTTATCCAACTGCATTTGCGTGGAAATCTTAAAGAAATACCTATGTGTACTGAGTTGAAATATAAAATGATGGAGATCATAAAAATTGTGTTGGCTTTATTAGAAGAGTGTTCTTAAAGCAGCTGATATCAGAGGAGTAAACAAGAACTAACCTGGGGACTAAACCTTCATATGTGGCTTAAAAAAAAAAAAAGTCTGCATTGTTTAAAATGCTCCAGAATTTAGACTTAGGTTAGCTAGGTCCCAGTGTAAAAGGAGGTCTCTCTTTATGTCTATTCTCTCCTAGCCCCGAATACACATGCCAAAAGATGGATTCCAACTTATATCTTCTGGATACCAAGCATGGCTAAAGCAGGTTGGACTGTATTATTGTTATTCATCTCATGTGAGGGACCGTGTTGGACACCTGTGCTTGTCTCATTAGTGAAGTACATAAATGAGGGTGTAATGAAGTTACAGTGCCATGTTAGCTGATACCCCTCATAGCCATCACTGTTTTGTGTTTATGCATGCTGTGTTTGTATAACATTTTCTCACCAGTCTTATGAATGTGCACTTCCTGTAAATAAAAGTTCAAAATGCAGTCACCTGAAAGCGAAAAGGGTCAGCGTCTGAAAAGAAATTTGCAACAACAGCTTGAATTACAGAATTAAAATGGGCCTTCAAACACAAAGCTGCATGGCGGTGGTGCTGGTAATAATGGGGAGGCCACTGGGTTAAAACTCCGGAGAATTGCATCTAGCGTCTAATTCAGATCTGCCTGGGTGAAACAAGTATGGACACTTACTCACATCACATAACAATTGTGCAGTTTGACACAGTCTGACACTGTGGGGAGTCCCCACTCGGAAGTGGCCTAGTGCTATATTACTCTGGCTATTATTAAAGGCCAGGCTTTAGATGTCTCAGCAGTCTGCCTCTGGCAATTGCTGTCAGCTTTTCACTTTTGTGAGTGAAAAATCTCCCTTCAGAAAAAATAGCTTAATTTACAAATTGCCTGTACAAATCTCTTCTCTCATGAAGATACACGTATGATGAATCCTGCATCCTTGAGAATACATGGCTTAAAGTTGCTGTTTTTGTAGAAAGCCAGAGTGATTGTGTTGTTATGGCAACAAAAACTGGAAATATGGAAACAGCACAGATAAGCTGCATCCTGTTGTCGTGGCAACTGGAGTTGTGAAATGATGAAACATGGTGGTGAAGGGATCTATGGTACCGTGAGCCCAACAGAAACAAAGAGCCAAGTCACTTGAGCAGAGTGGGAGAGAATTAAAAACTACAGCAGCAAAACCCCTTAAAACACACGAGTTTCATTGCAGGTACTAACATGATGGCTTTGATTCTCTCCGGTCTTCTCTCAGTATCTTACAAGTAGTAAGTAGTAACTTGTTTGTGCAAGTTGCTTACTGCTGTCAGCTTCCATTGACTTCTGTGAAACTGAGAAGAGCTTGAACACCTCTCAGATGATGGACATTGAGTCCTGAATTATATTTGCAAACCATTTCTTTGGATGAGTGATGCGTTGCAAAGGTGAAGTGTGCTTTGGAGTTTCTCCCTGAGACCATTTTTTCCTCTCTCTCTTCAAGTCCACACTAGTGAAGGTCAGCTCTGGGACATTGAAGCTGATGTTTTCTTGATTTAAACTTTGCTGAGCTGGAGGCAAGGTGTCTCAGAGGAATCTCAACTCTGCAATTATCGTCTCATAGAGCTCAAGTTTGTTGACCTATGGGGCATGGTTATCAGTTTCTATTTCTTATGTGGTGGGGTTGGAAGAACAATAGGAAGAGGATTGTCTGGCTGGTCTGTTTTTCTTTTACTTCTGAGGCAACCAGACCTGCATCTGTTCTTGCTATGTTATGTTGCCAGTGCTCTGATGCAGGTGGGGTATATGCTTTTTTGTCTATGAAAATTACTGGAGGGGGGAACCCCAAATGCTCAGTGAATTTTCCAAGGAGACTTTCACGTTAGGCAATCTCAAATAATAGAAGAACTTACACTTTTTAAAAAATATTTTTCTGTGTGGCTGCTTTCCTTTTGATTTTTAGTTTACTGTTATTGCTGCTAAAGTCTTTATCTTAAATCCTCTTACTCCTCCTTGATCCAAGGAAAAGTTATAAACCTGAGCTTGTGTCACCAGCAGATGCTGTCATGGAAATAGCTTTGCTATTTCAATTTCAGTGCTGTGATTTCACCACAGGAAGTATATGGGTAAGGGAGTTGATACAGAGGGTGGAAACTTTTGATCAAAAGAAAGAGCTCTCATGAGAGCCAGAGAAGTTAAATTTTTTTGAGGCAAGACTGATTTGATGTAGGATATATACCAAAGGTCCTATCTGTAGGATTCTTTAAAGCCATATATTGGAAAGAAAGCCACTTCTGATGTATTTATAAGTAGTAATCTACATGTGCATCCAGATGGAATAGTGCCTGTGCATCAGGTTCATCCTCCTGGTGTCTGTTTTTAACAGGATCCTAACGTAATGATTTTTTTTTTTCCCCCGCCTCAGCATAGCTGGGTATTGATCTGCTGCCTGACTTATACAAAATGTGAAAAGTATCCCAGTAACACATTGTATTAATGTGGGCTAAAAGCAGTTTATATTACAGATGAGGTGGAGGAAGATGGAGTTCTGCAAGACTGGACACATACTATAAATATCCATAAAACTGACAATTTTATCTAAAAACAGTGCTGGCTGGATTTGCGTATTTTCAGCCTACTTAAACTGGAGATAATAGTTGAACACTACCTGAGCATGGGTCGCCCACACTGATGCCATTACCCTCTGGCCTTTAATGGCAGGTTTTTATATTTAATGTTGCTGTGCGGCAGTGGAGAGCTGTATTGTGTTCCTATGTGGGCTAAGGGAAATACAATACCAAAGGCCAGAAATACGTGTTGCTTTAAGAATAGCATTTGAAGTAACCTGCAAAGCTGTCTATACTCTAGCTCTTTCCTGGGAGTTTCTCTTTCACAAAAAGGCAAACGCCTACAGTTAATTTATTCAGCCTTGATCTTCATTTAAGCCTTTTCTTTGAGTGGCAGCGTTGTGCTGCTGGCAGTCCGCAGCATCCCATCACCTGGGGGTTGACCCTTTGAAGACAAGCTGCGATTGACTTCTGAGGGGAGGAAGGGGGGAGAATGTTTGTGTATAAATATGATCAATAGACATGACATTCCAATTCCTATATTATATTGATCATCTTCTATGATTTAAGCCAAGCTGTGTAATTGGGCAAATTAAGCTCTTAATTAGCTGAAACACTTACAAAACATTATTTTGATTACAGAAACAGGAAGTTAAAAGTATCATTTTAGGCGGCTTGTGAAACAGGGTAATTCAGCGTTAAAGTTAATCCCTCCCCTTCGCATACTATTGTGAGCGAGTATGCATCACATAGGATATGTAATATAATGCACTCATCTGAGCCTTTCTGCCTCCCACTGTCTTTTGGAGTAGAATTTTTAGAGCCAAGTTATAAACCTGTAAATATGTTTTATGCTGGAAATTCCTGGTGCTACCTTAACTAGATTGGTACCAGCAAAGGCCAGTATAATCAAAACAAGGCACTTCAGATATTAATGGTCTGCACTTCAGTCAAGTCAGCTGGAAAAGAGAGTGTAAAAACCAGGATTGTAGTGAAAACAGGATTCTTCCACTAGAATTGCACTTTCCTAGGAGAAAGATGCAATGATTCTGGAAATATTTTGGTTTTGTAATTTTGTCATTTAGCATATCCTCCTTAAATTTTAAAACATATATTCTACTTTCAGTGGATTCATATGCTTTTTACAATTCAGATACTAATTCCTTGGGTGGAAAGTAGAAATAAGCTTTCTTTCTGCGGTTTGTTATTAATACTTGGCAGTTATATAGTACTTTAAGAATGCAAAGTGCTATGCAGACATATCAGTTATCCTTGAAACACTTCTGTGTGGTAGGTGCATAACATAACAATAATCCTGAGAGATTTTATGGAATTAAATGAAACTAGAAATGAGGGAAAAATCTAGTGAAGCCTCCATTTTATCTTTCCACCAATGTAGGTTTGTTCTCTGTAGTTTGTGTGATGGAAATCTAGACTGAAGTCATAGAAGTGTCCCAAGCTGAAGAGGTTTCAACCCATTTCTGGTAGGGTTGGGTGTTTTCTTAAAGCCTCGTGGTTGTTCAGGTTCAATGATGGTTAGACAGTTGGTATATTGCTCTTCCTGCTTTTTATTATAAAGGTGATGATTCACTGTTCTCTTCTTGGCTTGCTGTTGTTTCAGTTTTTGGGGTTTATATATCAGAACTTCATAATTAAGGACACCCTCGGTCTCTGGCACCTCTCTCAGGCAGGGTAGTTCTGTTGTCCTTGCTGTGTGAATGCAGAACTGAGATGCCATGTTACTCTGCCCAAATTCATGCAGGATGCCTATGTCAAAAAATTAGATTTCTCTCTTACGGCATAGTAAGATTTTAACTATGTTTTGTCACTTACGAAAGAGCCTAATGCTCTTGGTCTTGTAAGATCTCCATTTTAAGCCTTCAGATAGTTTTGTGCTTTAGACTTTGGTGAGATTGCTTTTAGTAAGTTTGGGTAGGGCTTGCTTTTAACACCACCATCTTTGGTGTGTGTTTAAAGAAGCGCACACAAGTCTCTGCATGTTATACCCCTTAAAGAAGGGTATGGCATCTGAATTTAAAGCTCTGCCGGTACACTGGTTTAGACTTATCAGCTTCATGGATTAAAGAGGTATAACTTATGAAAACATCAGTATTGTCTAGTTCAGATATGATCTGCACAAGTTCCCTCAAGCACTTGGCAAATGAGGATCTTCCCCTATAGATGGGAAGTTGGCCCCTTTCTGGGGCGTGTAACTTCTGTTGATCTGGAATCCCTTCGGTAACCGCTCTTGGGGAAAATAAACTTCACAAACATTTACCTAAGAGCTGTGATTTGATCCTCCTGGATCCCACTCAGGTAAGAAATTATTTGGATAATCTGAATATGTAAACTCTTTTCTATGTCCCTTATCTTTGTTTAAGAGTACCTAGTGAACTGGAATGTCTTGTAAAAGGTTACTGTAAGCTAGGGAGTTACCAGAAGATTAGCGTTTGCATATCGTGTACAGTAAGGAAAACTTACTGAGCAATTACATGAAAAGTTGGAGGCTGAAGGAAAAGGAATTGTTTACAGCGGTTTGAGCTGTGTGTGCACAGCAAAACTCGCAGAATGCGGTAACCCCCTGAGCCATAGGGTGAAGGGGAAAACTGCTGTGCTGAAGTCAGTGATCTGTACCACGGTATGAGGTACGGTATTTCCTATGTTTGGAATCTAGGAAGGGTGTTATAATTGAACCGTGGTAGCATGTTTCAGCCTCTGATTTGCGAGATGTAATTGTTTTGAAGATAGATCCTACGGTTGTCCCAGGAACATATTCTCAGCTTTCCGTAAGTGGTATTGGGTTGCTCGATTTGCAGTTCGTGAAAATGCTCTGCGGGTCTTTAATACGATAGCTCAATTACTTTTGTTATAGTAAAACAGGCACACAAACCACTTTTAATCGTCCCCAAATATGCTTGTGGAAATGTGACAAAAATGAGCGCAATAAATGCTGAGAGAAGCATTGGTTATGACGGCAGCTGCATGTTGCCCTTCATGATTCTGGTGCAATATATGCCAGGGGGACAACCTGACAGTTTGTGGGCTCGTTGAACCCTGGGAGATCCTTCCCATGGTCACACTCTGAGGAGTACCGTATTGCCTCTTTATTTTCTAAATCTATCTTCTTACCACGGAAAGACTTTCCAGAAAAACTGCCAGTGACAAGGAAAGTCAGAATTATCTTGCTTTAAGCGCAGGGAACAGTGGTCTGGGTTGTAAGGACGTGTAAACTCTAACTGTATGGGTTTTGGCCATTATTTTTGGCTTAATTAAGACTTACAGTTTTTAACATTTTTCTTATTTTCAAATGAAAACAGCCAAAAAACTTTTGGAGAAAGTTATAAAAGTATTAATTTGCTCTGAGCCATGCTAGTCTCTTTGGTAAGTTCATAATTAGGCAGGATTTCTTTTTTTTTTTAAAATGGGTATTCTTGTCTCTCAGGTATATAACTGCTCCATAACTGGTAAATCTGTATTCATATGTTAGGGTTTCTAAAGGCATATTATTTACACAATTCACTAGAATGACTCCTTTGAAAGCTGGGTGGCTCTCTCATGTAATTATGTATATAGTATGCCTTGTGTATCCACTGTTGGGATGGGGGGGAAGAAAAGAAAAAAAACAAAGCCCCACAAAAATAGTACTAAAAAAAAAAAAAAGAATATTCTCATTCCATTTTTTGCAGGTTTTTTTTAAGTTGTATCATATACTTTTTTCTCAGGCAAGAAGCCTATATGATCAAGTGCTACCCAAGCTAAAAAATGAAATATGTATGACAGGTTTTTTAATTGTGAGAGTACACAAGGTGCACTGGGAATTTATTTTCTTTTTTTTATACCTATATCATGTATATTTAATCAAACAGAACACCTCTCTGGACAGTAGAGGGAAAAATAGGAGACACGTTTTCATTTTTATGTATATGCGGGAGGTTGAAAGGATGAAAAGTGGATCAAAGAAAGGAACCAAAATCACTTTTTAGGCAGAAGTAAATTTCTGGAATTGTTATTAAGTTTCATGAGACCAGCATTTGTAATGTAAATAGCAGCTGCCTTATCTGATATGTTTCATACAACGTATTGCAATCTGTGGTGACGGAATAGTGCAGGCTCCACACAATGCGAAAGTGATGTGTGTTTATATTTTTGGCATTGGCTTAGTTAAATATAGGGCCAAAAAAAAGTATAAGTGGGATTGAAAAGCATTGGGGTTTCTTCTCACATTTCTTGTATTATATTATAAAAATAATTGTGGGTATTAGGAATCCTAGTAACATCTGAGCATGTGTTTGGTAAAGCATTGTAAAGGACCAAAATTCTGAAGGCACATTTCCTGAGAATTAGTTTTTAGAGAGCATGCAGGGAACAGTACTGCCAAAGAGACTCAGGGAGGATTGTACTTGCCAGCCATCCCATACTCGCTTTCTTAAGTGAGGAAAAAAAGAGGTCGGAAAAGATCTGTCTCCTCATATCAAGCTCAAGTCTGGTGTGTATAGTTTTAATACCCTTCAGAGCATCCCTTATGTTTTATCTGTTCCCGTTTGGGTGGTAGAATTTCTAGCACTTCTTTTCTCCCTCTTGTCCATGTTTTTTTAATAGTTACAACTTCTGTTTCTGTTTTTCTTTGTACAGCCTTATCCAGTTCCTTGGCTTATGATCAGCGGGACCAACCAGAAAAAGGCCCCTTTCTCTCAGTTTTTATCTCTTCAGATCTTGTTGACACGTGTCGTATTCTATTTATGCTCCATAATGAAAATATTGGGTGAACAGGATCTTAATTCCCACTTCCCAAGAGAAGGGGAAATTGTTACTGGTTTATTTTTAGAGTTCAACTGCATAAAGCACTGGACGCTGTACTTGAAGGGAAATAATTGGGAACTAGGAAAGGGTTGAAATAGATGCGGTTAGCAGCTAAAATGAGTATTGTACAGTTGACCAAAAAACAGCCTTTGGAAAAAATTGAGTTTCCTTTTTTGGCTTTGCCACTAACTTGTGAAGATGGGCAAAAATATGTTAGGTTACCTGTAAATCAAAGGCATTTTAGGCACGCATATTATCATAAGATTGAGTGCAGGCTTCAGGCAGGGATAATAGGTTACTACACTTTATTATGTTAAAATGCACCACAGTTAAAGATAGTAATTCTGTACTACTGTCTAACTAATTTCTCCAAAGTGTTTATAAAGAAAATATCCTTAAACTGTTGTTTGGTTATTTTTTCTTGTTTTTCTTGTTTTACAGTGAGTTCAGTATGGTAAGCTTGTGTTTTCACACCTGTGCACTATAGTTGTAAATTGTAGTAGTCCAAGAAGTTCTGTTTTTTTTTTTCTCCATGTAGAGCCAGTTAGTTTTACAGGACAAGGTGATATATTTCTGACCTGTAACACAATTTACTAAAACTGCGTTAGTTACCCCTAGTATATTGTATTTGCTGAAGGACTAGAAGAGAACAAATTTGATAAAAAAAAAAAGTCTGAAATGGTAATGTATAATCTTGTAATGCAATAGCAGATAAAGTAAATAACCAATTTTTAACACTGGCAAAAATTTAGCCATTGAGTGTGTATTGAGATTTGTCTTTAGGACATCAAATAATTGGAAGAGAGGGTAGGCTATTAGAGGCAGAACATCTGATGTAGTCAAAAATGTTCTTGCGGTATAGTTACAATAATAATTGAATAGGTTAAAATACGGCTTCCCTTCAGCTCACGGTTACTGCCCACTCAGCTCAGCAGTGACTGTGAATGCTTCTAGCCTATTTTAATTCAAAATAAGACAAGCCCTTTTTAATCACCAGTGGAGCAGCTGGTACCAGCCTCTGTCAGGAGGAGGATGCTGGTCTTGTTTGAAACTGTATTCCTTGTATTTCCTTAGTGGGAGAATGTATCTCAGAGTTCAGGGAATGGGACTTAAAAATCAGTTGGAAAAAGAAATTGTGTTTATTGTCAAATAATTCCCTGTCTTATGCCACTCAGTGTGTATTAAAGATATTTAGCTTTTATAAATGAAAAGCTTTGCGTCTCTGGGTCCGAAAGTTGTGCAGACATCGAAACGATTAATGCAATTGGGAGTCAGGAAGGTAGAGAGGCTGCCGCATCCTGGCCCAGTACTTAGCAAGCAATATCAGCGTTCCCATTTGGCTGTAGTCCAAACGCTGTGCCTCTGTATCTTTGTTTTGAAGAATCGATGTAGATTGACTTGAGTTCAGGAGAGGATTTTGTCAGTCAGCTTTCAAGCAGCGAACACTGAGGCCAGTCCCTTGTTTGTGGAGCTGACAGTACAAAAGTGAGTGTTTGACGCGTGGCTTGCTCAGTGGAGGGGGATCGAGGCTGTTGAGATTTTTCAGAGATCAGGCTGTAAATGAAGTTGTTCTGTTGGGTCACTCATCTGATTTACACACAAGCTGTTTCTATTGAAGCACCTGGGGCCTTTTGTTCATGCTTGTGAATAAGCCTCTTTCAGTCACCAACAGTAATTTAGCGTCTCTGCTTCCTTCAATAGGTAAAAGGCAAGTACAGGAATGACATTTTCTCCCACACTGTGTACAACTTCACACTTATTTTTTTTTTAAAATAGGTAACAGAACTGTTATCGGTAATATAAATTTTGTTATATACTAGAGCAGATTCAGAAGTCATGTAAGGTGTTGGTAATTTTTTACTGCATGCTTCCTAACTCTGGAATAATACTAAGCAGTGAGAGTGCATGGGTGAGTAACAATACCCTCTGTAGGTGCAGGGAGTTCTGCAGAATAGCCTTCCAATGCTTTCCTTTGTTATCACGGCAACTTTAGAGGAAGACATTTCATTACCTTGCAAGTGCCCTGGCACAATGGAGGGCTGTACCTACAGTTTGTAGTGACTTTCACTTGAGCCATAATCTCACGTAAATTTTGATGCAATTTAAGCTTGCCTTTCCACTGACAGACTGGTTGTCATTTTTCCTGCCTCTGTGTCTTTCCATGCTTTGGTCAGTACAAATATTTAAAGTAACCTCTTTTCTCTTGTCAGTCTAATTTTAATGGCAATCAGTTCTTCATTATTGCAGCGTGAAAATTTGAGTCAGCACGAGGGATGGGAAAGCCCAAGAAGGGGGAATAAATGGCTGGGGCAAGACTTTGATAAGTCTGCAAAACAAAAATAATAACATAATCACCTCATATTTATTTTGTCTTCTGTTATGAATCCTAGGATAGGTAACGGTAATCAGCTGATAATGACCTAGTGAATTTGCTCTGCATCATCAGAGATACCATGTTGTAGTCAGTCTCCCTTATTACTGTGACATTCTTGAACAGGGATCAAGAACTTTGAGTTAAATAAATGTATTATTTAATCATGGAAATGCTGAAACATAGATGTCTATTTCATATATATATATTTTAAGGCTGATTGTCACAACAGCTTTTAATAGCTGGAGTGATACATATTACATTACAAAGGAAGGATTGCTGGCATTTGGAAGGTTTTTGTATGTGGGAGTTTCTGGGAGGTTAGGATGGCAGACAAGGAAGTATGGCTCAGATTTTTGTTGCTTGTTATAAGACCATGGCTGTAATTTTTTTGGTCTTCAAGAGGGGCATTATCCACAAATTCATGTGATGTGTAATATTAAAAAGTACTCAAGTTCTCGAGTTTCAGTATCTTTGTAAAGAGAAGAGGTTTTTTTTTTTTTTTAAAATGGAAATGAGGGGAGGAATTTGTTTTAAGGTATCATAAACTTCTAGTAATCCCATTTGTAGAGGTTATGTTCTTCAGCAGTCTTTCAATACTATTTCTGGAACTGCAGTGTAAATGGCAACAAAGTACAGCAAAGAACGTGGTGATAGACAGGGTTAATCTCTCTGTGGCTGTCTGCACAGTACCAGATTATGGATGTTGGTGATCACCTTTCTGCTCATTCAAGGATGGGTTACGTTGCTCCTACATACTAATTTAGAGCAAGACTGTGCGAGGTTTTCCAGCCCTCTTAAGAGTGGCAAGAAACGGTGACTCAAAAGGCAGCTGTCATTTCATACCCATTCCAGCTGCCCTTTCCACTCAGATTTCCTCCCATCCCCCCTTTACAAAAAGAAGGATGGGGGGGAAGAATTGCAAAAAAAAGAAGAGTTATGAGGGTTTGAAATCTCTAATGTCTTTCACATCCTATGGTTTTCATAGCTGTCTGCCAATTTGAAATATAGTTGGTTTTTCCTGCCTTGCCAGTAATTAGACAAATGCAGCAGTGCTTATGGCATCAAAAACTCCGTGGCTGGTAAAAGCAATTGCTATCATAATGCATCCCTAAATTTAATAGTAGTGGTGTAAAATGAACAAGCAACTCTTATATTTCAGGGGGTAATGGCTTTAACTATCAAAATGGCTAGTATTTTCCTTCATTGGCTGCTTTGGCTCCTTTTTTTGTATTTGTGTTTGGAGGAACAGAATCAATTTATTATAATAATTGGATTGTATTTAACGAATAACAAGGCAAGCAGAAACATGAAACTCCTTTAAAGTGTCACCAAGTTCCTATTCACCTTGGATTGCAAGTTTTTCCTTTTATCCCCTTTACAGACAAAAAACAAACATACAAAACCTTTTCTTTCCCTGCCACTGTTACACTTGAAGTTCTCATTTCCTTTTCTGCTTCCCTTGCAAAATTGCTTGCTTTGTGTTGTGGTTGGAGTGTGGCTGTGCATGGAGAAGAGGTCTGATTAATTGGAAAGAAACTTTTTGTAACTGGAAAAAGACTCACACATTGGTGTAGAAAATTGATGAAAAAGTTACTTTCTTGATCCGTAGTGCCTTTTTCTTGCTACTATGACACCTGTAAAGCTTCTCCCAGGGAATAGACACATCAGCAGTTTGTGTTCTCTGAAAGATGTCTCAGTCTTTAAGGAGAGGTGCAGTTGTGTTGATGCCATTTGGCTAAGCCTTGAAAGTTCCTGTAATCTGTGCCATCCTGTCTCATACAGTCCCATCTCATAGTTGTCCTTTCTCTGCAGTGCTCTATGCCCAGATCTCTGTGGCTGGGCTGCTCCAGCCTGGCGGACAGCATGCCCTCGCTGCGATGCCTGTATAACCCAGGGACTGGCGCACTCCCAGCTTTCCAGGTACTTTCTGTCTCTCCCCCCTCCTCCTTTTCTCTCCATCTGTGTATGTGTGCATCTCCTTCTTTACTTCCTTGCTTGCTTTCCCTCCATTTATTCTGCCTCATACTGTATGCCACTCCTATGTCATTCACATCTCCTCTGGTATTTAAACCCATCCTGTGTAGATCCAGGGCAGCTCAGTACTGGGGGCATTTCCATTACCTCGATGTAGTATAATTATTTTGTCTAAATTGGCTTGGTACCATCATCTCTTCCATTGGCTTTCGATTGTGTTAAAAATATACCACTTAATTATATTTGGCAAGCAGTATCCATCACACAGTCTCCAATCTGGCTATTCATGCAGTGATTCCCCTCCTATCTAAATTTTCTGTATGCCACTTAGAGGACTGAGGGGGTGGGTTCATTGCCATAGTGATAATTGATGCCAACATTTGTTTACTTCAGGTTTGTTAGCAGTAGTCTGGACATCTTGACTACAGAAAATTATTGTACAAGTAAGCTGTCAATCAAAAGTCAAATAAAGGAAACCTGTTTTTTCTTTGGTCTCTGAATGTCTTAGATTCAAGGCAGCTTTCTGCCAGACAGGTTTGTTCAGAAGCTCTGGGTGACCAGTGAATCTCTACAAAATGCCTGTGGGTAGAGAGTGAGGCAGCTATTGGCTGAGCATCTAGAAACCTAGACAGGGCTCTCGAGATCATTGCAAACATTTTACGATGACGTGGCTATAACCAGGAGAGCAGCAGAGGCTGGACTGCAGAGATGTTATGTTCATGTTGGATACTCTGAGATGTTCTCTGTGAACTGCAGTGACTGAGGCACCTCAGGAATATCTCTGTAGATTGCATGTTCATTGGAGCTTGTGGTAACAGGAATGGTTACTTCAAGGTTTATGCTGCTGGATTACGCTGCTGTGGACCTAATCTATGGCAGAGAGTTTTATTCACCAGCATCTTGCAAAACCAGACATAATGAATAAGCTAGAATCTTTCTGAAATTTTCAATCATTTTGGTGAAAGCTCATTACCTGCCTCTAAAGCATGCAGCATGCAAAGATTATTTGGAATTTGTCTTCTTGCTCCCAGGGCCAGGAGAGCACTGTGGAAATAATCCTTGCAGGCTCAGGGGAGGCTTAAGCGTCTTGCATCATTTTGCTGCAGCTCTTTTTGCTGACCCAGCAGTAGCACTGATGGACTCTGGAAGGTGTCCTGCCAGGCCTCCTTTGCTGAAGCAAGCTTTTAGCAGAGCTTTCCGTGGGGGAGGGGGAAGACGACTTTTTATTAGTCTAAGAGGACTCTGGAGACAACAGGCAGAATTCAGACTCCTACTTCTAGTCCTGATTTGCATAATTTGACTAAATCGGATGGGCCTCATTTTTGGGCTTTCTGCTGTTGAATAAATCTCAGATCTCTTTAAGCTCAGGTTTTAGAGAACCTTAGCAGTATATGGAAAGCAATTTATAAACTCAAATTGGGCCTCCTTTCTACTTGGATTATTTTTGATTACTCTGAATAAGCATATATTACAAAGGGGAAGGGAAATTAGCCTCTTTTAGCTCAAGATGTTCTTGCTAATGATAGATGTGAATAATAACTTCTCTGCTAATGCAGCGTGTTGATATTTGGGGTCAAATGAGTCAGCTGCACAACGATTCACTGCATACTGCCTTCTTGGGAGAGTAGTAGGACTTTGACATTTGCGTTCCTGCAGATTCTGGAGATGTTTCCATGTGTATTTAGTGGCTATGGGAACTGGGGAAGTCTGCCCCACTTGCCATCTGAAATGGTACACTGGTACTCTTCACAGCACTCCGACTCCTGTGTTGAACATGTTTAGTGCCAATTAAGAGAGAAACTAAATTGCCATCAGCAGCTTCTGCAGCAATGAGTCATCCGTATTTCAGTCTGTTTTTTTTTTTTTTTTTCAATGGGCTTTGATCCCCATTAACTTGCATGGTTTGAAGAAAACTCCCCTCTCTGAGGCATGGCTTCTGCATTTTCCAGTGCAGAAGTCTACATGGGAACGGTTTGTAGCCCGCTTGAAGCTGTGATGTTGCAGTATTTCATTGTTCTTTAATGCTTTTTTTTGGTATCAAATCTTCAGGAAAGCATTAAAGACTTTCTTGTAGCCCAGCAAATTTTCTCATATTAAGTTATTTTCTTTTTTCCGTAGCAAGCTTGAAGTAACTGGAGAAGCATATCAATGTTCTTTGCTTGTGGCAAAAGAGAAGATGCCATCTGGAAGGCTACTTAGTCACTGCTGAATTTGTCTAGTTATTTACATGCTTACCTTCAGATGCTCAGACAGAAATGTGGAAAGAGGCTCTTTTTGAACAGCTCCGTTAAAGCCCTGCTGACTTCTCATGGGAAACATTGGCAGATAGTCGATTTTGAGAGGATTCTGGTAATATGTCAGATAACTTCATTTTTCTTCTTTGTGTGTTTTTATTATCGGAGACACTTGTGTGAAAACAGGATCTTCTGGTTCCTCAGCTCTGTTTGGCAATCCTCCCACAGTGGGAAAGGTTTTAAGGCTAAACCCGGGAATGGGAGAATAAGGAGCTAGAAACAGTTCTTCTTAACATCTTTTATCTCAAAGGACTTTGCAGCTGACAGTCTGTTGTGTAACTGAATTTTATAGAGATCATGGTGGAAGACGGCAGCAAACTGGAACATGAACTCCTATAAGGCACTGTGGGAGGGAGTCAAAAATGATATTTTAACAAGAGAAAAAGGCCAGCCCTTCCATTTTGAGTAAAATTTGTCATCCAAGACGCTGTACTGTTATTCTGCAAAGCAACTGAAAACTACGTTGCATGTAAATTCTCTTAATAATAATAAAAAAAACAAAGTTATGCAGAGCATATTCTTTTTCCTAGAAATCCATGCTTTGGAAGTTTCCAGATGTGCCAACAGGTGTCTCTTTTCATGACATTTTTCATTTGAAGATAATTACTTTCCCTCTTAAAATATTTTCCATGCGTGCTCACAAGGCTCGGTTTATGTCGCTTTTAATAGTCGCAGTTCTCTGAAAATTCTGATTTACAATTACACCCGCCAAATATGCCAAGGAAACGATTGTATTAATCCTTCCGGGTTTGCAGAATAGGATAGTATTTCCTTGAATTTGTTTCTGTAAGCTACTGTATAAATGAGGAGACTTAGGGAGCAGTTTAAAAGTCCTGCCAAAGGTTGTGTATCAGGGCGATCACAGAGCTCAGCTCTTCCTTTTTACCTAATCGACACCCCTCACAAATATCAGCTCCAGTTTAGAATGTAAACGTTTTCTGACAAGAGTCATGCTTTTACTTCATTGTCTGTGGGCACCAGTGAAAAAGCGAAGAGTTGTCTTCTCAGCTTTAGTTTGCCAGATCTGAAACTATTTCTGTAACAGGCTCTAGTAGTCAAAGAGGATGATTAACTTTTGTGGCAGGGGTCGCAGCATCTTGAAGCGTTTCTCTGGAATCCCAGAAATTCACATTTTGCTTTACCTGAAGTGGAGGTCTTGAACATAAAGAACTGCACATCAGGGCTTGTCAGATGAAGGGAACTACCTTCTGCTTGGTTTTGCCAGAAGCGAGGTGTGTTTTCCTTGGTCTTGGCAGAAAGCTCTGTCCTGGTTGAGGAGAGCACGGCCAAACTGTGCAATGCAAATGGGAGCAAACGGGAGCGCGCTGGCAGAGATGCACCATGAATGTGATGTACAACCGCCCCTTTCTGCGGGCTGAGATCGCTCTGGAGAAAGGTGAGAGTGTGAAAGAAGTAAATGGTCTGCAGTGATGGAAGTCTGTTACGCCCACACAGAAGACACAAACGCATTTCTCAAATGATGCTTACATCTATTTTTTTTAATGTTTATATTTTCTTGTTAGGAAGTGGAATATTTGTTAAAGAAGCCTTATCAGTAAATTGTTAGAAACAGTTGTCTCTTTAAATTTCCTTCAGCCTATTCATGCATTTCTGTCTTAAAAGTTGACATTTTATTGCTGAGAAATATGGTGCAAATGTGAGTAGTAGTAGTACATTATTTATGGTTGTACAGGAGGCTAAAGCTGAAGTCGGAGTGGGCAAGCTGTGCGTGCTCAGCAACGCATTTGTGAGAAAAGCATTTGAAGGAAATTGTTCGGCTTTGGAGTGAACGTTTGCTGCTGTGGGTGGTTCTGTCTCTAACTGGGGGAGAGATGGGGTGGCCAGTCAATAGAGTCCATCAGCGTGGAGACGTGGCTGCCCTGGACCGAGCCTGCTTTGTATTCCCCCCCTTGCCCTCTCCCAGCAGCCCCATGAAATCTGCCGGCGGGCTGTTTGCGGTGAGCCTGGAGAACGGAACCATCGTTTTGGTGACTAATAGCCAGAGCATGTGGCTCCAGCACCCCCCCCGGCTGGCGGCAGACTCTCCCCTGGTTATGAATGTAGTTAGGTGGCCCCCAACTGTTTACAAGACAGCAGAGGTGAGATCTTTGATTGACAAGTCAGAAATGCATTAGATCATTCCCTCTGCCAGTCTCTGGTTCACGCTGTTAAAAATGTCAGCCTCTCCAAGTTTGAATGGCAGCCCGAGGGCCTCAGAAGCTTTTTGTTTTCTGAGATGGAAACACAAATTGGATGTGTGCCTGGGCGCTTCATCCTGGGCTGTAATTTCATCTTTTAGCTAAGAACCACAAGGTACATGAGCAAAGCACCCTGTAAACAATAATACTGGGGAAAAAAATAAACAAGGTCGTGTTTCTGGTACGTTGATCCACCGGTGTCCTGACCTCTATCACGTTGAACATCTCCACTCTGATTGCTGTTCCCTTTGGCATTACAATGAGAGGAGAGAGACTGACGCGGGGAGGCAAAGATTTAAAGTTGCAGTGTTGTTGCACATTCCTTGTATTGGCTATGAAATATTGAACTGCCACAATGTGACACCTGGTTTTTTAAGCAAAGTTTCTTGTTGGAGGTGGTCGGCAGCAGTTTCTCCTGTTCCTCCTTGTCTTACCACCCGGCAGGAGCAATTATAAAGACATGAGAGGGGATATGAGAAGGAGCAGAAAGGAAGCCAAATTAATTGAATGATTTTTGCCCTTGACTCCAGCCCCCATCTGCGGTTCGGACTTTTGGGAGCTCCACTGTAGGAGGACCAAGAGGGTTATCCTAACTGGGGTTTTTTTCATAAATAAAGTCAAAGCCCGGTGACTGCAGAACAGCTTTGTTAAACATATTTAGGGTTTATCCCCTTTTAAATCTAATGGCCTTGTCTGGCTGGTGGCGTAACCTATGCTGGGAAGGCCACCAAACTGTGACGCCCCTGGGTTGTGCTGCAAGATCTCAGCTCTCAGACAGCAGCAACGACAAGAGACGCTTCTCTCCTTTCAGATGGCAAAGAAATCCCGCTCCGCGGGTCAGTGGAGACGGTTTGGGGTTTTTTGGCAGTACATTGCAACTTAGTAATTAGAAATCGGCATTTATTCTCCACATGTATTGATTGTCAAAAGTTGCACATGCTTTTATTAGTTTGTCAGTCTGAGCATCAAGAAGTGTGACAGTACCTGTCACTGAGAAATAGCACCCCAGTATGCCCAGCATGACAATTAATTTAAACTGCGTTGTAGCTAAAAAGCCTCCCCTCCTTCACCTTCTGTGTTAATGATCTCGTTACTATGAAATGTGCTCTTCCCGGGATGGAGAGGGCAGGGTCTTTAGCACACCGGCATTAGTTTGGCTGAGGAGTTTAAAAAATGAAACAAAACCTCATCCGAGTTGTTCTTTTCTCCCCTGTTAGAAGTCAGAAAGGTGTATAAAGCCGTGGTGACAAATGGCATATGCCAGCGCCACACTGACGGCGTACAGGTATTTTTAAAGCTAGCTGCGGTTCCTCAGGATTGCGAACATCTGCTTGGAGGTATTGTAGAGCTCCACAATGCACTAATTGAATTACTCTTTTCTGGAGTTGCCGGCTGCACTAATTGAATTAGAATCAGGCGGTGGGTGTGCGCGCAGGCGGCAGCGCGCATGTGTGCGGGGGGCGGCGGGGGGGGCCCGGCCATCCCGCGGGCTGTGCTGCGCTCTCACGGCCCCCGCCGGTACTGCAGGGGCGGGGGGGGGCTCCGGGGGGTCCGGGCCTTGCCACAGCTGTAACAAAACGGCTTTTTCATGTCACTTAATGTGTTGTGGGGGGTTTTTTGTTAATAATTTTATTTTTTTAATTTTTTTTTTTTACATAATATTTTAGTGACTATTCCATGCTCTCCCAAGGTCTAATCTTAATCTTTCTCGCTTTATATGTGGAAAGGAGGCAGTGAGTGTTACCCCGCTGCAGTCCCCTCGCAGCGATTGGAAACGTTTCCGAGCGTTTCGCACCAGCGTGTTCCCCTGCAAAACGGCTGGGCTCCGTTATCCTTCAGAATTTGCCGGGTCCGCTGGCAGCGCTTTGGAGGGAGCCAGTTGCACAAGATCAACTTTACCTATTCCTTTGGAACTGGCAAAGAGCTAATACCCCACGGACTAATAATTTTAATTTAAAAATGTAAAATATGGATTTTTACCATAAATTTGGAGAAGTCGTGAAGTACTTCATCATCTGGCAATTAAGCCAGTGTTAGTCAGAAATCAGTGGCTCTTGGGAAATAGAACATGCAGAAGTAGTTCTGAATAACTTTAAAGGCACGCATGTATAGGGAGAACAAAATGAAATAGTTCTTCTTTGAAATCAAGTATTTATGTGGCCATGTGCAAATTTCAGGGGGACAAACCCAAACACTTAGTGTAGAAATGGAGTTGCTAAATCTTAAAATTCATGGCTTGAAGAGATACTTTGCTACACTGTGTCGGGTGAGGTTCTTTTTATTTCTTCTGCGTTCTGTTGGCTACTACTTATATGGTGCATAAAAATGGTCACATATTCTCTTTCCTGTATTCTTTCATCTATAGATGACAAGATGACTCAGTTTTCCATAAAATTTCAGCCATTTCCACTCAGCTTTGGTAGATCATTCTGATAAACTATATTGAAGATAAGATGGTATTTATTTTGCTTCAATGATTGTTCCTTAGATTTTGTTACTCTTCAAATAGATGAAAATAATTTACTAGAATGCCTTGCAAACTAAGTAAAATTAAACTATGCTTGTCAAAATACATAAACAATACACTGTGATGTGCATGATTCTTTTTTATTATGTTTGTATACTTGCCCTGTGTCTGGTGATGTTAAACAGGGCTTCTAATTACCGCCGAGAATTACCGAAGTGCTGCTATACACGGAACTTGGGAATTTTCAGTTTCACTGAAATTTGTTTAACAAACTGCTGCCCCCCAAAATGGAAAGCAGATATTTTTTTTTTAATGTATGAAATAGTTTTGTGTTGCTTTTGGAGGAGAATTCCCAAACAAATTTATCCATTAAATTTGTTTATATTTGTAGTTGTTTCTCTTAAGCATTTTGATTTTTAATATATATGTACACACACCTATATCTGTATAAAAAAAACAAAATCAGGTTGTCTGCCTCCTTGGCTCCCTTTCCAAGTAGTCAGCTAGACTGCTTCTAGTAGCCATTGCTAATGAAATATCCAAGTAACTCATTGTTCATGCCCAAATGTTTATTTGGGGTTCATTTTTAGTTCTTCAATGATTGCCGTTATGATTTTGTACCATTATGGAATTTTCTAAATTTTGTCTGTATATAGCAAGATCAACCATCCACCTTTTGCCAACTTTCTGCAAAAATCCGTATGATTTATTCTCTCAGAATACGACCATATATCCAGCAAACAAAGGAAGCGACTCTTCATTCAGCCAGTAAAGCTGCATACGTTTTCACTCTTTCAGGAATATGCCTTGTTCTTCTATCGCATCTTCAGAGTAATAAACTGTGCAGCAACCATTTGATGTAGGTAATAACATTTGACCTTGCAACGGAGTACGCTCCCTTGTTGAAATGAAGACAACTAACACATTGATGTTTTGGGTTGTTCTTCATTTAAAATATATATATATATCTCTTATATATATATATAAGAAATATGTAGCATAAGACCTCTACATACAGTGCCTTCTTTTGCTAAAAGTCAGAAGTGAAGATGGTCATTTTGGGGGGGATTGGGGTTGGCACCTTTAAAATTGTCTGGGATTGGTGCTGCCTTAAGAAGCTGTAAGTGGGAAAGATTCTGTTCCATCCAGTGTATAAAGTGCTTTTAAAAACAATCTATTTCTAGAACCTAAATTGTCCTGGGACCAGCTCTTGATATAAAAATTCATAGAAACCTGTTTTTCCAAGTGTGGTAACTTCTTGCCATAGTGCTGTAGTGTTAGAATTCACATTGGCCAGGTTGTTCTGTAAATTAAACAGTGACAGCTTCCCTCGGGGGAACAGCCAATGTATTTATGATGATGTGCTGATTACACAAAATACACTGCAAGCAGAAAACAGCTGCAGAGAACAAACCTCTTAAAAGAATACAATTACAAATAGCACCCTCAGTATTTCTAGTGGTGAGAGTAAAATACAGCATGCTAATGCAGGTTTCTAGTTTGATTCCAAAGAAGGAAAGAGATCTAGGAGGAAGAGGCTGAAGTATGGTTGGATGCACATGCAGTGCCAATATGGAGTGGCATATATATAATCCCTTCCTGAAGGTGAAGGGCAAGAACATACCTCAGGCCTGCTTTTTAGCTCTCCTTGTTTCTTAAAATTTCTGTGACTGTAAGTCCAGCGGCACTGGCCAGTGGGGCATTGGGGGGGCTCCGGCTCATCGGCATGTTGAGCACTGTGGTTCATACCCTCTGTCCTGGTTAAAAATTGAGATGCGATGAGATGACTGATAAATAGTTTGTGCTACTGGTCTACTCCTGCAGATTGTAGGAGATGTTACGGGGTGGGGGTGGGGGGAAGAACCTGGTTTAAGGCTGATCTTTCTTCTGCTGCTAATTATTTGCTTTGAGGGAACTTTTATAAATAAATTTCAATCGTTCTTTTTTCCTAGACCGCAGTGTTTCATTTTTTTTTTTTAAAAGGTCTGTGGTTTGTATGTGTAAGGCAAGGTATTGTACAGGCCAGTTTAGGATCCAGTTTAGAATATGACAGTAAAACTTGAAACAAAACATTACTGGGAAGATAGCGGAGGTGGGACTGTGCTCACAAACTCCGGACACAAACAGACCTTGGAAGAGACAGAGGTCCTTTGGACCTTTCTTCACCTGTAAACAAAAACTGAGAAGTAACTGGAATTGCTTTGTGTACTGTGGCTGTATGCAAGAGAGAAGTTGGAGTAAGGATTGCTGCAGTGGGATTTTGCATGAGGGCTTGTGAAAATCAGGAGAATGTGGCTGTGGCAGCTCCTGCAGCTGCCGATGTCTCGCTTTATAGGGCTGCAAAACAAAAAACATCTCCAAAACTCCAAAACACAACCTTTTTTATGTCCAAGATGAGCTGTCACACTTCAATCGTTAAAATACAATGTTCTACTTATGGCTATGTCATGTGGGAGAGTCCAAGTACTGAGAATACCCTTTTCGTCCACTTTTTGAGAGTCATTGATAAATAAGTATAATGCCTTTTTAAAAAGTCTGGGAGTTCTTGTGTTTGGTGTCTTTGTTGTGTTCCAAGACCAGTATTGATAAATCATGTTTTAAATACCGGGCAAGAAATCATCTGCTTAAAACGAAGAAATGTTGCCCTTTCAACGTATAGATCTGATTTTAAAGCAGATGAGGTAACAACATTGGCACTCTAATTTGGAAGGACTTTAATTCACTTGCTTAAAAGGAAGAATTGGGGTTTCCATCTATGGATTGCTGGCATGTACTAATAGACTGTTATTCATCTGTCTGTATTTTCTTTAAATCGTTTTTGAGCCTCCCTGTGTTGTCCTGCTCTGCTGACATGTATCCCATGTGGCAAGAGGGAGTTTTGTATAATCACCCTGCTTTAATCAATAGAATAATTGATAAACCAGATAAGATTTAAACTGATTACCTCCCCGAGCAGAACTCCCTGAGGGCCTTGGACTCTCTTAATTTTGACATGTATGTTGTGTACCCCATGGATGAAGTGCAGTTTGAATTATCTGTTTTTATTTGCTTAATGACGGGGAGGGTGTTAAAGTCAAATGTTTAATTAACCCAGCAATGGGCTGCGCTGTCACTTACACACACATCCAGCTGATTGAGATATCTCACCGAGAATACTGAATAGGAATGATAATGTGGCACTGAGACGGAAGATTGCTTTTTCAATCCATTTGCTGGGTCACTGCTTTGAATGTCTTATTGGATGAAAGGCATTCAGCCTGGAAAAAAAAAAATCAGCATTTAAGTACATTTTGTTTTCCTGGCCCCTCTCCACCAAGAAGTTAACTAAAACAGATATGTTGTAGGTTTAATAAGCCATTCATGTTGTAGCAAAAAGCAGCGAATAGTGCATCTCAATAGGCAGCGATCTAGAGCTGTATAATTTCCTGTAGGAACAAAATGTTTGCTAGCCCCAAGGTATCTGAAAGCGAGATACTATATACACCTTTATTTTTCCTTCTTTGATTGCTTGACTACCCACCCCGTTTGACGGTCTCCAGAGCAGGTCCAACTCTTCTTCCTTACCTAACAGAATGAGATTTGCAATAATACTGCTCTGGTTCAAGTAAATGTTGTTTCGGAGCTGGAATTATTTTGTAATAGCAGAACCTAAAAGTGAGCTTTTAAATTGAAATGTTATAGGAGGGGCTGTTGTGTTACCACATTCAAATTTGGTATAGCCAAATCAGGAGAACTCAGGGGTTTTGTTTCTTGGGCGGTAGCTGTTAAAAGGCCACGATGCTTGCTAGCCAAATGTTATAAGGTGCGGTGCCTGATCTGTAATTTTCCATTCTTTTATTAGAAGAATGTAATATTTTTTTTTTGCTTGATGTGATGGAAGGTTGGGACATGTTTAGACTCGCACTGTTTTGTTTTTATATCAGCAATGAGATTTTTCAACAGCACCATGTGGAAGTAAACACACCACATATTGGAAATTAACTAAATTTGCCGCATAGTCCAGTGGTGGATGATGCTTCCTATCATGAACGTAGCTTTGGAAGGTGGAAAAAGCTCCAAGGCCTGCCTGTATGGGCAAATTACTGCTGTGAGGCATGTTGGGGAGGTAGAGCTATGTCACCTGAACTGCTCCTTGGTGACTCTGTAGGTACTTTGAACCTGTACTTTCTAGATTGAAAACCAAGTCACTTTGGCTGCGGGGTCACCTGGCTCACGTTGTCTAAGGTGTAAAGAAAGATATGGGTGTAGACAGTATGCTGTGAGTTCATGTCAGTCTAACGCTGCAGTGAGATCACCGGGTAGCCATTTCTTTTAAGTAAGTGAGCTGCTTTCATTCACTATTTTGGGGAGGAACTGTGCCCTAAGCAGTTAACGCAGTGTGTGACACAGAATTTGGGATTTGTTGCCCTATGCTGTCATTTTGACTTTGGGCAGACAACTTAACTTCTGCTTCATACCTTTGTTTCGTATCTCCTGTTCCCCTTCCCTGCAATGAAAAATAGAAGGAAAAAACAATAAGAAAAGCATAAAACAGTACAGTGAGATGAGGACAGTGTGGTTGAATTAGATGTTTGGGAGTGAGAAAGCCCTAAGGAAGGAGTGTGATGAGAAGTGGAGGTCTTTTTGTCTGCTCGACAGGAAAGCTCAGAATGAGAAGTTCTTGGGAAAAAAAAAATAATCAAAATAATAAGCGTAGGCGATGACCAGGGATGGGAGGGGAAGGGGTTTTATAGTGAGACCAGTGAGACAGCATTGGTCCTTTGAGGGAAGTAGTTATAAAAAGGTAGAAAATAATGCTTCAAGAAACACTTGAAATCTAGAGCAAAACTAGCCAATTTTACAACCCATTTTGCAGAGCACTTGCAGCTCCTATGCAGATGAAACCGTAATAAATATTGTACAAAGAAAGTTAATCTGTATCTAGAGAATTTTAATAAATAAAAAGTTTTTAAAAACTCTCCCTGGATCTGTTGGCTCTTGCTAAGTCTTGTTAGTACTAGAAATATGTTTTTGACATCTTTTTTGGATGTTGGCTTATGTTCAGAGCCTGTAAAAGCCGACTTTGTGCTTTTCCCCCATCCCTGCCCCTTACCACATAGCCGGGGAAAATGAAGAAAACACCGTGTTCCAGCATACAAAAGCACTGATAAAAGCTCTGAAGTGGGGGAGGGAGGAATCCTGCAACCCGAGAGTGAGAGTGTATAATTTCAAAGTTTAGTACTTTAAAACCCTGGGATGACTGAAAATGAATTTGTTGGTGAAAGGAATGTAGCAAAATGAAAGCAACAAAGTAGTGAGAGCCAAGCCTTGATTGTTTCGGGTCTTCTCTAAAGGGCTTCTGTTGCACGTGGAATCCTTCTTCCTGAAGTATGTGGGGCACAATTTGGCAGTACGGCAGAGAAATTGAACCTCAGCTGAAACTCTGTAAAGAAGAATTTGAGCATGAATTTAAAAGATTGGAGAAATCTTTAAGGTTGTCCTGAAGAACAGAAAGGAAAGAATACTATTCTGTTCAGTGTAGGGAGCAGATATGCAGGATAAGCCGCTTGTAAGAGACAAACCAAAGCACGGTGATAACAAGAGCCAGAACAAGTCCTGACACTAGTATTATGTAAGTGGCCTGGTTGGATGTTTGGAAGTGTACTCATATTGTGTGTATCATAAGGTTAACTGGATGTTTTCATCCATGCTTTTTGGGAATATGTGCTTTCTGTTCCTTAAAAAGATGTAGGTAGCTTTGAACTACTATAAAATCTTGGAGTACAAGATGTACGCTATAAAATCACGCATAGAAAGTGCTAGCTCCAACAGCATATGTATACCTGGGAAGGTGCTGATCGATTTGTGCTATTTAGGAAAAGAAATTCTGAAACAGACCTGGCTGTGAAAAAATGCAAATAATAAAATCCAACTAGAGGTCCTTGAGGCTTCTTAAGCTCTAACCTTGTTATGAGGAATGGGGAAGTCGAACTGCCTAATGCAGATGTCTGTGAGTTACAAAAATAACCAGATGTCCTGATTAGCAGAAGCAAATGTTCTTCCCTTAATCCACGTGAAATTATATTCAAAGGCTCTCCGGATGTAATGCTTGTATAAATAAGGCACCAACAAACATTGGAATAGAAAGGGCCATTGGCCAACTAGCTTGCAAGGCTTGAAAGCTTGAATATTAAAAACAAATTTACCACTGCTGACTCTCTTAAATTCACAGAACAGAAATGTTAAGCAGGGCTGCTTCCCGGGGAACGTGGAAAGACTGTTCTCATTAGCCGTATTTTTTTTCTTTCTCTCTCTCTCTCTCTCTTCCTCTGTCTCTCTCACTCTCATTTGAGAAATGTGTAGGAAGTGAAGCTAGCTTTTTAAAATTTCCCTAAATGGCTTGTTCTCAGCACCTGGGTTTCTGTTTATTTTTTAACTACAACTAGATTCATGCTCTTCAAAATGTGTCTGTTCATCACATCTTTGGTATTTGTGCTGGCTTTTGGTATTTTAACATTAAACTGAATTTACTGTTCTTCTAGTAATGCTAAGACTCCCCACAGCCTTAACTTATCCTTTATAACCAACCAATAGTTAACAAGTTAAATAACTTGATAAGAAACTCTTCCTTATGTCATGAAGTTCCATTATTAAGTCTCATTGCTTTGAAAATGTGTGTTTTTCTAATTATCGATTCGAATGAAAAATGAGACAAAATGTGAAGGATCCATTCTAGAGATGTAAAAAACCAGAACCTTGTCCTGGTTTTCAACTGCAAAAAAGGTTGTTGCAACTTTTGTTATCAGCGGTGGCGTTAACCTAGATGCAGACCAAACTGGGACTTGTGTGAACATGCATGTGAATTGTCTGGTTGGAGGGGCACTGTTGGACTTTTCACTGCTGTCAGAGCTTCAGTTTTAGGAATCTAGCTTACAGTAGGTACCCGAGCTGCTTGGGCACGAATCTGAACTTTATTTCTTTAGACACCAGACAAACGGTTGGGGTGAGGATGGAGAAGTCCCTATCACGGGGAGTTTATAAACATATTGGAGGAAAAAACCCCAGGATTCTGTGCAGCTAACAGGATAATAGACATATAATCAGGATACACATGTGCATACCAGTCTGCAAAGCAGGCAGAGAACTGGAAGGCAAGTTTAACTTATTCCCTTTTCTTTTCCAGTATCAGTTGCTGCAGGGCAGGTTGCAGTTTCTCTGCCCTCTCCTTCCGTCACTCTCACGCTTCGCCATAAACCCCTTGCAAAAGTACCGTTTAACTTTAAACTTGTAAGAGCTGGGAAACTTGTCTGTGCCTTCATTCCGGGCTGAAGTCACCCCCTTGTGCCTACACATTGCAATTTATGGTGTTCTCTAAAAGGATCTAATCTCGGTGAATGTTCAGAGCAGCAAATGCCAAAGAGGAATGGGGTCTGATGCTTATCTCTGCATTTTCATTGCTGTGGATCTCCCTGTGTGTTACAGCTGTCATTTTTGTTTTATCTACCGAACAGGCAGAGAATTGCCCTCAAAGTTGCAGCTTTCATACTTGTTTTTCTCAAAGAACATTACTGATGTTAAGGACTGCTTTTATATATTGTAGTGACTACCCAAATAAGCATGAATTTGGACATTTCGAGCTTTGCGATAGGAGAAAAAAGGAGATGCTATCCTTAAATGTTTTTAGTGGATGTTAGACTCATATTTTTTTTAACGGTAATACTGCTTTCAGGCTGACATTGGCTATGCCAGGATTCATCCTAGCACTGTTTGAAATGGCTGAGATATTTATAAACTGACAGACAGCATTTATAAAATCAGGATGCTGACAGTCCCTTAACGATAACAATGGGCTTGGACTCATCTATCACTTACAAAGGTTATTGGAAAGGGAACGTAAGGCTTATGTGTGCCTCCAGTCTTAGACTGGCACTTATTTCCACACATCTCTCTCTCTCTTGTTCTGTCCTCCCTCCATCCCCCTCCCCCTTTCAGTCCACTCTGGCTGACATGGGCATCAGGTAATTGCAGTTAATTTCTACATATCTTTACCCAGTGATTCCTTGTCCTGTTTTCTGCAAGAAATCGATGCAAACTAGAAGGCAACTAACTTCGTAGCATCTTGGGGCAGCACCCCCCTCCCTCCCAGATCTCCCCCTGCTCCTAAACAAGAGAAACATCAGGATTGCTGGCAGGCTGCTGGCCTGAATTGGGAAAGAAGAACAGTGTGCTTTGACTGACAGACTTAACCTGGGGCTGGGCGGGGGTTAGACAGACCTTCTGCTGCCTTTTCCTTTCCCATAGCGCCAGTCTGCAGGCAGAATGCTGATGTACCTACTTTATTCAGTGGCTCCCTGTTGGCTGAGACAGTACCCCTCTGTCCTTGGTGAGGAGGACCAAGTGCAATGTGGGGACACTTCAGGAGGTTGTCAGTTATTTTCAAGCTCTGATAAAATGCCGTGTTCACCCGATGCACCCAGGAGCTTGAGGGTCAGGTCGTATCAACAGTTTGCACTGGAAAAGGGGAAATGCGGTGCTTCACTGGTGTGTGCTATAGCATCTATTTTAATGTGGCAACAAATACCAAGACAGCTATGTCTGGCTTCCAGTTTGCCCTTGAAACATTTACTCTACTGTAACTGTTTGGACACTGTGTTCCCACTGTATTATTTGCTTAGAGACCTGAAATACCCAAGTAGATTTCCTACATGCGGTTGGATCTGCTGATACCACTAAAAACACACCCTGCCCCGGCTTCTGTTCGAGCTGATGTGTACGCACGCAATGGCTAGAGCGAGACTTGATTGGCTTGAGGGGGTCTATTTATCAGGGAACTCGATTAAAATACAGACTGCACATGACATCAAATTTGTAATCATTTTTCCACAGCAAGCAAGCATTTTCTGTATTGGATGCAGGTGTTTAAAGCAATAGTGTGTTTTAAGGGCCAGAGCAGCACAAATTCTGGCCTTTGGGATAATGACAAGTGTTTTGCCTGCATAAACAATATTTTTTTTTATTCCCCCCCCCCCCCCCGCCCCCAAGGTCCGCACACACCTAGTTTCCCTCAAGCTCATCATCTCTGTCAGGTTAATCAATAGGCACCGTATGGCAGAGGGTCAGTAATCAGTGTCATCGTGCCTTTAAATCGTGTTGAAAATTTGCTTAAAGCCTGGGCCAATTAACATCGAGATGATGAATGGATGGGTAGATGGGAAGAGCCTGGCGCTCAGGGGCTTTGTGAGAAGGAGATGCTCAGCTGTTGAGCAGCAGACACCAGCGAATAAAATCAGCCATTCATGTGAGCTCAGTCCACCCACTCTTAATGATAATGTCAATCTAGCAAAATATATACACATTGGAGTTGTCATGAGTTCATAAATCAAAGGAGTTTGTCAAAGGCATTCAGATTAACGAGGCAGCAGCAATAACAAGTCAAATTTGCATAGAGAATTGCCCGAATCTCAGTAAATTATGATCCTGTTTTTCATTTGATTATTTGCTAATGTCTCAAGAGGGAGAATGATTATATTAGCATGCAAAATCTACTCCAGAAGTAGAAATCCGAGGTATAGCAGACCAGCACACGATGACAATTAATCAGTTTCTGCATACTAGCATAAATGCGCAAGGCCCAGAAATGAACTCCTTTTTTTATTATTATTTCTCCTTGCTACTGATCCAAATGGTTCAGCTTGACAGAGACTTTATATTGCTTTAACAGTGTTCTGAATTGTGCCTGCAGGCAAGACATAGTTATGCAGCTATAACCAACCTATCCATCTGCCAACCAGATTGGAATTCTCCTATCCAAGGCTTCCATTAACCCCCACTGACAGCTCCAAACAGGATTAAGAATTTGAAAGCATAAAAAATAGTTGTGCTCTTCGCATAGACACACACTCATCCCCCACCTCCCCACACTCGGAAAAAGGCTGCGTCTGTGCTGTTTTATAATTAGTGCAGGGCCGAACAGCACCAAAGAAAGCCTCCCCCACTTGGCAGGGGTTTGATTTCCACCACGACGAGTAAGGCGGTACTAAAGGTAGCTCTGCCCAATTGGTAGTCCCTGGGAGTGCATTTCTCTGTGTATTATATCTCGTTCCCAGCAGTGTTTTGCTGGGCTGTGTACACAAAATACTGCGTGTCGTCTCCCGTCAAACGCTTCAGTCTAGGGATTTTGTATACATTTTAGCATGTTGTGTTTAGTGGTGGAGGAGGCTTCATGGGGAGAGTTAAATAGTAATAATTTCGTAGTGGTCTTTAAGACAACCTGCCATGGAGTTATATTCTGTTAATTACAGGCTGAAGTTTTAAATGCAAATCAGATTTAAAAGAGTCTCATTACAGACCGCATCCATTTTAGGAAAAATGAGCTATGGAGGGCAGAGCTCCTTTACAGGAACCTCCTGCTAGAGAGAAATTGTGAAGGTTACAAGAACTGTGAGCTTAGTGTTTTCCAGCTTCTCCTCCCAACGCTTCCACTGTCATTGTGTGACCTTGGGCAAATAAAAAAATTATTTTACCTGTCTATGGGGGTGGGAGGCAGTATTTATCTCAACAAGATTGATCAATTTGTGCTTTGGAGACTTCAGCCCTTCTTATCTTATCTTGCTTGTACTTGTTCAAAAGGAAAGACCCCTGCACGGAGGTGCAAACGCTTTTGGCAAGTCTGGCTTTACTCTATGAAGGAAGACTTGCCTGCAGGATTTGAAATTTTTCCCCGATGGAAGGGATTTTGTATGGCTTTTCAGCTTTCTGCATGCACTGGTTTCCTTCACTTCTTTCAGCCTAACAAATTCCATCGTTCCTCTGCTACGTATCAAGTACAGTCGCTGCAGATCTTTAATATTCCCAGTGAGTACACCCAACTTGCTGTCTGGATACCAAATGCTTCTTTCCAGGTCTGTGCCCGAGACATGCGTTTCAGTAACCACGAGAGGGTGCTCGGAGCGGTTCCTCCCTTTGTCTGCCTCTCTTGCGGCTGAGAGCATCGCTGAAGTCCTGCTGAAGCAAACCTTATTCTGACCTCGCACGTGTTTATCCCTCCTCCCACCTTGTTCAGCAAGGAGAAATATATAGATGTACCGTTTCAGTCGATTACGTTATGCTCTTCCCATGGCCATGGCTGAGTGTTGGCCTATCAAGTGAAATTCACTTCCATGCAGCTACAGTTAGTCCTGAAATATGCAGGGTCTTGTACCTGCACCTGGATTGATGGGTTTCCTATTCCTGAGAAATGAGCGGGAGTTATAAACATCTGTGCTTTTTCTTAAGTGTAATGCTTTCCAGTCATTCTGTCTTCACCAAGCGTAACTTACTTGCCGACAAAAGTGCATGAGCAGCGCTCCTCTTTAATAGTCTGCTATTGGAGCTGCTGTGTTGGTGCTGTAGAATGGTGAGACGCCAAGCTGTGAACCACCATATGCACTTGGCAGTCTTTGTCTGGTCTTTGTTCAGCCAACCTCTTAGCCTTGCCACCTATAAAGATAATGAATGCAAAACGGTCCTCTGCTTGCTCTTAAAATTAGATGCTCAGCTTAAAGAAAAAGTAGAAAAGTTGATGCTTTGCGGTAACTGGGGATTGCAAAATAAGGGCTGACAGTTCACCAGCAGCTCTGATTTTCCTCCTTTTTTGATGTATTTTGAGGGAGAATCCTTAATGGCTTTAAAATGTGAGAAGGATGCAAGATTTCATTGTCGTAGAAAGACTATTTGGAAGGAGAAATCGTTTTGGCACTTATTGTGGGGAAGGGGGTGACTGTTGACAAAGCAGCCAGAAATAGTAAACAACAGCCTCACCTTTCCTCCAACAAAATGCATTTCTTGGTAATGTATAGTAACTCACCTCAAATTCGCCTCTAGCACTTGCTCTTTTTCTCCAAAGCACAAAAATTAAAATCCTTACTTGAGTTAACCACTTACTAAACTGTATTTCATGAGCAGAAGAGAGCAGCTTTAATGCCTGACCTTCCTTTTTGGAGATATGTGATTCTAGCTCGTATGTTTTTACGATCACGGTCCTTCCTAAGCTGGGTTTAATGTAATAACTTGGTCCTGGCTGAGTCCTCATATGAAAACTTTTAAAAGCTGGCCTCTTACAGCGATTTATCAGGCCTGTTTAGGATTGATTTCCATTATAAAACCCTGGTTACAGCATCCCAGATGTCATGGCACCTTGTGGGTTCTGTATCTTGTTTAAAAAAAAAACCCTCAAAAATCACTAGTTGGCCTGCAAGCCTTGATTTACACAGAATCCTCCCAGCCATTTTATGACATCCCAAGTGGGGTCTTTTGGTTGGGGTTTGAGGGGGTTTTTTGTTTGTTTGTTTTTCTCCCTTTTTCCTAATCTGCCATTTCTCAGCAAACAGCTCCCTACCCTTGCCCTACCTCCTGGCTGTACCTTTTCTTCCCCTTCACCAGCCCAGCAGACCTGACGGTGTCCGGTCACGCAGCGCTGCAGCGGGCACAAGAGCACACTTCTCTTCTGATGGCTTCCCGCAGCCCGCTTGCTCTCTGCTAGCCCTGCTTTGCCACGCTGGCTGTTCGCAGGGTCCAGCTCCTCCTCTGCCAACAGATGCCACTTCTGTCTCCTGAGGTGTCAGGCTGGAAGCTGGCTCTGCGAGAAGCCGGGCAGAGCCATGCTCAGTGAAGGACAGGTTATTTGGGGGACGAGGCGGGAGAGGTGCAGAATGCAAACTTCTGCCTTAATATACACACTCCTGAGCTTGTCTGCAAGTCACTGGAAAACCGCTCTTTTCCTGGCAGAGCTCTCCCTAAGCTTTTTTTCTGTATCTCTCTAAAACCTGTTTAGTTGCTCACTACGGAATGCGTGGGAATGTGGCCTAAGGCTATGAATACTGTGGTGATCAAACTGATTTTAGATGTGTGTGTGGGATTCCCCCAAAGCTGGCTGTCATTACTCTGTCAACACAGTGGCTGAACCCGTGCAAAGGAACACTGTCTTCCAGAGTAGCTGACTTTGGCAGCAAGGACAGGATTCCCCCACGTACCCAGCAGTTTTTAACCAAATGTTTGGTACAGACTGTGCATACCCTGAAATAAACTATAGCCTGTCTTTACCTTAAAGCAGGTAATAATTGGTTTTAATCATGAGGTTAACAGGACAAAAGTCTCCTGGTGGTCTTTCTTACTCATGCTGGAAAAGCCCTTGTATTTCTTCCTGTCCACCATCTCTTGTCTTATTGATGCTCTTTTTTGGAGGTGGCAGCTTAAGTTTTGGAGCATCAGCCTTTCTAGAAAACGTATGTGTACGTAGCGTCAGGGGGCAGGAGTGAAAAACACAGCCATGATATCATATGCTACCTACACAATTATTAATTATTTTTTTTTGAAGGGTTCTCCTGACAACCTCTTTCACCAGAATTTCTCTCTATCATAATTTCTCTGTGATTTCTAGCAGCCAAGCAGGCTCAGTGCAATTAATAATTGTTAGGCAGATTAAAAGCACAGGGGCACGGAGAACAACAGTTGCACCCCGTAACAAACTTTTGTTTCCAACAGGTTCCACTGTTTTAGGTAGTTATTCTGGGGTGTTCAGGAGCACTGGTGTTGCCATGCTGATCCAACCACCATTTCAGCTTTTCAAAGTGGCCATTATTGGTAG
This sequence comes from Rissa tridactyla, assembly GCF_028500815.1. Classification (NCBI taxonomy): domain Eukaryota; kingdom Metazoa; phylum Chordata; class Aves; order Charadriiformes; family Laridae; genus Rissa; species Rissa tridactyla. The sequence continues at coordinate 58,269,020 of NC_071471.1, read as the reverse complement.
TTTTGGAATAAATCCTCAAAGTACAGGCATCTTCAGTAGATACATGCACAGTGGTGCATTGTTGTGTTGAGGAGGAGAAATTCTTTCTCTGCCATAACAAGCTGTTTGGCTTAAAAGTACAAGTTAGCCTCCGGTATATGTATGTGTGAAATACTACAGCCTGTGTAGTAGAAATATTCTGTTTCTTTTCTCCTCGCAGAGTGATATTAGGGCTAAGAACTGAATTAAAGCTTACTTTCTTTCACAGAATTCCTCTGAGAGAGAAGACTGTAATAATGATGAGCCCCCTAGGAAGATCATTCCTGAGAAGAATTCACTTAGACAGGTATGTGATCAGTCTCTTTAAAAATGCAATAAAACTTTCTAGCTATTTGAATCCTTAAATGCTTCTGGAAGCTGGAGTCTGACTTGTGCTCGTGGAAATCCTTTCTTTTCTCCTTTGAAGTCTGAGCAAGTCACACTGTATCCAGGAAAATCAGACACATATATTTAGCTTTCTGGAGAGTTTGATGACTCTTTCTAAAGAAATCTCTCCGCCTGTGTGGTGCAGTCAGCTGTGACTGTCTAGTTTTACCTTTCTCTGTTTGGTGTTCATCAAGACCTCTTCGGCCCTTTCTTCTGTAATTATTCCTGTCTTATTTGTAGTATGTTTTGCCTTGCTTCAGATCAAGGATCTCAAAGTGTTCTACAGCAATTAAGCTTTTCATTGCCCTTGAAGGTAAATTTTCTTGGAGGTGATGTCCAGGTTCATAACCTGAAAAATGACCTGTTCTTGTTTCTTCTACACTCATATAAATTACTAATGGGTAGAAAGGAAAAAGGGTGGTCTGATAAAACATAATCTCTTTGTCTTTTATATATAGTAAAGCAAATTTCTTACCAATTCAAAGTAGTAGCTTTTTTTAATCCCCATGGCCAACAATGAGGGTCTGAGTTGTGATTTCTGGGGTATTTAAGTTGCATGAAGTGATTTCAAATCCTTTTTCACATAACACCTTGGTCTTTCTCCCCACTGCAACCTTCAAGCAGCAGAAGCAAAAATATGTCTGTGCCTCAGCTGCGCAACTTTGCTGCCTGGTATATCAGAGTAAAACCGTTGATGAACGTGACTTAAGTGAATACCCCAGGCCCTACATTGCAACAGCTGAGGAATTGGCACATTTCCTTCTGCATCTCAGCTACAGGAGCAGGAGTCTCAGGAGAGGAATAGGGTGGTAATACACTGCCCCGTTGCTGCTATTTGCAAGAGAAATTGTGGGTCAGAACCATAGTAAAGGAAGAAACATCTTTTTGATATAGTGTACTTGTGCTCAGAGTTGTTGGGTTTTGGGGGGTGGTGGTGTTTGGTTAGTTTTTAAATAATGTATTGTGATAGGTGTGTTTGATTTTTGTGGGACTAGGTGTCACGTGAAGAACTATGTGTGGCTAAGACAGGTCCAACTAATAGATGTAGTCCATGTAAGTCTTTTAGACAAGAGGCAATATGCTGGGATTAATGAGTGAGGTCCCAGATATTGCTGAGAAAGATTACCTTGTAGAATTGATTAAATATGTTACACCAAAATTAAAACGTTTCCGGCATTCAGCAACAACCAATGAGAACAAGAGGAAGAGGGCAAAGCTTCTAGGTCCCTACTCTCTATCCCCAGGATAGCCAACAGTGTCGCCAGCATAACAGAAAACTGTTTTTTTTCATTTTAGAGTTATCTTAGTGATGGCAAGCCTTCAGGTTCAACAAGAAAAGGTGTATGTCTCTTCTCCAAGAAAATGTTCATAGTAAGAGGTGTTAAGTCAAAAAGAGCTTGAGTTACCTGTTTTGCGTGCCTTCTTATCTCACTGAGTCCTTCCTCATGGTTGTTGATTGAGGAGGAGGCAAGTATTCACAGACACTATTATGCAGATAAGAAGGTACAGTTTCTTGAGTTGGGTTTCCCTTCTGTTATATTTCAATCTGCAGAAGTATTCTTAGTGTCCAGGGAAAGCTGTCTTTCCTACAGGCCCATAATTCATCGTAACCAAGGTGCCTAGATATCAAGAATACACCTAAAAACCATTTGTGCTGTCCAAATATTTCATATTGGAAGTAATTCACATGGATGTTGTTTATGTCAAAGGTGGTTAGCTGTGTTTCAGGATACTGTTGAGATGTTGCATTGGTCTCCATCTTTGTGCCCAGTCTTTACAGTGACAGATGCAGGTCAAACCCCTTGGGTGTTCCGATTGCTATCTGGGGTCTTTTGTGTTAAGAGCAGTGTTCGTGGACAAGTTCAAGATGTAGTCTTAGTCTTAAAGCAAGTGCCTTCTTGTCTAGATCATAGGAGGTGGTTGACCATGATTTTGTGCCTGCTGTAGAAGGAATTTTCCTTCTTTATGTAGGCATAAATAAAGCCCTCTGAGCATTTTGGAAGCTCAGATTGCTCCTCTTCTCTATTAGTGATGGACAAGAAGCAGAGGAGTCTTCCAACTCCAGGCGCAGAAATCAGACACATATGCAACCATGTGCCTGTATACTGATAATCAATGAGTAAAGCAATACTTATCGGAAAGATCTGCATCTCCTACCGGAAGGTAGGCAGAGTGGCTACCCTGTCTTACATCTATCCATATTTTGTAAAACCAAAGATCTGAGCTGCAAATGCTGTGAAAGCAGTAATTCACAAAAAGTGCTTTCCATCATAGTGGAAAGATGCTAACTTCGTAAATATTGGGTGTAGAGTTTCATATTTTCTGTCCCTCCCTTAAGACACCGCTGTTAAAATTTCATTATTGGGGAACATGGACCTACATGCACGGAGGAATTGGATGTATGTATGTGGATAGAAGAGAAGCCTGTTTACTTAAATGGTCTTTCCAGTGACGGTGTCCACATATTTAGTACTTTTTGATTAGTTTTAGAAAATTAATGAGATGCATCAGACCACTTCAAGTGCAGTATGATGTCTTGATTTGTTCAGCTGCTGACAAGTTTAAGTAAAGATGCATTACCTTTTCGTGCCTTGTTTGCGGTGTTGGTATGAAGCTGTAGCCGTGTACGTTTTCTCAGGTGGGTTTGTGGAATAGGCATGCTAGAAGGTGGAGGTAATAAGACAGTGTAATGGGTGCTTAAGCATCTGAAGTTGTAAGCAGGGCTGAAGACCCCCATTGCTTAGTGCTATGGACTTCTTACAAGGAGAAATAAATTCTTCTGTTGATTAAAATGGTGCCTGGAAAAGGTTGCCTCAGATGTCTCAACAAGTGGAGCTGTGACCTTGGTGTGCTGGAGGTGGGAGGCACGGCCACTCTTAGGTGCACAAGGGGCAGCAATGCAGAAGAGATGTGGAGATTAGCACTGGGAAAGGAAACAAAAAGGCAATGAACTTGACACTGTTAGCTGGAGCAGTGAAAGGATCTAAGCTGTGACAGATTTTGAAGGATGCAAACGTTCAGTTCTTGTTGAGTGCTTGATCTGACAAAATTAAATTTTGAAGGGGTAAACTGAAAATCGGAGTATGAAAACAGACCAGAAAAAACAATGACAAGTGGCAAAAGTTTTTGGCAACTTTATTTAAGCTAACAAACGAATTTTCACACTGCAAAGTTATAAATTAATTTTAATAGGCTGATCCAGATGGTCCATTTGGAAAATGGATAGCTTGATCTGTTGAAAATTAAACTAAATTTATCTCTCTCATACTTCAAACTGAAGTAAGCGTGAGAAGAGTGCCCATTAAGTCCAGCTCATACAGATGGACCGGCAGGTCACACATGGGACTAATCTGATTCATTTTAAAAATAAATGCATGAGTTATTGAATCAGGTTCCTGTTTCAAGCCCTGCGTGTGAGCGTGTGTGTGTGTGCTGCCCTTTCAAAGGGACTCGCAAATGCTTCAGTGCCTTTTTAACCTGTGTGTTTCCATTTTAATTCAACTTCCTTGCCAAAAAACATAATTAGTTTTCAGTGCCTATCATTTAGCGTTAGACCCAAACACTAGATTGATTAGGTCAGGCATTTGTTATTTTAAGGGCTATGTCTCCATTCTTCATTTATGAAGAACATGAGCTCAATAGACTTGGGGAGAGAGCCGGCCTTTAGAAACGGGGAAGGGGAAGCTCTCTGGGGGCCCCTCCAGCCTTTATAGCTTCTGGGTGTTTTTAACAGAGCCATGAATGCAGATTTGTAAATTTATTGCAGTGCCATCTGGTTTTTTTGCAGGAACCGTATTATTGTTGGCTCGTATCTGTCTATTGTGGTGGTCACTCCCTGGGAGCTTGCCCTTATAATCCGAAGGAAAGTGATGAATAGTGGGGGTCAACATGAATAGGTCACAGGGCAGCTGTCCGGGGCTGCCCTGAACTTGATTACCCCGCTGGTTTTTAAAGAAGACGGGCACAATGCAGGTTGTTTAAAACCCTTCCCTCCCTTCTCTTCGGTGCAGCGATAATGAAGTGCCTTTTGCTGCTGTGGTTTGGCTGTGGGTGAAGGTGCCTTGTGGGGAAATGCTGGCAGCAGCGAGGCTGCCGCACTGTGCCTCCTGCAAACCTCACGTCGGACTCTGCTGTCTTTTCTGCTGTCTTTCTGTAAGCTTCCAGATGGAAGTCTGGGGGAAAAAAATCCCTTTCTGTTACCCCATTCAAACAGGCCCTTTAGCATTTTCAAGAATTTTCCCTCTCAACATTTTGGCACAGAATATTACCTCAGTTCATTCTTACGGATTTGAGATCATTTTGTTAAATTGCATGTAGCACCTAAAACATGATGTTGGTGCTATTGCAAGGTTAAAATAGGCACAGTCTGATCTTAAGAGTTTAAAGCCAATACACAAGCAAACCATAAGAAGCAGAAAGTGGTTAAAGAAGGTAGAGGAAAGGAAAGACAAAAAGTAGCAACCGTCAACTGTTTACTTGCAGGTGGTAGCCTCGTCCCGCTGCTTAGGGCTCCTCTCCAGGCGTATTTCTCCTCCTCAAAAGTATTTCTGCCATGCAAAGTTGAAGCCCTCTTTTCGCCTGGTGGGGAAGGTTACATGGTGAGGAGGGGTGAGGTCCTTCAGCTCCCTCCCTCTTTTCCTTCCTCCCTCCAGGGAAGATGCTGCAGTTCAAATTTGGCTTCTGTTGGAGAGCTGGTCAAGGCAGGACATACCTGGTCTATAAAGTTATCCTGGTTAGCTCTTCTTTTACGCTATTAACGCTTGCTAGTAAGGAGTTGCTGGCTGAAAAGCCTCCTGAAATTGCCAGAAGTACATCCTTAGTCTTACTTTTAAGATTATTCTTCCTGTTTCATTTTTTTTTTCTTTATTCTCAAACCACAACAACAAAAAAGTCATTTCCATTCCTCTGTGACACTTAGTGCGTGTTAAAAAAACTAGCCGAGGCGGGTTGTGCCGGAGTCTAAGTTACAATGGGAACGCTGCCTTGTGGCGGAAAGGCCACTGGGCTCTTTCAGCATTAGTGCTAATAGGAATCTGTCACCCGGCCACATTTCTGCATTCCTCTGTAATTGAGTAAATTGCAAGTGTTGTCTGCTCCCCCCTGCCCTTTGTGTCCATGTCCACTTACCATCCGAAGAACGTGGGCAGTGATAAATAAAGCGCTGAACAGGGCTCTCAACTCTTTGAAAGCAGCGTGTTGCCAGCCCCCTAGTTATATTTCTTTAAGTGTTTATGTTTTTCTGTATTCTTTCTCTTGTGTGGCTGGAACCCTGGGGATCCAAAGCCATGAGAGAGGCCAAGAAGCTAACAAAGTAGCTGTCCCCTTGTTAGCTTGTTCCTTTCTTCTTTAAAAAACAAGATGAAAACCATCTGGCTCAGGGCATTACATTTTCCTCCCCCATGCACCTCTATAGATGAAGAGTTTCACCTGCAGTGAGGGTTTACATTGATTAGGGAGGGAGCAGTAATTCAAGCCTCCATCCACTTCAGTGGTACTTTGCAGTCTTTAAAGGTGCTGACCCATTGAGTTAAACTGTCAAGGGAGGATAAAAAAGGATCTTCATCCCGGGAGGTAACAGCTGCCAGGTTTTCAACACCTTGCACGCTGCTGGAAAAATGTCACGAATTGTCAATGGAAAGAAAAATCACTTGGCTGCCATCTTCCCTTAATGACGTGCCTTATAAAATGAAAGATTTAAGGGTGTAAAAATCAGCAAGTAGCTGTCAGGGAAAAAAAAAAAATATCCTGAGGGATTTTGAACAATGGGCCCAACAAGATGTATCCCGAAAGACTGCGAATAATGCATCCAAGTTGGAATAACCAGATCTGATTGGGATGACCATGGTTATCTTTGCACAGTGGGACAAGAGGGAAGTGAAAGCAGCAGCACAGAAGTATAACGTTACAATGCCTGTATTTAAAAAAAAAAGGGGGGGGGGGAAAAAGTCTTGATTCATAAGCCAGTGAACTGAGAGAAGACATACTGTATTTCTGCTCTTTTGAGGACAATTTGTTTTCAAGCAGCTACCAGATGGCTAAATACCACGACATTTCCTTTTTCTCTCTCTCCCCCCACCCCCCCCGCCTTTTCTTTAACAAGAGATCTAGTTCTCCTTGCTCTTTGTTTTTGTTTGTTTTAATGCTTTTACGTCGCTGAACAACCCCGTGGTGTTTGGGCATTGTGGCATACTCCTTTTTTTGTTTCCTCCCCTGTGCATTTGATGGATGAGGAAAAAAGATCTTCAGCTTTAATGTAATTTCAGATAATAGGCAGATTGGAGTAAGGCTTTTTGTTTGTATTGTCTTGGGGTTTTTTGTTTTAGGGGCCTCTTTTTTTTGCTGTTTGTTTTAGGTAAGTCATTTTAATTGTACTGAGTAATTAGAAGGTACACACAGCCAAGGGAGCTTTGTTATGGTAATTGCTCAAGAAAACCCACTCCCCAACTACCATTGCCATGTGTTGAGACACGTCTTCCCTCTAGTGGCAATATTAAGGACTCTGGCTTTTGCAGTCGGCAAGGTGTAATTGCAATATGACAAACTGTGCTTTAGGGAAAATCCTGTAAATGATCTAGTTTTTTGTTTGGCTAGTCTTTATTTTGTCTTACGACTTTCCGTGGAGACTAGCCTTCCCAAGGCTGGGCTGGGGATAACAAAAATTTCATCTTAAGGATATAATCGCGGCGAATCCTGGGTAATGTTTTACAGCTTGACTTAATTCTAGTCTTCTTTTTAATTACCTGTTTATAAAAACGTTTTTAAATTTGTTGAGATTACTTAATTCTTTCAGAAGAAGCACCTCATTTGAAATAAATAAATAAATTGCATTTGTTTTAAATAGTCCATGTGAAAGACCTTTAAAGGGTAATTAATGCAAGTCTCCTAAGACTCTAAGTAAGATGAAAGCGATCTTTCCAAATCTGCTGGAGTGATTTGTTTATATAACTTCCCACTTCTGCTGAATTCTTCTGAGCCTAATAACTTTTTTCTAACCGTTTGGCAATTTGTGCTTAGCTACAAAAGCCCTTGTTCAAAAAGAACAGTTTAATAACCTTATCCTTGAAAATGACTTGAAGGGAGGGTATGGGTTTTGTCTTTTTGCTGTGTTTTTATTAGTGTTATCTTTCTCTGATAAATCATGTAATTATTAACTATTGGGGGGGGAAATCTTATTGAACTCCTGGGTTGCAGCTTCTATTAAAAAGTGGAGTTTTGTTCAGGGACTGGGGATTCTCGGAATAAATGGCCAAAGAAATGGATTTCAGTTGGCGGAAAGGCTGCGCACACACACAAACACACACACTCGGAGTTAGTTCTGCCTGGGGTTCGAGGCTTCAGGTTGGCATTCAGTGTTTGTCCGGAGCTGCACCGGCAAGAGTGGAAATGTTTATGTGTTTATGTCAAAGAGCAGCATTGCACTTTCTTTAAAAAGAAAAATGTAACCAAAGATACTTACGGAATGAGATCAGATACAGCTCTATCTTTAGTGAACCATAGTCTAGCGTCTCTGTGGCATTTTAAGCCTTTGGCTGAGAGTGAATACAGCTTTGTGGTTCCCCTGCTTCTGACATGATTTGGTGCTGCCATATATTTGTAGTGGTTTTTTTGTTTGGGTTTTCTTTTTTTTTTTTTTTCATTAGAGCTTGTTTTGCTATAGGGCTGCTTAACACTGTTCTCAAACAGCTTTTGCAAGGTTACAGGAATGCAGCTTGGTAACAAGTTTGTGTCATTTTAAATATATACCTCCCAGTAAATAAGGAGGAGCCTTGCAATCAATCCCTTTTACTGTGTTATATGTTTCACCTGACAACTAAACCCTCTATTGATTAACCATTACTTTGTTAGATAATCTCGTGTCATTGAAGCCACTGTAAAAATTAAACTCTTTAAAATGTTTTACCCTAGCAGCAGTGCGAAAATTGAAAACTTGTTCAGAATTACAGCCAGCTTCCACAAAGAAGGTAGTTTTCAACAAACTGGTTTATGTTTGCATGCTTTATACGCAATATAAAAACATATTAAAGCACTCCAACGCAAAGCTATCTGCCTGTGGCGTTGAACCAGGCTACCATTTCAGTCTGCTTTTCCTTGGCGAAGAAACCTCTTACCTTGATGAAAGGTGAGGAGGAACTTGAACAGTTTTGGTGCAAATTAGATGAAATTTGTAAAAGGATCGAGCTTTAAAGGTGAGCGTGAGAAGTTTGCTTTTCTGAGGCTTGGTTCTGGTTTTGATTTTCTTGGTTCTCTTCTAGGTTAATCAGTGTTCCCACAGGCATTGGAATGAATGAAAGGAGGTTCTCTGATGTTGCGGTGTAGCATGAGAGAGACACCATCAAATGTTTCACCTAAAGTGTAGGGCTCTGCGTTATTACTTGATGATATGACAGTCAGTCTGCTTTCAGTTAGGTCTTTTCACTAGTAACTCTTAGCGTACGAACACAAATATAACAATATCAGATAAAATCCATGTCCAGCAGTAACCATATGTCTCACAATAGCCAGTAACTGCTGCCTACAGAGGAACATTAGAAGAGGGCAGCTGTATAGTGCTACCTTCACAATACGTTCTCCCAGCTTCTCGTGACTTGACTTCACAAGCCAGGTGCAGCTTCTTTGCAACATCATCAATACGTTTCCATTGAGACCTATTAAGTATAGTGACATTACCTCTTTTTTTTCCCCTGGACTTTAAGGGAAGGCTTAAATCTGCCTTTTTGCTTGAAACCTTTTAAAACATATTGTAGAACATGCACATGGATCTTCTTTACCCTTTTTATTTATCCCACAAGGCTAATAATGCATTCTTCTGTGAGAATGTGAAAATAAGAACAGAAGAACTTTGTCACTTTGCAAACATAGTAATGGATGTTGAACTGAAGATGACTATGTTTTAATCTTAAATCTACATCCTGATGGGTTGAACCTATTATACACACTCCTTTCAGTTTTCTTTAATCCCCACTACTTCTATTGAGAAACAAAGAGCTGCTGAAGGACTACATGGTCGTCTGGTAATTTGGCACTTACATAGATCTTAACGTAATAGAATTAATGTGTAAAAGTTGATTCTCACATTAAAAGTATGTTCTTGTCTCCTTTCTGTGGCTGAAAAGCTTGAGAAGGAGGAATTTAAGTATGGTTGGCAAGTTGTCAAAGGGCAGAGAGGTATTAATAGCACGGGAATGTCCAGGTCGGTCAGACCCAGAGTCTGCTCATCCAGTGCCGACTCCAGCACTGTCAGTGGAAGATGCTGTTGAATGAGAGCAAATGGGTCTGGCCACGCTCTCTGTGCTCCGTTCCCCTCCTGCTCCTGCAGCATCTCCTGCTGTTGCGCTAGGGATGTCCAGGGGATATCTCAGCCGAGTTCTCTATGGACCCGCTCTCCATGAGTTTGTTTAACCCCTTTTTCCTCTTGCTGATGTTGTTTTTCTCCACAGTGTCCTGGGGCAGCAAGCTCCAGAAGTTCACTGCCTGCTCAGTGAAGAAGTGTTTCATTTTATCTGCTTTAAATTTATACTATAGCAGTTCCATCAAGTGTCACTAGTCCTGGTATTGTGGGATTTGATGAACAAGTTATTGATGCTATTCACACTGAGATGTAATGTGTGTATGAAAATAATAAAAATTAAGCAGTAGATTCGAATAATTGACATGCACACAACTTTTGAACAGTGACATAGTGAGCATGCTTCCTTCTCAGAAAGTTCTAGGATTTTGAGATTTAGCATTTAGTGTTTCATATTGTGTATTTGGATTGTCTGCTCTTTCCCACTTGTAAATGTGAGAGGAAGCCTGTTGTAAGCACGGCTTTTAAAAAGCTGGCTTGCTACCAAGGTTTGCGCATACCTGTCTTGGGAGAAAAAAGCCTGACAAGATCCGAGTTCAGTTCATGGTTCAGTTCATGGAGCCGCAGGCTTCCTTAGTTGCTTTTAGTAAATGTTTTTGTGGCTGAGCTTTTCATCTTCAAAGTCAAGTTAGTAGTAGCTTTCCGTGAGTCAGGGCTCCTCATAAAATTTACAGTATGTAGCAGATAAGTTGTGCAGAAATACTGCTACTGCAATTCTAGGAATTAAATTGCAAATGAAAGAAATCACAGATTTATGATAAATGGGTTAAATTACACAAATGTACATACTGAACAAAGAATCTTATCAACTCTTCATGCTTTTTCACCTTGAGAATCTGGTTGAATTTAACTAACATGATGCTTATAAAATTAAGTTTGCGTGGTATTGTCTGAACATCAGTGCAAAGCAGATGGTGTCAACTTTCTGTCCACCAGTTGGGCCGCTTACATCTAAGCCACAATTTATAATAGTTTATGCCATTCTGATCTTTCTTCTGAGGGGAAAGTTCTGTGCATACCAGAGTGATGGGTTTATGATGTTGGCAAATATTTGCAAGAGGCTAAGTTGAGTCCATCAGACTTCTGTTTGCTCGTGGCCTAATCCCAGTTTGAATCTGAACCTCCCCTGTTGAAAGATGCACTCTGTTCATTGCACGGCACTTTGAAAGGATTTGTGTTTGAATTTTTCAGTTTCTCCTTCTGGATCCAGAGTCAGAAGTTGCTAGCTGGCTGCTAGTTGCAGCAGATATCAATGTTATGACTTGTAAGGAGATCTGCTGGAGCCAGGATATTCTGCATTCCTGTCTGTCACTGATTGTTTTCTGGTTAGAGAGCTCAATGAGAAAGAAAACATGAACTGCTGAAGCAATGGAGAGGATGGGGCTTCTGTGCTCCTTTTTGTTTCTGTTTCATGGTGAACTTTAAAGGGGGTCTTGTAAAGAAGTAAGGTGGAAAGGACTGTGATTCCCTGAATTTCTCCAAGAGTGTCTGTACTGTGCTGAGCCAGTACAGATCCACCTGAGCCAGTATACTGATTTCCCGTGGTGGGCAATAAGGAGCGTTTAATAAGGAACATAAGAACTTAGCTGAATAATGTTATAAACTGATTGTGGACACTCAGTTTCCATCGGTTGATGCTTACTATCCTCCTGAGCTGGAGACTGTCAGGAGCACTGGCTTTGTGGGTGTATCTCCTGTCGCTCAGCATGACTCCTTTTTAATCTCTGCATTTTCGCCTCGGACGTCCTTTGCAATATGTTCCTCTGCTGGTTTGTGCGTTACTACTGGCTGCATCTTTTGCAGGGTCAAGCCTGTGGCAGGGGGGCAAAAAGGGGAGATGATTTGCTGGTGCCTGGCGCTGGGGGCATCTGGCTGTGATGATGAAGCTCTGGAACAGGGGGAGAGGTTTAGGAGCCTGTAGCTTGCCAGCGGTGCCCGCAGGTTTTGTAACCTATTGGCAGGTTTGGGGTTGAATTAGTTTCAAATCAAGCAAATAGAAATCTATAACAAGCCCTGAAAGAAGGATCTTCAGAGATTGCCAGCAAATATTATGGGGAGAGAACTGACGGGCAGTTCACTACGAATCTTTGTGCATCCTCCCCTTAAGGCAATCTTAAAAATATCATGAATGTTAGTATGTTTTACTTAGTGCTCTTGGAAATGTCTTAGTAGCAAGTTTAATTTCATTCTCTTTCAACATGCTTCTTGGGTTTTCCCCACACAACTATTTGAGGTAGCAACATCTTCTCTGCGGTCCACTTACTTCTCTTGCAACAAAGCAAGTTTGTGCTTGCTTTTGGGCTGCCACTTTTGCTTGGGAGCAGTTTTCTGTAAATGGTGACAGGCACTGGGGTTTTAATCCAATACTGGAGCTGTTAGGTGCGACTATACTCTTTCTACTACTAGAAAATGTGAGCTTAATCAAGTAGTAATTAAAAAGGTGTTGAAAGTAGGGGGGGGAGCCTCCATTAAGAAACTCCTGAGTTCTTCAGGCATCTTAGTTTAAACAGCCAAATCAACCAAAGTATAATTTTAAACACACTTTGTAAGTACTGTTCATATGCTGCCCTTAAAAAAGGGAGAGACTGTGAATAATGTGTTCTGCAAAGACTCCAAAGTCTGCAGCCCCCGCTGAGGGTCCCCAGGCAGGACAGCATACGAGTTAAAGAAAAAGGACATTCTACTTTAAAAGAAAAAGCTTTCCGAAATTAGGAAGATTTAATGCAACAAGTGAGAGGTGGTCTGCATTTGCTCCCTTTTGATTATAACCTTCATACTGTCCCCATGTATTTTTACCTGATTAAGAGAGGGGATGTTTATTAACATTTGACATACACTGTGATAACTAATATGGAGAAATCGCCTTGCTTTAGTTGGTCAGTTACGCAGCGTTTTGTGAAAGACCAAACAACCGAGATGAGATTTTGTTTTTCCTTTTTCAAAGGAAAAGGAAAAGAGAAGAAAAATCTTCTTTTTTTCCCTTTGTATCTCAGAACTATAAAATTGTACGTAGCTTCTCAGAGGACATGCATGCCCTCAACATAGGCTTTTGCTGTAAACTAGTTTATTTTGGTTCGAAACGTTTACACCTTAGGAAAAAGGAAATGTAGTAGAGTTGTTGTGAGTCCCTGTGCCAAAAATGTGGTGCCTGGAAGAAAATCGTGTTCTTCTATTCATAACCATTTTAATCTTTCTGCAGACCTACAACAGCTGTGCCAGACTGTGCTTAAACCAGGAAACAGTATGTCTAGGAAGCACTGCTATGAAGACTGAAAATTGTGTGGCCAAAGTAAGTAAGAGAACGGCTTTGGTTTTGAGGGTTTTTTAGCAGATTGTTCATTGTTAATCAAAAAAAAGTTCTTGTTAAAAATTGCAGTTAGAAAAAAATATTTAAACAGAAAGCCAGTATTGTGGGCAGGTTTTTCTGTCCTTCAGTGTAGTTTTCAGACTTGCGGTTTTTCCATGTTGGAAATGAATTTACTTGAGTCCTGAGCTATCTAGGATTGAAGGGTTCATTCTGTTATACAAGTAATAGGCTTTTCCAGTGGGATGACCTATACCTGCCATGTAATTAGCTGTGGCCACTTCAAATGATAAATGTCTAGATATATGCTAAAAATACTGCATGAGAGCTCTTTGTATCATGGTTCCCTTTCTTAGCTACCAGAGGGAAGGTGCAAAAACAAGGACCTTTCAATTAAAATACAGTGAAGGATGTATTTAAGGGAAAGGGAGGAGGGGAGATATGGTGAGAAAATGGATATATTAGCCCATCAGAGAAAAGTAATTCCTTGAGAATTGTAGTAGATGCGATCGGAAAAGATGAGGTGCCATTAGCCACCCTCTTTTCTTAAAATTCAGCGTAACTAGAGTAAAATGACATACACGTAGGGCTGCTTGTGAATGGAAAACATTTGAACTGTGATGCAGCATGTAGAGAAAGGCTGCGCGAAGGATGCGTTTAGCCTTGTGCGAGCTTCGTATTTCCACTGAGAGGAAGTTCAGAATGGGCATGCAGGACAGATCAGTGCACGCAGCCATCTGTTACCGAAACCAGCTGGCATTTTGTTGCTCCTCTGTCACCACAAACCTGGCCACTCAAAAGCCTGTTTTCTCTTTTGGTTATTTATTCCTTGATCTTCTCGAAGTCCTTTTTTTACCCATATTTTGAATGGTTGTTAAAGGTGTCTTGTCCCTTTGGGGCCCATTTTTGTATTGACCTTTAAAGATAATTTCCCGACTAAATCTTTTCTAGGATTTTGCTGTTGAAATTTGGATGTCCCATTACTTTTGTTTCCTGTCAGGGAACTGGCCATCGTAAAAGTTTGTCATGGTGCTCGCAGGTAGCTTAGCGCTCGTAAACTCTGCTCGGCATGCCAGGTTACCTTCCAGTGGAGAAGCACTTCTGAGGGAAGCTACCGATCTTGGTACAAAGTGCTAATATTTAATACCAACACCTCCGTTGTTAGCTTACGACAACTGGTATCGCACACTAAGGCACTTTACGATACAAAGTAGGTGAAACCCTTTGAGAAAAGCACCAGAACAACTCTTACTGAATCATATTGGCGTACCGCATCATTCTGATGCCATGAAGCAGCTCACAGCAAGCTAGCTGGAGTAAAGCCATTCAGCCCCATCTTGCTTTATAGCATTTTGTCTGACCTGATCATCTTACTAAGGAGCAAGGATGTGCAGGAACTAATAAACGCATAAAGCTAATTTATGTGATGCCTCTTTTAACTGCAATGACATAACTTTAACATCCTAATGCCCCGAATAATAAACTCTCCTAAAACTGTGTTTCAGTGGGATCCTGGTAAGAGGTGTGGGTAGGGCTCAAGGCAGGAACAGCAAGACTTGTTTCATGTTATTGAGGATGAATTTGAACCATCACCCTCAGATGAAAAAGCACGTATTTTAAAGTATTGAGTCTCTGTATGCCATAGGACAATATATATGTACATATGCTATAAGACAATCTGCCATCACACATATATATATATGAAAAAAACCGTATATACATGCATACACACACACACATATACGTATACAAAAACATAAGGACTTTTCTAGGGATATAATTCCTCCTTTACTAGCTCGCCTGGCTATTGTACTCCGTTCCTTTGCCTTTCCAGCTACAAACCAAAATGAAATAGGTTCTAAGAAAGCTTGTCTTTCAAATTCCAGAAGTGTTGAAGCATTTATAAATCCAGTTAGCTAAATTTGGATGGCTCAGTGATGGCATAGGCAAATGGCACAACTGTTAAATATTCCTTAGGTGAAGGGCTTAAATGGGATTTAAGGAGTTCAGAGGCCTTCACCTAGCTTTATGCACATGGCAAGTTTTATCCTCCATGATTGATGCAGGATACAGCCTTGGACTTTAAAATGTTTTGTTAGGAGGGTGAAGACTGGAAAGTACAACTGTGGGTTTCTTTATCTGTAGCACTTTTGGAAAAGGGGTTTCAATTTTTTTTAAACTGGCGTTGAAGGACAAAAAAGGATTACTTTGGAAATCATGATTTATTTTTTCTGATTCTGCAGTGCGGTATTAGCCCTAACTGGGGGCCACAGTCAGCATTGTCACAAGCTTGTCAGAAGTGTCAGTCAGTCAGCAAGGGGCGATGTTTTTTCCAAAACCGGAATTTCTGATTCTGCACCTACTTGCAAAAAAGAAAATTGTGCTCTTTTAAGACTGTATTAATGCCATTTGCTGATCATGTGCTTGATGTTTCAAAAGTTTGTTCAAAGAATGACATGCAGCTTCCCTTGAGGCCACGCACATCAATATTGAGATACCTTTTTTCAGACTGAAGCACTGTCCATCCATCAAGCTCTCTTGTGGAGGAATGCTTCCATACAGGACAGTCAGGTGTAACTTACCAACCTAGCAACTGGCATTCTTCCTAAAATGGAGGGAAAAGAGGTTTATAATAAACATATATGCATTTTCAAGTATGGAGGGTAGGATAGGGCTACTGTCTTTCACCACTCATGGAAGTGTGTGTTAGTTAGGAAACCTTGTCTGCCCGGTCTTGAATACAATGTTATGTTCACTGTGCAGCCAGGTGCTCAGTGGCTTTTGCAAACCTACGGATTATCTAGTTTTATTCAGGTATTTAAAAACAAAACTATAATATCACATTCTGATGAATCTTTGTATTTTGCTCTTAGTAGTGCTTTTCTGGTATTTGCCCTCTGAAACTCCATTGATAGGACTTGGGTATATTTGGGTAGAAGCAAATAAGGAGCAGTAGAAATTGTTTGAAGAATTTAATGTTTTGACTAGAGAGACGGGATCTTGAATTAAAAATTATATATCGTGATGCACAGATGTCACCTGTGTGATCTGTAACATTGCTTCTCTTCCATCCTCAGGAGTTTCTCCATTAACCTTTTGGCATCCTTTGGCCAATTGCATTTGAGTGATCAACAGGTCTGATGTATATTTAACCTGATGTCTTTAAAAAGGAAATGCAATCCCTAATTATGTTTTTATAAACACACACACATAAAATCCTCTTGTTTGTAGAAACCAAAAAATGTCTGTGAGAGGATTTCTTTTTACGATTCTACTGGTGCGCGACCACAAGTGGACAGCTTTCTCAGGAATTGGTGCTAGGTGCTTAAATAAGGTAGAAATGTAGCATGAACCTGAGCTCCCAGGACAGGGTGTTTGGTTTTAATGAGGCTTATTGAAATCTGGCCAAATGAGCATCTGTTCCTATTGTTTGTTCCATATTTTGTAAGCCAGTATCTTCAGGCCAGATAATGGTGTTGGTGTGTGCTTCATCCTCAATTAGAGAGGGGCACAGTTAAAAATCCCCTGGCATCTGGTATGTCTCTAGGATTCTTGTGATGCTCCTGGGTGTGCAAACAAGTTTCTCTTCTGTTCTGCATCCGGGACCGTTTACTTTCTGTGGTGACCTTCACACTTTCTACTTGCTGTGCAGTGGGGGATGCTCTGATGTGTCTCCAGTCACCTTGGCTGAGCCTTTGCTTGGATGGATTATATATATTCCTGTTTTCAAACAGAGGTCTTACCTTTTCACCCTTTCATCATGTGGGCTGCATTAGGTTTGAGTTTAGCTGTTCACTTGGAGTCAGTTAGATTTTGCACTTCCCTGGATCATGGAAATATCCCTCTGATTCAAAGTGCCTTTTTCTTTCCCAGCAAGAGACTGGTGCACAGCTGATCTCGCAGAGTTTACAGTCAGTACCCATTTCCTGTATTCATTAGATAGGTCTTTACTGTTATTAACTCCTGCAGTCAGTTCTAGTTCGTCTGTGTCTGCTACATAAAGAAGCGTTCTCAGTTTCATTTTGCACGCTGAATTCTTTCCTACATGTACCAGAGATAGGCACCCTATGGCATACCTGCCAGAGACAGCACAGAGACACCTTCTAAACAGCATACAGCATCCCTGGGTTTCTTCTTAGTTCTGAACTCAGCAGCAGCAGCTGGGAGGGGTTCTCTGCCTCTATCTTTATCTGGGATAAGTGAAATTGGAGGAAGGAAAATACTGTCAAGCACAGCACCCTTGAAAAATTAGACTTCTGTTTTCACGCTACTCCTTGCTACCTACATGTGATAATTGGTCCTGCTTTTTAGGGTACCGCCAAACCAAGGGACTTCTCAGGGTCTTTTTTAAGCATGTTTTGTCTTCTAGGGAATGTTTGATTGCTGTTCATCACACTTTTAAAAGTGCATGGTGCAATGATTGCAGTTTTGAACTAGGAATTTAGAAAGGGTTTATACCCTTTAACGCCGTCATTTTGTTGTCTGCAGACGTGATGGCTTTTCTTATTCATCTTCATTAAGGGAACTGACTAATACTCTCCTTGCAGAGATGTGAAAATTTAACTGTGTGATGCTTTTTTTGACCCGTGAATGAAAAGTCCAGCTTAAGCATGCAGTGATGTTCTGCCCGCTTGGCAAGCTGTTTGTAGCGGACAGGGGGACAGAGCTGTGTTTGGCTCAATTCTGGCAACACAGAACAGGGCTTGGCACTTCAAGTATGCTATGTGAAATTTTCTTTCAAAGATGCATATTGTTATTTAGCTATAGCTACACATTTTACAATCAAGGATGATTCAGCTAAAGCAAGGAATGGTGGAAGTAGCTGGTAATTGAAATCTCCCTTCCTTTGTCAGTTCTTTCTGCATCGCTACTTCTGAATTTTTAGAATAAAAATAGTCTGCACAACAGTAACATTGAGCTCAGAATTTTTATATGAATTCAAAGGAGAAGCCACGAGTACTCTTTAATAAACAAACATTTAGGGTTCCAGGCTGAATGTTCCAGTTGGCAGTAGGACAAATTGATCTGAAGAGCGTCCCTCTTGTACTCTCAAGTCCCTTTATGTCACAGATTGATGGCTTCTCTTTCCTGAGAGTGTCCCTGCATTTACTTTGCATGAACAGCACAACCAACTCAGAGTTCTGCTGTGATACACCACTGGGTCGGTATATCTTCAGATAATGTGTAGTTTTCCAGTGTTTTTGAAGCCTTTCCAGTCCTTGAGATTGAAACAAGAGCAAGTTAATCATCAACAAATATTATTTGACTAGCTACATTCAGTTTCTGATACTCATTCTGCTGTTTTAATGAGAAAGTATGTTCCTCCATACCTTAATTTTTAGTATTAAGCTTCTGTGTGATGATGCAGAGGGGCTGTCAGTGGACATGCTTCCAGCTCCAAACCCCTCGGTAGCCGTGTCCCTTTTTGTGGCTTGGATATACCTTTCTCTGGGATGACAGTTTTTGAGGCCGTTGCAGACTGGATAAATGCTGCCTTAGCCACTGGCTAATAGAGATTTAAGCATGTCCTTTTAGCCTTCTGTTGCAGGTATTCTCTCTGTAAAAAGAGGGTTGTGTGAATGGTGGGTATTGCATGGACATTGCTGGGATTACTTAATGTTCAAAAGGTGCTTTGAAACTGTGAATTATCAGTATTTAGATAGCACAAGTAGAAAACAGCATTGGAGTTTTATCTAAAAGCTTGCACCTAATGATGATCTTCCTTTCTTAGTCATATGTCTACTTTTATCTTAATTGCGATTTCTCATTTTTTATTTTTTATTTAGGTCAAGATAGTCTTTATGCTTTAGCTTCCCCTCGGTCTAATAACCTTTTCGCAAATGACTGACAAAGAAATGTGATATTCCTGCTCCCCCCACCCCACCATACACATTCTCCAGATTTTGATAGACTTGTTTTATTTATTTCCAAAATTATATCCGCAGGAAACAAGCTGTTTAAATTCAGATTACGCTGAAGCAAAATGGTCCTGGTATGAGAAGCAACGTGCTGTTTTATGAGCACAGAGTCCCTTTTCTCATAACTGATTGATAGTAAATATTTTCCTGAAGAATTATTGCCAACCATGAACAGTGCAACTGTTTCACTTTTTTTTTTTCTGTGCTACTTGCTGTACCAGCCATTGTCTGTAATTAAGATCTACAATTCACAATGCAGACGTTTGCACTTCCTCTGGGTCTGAGCTATTTATAAGGCATTTCAGCTGTTCAGAGTTTCTTTTGAGTGTTAAACTACATGTAAACAGGCTTCTTTAGTCTTCAGTTACGCAAACACTGTGGAGTGGTTGTCATTTCTGCTTCTCTTACCACCCAAAATGACTTTGCATGTCAGTGAAGCCACAAATTAAGAAAGAATTACACTTGGCGTTTTTTTTAAATGCAAAGAGACTTTGAAGAAATAGTAATATAATAGTTAACTCATAAATTGCTTTATAGCTGAGGGTCTCTAAGTGTATTTGGGAGATCAGTTCTCAAAGCTCTACAGTAAGGATGGTCAGTCAGGTGTTATGCAAAATCTGGATATGAAGAATCATTTCCAAAGTTTGGTCAACTCGATGGAGATGTTTCTACTTTTTGGAGCCCTGGGTTTGGAATCTTGAGAGAGCAAGTTGTGTTACCCGTGAAGTTGAGATCAGTAAATACTGGAAGGGCTCCCACACAGATCTTAGAAACTCCTCAGGTTTGACTGGTTTTAAGGAAAAACTTTCATGGTGATGACAGTCAACTGGAACAGGTTGCCTGTGGAGGCTCTGCAGCCTCCATCCTTGGAGGTTTTCAAGGCCACGCTAGATGAAGCCCTGAACTACATGGTCTGACCGTGTAACGCACCCTGCTTTGAGCAGAAGGTTGGGCTGGAGAACTCCCGAGGTCCCTTCTAAATTGAATCATCCTGAGATCCTCTCAGTATACAGGCAGTGAACGTGTAATAGAAGAGTCTTTTAAAATTTCGAACTTGACCTGGCATCCTTAATCAAATTCCCCTGCACCTGTGTTGTGTGTAGTGTCACATGCTGTAGTTGCACCCCAAGTGTTTGCTGGTTTGGTGATTGATACTCTGCATAAAGAATTACAGCCTGAGGTCTTCATTCAAGTCCCGTCACGTTGAGCCTGTCAGGAGTGTTCACCAGGATGAGAGTTATGAAGCGAACTGGACCTGCACTTATAAAGTACTTTGGGATCTTTTGTGCTGGAAATGTGAAACAGTTTGGAATCCAAATCATTGGTGGCTTTAGTGGTAAATGGTGGCAAACATGAAGAGAAGCGTCGCTTCTTAAGTAGTCACCTGCAGTGGCAGCACCCTCAGATGGTGGAGAATACAGATGCCATTAACGTGACATTAATTAGATATGTTTTCGGTGTTCTTCAAATGCAAGAATTGACAAAGTTGTGTGAAAAATACATTCAATTCTTGTGCTAAAGCTCGCGTGAAACGCTGGAATAATCGTTTCTTAGTGGAGCCCGCTGCAGGGAAGCCATTGGCGTGGGCAAGCATCACGTTTCAGAAGGCAGAGCGAGTTCGGAGTTTAGCCTAGCAAGAGAGCTGCTAAAAAGGAGCCCGTTTTTTCGT
The DNA here is from genome assembly GCF_028500815.1 of Rissa tridactyla. NCBI lineage: Eukaryota > Metazoa > Chordata > Aves > Charadriiformes > Laridae > Rissa > Rissa tridactyla. The sequence continues at coordinate 58,248,378 of NC_071471.1, read as the reverse complement.
AGACGGATGGGGGTTACCGTTGGGGGTAGGCTCCGCCGTCTTTGCCGTTCGGGGGGGAGCGGGCAGGGGAGGGGAAACGGCGTGGAGCAAGTCGGTGGCGGGGCGGGCGCTGCGGCGGCGGGCGCTGGTGCGTGGCGGATCTCCCGCACGCGGGGATCACACGGCTCCTCCAAAAGTCAAACGATCAATTCGCCTCGTTTTGGCTCTGTACTTAATGCACAAACAGTGCGATCTGCAGGGCTGTAATTGCATTGTTAGGGCCAAGGAACAAGCCTGTGCCTTTTCAGCAGACAGCTGGCAGGGAAAGAGGCATGTTGTTAGGAAAGAGAGAGGCAAGGCAAATAAAATTACTGCTAACGCTCAGAGATCGGCAGGAGTCCTACTTGCCTAATCTTACCGGTGGGAGCAAGCGGCTGTTGTAATCCAATTATAGCAGCATAAGCAATTTGTTAGACACTCCGCATAATGTAACAATTTCCCAATAAACTCTGACTTGTAATAACGTCGGCAAGAGCCCACATAAATCTGCCCGAATGGTGGGGGCTGGAGTGTTCGGCTGGGGGCTTGTAATTTGTGCCATCAGCACGTTTTGTGGAGTGTGGTGTGGTGCAGTCTTTCAGTGCAGGAATTTTAAGGAGAAAAGCATGGCACGCCCCTCCAAGAGAAAACCATTAGCAAGGGTCAAAAGAGATAGCAAACAAAGCTGGGAGGAGGCTTTTCTAGGAGGGAGGGAAAAATCAAGCCCCAAACACAAGGCTCTAGCTGATGAGGATTTAAAAATACTAAAAAGCAGTAACGAAAATCGTGGCATTTTAAATTACAGCAGGGGGAGGAGGGGGAACTAGAATTACATCTGTTTTGGAGGGGGAGGGAGGAGGATACCCTTCCTTGTATTTAAGCCATTAAATATTAAAAAAGAAGCTCAAGTGTTGAAAGGGATGCTCTGTGCTTACAAGATAGAGAAGCCACGGATCCTGTCCCAAGCAATTCATAATCTACAAAGGGAAAAATAAACCTTTTCTGGTATCCAGTTACTCTCCCGTTGTCTTTCTTGCAGCTCCTAGCTGGCTTCATGCGTATTGGCACAGCATCTTGATGATGTGTCTGAGAGATAAAACGTAGGTCTAGAACCATTCACTTTGAGCGTACCCCAGTGAATTTAACTTTTTTGGCACAATGATGAATGTCCCCCCTGGTTCATGCAGATCTACACAAAGAACTAATCTAATTTAGATATTATTTAAAAGTAAAATCAGTCTGCTGCGCTCTGCCTGTCAGTCTTAGAGCACATTGCAAGTTACAGCATCGTAGACACCAGTTTGAGGTTTATGTTTAGCAAGATTTAAGATATCATATTTCTGTTAATCCCTCTATTTAGCATTTCCCTTTGCTAAGGTGCAGATAGGCAGCAGGCAAAACAACGTCGGTCCCTTTATATACAGCATAGAAACTGTCTAGGATTTTCAGTGTCGTTCTTACCACTGCTGCGGTGTAAAAATGCCCGACTTCATACCGCTAGCAATACTTTATTCATTTCTTAGCTATGGGATCCTGTGAGGCTTCAGCGTGGAGTGACATTTCTGTTCTGACTCATTCCCAAGTTGTGGCAGCACAATGCCTTTTCGTAGGGGGAAAAAATAGTTCCCAGCCGTACAAAACAGTTTCCTGTATCCTTTGGAGCTCCTGCTCTCAGTCCCCGTGTTTTGATGCTGGGCTATGCAGGCTTCTTTACTTAGCAAAAAAAAAATAAATAAACAACCCCAAAACTAAATGCTTGACCTTGCACATACAGCTCACACAATTATGTCTGTATGGTGTTTGCCTTTACGGTAGTACTGTATTTTGTGCGATTTTGGGGTGTATTTACATATTCACCTGCCATTAGTTCTGAGATGATTTTTATTTAAACTGTAAAATAGAAGCAGAGATGCGCAGGCAGGCTGCCGTGAGGATAATGCTGCATATTTTGCCCTTCTTTATGTGGAAGTCAAGCCTCTATTGTTCTTAATCTTCGTTGTCTGCCAGCGTATCAAGATAACAGGCTGAGACGGCGAGCGTGGCCAAAAGTATCCTAATAAATATTTTCTTTCAACATAAATATGCCCCAAAAAGTGTGTTTAAAGAGGGCAGGTATTATCTTAGTTTACTGAAGCTGCATCAATAAACTGCAGCGCTTCTAATAAAGCCACTCAGTGTCTGGATTTAACTAATGGCTGATTTTCACGGCTTTGACAGTGAGCGGTGTGCGTTATTTTCTCCTGATATTGTAAAAATAATGAGAGCAAATTAGAACAATCAGTTTACCCAGATAGCTGCTGATTGGAGGTGATGGGCAATATGGCAGCGGGTAATCCATCTTCGGGCTCCTGTCACATTAACTTCAGCAGTGTGGAAAAGATCAGGCGGAGCGAGCGGGAATCCTGCCCAATCAGAAAGCCGAAATTAATGAGAAGAGCATTGTTCTGTGATCAACCTTTTAATTAGCAAGAGTGGAGATGGAGGGAGTGATGAAGCTGGCAGCACAGCTGCACAATGCTGGGCATGTTTTCAGCGAGGGGGAGGAAAAACATGGGTTTTAAATTACCCCTTCTGTGCTCCCTGTACACCGGCAGTGTGTCTTCATTCTAAACCCTTTAAAAGATCTTAATAAACAGCCGCATCCAGGTTAATATTGCAAACGTGGCTGTTACTAATGAGTAGTTTCGAAGTAGGTCCTTTCGGGGGTCATTTAGGAAAATGTTGATCACTGTTTACAAAAAAAAAAAAGAGAGAGAGAGACGGACAGGGTTTGGTGTTGGATTTAAAGTTTCACTGCATCAAGGAAAGAAGAGGAGGGAGACGGATAAAATTAGAGTAAGGGACTGCCTGTTTTATTACTCCCCTCCTTATTTAGTGTATGTTTGAAATAAGATTCCTCGGCATATATTTGAAATGAGACTCCTCGGTTAAAAATACTATGCATGCCATGTGGCTTTCAGCAGCAAAAAAAGAGGGGAGATCAAATACTGCGTTGATTTCCTAATGCTCCTTTTTGTTGTTTTTTTTTTGTCGATGGGTTGGTTTTTTTGCACCAATATTTTTCAGTTTAGTCACTTATCAACAGGAAATTATAATTTGAAAGATTTGGCTGCTGTAATTGCTAAAAAGGTTGACTTGATTTTTATTTTTTTTTTCCTAGAGGTTTGATAAAATCGCGGTTTTCTCAAGTATGTTCTAAAAATAGACACAGGAATTAATGACTGATAGATCTGAATACCAGTCTTGGGAAAATTGGTATTTTTGTAATGGGAAAAACATAGTGTGGGAAAAAGAGTGATATTAGGGTGTTATTTCTGGGAAGGAAAATAAGAAATATTATGAAATAGCATTAATGTTTGCAGTGCAGGGGAGTCCAGCTACTTCTGATTAACATGGTTCCTGTTCTTCCTTCCTTGCTCTCTGCATTGTGTTTTTCGGGCATTACTTTTCTCCTTCCCCATAATTTCCAAAGAAGTTGTAACAGTTGAAGAGCGAGGCTCCGTCATTCTGCGCACAGTGCCCGTGCTGCTTTACTTTCATTTTTCTAATTGGGACGCAGGCTCGCTTTACTGCTAGGTACCCTGCTTTCTGATACCGACAAGCAAGTAAAATCTTACCAGTTTGCGAGAGGAGCCAAAAATCAGCGCCCTGCACCCAGCAAACTGTACAGGCTGTTCCTGTGGCTTCGCTGTGAGCTCCCACCCCCACCCCCCCGCCATCACCTTTGCATTGCTTACTTTTGGGTGGGTGGCAGTAAATAGGTGAGCTAAAAAGCGAGGCTTGTGCGGGCAAGGTCAGGGTTTTTTGGGTTTCTTGTTCTAGGCAGATCTCACCATCTTTGCTTACTGTGGATTTTGACCTTTCTTTGTAACAGTGATGTATCCTCTTCCCTCCCCCTCTTTTAAAAGTGAATAGTTGTGATACCCACACAGTTTTATAGCTTGTAAGACATCACATCTCTGCAAAAAAAGTTAAGCTGATCAGTCACAGACTTTTTGTACCGTCTAAACCAGTTGTATTTCTCATATAATCATTAATAAGATTTGCAGTTCTGCCTGCTAAGGTTGTCTAGTATTTTCCCTTGTAAGAAACAGTTCGGTTTTTTATAATTTAGCTACTATTTAAACCTTTGAAGTAAAATTTTATTGGGGCCTCAGAATGATTCCCCCCCACTCCCTGCAGCCTGAGGCAGAAATAAAGTTTGGTGTGTGGGATGAACAGTATTCACTTAACGAACAGCTGTTCAATATTTTATTTTATTCGTGTTGTTTGCTCTCTGCTCCGGGCTGTATTTATTGCGTGCCTTTCAAGGCTTGGTCAGAATATGGAAACCCAGACTTCCTCCTGGGGGTTTCCCCTGTAGTTTGAGTGCTTCGCAAACCTTAATTAATCCTTCCAGTGTTTCTCGGGGCCAGGGCTGGACTCACAGAATCCCTTTTGTGTGGAAAAGTTCGAAAGTTACTTTTACAACTGAAATGTTGGGAGGAAATAGTTTATTTATAGTAAGCACTGAGGCCTCACAGGAGGAATATTTGATTAGGAATTATGGCTCCAGATTTTGTCACATCTTTTGTCTTTGTCATATTCTGCTTTTCTGTCTCAGTTCTTCTATCTGTAAAATGGGATAATGTTGCTTAACATTTCCTTATTAGGCATTTGGGGATCTGGAAACGTGGTATCAGTTGAAGCATGTTTTGTACTTAAGCATTATTTTTGTTTATATACATGTAATGTTGATTTGGGCTGCGTTCCTCTGGCATCTTCTCTCTCCCCAGGTCTGTCTGTGTTTTTAAAAGGCTGCATTCGACATGTTATCTTGGGAAAGATGCACTTACCAATGGTTGCAGTCAAATTTGCAATCAAATATGATCCTTATGGGAGGCAAGGGGAAAATCTGAGAAAAAGTAGGCGCTTTCTAAGCCAAACATTCTTGTTGTTGTTGCATAGAACACCAAAAGCTCTCAAAGCCTTTTGTTCTCCTTTAATAAAACACAAAACCCAGTAAATTATTCCACAGCTGCTTAAATCAGTTTGTCAGTTCCCAAAGAGATTCCCTTGTGGGCTGAAACCAAATGGTAAATTCTTGCCCCAAAGTAATCTTTCTGCAAGAGAATAACAGGAAAGAGGTGACGAGTTGCAGAATTCACCATAAGTATGGAGCCACTACCGTGACTCTGTAATGGGATGTCCCAGCATGGGGCATAATATCATAAATAGTGTAAATATGCCACATGCGAATTAATAGACAGCCTAAGGATTGTTAATGTTTACATACATGTTAAAATGAACATACAGCTAATCTTAATTGGTTTTAACCTAATAAAATAATTTTGTTCTAGCTCCTGGTTGGGTTTTGCAACTGGGTAGTTTTATCAGTGTTGGAAGTTCTTGGTTGTTTGTTGGATCCTATTTTCTGTTAATTTAAAATGTTTCACGTATTTTTCACATTCAATTTTCTATATTTTGCGTTTTTGCAGTGCAGTTTTCCTGTCTCTCTCTTCCCGCCCCCACATGCAGCTGTCCCTGTTCTGGCCTCTTGAGTTTGAGAACTGCTTTGAGACTGGGGGATGTTCACTCCCCAGCAAGCTGGGGGAGAATTCATTCTCTGGGGTGTTTTGCTTCACCTTTTTTGCCTGATCACCCTGAATTTTTTCTCGACCATCTTTCAGGATGAGAGCTGTGTGCCTGGTGTTACTACCTAGTGTCTTCTCCCTGAGGCTCAGTTGGCTTAGGGAACGATAACGTAACTCCGCAACACCCTGCAAATGAGCTGCAGGGTATCTCAGGAGAAAAGGAGCATCTTAGCCAGGCTCAGACCAAAACCTGAGGAGAATCAGGAGTAAAAGTTGTCCTCTAGCTCTACTGACAGTCTAGTCTTCTGCTTCAACTGCAAGTTCTTCTTTCCATTCACAGAGGTATGCGCTTGCTTTCTGGACTCCCACCGATCTTCATCACAAGTTCAATAGCTGTCACCTCTTCATCAAACTCTCTCTAAAATACTCCTTGTATGAATGGAACTTTCTGAACATCAGGACCGACATAAAAGGGAACCCCATAGAGCGACATACCTACTTCTGTAAAGCTAGTGATGACCTGAGGCCGCCACAAAGGCTTTGATGTCCAGCCAGGTTCTTAGACAGTGTTGTATGTGCTCTGAGGAGGATACAGCCATATCGGCTTCTGCGATCTAAAGAGAACCTCACCCAGACAGGACTCCTCTGTAGAGAGGCAGCTTTGAGTAAGCTACCCACAATCCCTGCACAAACTGCAGCAGGGCATACTGCTGCAGGGCGAGTCGTGTGGACAAGCCAGCCTAGTTTGGATCTAATAAAGAAAATCATTAAGTAACTAGAGTCTATACAGGAAGAAATTTTCCCAGAACGCCTCCCTCTCTCTCAGTCTGCCCTGTAGCTTTCAAAGAGCTCCCACAACCTCAAAAAACACTTGCTAGAAAGAAACGCTCAGGCAAAACCCAGCACACACCAGACTGTGTTTAAGCAACAGAAGTTCCCAAAGCGTTTTCCCTGTAATGGCCCCAAGCAGAATGGTGGACTCCATGGATCCTATAACTGTGCCCTTCCTAGAATATATATGCTTTGTCCAGCACACCAAAAACCTTACTGAATGCGGCTGGTGAAGCCAAAACCAAGCCTGTTTGTATTATGTCTTAGAATTTTCCTACCTCTACGTAAACTATCTATATTTTACTTATTCCAATTATCCATTTCTTTCTTTGCTTTATGAGGGCTACCAAACTGTCTGCTAGCTGTTGACAGAATTCCAGCAAGATTTTCCTTAAAATTTCTCTCTTTTTAAAAAAAAACAACCAAACAAACCAAACTGTGTTAAACTGGGTCACAATTTTGAGACTCAGTTTAACTTAGAAGACTTCTTTTGTGTTTGAAAAAGTCCCATATAGCTAGAGGTTATGTATGGTTTTTCCAGCTGTGTAATCAATATTACTATTCCCCAGAAATCCTTCCTCGCTTAAAAATTACTGTAGTATCTTTTTATAGGTGAAATACTTTAAAGTTTGGAAGATTCAAAGTTTTTACGTGATTTTATTTGTCCCCTTTTCATATACACAGTATGAGACAACATGTGATGCATGGTAGCTTTGTTTCTCAAGTAATGCAGTGTGGTATCTGATCTATAAAATGTAAGTACATTAAACTTTTTGTGAATAATACAAAAACACAAGGAGAACATTTATTTAAAGACAAATCATTTTGTAAGTTTACTTATTAAGGTCTTAATAGCTAAACAGTTATTTATAAACTATTTCAGAATGTAATTTTTCTTTAGAGAGATTATAAAACCTTAGCTGTACTAATGAAATCAATACATATATTAAAGTACTGGTGCCTAAAATATATCTTGTAGTTCCCAGGAAGGCGGGGTGAAATGTGAATTTATAGGTTGCATAGAGAAGTTACCAGTTGGGAAATAGGAGCAGCGCTGTTGAGTCTGCAGTCTCATCTCCTACAACAGTGTTTAATAGAATAAACCAGTTCTCATTGGAGAACTTGGTGTCTTACCCTCAGTTTACTTCCGAATATGTAATTTTCTTTACCTTCATTTCTGACCATTTGTCGCCGTAGTAAGTTCTTTGGATCAAGTGCTGACATGTAGAATCCCTTCTAATATGAAAGACCAGATCAACAGGCTTCAAATCCTGTCCTCAGGTGGAGACATATTTACCTTTAAATTTTCCTGATACTCAACTAAAGAACTCTTCATCTTATGCGAGGACTCAAGTGGCTCAAGATAAATAGTCTGTCTGGAGGTCAGACACTTACCTTCATCATTCTGTCTCTCGGAAGTAGATCACCATCAACTGGCAGGAACGTTTTGATCTTGCTGGTGGTAAGAATCGATTTGGAGTCATACGGGGCTTCAGATGGTACCTGTCTTGAGTTTTTGTTCTTGGCGGAACCAAGACTGGCAGATACCCATTGCAACCTACACCCAGATAACTGGTCAAAGATAGAAGACGGCAACGATGTTAACATCAGCCATGTGTCTTTTCTTCTAATTGTGGAGACAATAGACAGTTGTCCCTGGAGACAGTAGAGATCATAGTCACAACAGCTGACTGCACAGCAGGTTACAGCCTAATCTTCCCAGTCAGTGGTAAGTGACTTGAAGGTAACTCCTCCAGCAAAAGTGCCTCCGTACCAGGGACTTTTAAGGTCACTTGCATTGCTAACAACCAAATCTGATCTTCATCTAACATCCAAACATCACATGAATGAACAGCTTAAAGGTTTGCCCTAGATCCTATGAGAGTTTACCTGGAGGCAATGAAGGTATGAAAAGAGATATTATATCTCTGTTCCCGTGTAATGCATTTGTTATAAATGCATTGGAGACCATGAGTGGTATCCTGTTGAACCAACTACAGACACAGTGAATATAGCCTCAGGTCAGTTTGAAGTTACCTGTGAGTCTCCTGGAGCTGAGACAGATGGATAAACCCATACCAGAATAAATAGCGTTCCTGTGTGTCATGTGTAATTCAGCAGTTCAACACCTAGTAGAAAGGTGTAGGTTGTATACTTCATAAATCAGATATGCTCAAGCTCATTGGGCACATGCCAGACTGAAAATTGATATCTCTTTTTCTGTGTGAAGCAGTCTTCTGCCATCCATGATAGAAGATTGAAGCCCTACCTTTGTATATTGAAAAGATATACAAAGTTCCATCAATGTTCCCTAGTCACTGAAAGTCAGTTTGCTCAGTTACCAGTCAACAGGTTTGCATCTGTGCCCTCACAGGTATACTTTGAGCTATGAGGTGATGAATGTCTTCTTGCAGAACAGGACATTGCCTTGTATGTATCATTGTACCTCCTGGGACCTCGCAGGTCACTGGTTCCAGCCTCTTGCTCTTGCAGATACTACTTTGTCCTTTTAGTGAACTTAACTGAGTTTCATCTTGCAACCAGTTAAATGTTGGTCTGAGGTCTTTTTTCCATTCTGTTTCCATGAGAAGATGATTCCAGAACCCGATTGTTCCAACGACTGGAGGTCCTCTATGAGTTTCCAAGCTAGCTTATTCATGGAGAGACTGTACCACTGGTTCCTTGGCTTGTTTCTTCCTTTTCTTTTAATAGTTCTTTTTTTCATTTTTGGTGTTTATCCCCCTATGTTTTGAGAGACTAGTCATATCCACTTTGTTTTATTAGGATAAATTGAATGGTCCTTGGGGAGTGGCTTAATTTAAGAAATGAGGGAAGAGAAATGGGGAAGATGTTTGAGGAGTTTGTTTTCTAGGACGAATTTATTTATGTTTACTTTTCTGATTGCTCTCTCTTACAGCTCTCTTTTACACAGAAATTGTCAAATGACCACCCTAATCTGTACTGCAGCTATTAACACACAGTCTTAGGTGCATGCGAAGATCTAATTATTCTGCCTGATGCGAAGCTTATGGTTTAACTGTCGTATTAAGGCAGTGACACAACCTGCATTTCTTCTGAAAGGAAAAGGAAGCTTGGGCAAATGACTGCATGCTCCTCCTTGTTATTGTCAGGTATCCTGGTCCTTTCATTCTCTCGGAACGTTGTTCTGCCCTTTGCAGTACTCAGCGAATACTACTGCTTGACTGGATTAAGTTTTACCAGTAGTCACTGCCACTAATTGGCTGATTTTAAAATATAGAGTTTTCTCGGAGGGAACCTAGAATGGGAAATAACTCATGTTGTGCAGTGAAAGAAACTGCTCCATATTTTCCTTCATGTATATTTAACACACTCTGTAATTTACAAAAATAGATTTGAATTAGTCTGCTTGTGGAAGCTCATATCCAAGATAACTTCAGCAAGGCAGGCAGTCCCTCGGTGCGTGTGACTGACGGCTTAGTTGAGGCTGCAACGTGGAGACAGGCAGCAATACTCACTGTATACACTGCTGGACCTTATTGTCGAGGAAAATTAAAAATGAGCAACCAGGTGGTTGCTCTCACAGACCTGAAAATAGTATTCAAAGTAGCTGCAATTACTTATTTTACTGTAATAGTGAATCTTGACAGGCAAGCAGTGCTTACCTACTCAGCTCATAGAGTAGTTTGAAATTTGGAGATGAAAAGGTTGCTGTGTGTAGCCTGGCTGTTTGGGTCCTGTGTCCAACAGGCAAACTTGCCTTCATGGTGCCCTGAATTAGTGAAATATGATAGGTCTGTCCGAATTGTGTGCACTGTCAGTTTTAACTGTCTTCTCATATCCATAAAGTCTGAGATCCTCCTGTTGCTTCTCAACAAAAAATGAAACCCTTGTAACAGTGACCACAAACTGAGAACTTAGTTAAAATACATGATAATTAAAATACTTCAGTGTTGTTTTTTCTGACCCCACTTCTGTCAATTTAAACAATAGCTTTTGTGCTTAGACTAACATTCATTTAGAAGAAAATAAAAGTGAAAAATACTTAAGTTAACAACTACACTACAAAAAAAATTAGATTGTTAATTAAGTAAGACTTGCAATTTCTCAGCAAAGAAAGCCCTCTTTCTGACAAGTAAACCTTCCTTATAAGCCTTTGATTGTAGGTAATAAAAATGTTGCTTAATTAATGCCAATTATGTGCTTGTGTTGTTTTCTTTCAAGTCACTGGATTTTACAAAATTGTGTGAACTACAGAGTTGTTCTGCTGCCATGTTAATTTAGATCTGTCAGCCCTGTTCTGGATCATAATTTGTAATCCCGGGCAGGTCTGAGGTGGGTTGTAATGGGAGTATTTTGAGATTTGATTTAGAAGACTGCCAATGATTAGGCATTGCAGTTGGTTCAGGTCATAAGTGAAGATAAGTTTAGAATTTAATAACATGTGGAGAGAATCAGCTGCAGTTCTTAGAGAACATATGTGTCATAACAAAACCAACAGTTTTTGAAAAATTTTAAATAGTTGGAGGGATGGAATTGAAAGTCAAGAGACTGTATATCCAGATAGGTCCCTTGAATACTGCATGCTCTTAAAAAGCCAGAGAGCAGAAGTCTTTAAGAATTTGGTATTCAGTTGCTACAAAGAATGAATGATAGAATAGCAAAGGCTTGTGAAGCCCAGAGTTGGAAAGCCTTTAAAAAAATAATTCTCTATACAGCATCTTTTAAAAATAATTTCAGATTTTGCTTATGATAAATGAAATACATCGACATCAGACAACTATAACTTGGCTTCAGTGAAAATCTGAATTGCTTTTCTCTTCAAAAGCCTGGGAAACGTAGATGAGCTTTGACTATGTGTTCCTAACACAGAGTCGCTTAGGTTGAAAGATGCCTCAGGAGGTCCAACCTTGCTCAGAGCGGGGTCATTATTGAGTTCTTTAGTCCCAGTTAACCACCACTGCATGGTACCTGCTTCTCCCAAGGTGTACATGCACAGAACATCTACCTTACAATTCAGAGTCTCCCACTGCACCCAGAAATGAAGCTAGCACTTGGAGTACGTGATGTGTTTGCATGAGAAAGGCATCATTTGGCACTAGCTGCTCCCTCCCTTTCTCTCCTAAGATAGCACCAAGGACCTCATTAAGTTACGCAGTCTGGAAGTAACAAAGGCACAAAAACAACGGCTGCAAACTGCTTCCTAAATGAAGATGGGAGATATATTGCTTCTAATATACAGAAGTGATCAGAGATCTCGAAAGTTTCAGTACTTGGGCTTGCGTATGTGGGGAAGTGCTGCTGATGCCGTGTCTTACTGCAGCTCGGTCGGCGCAACCTCTTTTTTACCTGTCTCCGATTTGGATCCAAGTCCCAGCTATGTGGAGATACGGGGGAGGAGAGGTGCGCTTGCAGCCTCAGCCCGGAGAGGCACGCAGCTGAGGGCTGCCAACATCACTAACAGATCTGCAACTGCAGAGGTCTTGCTTTCGCTTCAGATGTCCATTCCCTCCCGCTGGACAGGTCAGATATCGGACTGTAATCCTCTCCTGCCACATGCGAGAGGTGTGGGGAGAGAGAAGTTGTTGCCAGCGCTTTTCTCCAAGTCCTCTTAAGGGGATAAAAGACACGGCCTTGGGTGCCATCTGTACCGCGGGAGGGAAGGTCTGTGTGTCGGGATTTGGGTGCAGCAGCAGGACTGCGTACAGAGTTCGGGCCCAGAATGGCAAGGACAGCTGTCGGCCGGGACTGAGGGACACCGGCAGGCGATGCTGGGAAGTTTTGGTCAGGTGCTTCTGTCATCTCCTCGGGTCTGGTTACTTCTAGTCTTTCTTACTGGACTTATCAGGGAAGCGAAAACGTAGCCATGGCTAGCCTAACACATCCTATTGTATTTCTTCATCTCTGTCACATACTAATATTAAAATTGCAAACTTCTAAACCCAAGCAATGTTCAAAGTCCCCTGGTGGTTACATATTGAAATTGCGGTGATGAATGAAGGAACTTAACTAAAGCACACCCTCCCTGGGGTGCTTACCTTCAAGGGGGTGTGAGTTGTTTCCGCGTTTGTATTGATTTTAGGAGTGGTATCCAGATGCGGTGGCTCAGTTTGAGAAAACTCAAGGTAAATTTTTTTCTTAAAGCACTCGTCTTTAGATCCTGCTTTGGAAGGATGCTGAAACAATTAGTACAGCTGCATTTTTTCTAATTGGTGAAGTTGAGGCCATGCCCTTTCTAACAGGTCTGGTGTTTTTAGGTTTTAAGTGACAAATTTTTTTACTGGCACGTGAGGGGAAGTTTGCACTTGTGTAGAGTGTGGTGACATTGCCCTCACTGAGCACCTTTCGTGCAGAGGCCTCCGAAGACATTCTGAGCATTAAGTTGTGCTTTACCTCTGAGCGAAGTGTGTTAGGATACACCCATTAAACCAATAAGACTCGTGAAATGGAGTGACTTGCCTGTGGCAGCACCAGAAAGCTGTGGGAGGGTTAGGAGTAAAACTCAAAAGACTTGGCGCCCACTTTCCTTTCCCATTTTTACATTGTACTGCCAGCTTTCAGTTTATCAAGAATTAATAAGTAATAACCTATGATTAAAAAGGGCTGACACTCTTTCTGTCATGAGATGTTTCTCTGTCTTTCAGCATTGTGCATAACTCAGCAGGGTTACACCTTTTGAGTTTTACTTAAGCGGCGTTACTCAATATTTAATGCTGAAATAGAAACATGTAATTCACAGCTGCAGGCGACCTGTCAGCTGCATTGGGATGTTTGTCAGCTGCAAGGGAGGGTGAGTTAGCCAGACTTTTTTATGCTGTGAAAATTGAAAATTTTCAACAACTTTTTCCATTTAATTTCTTGCTACATTTCACACTCTACACACAGCTGACATGATAATCCGTCAGCTGGTCCTAAATTACATTTTAAAATAGAGATCAGTTAATTATAGCAATCCGAGTATTTGTAATAGGTTATAGAAGGAATTTCTCCAGACGCTTGTTTCTCTTGAATTTCAGATAAACTAGCGGATGTATTCGTAATTATTCACGTGACAGCAAAAAGTAAATCAAATAAAAATTACGGACGAACCTATGCAGACTGCTTTGGGTGAGACCAGATAGTCACAGCGTAGCATCTCTGGCTCTTCTGTTTGGAGAGTGCTAGAGGGAGCTCTAACCCCTCCATCAAAGGAACAGGCTGTGAGTGGTGCATCTGCCTAGTTTGGTCTGTGGTAGGAAGCGGTGAATTCTCTTGATGTTTAGTTTTATTTTGTTTCAGAAGGTTGCATATGTTTTTTCCAGGCATGATCCCAAATTGCTTTTCCTAGATGAGAAGATGCGAATAGTGTGTTTTTGAGTATACTAATACTAGACTTAACACAGGCTGTTGCGAGCCGACCGAAAATACAGGAAACAAGTGAAAGGTACAGTATTCCTTTCAAAAAGGAAGACAGTTCTCACAGTGGAAGACCTAATGATATTTAAAAGAGAATATATTTAAAACTGTTGGAAGGAAAAGCATGTAGTTGGTTTTTAGATGTTTAGCCAGTTATTATAATAGAAGTTAAAGAAAGGGTTGGTGGTTGTTAGTTAAATTTACAATGAGATGCATCATTGCATGAGGATGGAAGAAGTTTCTCACAAGATATGCTCTGCACTGATTATGTTCTTGATATGACAGAAAAGTAACTCTCAGAAGTGGGCTGAAAAGAAGAAAAAAACCCAAAAACTTAGCCTGTATTTCTAGAAAGGGAATGCAGGTAGGTTGATAACTATTTTCACTGCTTATTAATCCCATTAAGAGGAATAGTGGAATCATGCCTTTGAGTGAAAGAACATTATGTGGAAAATACAGTATGTTGAAGGACCAAGTGAGGCTAGCAGTCCTGTTCTGCCACAATTTACTGGGGTTTTCATATTGCTTATATGATCTATTCAAACAATTCCACTTTGATTGAGTCTACCATAGGGAGTGGAATACTGGAAGGCTCCCTCCCTCCTTTAGTTTGAGGGGTTTTTCTTAAATATTATTGGCAGCTGAGCAGTGAGTCAAGGAGGAATCCCTAGTGCGATAGTCTGTGGTCTGTGCTTCTGGGCTGTGCGATTTGAGTGTCAGCTGGCAGGGAGAAGGTCTGGTCAGCTGTGAAGCTGAACGTGCCTTCCTGAAGCACTGTTATGGTCAGAGCTGGTTGCCTGTTGTTGCAGAAGGTACTATTTCTTGCCTTTCTTTTGTTGTTGATATGTGTACTTTCGCATATCAATGATGTCTGGCCTAACCCACCCTGACACAAATTCTGATGATAGAAAATTCATTAGAGAATGTCCTTAGCTTGTATTTTTGGAGTCTGTTCCTCAGATCGTGAATCTCTTGCCAGGTACCAATGAAAGAATGGACCAACACAACTTAAGATACAAATTCATAGACAACTTTAAGTTAGGATGGACCTTTGGAGTTGGACTGGAAGTCCAACTGCCTATTCTGTGCAGGATTACCTTCACAGTCAGCTCATTTTGCTTGGGACCTTGTCTACTTGTTTTGAAAATCTCCCTCTTAATGTCCAGAGTTTTGCTTGCTACAGTTTGTGCCTGTTGCCTCTCTTCTTATTGTTATGTACTTCTGAAAAGACTATCTCACTTTCCTCTGTGACTTCCCTTGAGTTAATGGAAGACTAGTAGATAGCCCCCAGTCTTCTCCAGGCCAAACACATACAGTTTCCCTGGCAAACTTGATGGTCCTTGATGGGAATCACCTCAGTTTGCCAGCAAGGTAACATTTGACTGCAAGGTTAGCGGAACAGCTCATCTCAAGAAGATTAGAGGGTGAGAGTTATGGGATTCTCTTGTAGGGGTTATGGGAGGCTACAAAGCAAATCTGTCAAGACCAGCTTTGACGTGACGCTGTGCAAGAGTATTTAATGGAGTTTTCCTCTTACAGCTGCCTCTGTGGTGGCCGCTAACAGCAGTAGTATTGGTGTCACTCAGTGTGAGCTGATGAGATGTCCTCTTCCAGATCTAGCTGTGCTGGTAGAAAAGAATACCACTAAGCCTTCGTCTGGCTGCTGCAGGTTGCTGCCCTCCAGGATCTGTCAGCAAAACTGCAAACCTGCTTTCAGTTAAGATGAGGTGTTTTAGCTTAGACAGTTTAAATAGCAGGTCTTTGCTAACAAGCTTATTTTGACTGAAGTAGGTTAGGGAGTGAGTGCTCATGTAGCCAACTCTGCCAGCAGATCTAAGAAGTACGTTTGCAGTGGGAGCAATGCGCATGTGTGAATCTTGCGGTTCTTCGGAACGCTGCTGCTTTTTTGTTCATTGCATCTCTCCGGCACACCTGGAAATATGTAGTGCTCCTGTAGCTGGGAAATGGTACATGATATCTAGCATGTATATTCATGACTTCAGTTTGGAATCACTCACTTTGCCTTGGCCAGGTAGTTTGATGCGCTTGTGCCCTCTTTGTTGTTGGTAGAAAAATGCCTCTCCAATGAGAAAAGTCATGGAAAACAATACTAGGTAAGCTGCCTTGGAGGGCTTGTGGTTTGTGATGATAAAAGCTTTACATAGACAGAACCATGGCATTTTGAAAATCTCAGTGGTGTTATTGAGTGCAGATAACAGGTCTTTTGGGTTATTCTCCCCCTCTACTTGTGTGTTGCTCCCAGTGGTATAGTCTTCATTGTTCAGCCATGTTCTGAGTCACTGGGGTCCACCTACCTGTTCCTGGCTGCTTTTCTCTTGGAGTTAAGGGAATACTCAGGGCAAAAAGAAAATCAACAATAACACCCATAAAGAGTAACTTCACTCAGGCAGTATATCATGCTTGTGTGTTTTAAAAACAGAAGCAACTGTTCCAGAAAACTATGAAACTGCCGCTTGGAGCATAGCTTATGCCTTTCCCTACCATAAATGAGCCCTTTGCTGCTACTGGCCATTACCCGATGACTTTAGTAGGCAGGTTCTCCAAGTTGATAATGTGCATATTCCTTCCCTCCATTAACAGTAATAACATGTAATGGTCCCAGCAGTTCAACTCTGGTTCTGGTAGCCATGCCAAGGAAGAAAGCATTTCCTTTGATGAGTTCCACTGGAAGTGATTTGTGGTTACTGGAGGATCTGCTTTGAAATTTGTGTGTGATCACTTTACAGCTAATAAAAGGTGTGCTCTGAAATCTATCTCTTTAAGAGTGGTGGTGTCTGCCCTCCCCCCCCGTATATCTAGATACGCATTTGGTCAGGGATCGTAGTTTGGGAAAGTAACATATGCCAGTGCTGTGCTGATGCAAGCAGATTTCTCATCAGTGCTTGTTATTTGCAAAGACAACTTGCAGATAAGGGAGGAGGAGGAGAGGGACTCCCAATTTACATCCGTTGCTGGCATCAGAGAAATTTTATTTTGGAGGTTTTTGCCAACACTTAAAATCTAGATGGGAGACCTATATCAAAGGAAAGTTTACAGTAAGAGCTACGAGATTCCAGACAATTAAACTTTATTAGCCTGCCTGAAACATTAAGTATTAGCTTAAAAGAATAGTTTTTTAATCTCCTCTCCTGGTTGCTGTTTACTGTGTAGCAGTGTGGGAGGGGAACAGCTTCTCCAGCAAGGTATTACTGCTGTGCTTTGTATAGCCGGTGTGCAAGTGCCCGTGGCTCCGTCCTGCCTCCCCAGTCCCTGGAGAGACTCAGCGTGTTACTTCTCTGGTGTCTGCAGCTTTCTCTGTCCCTAAACCAAAACAGCCTTCTCCTTTTCTTCTGTGTCTGAGGTAATATCCTTAGCCAGGTGCCCTCCAGGCTGACACCGTATCATAGGTACTTAAATGGTACCTCTGAGAACTGTTGGGCCCCCAGGATTTCAGAAAGCGCAGCAGGTTGGGCTGCTGTGTCCAGCATAATTCCAGTGATCTTTCATCTAGATGTATCCTTTCTTATCAAAGTTTTTCTGCAGTGTGATTAGAAACCAGATGCGGACAAGCAGCTAAAAGCCCCAGACAGGCAAAATTGCCAGTTCCTTGGGTATCTAGGGGACTGTTAATTTCAGTGTGAGCGTGTACTTTGAATTTTCTCTCAAAAATAAATAGTAAAGATGCTGTGGCTTCTTTCATGGTGCTTTCTTTTTGATGCTCAGATGTGATTGATGATCATCTAGTTCTGGGTTACGTTCGTTTTTCAGAATGTTTCACTGAGCTTTGCAGCGTGGAAACTAATTCAGTAGTGAGCGAGTAAGTCCATATATGTGCTAAACCCATGGTTAACCTCACAGAGACTGTTATGTGAGATGGAGGCGGACAGAAATGGGTAGATTCTAAACTGAGCTTTTAAAATAAAAGTAAATGGAGTGAGTTGTTTAATGACCTAGCATTGTAGCTTTGCTGTCAAGTCAAACACTGGAAAAGCAGGTTCATCCTGCAAAGGAGAAAAACGAGGAGCCAACTACCCTTCTCATGTCTTTCAGGTGCTATAGCTCATGAGATCCTGCTCTTTATGGTGAGACACCCCCTCACCACCCCTCAGTTGTCAACGCAAAGGAGCTCTTTAATAGGAAATTGCCAATAAGAAGCTGCAGAGGACTTCTTCCCTCTTTGCTTAGCCTTGTCAGGCTGGGAATTGGTTCTGCAGCATTTGATAATTACAAGCCTAGAAAGGAAGAAGCCAGCTATAGAAATTGAACCTGAACCCTCTTAATTATGCTGTTACTGCCTTTAGGCCACGCAAACAGCCCTATTTCAACAGGATTGTCAAATACTAGCTCTGCCCCTTAGTATGGAGGTCCGGCATACATTCTCAGCTCCATTTTACCATTTTTGTTCCATTGCTACATTGGAGTGGTATTGAGTGGTGCTTCATCGTGGGCAGTAGCAAGCAGTTCCATGGCCACACAAGTAGCTTTGGAAAAGCCAGCCGTGCTGGGGTTCTCTGGCTAAGAGCAGCTTTACGGGCATCAACCCGAATCATCTCGTTGCCACACTGTTACTTTTTAATCCCTCTGCTTTTCCCACACAGCTTCTAACATGCGCCAAAATTCCTGAGCATTGCGTCTCTGCTGAAACTAGTTTCATGTCTGGCTTCACTGTTGTGGGTATTTTTAAATCTGGAAGAATATTCAGGATACAGAGGGAAGTGTGGCTTTGCTCTTACTGTGAAGTTCCTGTCTCCCCCCCTCGCACTCTGGACCTACACCTCCATGGTTCTTTTCTTTGTCATCCCATTGCTTGGGTTTTTTTCCCCCGGTGTCTTTTATCTTGTGAGTAAAGTTTGAACAGTACGCAGAAAGTTAACTGCCTGGAGTCTTTTAAATATAAGTAACACGCACCCAGTAATAAGCTGTCGGTTGTTTTTTTGCTGCCTGCAAAGAAACATAAACACAGCGCTCATTTCTGGCAGGTTTTTACTGTCAGAGTTTCTCCTATTATATTTATCTTACAATTTGCCAGGGGGTGAAGTTATTAAGTTTTAGCAGCAGCCATCGATCAAGTTCACAAGTTAACACGATAAAGGCTCTGTGCCGCTCCGATCCGGGAAAATGATGATCCTCACTCGGTAATTAACTAAATGAGAAAGTTAAATCTTACTTGAGAGCTGGGAGAGATGAAAGAGAGGTGTTTGTCAGTTTCTCAGTGGAAATTAGAAGCAGTTTTCTGCAATTCCCTAAGCTGCTGCTCTGTCATATTTTACATAAGCACTGGGAAAACGTCTTGTAATTAGTGCTGTCATGGAGGATTTTTTTTGCTGAAGGATGTTGGAATAATTCATTAGATTATCAAGAAAGGCTTGTGTCCTGAAATGATTAGCACAGTGAAATTTAAACCATTAACGATAACAAGTTTAGAGCTTGCTGCAGTGCAGAGGCACCCGGGGTATGTCTGTGCCTATTTCAATCATTTCTTATAATTAAACATTATGTCCTCTTTTTTCCTCCCTTTCACTAAGACCCATCCAAAATTCCTGTTAAGGTGGCTCTGTCTAGATCAGTGACTTCACCATGGCCGGCGGTGCGAGCCATTGGAGGTGAAATGCTGCGCTCAGAGATAAGCAGTAGAAGACATCTCTGCGTGGCAGAGCCCATAGTCCCAGTGAGTCTGGGAAGGAGGGGAGAAGCTGTCGATGACCTGTGGGTACTGGAATGTCAAAGGGAAGTCCCTTCCTTTTGTCTAGAGAGAAACTCCGAGAAATTTGCACTGGTGGTCTAAGCTCTCAGGCTTTTTAGAGCTCCAACATGAAGATATCTTGAAGGTTCAAAAGGTTCCAAACCTTGCTGGGATCATTTAAGCCATTCTCGATATTCTAGGAGATGGCTTCTGTTTTTCTTTGACTCTAAGAGATGCCTTCTGACCGTAATCTGAATTCATCCACCCTGTGGAAGTGCCTTAACAAAGTCCTTTTCAATGGTTAAAGGACGTGGTGGTTTTTTTAAAAAAATATATAAAAGTTGTGACCACTCATACGGGTGGGGAAACACTATACCTATACTAGAATCAGAGAAGTGTGCTTGTGTTTGATCTTTCTGTGCTTTAGGAGGCTCTTGGTCCCCTGTACCGAACAAAAACAAAAGTAACCTTGGTTGTCATACGTGGGTTACAGCTGTGATATACCATGGCTGTTTAGTCTTATATGCAGAGCAGTAGAATTATCCGGGCTTTATTTATCTGTGTTGAAATATTGCACCTTCCTATAGTTGCAAGCCATTATTTAGATTAAAGTCTTTTCATATATTAGTCCTCTTCTACTTCACTGGGCATACAAATGTGCTTTGTGTTAAATGTAGCCATTTGAAGAAATGGTCTTGTAATTATGGGCTGCAATGGAGCATAGTACGTAGATCCCTGAGCTAGTACCAACCCGAGGCACTCAATCCCCTGGGTTTCCTGGCACAGCTTACTAGCTCAGGCACACCCTTGTAGGAGGACACTTTATCTTTAAGCTTTATCTGTTCCGAATTAGTAGTTTGCCTCTGGTACACTCAAGCTCCCTCCCAGGTGGTGGACTACCAGTTGTCGTGGGTTTGGCCAAATTGGCCAATGGCCGGCAACAGATTCTCTCCCCAACCTCTCATACACAGAAAGGAGGAGGAGAGATAAAGAGATTTACGAGTTTAGAAGAAACTAAACTACTTTAATGAAATATTAATAATAAAATAAAAAGGAAAATAATGAAATAGGTACAGTATATACAAAACTGTATTAAGCTCCCAGGATGACATCACCGGCAGGTACTGGGAAAGTCCCAGACCGGACTCAGCAGTAAGTGGGAACTGGATTCCAGAGCTGGAGTCAGGAACACATGGATTGGGATCAAAGGCAGATGAACAGACAGGGTCCTCCTCGGACATCAGCCATTGAAGAAAAAAGAGCCTGACCCTTTGATCCCTCAGCTTTTTTACTGAGCATGGGGCAGATGGGATGGAATACCCCGCTTGGTCTATTTTGGGTCACCTGTCCTGTCCGCTCCTCCCCGCAGGTGGGACCCCTCTACGCTTTTCTGTTTCCGACCCTCCAACGTGTCAAATAACGAAATTAGCTGACCTTGGTTGTTATAGCAATAAGTATAAGCAAGAGCCTCTCTGCGTACTGTTCCTTGGCACAAACTGTAAACATTGGTCTTACCACTCTGAGAACGAACCATTTTCGGCACAACATGCTGTTAATTTCAGAGAGTTAGAGGCCTAGCTAAGAAGTAAAATTACTGAACAGAAAGTTGGTTCTCTTCTACCTCAAACCAGGACACCAGTGCTTATTCTTCTTTGCCACTTTTGGAAGTGAGGCTTATACAAAGCATGACCATATACAGTGCATTTGGATGGATATTTACCCTGGCATTATGAATGGCATGTGGGACAATTCTTTCTTTTTCAGGTGAGGCCTGGTTATTGTACCAGGAGAGCGAGGGAAGAGGTTGTAGACGATTATGTGCTCCAGGAAATACTTGCCGATATTGTTCTGAGATGTTTTGTAGTGAACTTGAGGCAGTTGATCAGAGGGGTTGAGTCATCAGGGTTTCTCAGGAAGCCAAATCGATTCTCTTACTGATAGTAACCACCCTCCCCCCCAACACTTTAATAATACGGATGCTTGATGTTGTTGTTTTGTTGTTGGCTTTTTTTAATAACAGGCCTTTTTCACTGAACCCCCAGTGGATTTTTAGGAATCTTCAAATTGAAATTCTGGGATTTTGTTCTAAACTGTAGCTACAGACAGTCTGGGGGAGGCATGTGAGCATGTATTGTGATTGAGTGATTTGGAAGCCCTGTGAATTCGTCTGTCTCTACTCTGCAGAACTGGTGTCTTTGTGGCTTGCCCTGTCCTCGTGGTCCCCTGCTTGCATAGACCACAGGACCTGCTGGGCACACCATGGCTACCTCTGGGCTTGTCCTCGCTCCTTTTGATGGGAAACCAGAGCAGGCAAGAGTGCAAACCAGGTCTCAAGTTGACATTGTCAGAATGCAGCCCAAGTATATAAACAATACAGTGTTCCCCTGTCTGCTAATTTGGACGTAAACACTGGAATACGTATAGTGCTTTTCTTAGCAGACCCACTATATAAACCTGGAGATTGCCTTCCAGAGCTGTTACGAGTGTTGGTCAATGAACTTTTTAATTTACTCATTATTCCCACCCAAGAGACCTGTATTCAATTGGGATCCAGGCAAAATGGGTTGCTCTGTCCCATCTAAGCCATCTGTTTGAACACACATAAGCCATTACTTGTTTTTGCAGATGTTGCAGCTTCTGTTTGATACCCCCAGCCCGTGTTTTAGAGGTAATTGGGGGGCTGAAGGCTGCTGGGAGAAGGGTGCTCAGGAGGCAAGGAAGGGCTGGAACACGGTGGCACCCCGTGAAAGGAGTTGCCCTTTTTGTGGTCTTTGCACGTCAGCTGTCGGCTCCGCTCCAGCTCAGCATATTAGTCAGACTTCACAATCTCTCAAATTAAAAGGCAGAAGTAAAGGTTTTTCAAAAATGCTTTGTAGAGAAAAAGCACAGGAAACAAAATGAGAAATGAAATGAGATCAAGCTTGTAGAATACAGCATCTCTCCACTGTCTTAGTCCAGCATTTTTACAGGGGGGTCTGTTTTGCAGGCAGCTTAACTGCAGGAAGAATGACCAGAATCCCTTAAGACCGATGTTCAGTGCAGTCCGTTGGTAATCACTTTTTGCCAGGCTGTTGCCTACTGTGGACTTTGCTAGAATAACTCCAGCCTTTCACACCTAGGATTTCAAGCGCACAGTCCCTTTAGAGATTTCTCTGTATAAAAAGTTGGCCCAAGAGAGAGTATTTCTTTCCCTCTGCCCAGTAACTGGGTCTGTGATTCACCTGCGGTCAGTGCTCTCCATGTGGTGACTGAATGAAATAGTGTAGCTCAGTCATAGCTCTTGTCTTGCACGATCCTACTGGACACACACACAAATTCACAGGGAGGACTGGGGTTAAAAGTAAGGTTGAAAACCCTGGGCTGCAGAATTGAGCACTGATGGTGTGATCTCCATGTTCTGTCTTCTCAAAGAAACTGAAGTCAAACCATGATTCAGAAATAGGAGAAACCACTTGCTAAAAATGACAGCTAATTACTGTCTTTTTCTGCACTCTGTCCAGCTCTGCTGGAAATGCTGAAAAGAGTATTTAGGTGGATTTTCTTTAGAAAATTAAATGTAAGTGGCGATAACTTGAGTAAATTTTCACATTACAAGCTTTTTGGTGTTTCAGACTCTGGATTGCTCTTAGGGTTGCGGAGTGTATTGAAATACAGGAATTGTTTACTCCTGAGAAATGAGGAATTCCTGCATTCTAAACACAGTTTTGGTAACCAGATTTTGTGGTGTCTAAATAACTCACTGTTCTGGCACTTGCTGAAAAAAGACTTTTTTGTTGTTTTTTCTTTTCCTGTAAAATCAGTTAATCCGTGGATTTCTTTTAGATCATTAGATATCTTTGCAGAGAGATTTAGGTACTAGTTTTTTCACTTAAAGTCAATAAGGTTTCTTGGTGAGGTTGATGCGTGGAATTATCATCGTAGAAAAGAAATGTGGCATCCCTACATCAGTGTTTTATATATTTTGATATGTGCAGTTTGTTTCTGTTGTCTGCTGTCTGATGTTAAACCATTGCAGTGGAAGAGAAAAAATCACGTTTTCAGCATTTAATACAAACTCTTTGACCACTACGGGGAAAGAAAATAATTTCCCAGCAAACAGTTAATCTTACTTGGACAAAATATATCCTTGCAATGCAAAATGTGCACTATTTTTCCAGTTAAATTGTTTAGAAAGCAGAAATTATATCTTGCTATCAAGTAGTAAATTGAAATGTCAGTGCTTTGTTTTGTCCCTGAAACTCTTCTTTGAGCTGAGTCCTTCTGACAAGATACTAACAGTGCTCAGAAAGTTGAAAATCTCTTACTCTGTGAAAAAAAGGACATACCAAATATCAGGGTGTGTTTTAGCTGCCTTTGCTCTCAAGGTACAATTTTATACTCAAAAGAAGTACTATCAATTTTTTTCTCATCCATTTAATGTATTTCCTATGAATTTTATCAGCAGTCCTTTCTTTAGAAAAAAAAAAAAACAGAATAGAAATGCAGTTTTCTGTTGGTGCATTGAAGTAACTGGTAACTGTAGGGTAGGAATCCAAATGCATTTTACTGTCTGCAAGATGTAAATAAAATTGTGTTTGGGTTAAGTTGCCACTTATGGTTTCCCACCTAACCAGAGTCCTTTGTGTGCAGCTCTGGCATGAGCCAGTGTGTTGTCCTGCAGGGGTTACGGCTCACGGTGGCTGCGCTCCAGGTGACGCCACCAAATGGGATACATGGTCTCAGCCGACTTTATGTATCAGAGTGCTTTTTCCTTCTGCTTTTTTCCCCACAAAAAATCATAGAAACGTGAGCTTCTTTCCATATGGATGATTTGAGTTTTTCTTTCCTTCCTGTTTACAGACAAAACTTGCCAATGGCACTTCCAGTATGATTGTGCCCAAGCAAAGAAAGCTGTCTGCGAGCTATGAGAAGGAGAAGGAACTCTGCGTCAAGTATTTTGAACAGTGGTCCGAGTCTGACCAGGTGGAGTTTGTGGAGCACCTCATCTCCCAGATGTGTCACTACCAGCACGGACATATAAACTCATACCTCAAACCCATGTTACAGCGGGACTTCATCACTGCACTGCCAGGTATTTCTGCAGGCAGAGGGAGCTTGCTGCTCCATCTTGGCTTTCAGGAAACTATTCTGCTCTCGCCTACCCTGCTGGAGAGGTCTATTCCAGAGTTAGTTTGCGAAACAGAGGATACCTTTTGAAAGAAAAGCTCTATACTAGTTTGAAATGTAGTAATATTTTATTTTGTATTCCTACTGTCTCTCAAGGCATGATCTAACTAACTTTTTGTCAGAGTTAGGTTGATGGTTAGACTAGGTGAGCTGAAAGGTCCCTTCCAACCTAGGCAATTCTATGATTCTATCTAATACCAACATGGTTTGGTTAGGATTAAATGAAAGCTCATATATGTATTGTAAGGACAATCATCGCAAGCCACAGGGCAGGTAGTTGTACTCATAATGCCCAGAACAATGCATGAATAACGAATATTTTTAAAATTAAAACTACTACTCTTTTTGGTTGCTCATCTGAGGTTTCCCCTTTTCTTAGTTAGATTTTTTTTTTCTCTCTTTCCTAGTAAAATACCTTCCTGAAGCCATCACTTTGATTATGTGTTTATTGCTAATAGGGAATGGAGGACATAAGATTAAAGGATGGAAATGTACTAATTTTTGCGCCTCTGTAGTGCTTTCCATTGAGAATATTGTCCCAGCTGTTCTGAGATGTGGCGCTTGGTGCATCTCACAGAAGGCACACATAAAGTAGTGTACGTGCAGTTTTGTGTTGGCCCGGTCTTACAGATGGGAAAACTGAGGCAGTGGGAGATCAAATATATACAGCAATAGTTTCAGAACCAGACAGAAATTCCTGGCTCTTCGGTCTTTTTTTCAGACCGGTAGATCATACCTCTGTGGATAAATAGATAGACAATTAATAGATTAGCATTCCCATGGCGTAGTTCCTTAGTTTCAGGTGGACCTGAGCAAGAAATGCACCAGGTGTTGTCTCTAAATAACTAGTTGAAGGGAGGAGTTTCTTGCCAAACACTTGTTCTGTTGATGCCTTTGGAGAAGTGCTGAACCCTGACAATTTGTTCGATCCAGTCATTTGATCATTCTTCAGAAGGGATTTCTCAACATGACACTTAAGTTCTAGGGTTTAAAGATGGAAAAAAGCACGTTTAACTGCGAATTGTACAAAGCATAAAGGCACTGCAGGAGTTTTGCTATGAAGTTAAATACGTAGACTCACTGGATTTTTAAGCTCATTGTGCCCAGTAATCAAATGGCTGTTGTGGCATTAAAAAAAAAATCTTAGTTATGCTAAGTACCTGCTTTATGTTAGTTTTTAGTAGTCCAGTGGCAATAATCTCGTGTACTTAGAGCAGCATTATAACTTGTGGAGCTGTTCTGTTTCAGAAAAGCAGAGAGTTATTTTGCAAGTGCATTGGTTTCCCTGCTTTTAAAGTGGAAGTATACATATAGTTACATACACAAATTTTTCCACAAATCTCCATCAAACCAAACTAACACTTCTCATTTGCACTTGCTTAATTTCATCCTACAGGCCTTTTTCTGAAAATTTTGACAAATGATATAAATATTTTCAGAGGCACTCAGAATTTCCTAGCCATACCGTATTTGTTAAGTGTTTTTTTCAGTTACCCAGGAAGCAGCTAATTTTACTTTCTTGGAATGCAGAACAGATAGGAATCGTATCTGAGTATTTGAATAGTTGTGGGAACTGTGTGCTTAAATAATGTATGTGCATCAATTTGCATATTTGCAAAGTGCTGATGTCCTAGTGAATATAGCTCTAAGGGAGAAAATTAATGGCAAGGAATTGCACTGGCGCAGGCTCTGTAGTCTGTGCAGGATGTCCTGAGTATAGGC
Source organism: Rissa tridactyla (assembly GCF_028500815.1). Taxonomy (NCBI): domain Eukaryota; kingdom Metazoa; phylum Chordata; class Aves; order Charadriiformes; family Laridae; genus Rissa; species Rissa tridactyla. The sequence goes on along the minus strand of NC_071471.1, from coordinate 58,222,011 downwards.
AGGTTTCTAATGAGCAGAATGGGTAAGGGCAAGGTAAGAAACTGCCGAGGAAAGAACCTAAAATTTCAAATGAAGTCACATAATCAAAAAAACCCTAAACTCTTTGTATTTTTTAGCTTTCTGAAATTCTCAAGTGTTCGGTATTCTGGTTTCCTTTTTACTCCTTCATCCTCTCTCCTGCTCTCCCCCTCGAGTAAATAAACAATAAAGCTACTTCAAAATCATGAGGCATCTTATCTCTGTCCTCCTAGCACTGTCCCAAAGAATGACCAGAATTAAAGGTAGTTTTAGATCATGAGCACACTTTACTAACATAGAGTAAAATTAGCTCAGAATATTTTTCCCAGTACTTTGGACAGAATTAAGGCTTTTTGAAAAATGCAGCTTAACTGTGTACTTAACAAACTTTGTTCTGTTTCTGAAAAATAAGGGCTCTGCTTAGCATTTCCAAGCTGTTTAACATTTTTTATGAGGAAAGTCATTTTTAAAAGGGTTTCATGTGTGAAATAACTGAAACATTCTTGTTGGTATGGAGGACTGAAGGGCTAATCGTGTTTCACATCGATTTAGCAAAAACTTTTGTAAGCAGAGATTTCTTTTTTTTAGAGAAGCGATGCTTTGTAAGACATATGTCTCTGAGTTGTGCTGTTCCTAAGAAACATAATAATAAAATTGAGTTTGCAGCCAGGATAAAATAGCTCTGCCCTTCCGCTTATCGTAAGTGTGAGAAGAAGAGTCCAAAACATTAGTTATTCCTTCTCTGCGAAGGGTGTAGAATCAATGGCAGAGGATGGCTTACAGTTGTAAAAGTAGGTATAACACCTCGTTGCAGCAAGATCTATAGTGCAGCTACTGATGATCCAGAAAGGGCAGGTGGATCAGAGGCAGACTTGGGGGCGAAGATTGCTGTGCCCCCTTTATGCAGCGTAGCCCTGCTTCTTAAAGCCACCAGTCTCTTCCCCATATAAAAGAATTCGCTGTTGTCATGCTGCTTACATAAAGCCACCAGTAGGGATACAGGCATTTGTAAATGTTCTGGTGGGTCTGTAAATGTCTTTGGGCCCACTGGAAGCAACACAGTCTGGGAAAACAAATATGCTATTTCCACGCTGTGGAGAGAGCTCAGGGCTGCAGGTGTCAAGGTGAGGAAGCAGCGGGACACGATGTCCATGTCTGCCCTACCAAATTGCGGAATTCCTGCAAATTCTAGTTCACTTTCACTAAAACATTGTATCTCTCTTCCCACACATTGCTGTAGAGTCAATCTAAATTTACAAACGCTCTTTTTTTTTCTTTCTTTAAAGAATTTTTTGTAGTGTCTGTGTATATCTTTTCAGATTAAATACATAATAAAGGCTGCTGATGCTTTTATTTTGCAGGTTGACATCTAATTTTGCATCTATAAAGATAAGAAATGTCAGGCCTCTTTCTGCACTCTGTGGTTGTGCATGGTATCATTCAGGTGCTTTTTCTGTGTATGAATGGCAGCATAAAACGTTGGGCAGAATGTCTCACCTAAAGTGTATTAGAAATTTAGGATGTCTGAAAGAAGCGAGAGGCGGCCTGCTGACTTTTCTCGTTTTCATGCATTGGGAGATAATTTTGAGATCTTTCGGTTAACAAAAACAAAGGTTGGGCCTTTTGTATCTGATGAACTCTGATCAGAATCAGCTGACTGCGCCCAGTTTGGGTTTGCAGAAGTATGGACATGTGACTGTAAAAATGCTCTTGCTACTTTTTTTTTTTTCACCCTGTCACAAGCAAGACCTGGTCTTTGAGGCTGTTGTTTTAAAAGCAAGAAAAGACATATTTAACTCTGTCCCAAATGTGAACCAGAGGGAAGATGCATGAAATGCCAATCTGCCACGCTTCCTTTTTGGTTGGTTTGAAAGTTATGCCTGAGGGATGATGGGGTCTAAACTACAACTTTCACAAAGGCTCTGAAATTTGACCGGTGAAGTGAGATAATCTCTCGATGGTGTGTCTCACTTGTGAATTAAACAGCCTCCAACAGAACCTGTATTTGTGCAATATCTCATTTAAAAGGCATCTTATTTTCCTGAAGTCTTGCTGGTGATTAAATTTGAGTGGGTAAGAGCACATTTTTACTGGATACCTCCATCCAGTTAAGAAACGTAGCATAACCTTCCCTGGCCCCCAGCTACGCAGCCTTTACATGGGGCTGCTCGGTGCTAACCAGACAATTGCTTGACGTTGCACTCCAGCCATGTTGAAACAAAGCCAGTCCTGGTATTCACATCAAAAAATATTTGCAAATTGTACCATTTGGGTGCATATTTTTCCTCCACCCACTAAAATAAATGAAACTAGCAAACCTGCTTCACTTTCTTCTTACGCAGCCTCTCCTTCCCTCTCCACTTTCCCTGTGCATCTGCATATCTTTCCCTCCCCCATGTCTAAAGGTACCACTACCCTTCAGGGCACACATTGGGAATATATATTTTTTTCTTCATTACGTTTAAAAGCTACTGCTTTAGCAAAAACAGCTTTTGAGCCGTTGGAACATGAGAACAGCTGTAGCAGTGAGATGAGAAATGGTCCTAATATAGAGAGATTTTGGGGGCTGCGTCGCTGAGTTGGAAATGCCATCCATAGAATATCCCCCTAGTGCTAAAACCCATCGAAATAGATTGGAATGACTTCTTGGATTCTTTATTATTTTTAATGACTTGTTGTGTTATATCCAAAGGAAGTTGGAGAGCACTGTTCACTCCTGAACTTCGCCGCAAATGCTCTTCTGTGCATTTGGTCCAGCTCTGCATGCAGAAGAGTAGATGGAAAGAGAGGGTATCTTTGTGCTATCAAGGGGAGTTGTTTTAAACTCCTTGTCTCCCCAGCAAATAATCCTTTTTTTCTTTTTTTTTCCTCCCCCAGCTCGGGGATTGGATCACATTGCTGAGAACATTCTGTCATACCTGGATGCCAAATCGTTGTGTGCTGCTGAGCTGGTGTGCAAGGAGTGGTACCGGGTGACGTCGGACGGCATGCTGTGGAAGAAGCTCATCGAGAGAATGGTCAGGACAGACTCACTGTGGAGGGGCTTGTCAGAGAGGAGAGGATGGTGAGGAAACTGCATCTTCACCTCTTTTGCCCCCGTTCAGGACAGTAGGTGCTGTGTGTTCCAAACCGTGTTTGAAGAGGGTTATTTAGCACCCTGAAACATCATGCTGGTTCCAAACCTAACAGTTGCTTAAATCAAAAGTCAGAGGCTGGGGAGTTAGGGTATCATTTGTCTATGCGGGCAACATGGGGGCTTTTTCCTCACCTTCCTCATCTGATCACGCTCTTATACCACTGTGACAAGTGAGATGCACAGACTGAGATTTTTACGCCCAGCTGTCATTCGGTTCAAATTAAGAAGCTGTGTATACCCCAGGGGAACACTAAACTAGTCAGCAGTTCGGAGCAGAAGAGCTTTTTTAGGGGTGGCAGTGGGGCAGCATGTGCTATGAATTAGTTGTTTCCTGATAGGTCTGTTTGTTTTCCTCAGCAGATTTTCACTATTAGATATCTGTTTAATTTTCAAACTGGAAGCTGAGGGTAGGTACCACGGAGAATAGGGGACTTTAGAAATGCAGATAGATTAGTTAATAATCATCTGGAATAGCCTTACTACAATGTGGGTCTCACTCAAGTTTGAAGCTGCTCTGTTAACATTTCATTAGAACTTTCCCTCTCAGGGGTATGTCCTTTAATACATAATTTTCTCTTCCAAGGGTGTCCCTAGGATGTTGGCAGAAAGGAAGCTGGGTATGAATATTTCATAAACAAGATAAAAGTGACAGCTCAGGCATTTTGGTTGCTATTAAAAAGAAAAAGATACAGAGTTGCAAACAAAGAGTCCAATTTAAGGTTAATTTTGTTATACTGTTTGTCTCAGGAAGTAAAGGCTAGTAAATAAGGATTATGAAACGGCCTTTAAAAATAAATATTATGTTGATCTGCTTCCAACAGTGTGATGTTTATAAAAAGTGTAAAATAAACACAAGCATGACAGTGGTAACTTTTGCATCCATTTTAGTGCCTTGTTCTCTCCAGGGCTTCTGTTTTCACTCTGTATTGTTGAGGTCACAGTAAGTTCCAAAGAGAACCTTGAGAGGTTTAGTCCCTCCTGTTTCCCAAAGGCAGAGCCAGTTTTCTCTTAAGTCATGCCAGATGTTTGTCTAACTCGTTCTTAAAAACCTTCACTGATGAAGATTCCCCGGGCCATGCCTGGGCAAGCAATTCCACTGTTTCACTAACTTTAATGTTAGAAAGATATTCCTAAAATCTAGTCTGTCTTCCTAGGTACAGTTCGGCACGTTATGTTTAGCCTACACAGACACACAGGACAGTTGCTCATTCTCCTTTTTGCAGTAATCTTTTGCATGTTGGAAGATGATCGTGTTTCCTACATATTGGATGCACTAACTAACCATAATCCTGTGTTTCCTTGTCCTCTTGTCATTCGTGGTTTTCTTTGTTTAGATCCTCCCTGGTTACACTACTCCATTCTTGGAGGATGGTGTAATCAGCTGGGTGTCTTACTTCTTCTGAGGCATCATCAGAGTTGGGTGGTGTGGGAAGCATTGCTTTGCATGCCATATAGAGGACGCTCCATTTTATGCTTTCTGATAGAACATGCGCTTTTTTTAAACCATGGTACAATACTGTTAGAAAACTTCTAGTTATTCTTTCTGTGGAAGTTCTGCTTAGCCATTATTTCTCATCATGCATGCTTGTGTTGTTACTAAGTGGTGAACTTGGCACTTGTCCGTATCAAATTAGATTCTATTTATTGCTTGGTATTTCTCCATTTTGTCAGGAACATTACGAGTTTAATCATGTTGTCCAAAGTGCTTGTAGCTTCTCCTACCTTTAGTATCATTGGCCAGGGAATAAATGCACTCCCTGTTCCATTCTGTCATTAATGAAAATGCTCAATAATGACACATATAGGATAGACTCCATGCGAGATCCCAGTTGACTGTTTGACAGTGCACCATCAGTAAATTGTGCTTTCCAGTCATTTCTGTGTCTACCCTTAAGCTTTTCCAAGATCGTACTTCTCTAACTAAGTCGCGAGAATAGCCTGTGAGAAGAAATTGGGTCAGTTTAACATGGTGTATTCTGGATTGGTCATTGTTGCCTGTTGTTTGTGACCTTGTCATCTTCTAGGCGCTCATCTGATTGATGGTGTGCTCTAGAACACTGCCAAGCTGTCAAAGCTGTCAAAGTTGAGTTGGATGGTCCACCGTTCCCTTGGGTCTACCTTCTTCCCTTTTTTTTCAGTGCAAGAGCTACGTTTGTCTTTTCCCTGTTCTGTGGAACTTTAGCCATTCTCTACACTTTGTCAGAGATCATAGCTGATAGTTCTCCAGTTGCTCCCTCCAGATTTCGGAAATAACATTAGCACTGATCACTAGTCATACAGACACATGACATTGCTGAAAACCAGTTGCAAAATCCTGCTTCTCGCCTCAAAGGACAGGCACCCCCTCTTACTGCACCTCTTCTTCAGGTTTACACTGTGTCCTGGAGGTCACTTTGATACAACAGGAGCAAGTTGTGCCCGGTCTTTCCGATTGCCCTCTGATTAGCTCTGGAAGATACCACTCCAGGCACGGTGGGGTGGTTAAGAGGGGCAGACAAGAAATATCCAGTGTAATTTCATCTCTGCCATATAGAGCTTTATAGCTTAATAATCAGGCCCAGCGCTGTGCATGGCACAAGGAGGTGACTAGCTGGACAGTTCAGAATGAGAGAGAGATGACTGGTGTTATTTGCTTACAGCTCCTCGCTTTGCACATGGGCTGCCTGATTTCAGCATTTGCAGCTCGTGGTTTACAGCAGAAACACCCAGTTCCGCAGCATGGTAGCCTTCACTGACAGCTTGTCGGGCAACAATAAGGGTTATGCAGATTTAGAGAAATATAAAACAGAAGCCCAAAATCTGGGCATGTTTGTGTCCATCTGAATACTTGATTGAATTGGCCAGTCATCAAAACCTGCAAACAATAGTTCCTTTTATCCCAGAGCCACAGCACAACAGCCACTGGGAGCTGTGGAAATTCCAAGCAATCCTGAAGCTGAATTGTAAACAACTGACTCTACATGCAGCAAGGCAGGGCTTATAGGTAGCAACAAGACCTTGAATTAGGTCAGCTGGTAAAGTTGCAAACAACTGACAGCTTTTCAGGCACATAGGCTACCTACCCCAAGTCTTCCAGGATGTGTCCTAGGTATTATTTGTATCTCCAAAGCGGTTTTTGTCTCCCTGGGACAATAATTTTCATTTTCTTGTATGCACTTGCAGACTGGATCACAGTAAATAGGCAACCATCTAGTTAGCGGTTTGCCTGCATCCGTGTGTCTGTTCCTCACGTGTGTTTGTCCCCATACGAGTGGCTGCTGGTCATTGTATTTGAAGACTCAGATGATTGCTCTGTCCAAAGTAGAAAGCACCTTTCTCTCGTGTCGCACTTAAAGTACTTTATTTAAAGAATTATCAAAAATTCCTTTCTTGAGCATTTGTTATTTTATTCTTTAGTCCTGTAGTTTGCTACCACCTTATAACCTAAAAATTTTGGTACGTTGTTCTGATTTCCCTAGTTCAAGTATATCAGGGCAGCTAATGTACAGTCTCTCAAATGAGTTTCAAGGTATACTGTATGGAAAGGACAAGAAAGAAATGTGCTAGGAAGTATTGAACAATTAATTATGCCATAATGGAGCAAGGGAGGGAGAAGTGGAGAGCTGGCCCAGTATAAACTCTGTGCCTCTGATGCCAGGATTACACTCGGAGGCATTTGTGCCTCTCTCCATTTTGTGAGGCATGTTGCCAGGCAGAACAGCAGTTAGTACGCCCATGGTGGGGTTTACTAGCTTCCACACCGTGTTTGGTGGCTTCTTAACTTCAGGATGAGGAATTAAAGTTTTTTACACAGCAGGTAGTGATTGCCATTTACGGATTTTTTTTTTGGAGCAAAAATCTAGCTTGGGATATGAGTATTCCGAATCAGTGTTGAAATGAGGGAGGCACTACAGATGAAGTGTCGCTTACCAAAATATAGTAGTAGCAGTAAAATGTCCATGTACCAAAACTGAAATTGTTCCTGCTAATGCAGATAAAAGCTAACCTTGAATGCATAGTGAGTTTGAGGATTCCTTGTCTTCTTTCATTTTCTTTGTACACTTTATTTGAAAGGTGACCTCTGATATGGGTATGTGTGTTGTGGGCATGAGCAATTCTCACCTCCTATTGAGTTGAATGGGCTCATGTCCATGATAGGTAATATATTTCCCTTCCCTAAGTGACTAGGCACAGATTTTTCATGAGTATTTCGGTGTCAAAATGCAACATTGACATGTTGCAGGGCAAACAAACAAGAAACCACCCCGTGTTACTGAGTAAATGAGGTTTGACTATGAATCTATCTGTGCTTTTCAACAGTGGTTACCCATTTGTAAAATGCCAGGAGGAGCGTTCTCCAAAATGCTGAAACGTGATTTGTGTTCAGTGGAAGTGTTCTTTGTCTTCCAGGGGACAATATCTATTTAAAAATAAACCTCCTGATGGGACTGCACCACCCAACTCCTTCTACAGAGCACTTTACCCCAAAATTATACAGGACATAGAGGTAAGAAACAGCTTCCAGATGTGGTGGTGTTTGATGGTTTGGTTTTTTTTAATCTCCCTGATTTATTCATCATGCTGAAATTCTGAGAATATTTTGTTCGAGTGAAATATTTTGTTAAATCTGGTGTGTCTGTGTTTGTCAGGAGTTTGTAGATCTGGGATAGTTAAATAAAGTTCCAGGCTTCGCTGCTCCTTTAGAAGAGAGAGGATGAGCTGGATTGTTGAATGAGATGTTTGCAGATGCCATCTAACGCCTTGCACGTCAGATGTCACAGCAGCACCTTACCATCTTCATTTTCTCTGTTCCACAGTACTTTGCTCCACCCAGTGCAGATGAGACCTATTAAAATGTTACGGGGAGATACCAGGACCTGAGCCAGGGAGAAAGTGCATTCTAAAGACTGCAATCCTAAGACCCAGGGAAACAAGAAGCAACTGAGCATGGCTGCTTTGTATCTAGTATGAGCCAAACGCCATGTTCTGGTAGCTTCCTAATGGCAAAAGCGGTGCTCAGGCACTGTTGCGACAGATTTGTATAAGCACTTAGCTAGAGCTCAGCTGAGACTTTCTCTTCAGTTGTTTAGTTCTTGAGTCACAGGGGGTTAAAAGGTTGGAGATAGAAAAAAGCTTTTAAGTCACTTCTCTCTCACCATTCCAGATAACACAAATGAGTTTAGCCATGATATGTTTGCCAGGTTTTGGTCCATTTAATTGATTTTATTATGTGTGTTACGTCTTCTAGTCTACTAGAAAGCTGGTGTGTCATTGTCTGGTCCTGATTGCAGGAAAAAGTGTGAAGAAAAGTACCTGCTGTCTTCTCAAATAAGCAAAAAAGGGGGGAGATAGTTCCATGCTTTATTTTTACTTCTTTTTTGTCTGCTATCTCTCCTCAAGACAATAGAGTCAAACTGGCGGTGTGGAAGGCACAGTTTACAGAGGATCCACTGCCGAAGCGAGACAAGCAAAGGGGTTTATTGTTTACAGTATGATGATCAGAAGATAGTAAGTGGCCTACGAGACAATACTATTAAGGTGAGAATGCTCAAAAATGGCATACTGAAGGCATGCAATGTCTATGCCATAAATAATAGCGTCCTAATTTCAGTGACACCTACTCAGTCTCTTGTTAGTAACCTAGCCTGCTCCTTCTCCCATCTCACACCTGCACAACATGAATACCTCTCTTATCTGGCAAGAGAGACCCTGTTTTCTTACAGACAGACTTCACTAGCAGAGGTTTTTGTCCATCAGTAATTACAGGCTGTGTAATTACTGTGCCCTGTACCCTGATGAGAAGAGTAAAACCAAAGTTCATAGTAAAGCCAGTAATATCAAAGATATTAATGTATTGCACCAAAGAGCCTGTAGAAGACTACAGATGCCACTAAAGATGTTCTAACTGCACTATGGATGATGTGTTGTAGTAAAAAACAGACCAGTCAAACCAGTAGGTGCTGAAAGATGAAAACCTTGCTGAGCTGTCTGGTTTTGAATGTTTGCTATCGTAGATCTGGGATAAGAATACATTGGAATGCAAGCGAATTCTCACTGGACACACGGGTTCTGTCCTGTGCCTCCAGTACGATGAACGGGTGATCATTACTGGATCTTCGGACTCAACAGTCAGGTGCGTGCATATGATTTGGAGCTTTCTCTTTGCCTCTAAGATTTTAGCCTTGCAAGCTACTGAAATGATCTCTTCTTAAATGTGTGCTGTTCATTCGGTTCCATGAAGTAGTTCAGCATATTTGTTCAGGAGTGTACTGTCCTTGTTTATCAGATGTCCGTACAAATGGCTGTCAAGGAGAAATGAGAATCTAAGCAAAGGCCAGTCAAGGTCAAGATGACTTAGGAAGGCCATCTGGCATTTCACCAAGGTTTTGCATGTTTTGATACTCCCTGATAATGTTTTAAATTCTCTCAGAATAACTTTTTAAAAGTCGGTTGAAGTTTTTAAAGCAAGTTTGAAGGTTTAGTCATCCAGTGTCACTTAATTTTAACAAAAGATGTATGACACGATCTCCCGTGGCTTTTAATTAAATTTCAGCATGATGTTTCTTTTCATTCAGTCTTGCTAACCTTGCTTTCCTTCCAATCTCCAGCAAAAGGCTGGACACCTCAAGTCAGCACTTGTGGTGCATGTTGTGCAGATGTGACGTCCACTAGACATATTACGGGATCTCAGACCTGCAGTGTAAATACAGGCACATATCAGTTAGTGAATTGCAATATGAACTTGGATGTGAAGGAGCAAGTCTGTCTTCTCCATGTTGTTATGTATTCTCTTCTTGTCAGAGTACAAACAATGCCCGCGCAGTGAAGTTACAGGCAACAAAAGGCTGTGTCAGTGGCCTTTTCTGAAGCTATTAGCATGCGTTCCTATGGCTGCAAGCTCCTCGTGGTTATCACCGTGCTTGCATGTAAACTACCACTGTTAAGCTAATAACCATTAAATTTAGTTCCTGATGTGTGTTGCATGCAGTCTTGTATTACTGCTAGATTTTGGGGTCCTACCATTATTAAGAATCCAGAATTTCGGCAACACCACCTGCCTGGAGACAGCGTGGGAACTGCACTGTGCTAAACAGGTCGCAGAAGAGAGGCTGATTTCTGTAACAAGCGCTATCCATATCCATATCAGGCCAGGCAGGCCAAATTGCAGACTGGCTACTTGCCCAGAAATACTTTGTTTCCCACTGTATCTATAAATGTTTGTGCAGACCCCAGAGGCACATAGGATGCATCACTTTTATCCTTGGGTCTCCTCAGGAAGAGGGGCTTCATCCAATAGACAGTACAGATGGGCTCTTAATGCTTCTGAGATCTCAGGGATGCACTTGTCCAAAGAAGTCAGTAGGTCTCCAGCTCCTGTTCAGTTTGGCAACCCTGTCTGCAAACTGCTCCTATGTTAATGGCTCAGGTCTTTAGTCTGTGAATTTTCCTCCTTTGCATTTTGTAATTGGAATGTAGTTGTCTTTCTCATTTATAGTCTATAAGTTGCTGCACTTCAGCCTCCATAAGTTAGAAAATAAGACATTAGAAGTCTTTCTCACATCGTGCCTTTTCTTACTGCGCACCTTATTGGCGGAGGAAGATTTTAACTTCTGCAACGCCTGATGTGCCTGATGATACAGCCATTTTCTGCTGTCACATACTGTATCTGGGACACAAATGTGATAGTGTGAAAAGAAATCTCTTTGTGGAGAGTAAAAGAAGTTTGCCAACAGAATAGCCCAAAAGAAACATTTTTAAGCCTTAAAATCTTCATTTCAAGTCCTAGAAGTTCTGTATGAAGCCTTTGTCTAACTTCCATCTTAAATTATCTTTCAGCTGAAGCAGTTGGTTCCACTAACATTAAATTGACATAAATGCTCTGTCTTAATTTGGGTATTCAGCACATTCCTGGGATGTGGCTGTGTACCGGATGCACTGCAGGGTAAATGCAATTCCTGGTGCAACTTGTGACAATTACTTATATTTGTTTGAAAAGCATTATCTTGTCTTCTGCTTCTGCTTTGAGTTGATAGTCCTGTGAGAGGGGTCAAAAATTTAACCCGTCACTGAAGTTGCTTCTCCACAGGTCATGATGAAGTACTCATTGACTGGAAATGGAGTGTGTGGTAGGCTGACAGAACCAGGAAACATCAGTCTTTAAGGCTATCAATCTCATACCTTTCCTCAGCACTAAATTCCCTTAATTAAAGAACGCTTTTTTCCTGGATGGGTTATTTTTATGGTGTTAACTGCATTGCAGGGTTTTTGGCTGCTGGACTGTCTCGATGTATGCATAACCAACAGGTTTATATAATACATCTTTTAATGAACTATTTAACAGATGTAGATATAACTTGTGGTGGTTGATTCTCTAATATTGCTAGAGAGTCAATTACCCCTCCCCATCCCTCTCTTGCTCTGCAGAAAATCCACTGTACAGTTTTCTAACTCTCTTCTCTCTGGTTTGAAATGTGAATCTTTAGGGTGTGGGACGTGAATGCGGGCGAGATGCTGAATACGCTGATTCACCACTGCGAAGCAGTACTGCACCTACGCTTCAATAATGGCATGATGGTGACATGTTCCAAAGACCGTTCCATTGCCGTGTGGGACATGGCTTCACCAACAGACATCACCCTGAGGAGGGTGCTAGTAGGGCACCGAGCTGCCGTCAACGTAGTGGACTTTGATGACAAGTACATTGTATCAGCATCAGGTGACAGAACTATAAAGGTGAGGTGTTTTTATTTGCAGCGCTGGGCTATTTAATAACCAAGAGCAGTGACCAGACAGGGAAGATGGTTCTTGTCAGTTATCACACAGATCTTCCTTTAGAAGTTCTTCCGGCTGCTCATTTCCACTTGTTCCTCCTCTGTTGAGCTTGCACAACTTATTTACAGACCTCTATGGCAAATCAGATCCAGGTACAGATGTAGTTGAAAAAGGACTTTTTTTAATGTGTTCTTTTTCGACTTGACCGCTCCCGTGATCAGTTTCAGCATCAGTCACTCAAACAGTTGTCAGAGGGCAGCATGGGGGCAGAAGTGAAGGTGAGTGGATAGGAGTCACTTAAGTGCTACTGCTATGATCCCAATTTGCAGCATTAAAACTGAGGAAAATCAAGATCTTGTGTAGACTAAATCATAGCCCAAGAGTGCTAAAGCCTGATATTGGAAGCTAATGCTCATACGGTGTGGCAAAAATCTGTGTACTGTGACCCAAGCTGCTAACAGTTGCAGACTATAGTCACAAGTCATCAAGGGGTAACTTTCCCAGTCTTAATGATAGCATCTTCAATTAAGAGCATTCTGGATGCACCTTTATATCATACAGATACCAGCTTTTATTAGTCTCTTCTTAATAATTTTGTCTCTGTGTGGTTCCCTCCCCCCTTCCTGTCACAGGTATGGAACACTAGTACCTGCGAATTTGTGCGCACCTTAAATGGCCACAAACGAGGCATTGCATGTCTGCAGTACAGAGACAGGCTAGTAGTGAGCGGCTCTTCAGATAATACTATCAGGTGAGAGACTATCAGAGTTCTGTGCAAGCACGTTGTCTCCGATTCCCTGGGATGCGCAGAGGTTAGGCAACTGAAGTGCTCTGTACCCTTGTCGTCCTTGAAATATGCTTTCTTTGGTATAGAACACTGAGAACTACTGGAAAGAGATATTAGAAGTCTGTTTTACTGTGTTGTCTTTCATCCTCTATATCTCAGGAGTCCCATACTAATCAACAAGTTGCATTGCTGTGACAATTCTGGTGTATGAAAGAGCTGGCAAGTACCACTTTCTATGATGTCCTCTTGTGATATTTTAATTGGGCTATGTGTCTAGTTAAAGGGGTCAGATTTGCAGTAAGAGGCATTTAATCCTCTGCAGAAATCCTCCTGGGCTCTTGCCAAGCTCTTCTTGTGGTACTTGGCACCTGGTTAAGTTTGGAACAGCTGGTTTAGAGCATGAAGTTCAGTTTGCTGCCTTTTGCACTCCTCCAGCTGCCCTGGTTGCAATCTGAGATTTAACTCCTTGTATCAGGAGCCAGGATTTCTCCCTACATCCTGCAGCTGCTGGCAGAGGGATGTCGCACTAATCTCGGGTGTGTGGAGCGGGCTTGAATAGTAGTGTTCATGACATAGTGAAATGTCTCTGTCGTGCAAGCAGCAGTAAGGGTAATCTCCCTTTGCTCTTTGTCATTGCTTTAAATAATTGTCTGCCTCCTGATGAAAGCTGGACAGCGTAAGCAGAAACCCTTCACTTCGCGTGTCAGTATCAGTGAGAATGATTCGTGCGACTGTTTGCCTGTGAACTTTGCTTGCAACATGCTGCCTCTCCCAGCTTTGCATTCCGTAGGAAAATGGTGGTCCTTTGGTTGACATCACCAGGTCATTGTGCCAGGTTTTAGTATAGGGCTGTCTGAGACCATGACCAAGAGAGCTGGAACTCTCTCTCTCTTAATCAGGGCAAAAGGTATTATGGGCATTGTGTAAGAGGAGCAGCACTTACACATGGTGAGAACTCCTGCACTTCAAATAGAGAAAAATAACCCTCTGCAATTGTACTATGAAACTTGGTCTCAGAATTAGAGTAAGAAATAGTTAAATATTACAGCAGTTAGGGAAGGATCTAAAATACTACTTGCAATGCTAATAAAAATAAATGTCAAGATAGTGATAACGCTAAAGAGGAATACAGTTACTTTTATGCTTACATTGGACAAAATCCCTAGTTGACAGATAAATTGTGCTAGAATTTCAGGAATCTTGGCAGTGAATCTTAATGGAAGTCAAGTTTGGCAGCTGTGTGGGCAAGGCACAAGACTTACCTGGTCACATTGTTTTCTTCCGGCCATTAGCAGAGGGCACAAGTCAGTGGAAGGGTGATTAAGAAAGGGCAGGTTACTAAGTCATCCTTATGGGTGGCATGGTGCTTTGTATGTTTGATTTTAATCCACTGTAAAATGCCAGACATTGTGTGTTGGCCTTTAGTAGAGGCTGCCTCCTGATGCAGAATTTGAAGTTCAGCATTCCTCAGCTGCAGGGAAACTTTTTTCCAAAAGATGACTCTGATGTCTAGTTTTGCAACTGCAAATGTAAGGACATGTGAAGTAGCTGAGTAATCAATATCTTTCTTCTATAGGGAGACTCCATGTATAAAAATTATTTTAGCTTTGTTTTAGGTCAGAAATTTCACCAGGGCGAGAGGACACAGCTACATAGGCATCGTTATCATTGTGCCTATTTCTATCTGGTAGAAACTGGTCCATCAAGTTTAATCCAATCACTTCAGTATTTTATCCTCTGTGGCTGAAGTTCTTAATTGCTACAGACAAGCATGGTATAGAAAAGAGGGGAGGGGAAAACCCATAATTTGGAGCAAGAAAATAGAATCAGACTATATCATCTTGGGTTAGTTTTTAAATGAGCTGTTGATTTGCATTCAACCTCCAGTGTGTTCACACATGGGCATCTGATACTGGACTGTTCAGGCGACAGCATTCTCTCTAGGAGATGCGGATTCAGGCTCACCTGCCTTCTGCACATCTTCCAGCTCTGCCAGGACTTCAAGTGAATTAAAGACTGAGATAATTGCAGATCTCCCTTTACTTCCAGAAGTTCTCCCAAAGCTATAGGAATGAAGAGTGGTAGCGGTTGTGACTGCGTACACTTCATAGTGATTTTCTTTAGTTCATTCTCAAGCCTTCAGAGTAGTTCTCTTACTATTTGGTCCTTTGACTATTTAAAGAAGTAGAAATTTTAAAAGGCTATCAAATCTGGGACGTACCCTTGGCAAGATTCTGCTCTTACATAGCAGTTATCCCTTTTATACATGAAGGCCCTAGAATCTCTTCTAATCCCATTCAGATTCAGGTAAAACCTGAAACTGGACCTGAAAATACAGACCTGAATTAGTGTGATGCAGCCTCCCAGAGCTGCTGGCAGTCTTAGGATTGATGGCAAGGAATGGAAACACATGGCATGAAAGTTCCTGGCACAAGATTGCTCTTCAGACCTTTCTGCACTAGTTCATTTCTGGCACTGTCCATCCTCTTTACAGTCCTTGAGAGACTTTATGCTGTCTGACCAGCCAGACTGCCTTTGGCTGACCTTTGCCATGGAGTTGCTTGCTCTGACCTTGACTGGTGTGCTGGTACTCGTGGAAACTATTGAGATCTTCACAGATTCCTGAAAGATCAACTTCATGGGTTGAACAATCACCTTGTCCTCCTCATTGGCCTCAAATGCGGGAATAGACGAATCCTTTCCCAGTTCTACAGTAACGGAAGAGTTGTTTGTTCCTCTGTTGTCCAAAGCGAGAGCAGCTTGTCGTGGTAGGACAGCTGCAATCATTATCCACCAACCTTGGACACACATCCACTGGGTTTGCCCTGTTGCCTGGGGGACCTCAGGAGTAAAATGTGTGGGGACAATTTATCTCTTTCTTTATCCATCTCTTAAGGAAAAGTGACCTGACCCCTCGGCAGCTGTGCTGCTTCGAGATGTGTCACCCAGAGAAATTCCATGAACCGCCCATATTTCTCACTACTGGGAAGTTCATATCATCCTGAACGCTAATTGAATGAGTATTTAAGAACACTCGTGGCTGCATTCTTTCAGCTGTGTGTCAGGGAGCCACAGCAGATACTGCTGTGAAAAGATTCCTGTATGAGCAGAGCCTGTCTCAGCCAGAGGTGGAACACGTCAAAGAATTTCAGTTCTTGCAGGCAAATAAACTTTCGTTATTCATGGTGATTGGAAGTCATGTCAAAGAGCTGACAAAAGTATGGAAAGCAAATAGACTTACTTCATAACTGTTTCGAGCGTTTCTTAAATATTTTTCAAGGTAGTGTGTAAGTGTAAAAAATTATGTATTTTAATTTATTCTCCATGCTAAAAATCCTTCACAAAGCCCAAAACTGTGGGATATTTACAGTTGAGAGAATAACGCATTGCTGGGTCTCTTACTGGGATAAGATACTGTGTACTGGTTTTTGGTGCCAGAACTTTTTTAAAACATTGTATTATTAGAAACAGTTATCAGAGAGCTACAGGAATTATTTGAGAGCAAGAAAGAAATGCATTACAAAATAATAAACATAGAGTGCCCTTTTTAGCTTATGCATAAGGTGCCTAGATTACAGCATAAACATACCTTCAGTGGGAGAAATGTCAAATAAAAAGGGCTTGTTAATTCTTGTACCTTGTGTTGATGTCTTAATTTGCCTGATGGTCGTCTCCAAATCAGAAATAGGCGTGTGGGGGTACAGAAAGGGGCGCATGCTCTGTAAAGGTGATCATACCCTTTGGAACAAGCTGCCAAGGGGATTGGTATTTCTCCCTCTCTTAATGTCTTAAAATCAAGGCAGGATACTTTTATGAAAAATCAGCTTCAGTAAAATAAAGTTAGGAGGCTCACTGGGAAGATAACTGGGAGGTATCCTGCGTTACCGGAGCAGTAGATAACTAGACACAACTGGTCTTACAGTGTTTGGATCTCTGACTTATTTCCCATGTGATACTATAACATACCAGGGTCATGTTGAAAAGCATGCATCCGCTTAACAGCGAGAAAAGAAGTGGTGAATGTAGTTTGTTTTGTATCGTTTCATCGTAATCTTTATTTCCAAGTTTCTATTAACTGCAAGCAAAAACCAAATGTTTCATTGCAACGGTCAGATGTTCAAAAATTCTCAATGCTTCTTTATGCTCTCTTGCAGGCTGTGGGATATCGAGTGTGGGGCATGTTTACGAGTACTGGAAGGCCATGAAGAGTTGGTGAGATGCATACGCTTTGATAACAAGAGGATAGTCAGTGGAGCATATGATGGGTGAGGCTGTCAGTGCAGACAATACCTTGTCTGTCTCAGTGTCTCACATCCCACTTTGCTGTATCATCCTCATAAATATTAGACTCCTTGTCTGTCATACCAAGAGGACCTTTGCATGGCCAGTAAATCAGGCCCACGCTACGATGTATACCTTTTTCTCATCCTTTGAAATAAGTCAGTGTGATTTGATGTGTGTGGTCCAGTTCTTTAGCTTATAAGAATATCTGACCGACTCAACCTGAAACCTCTCCTAGCTGAACCACTAGTAAGAACAATCTTTCCCATCTGTGGTTATGTCTTCTGGACCGTTTGCCATTGCAGACTGGGCGTCTGCACTCCCACGTGTTTCTGTTAGTTATTACCACCTGCTTTTTATATGTTTTACTTCATCGACATCATTTTTTTTCCCATTAAGCTCTGTAAGCTTTACCAAGGGGAAGTGCAAGAACCAGGTCTCAAGAGCAGGGTTGCTGTAATTTTCCTTGAACTGGTGTATTAGCTAAGCTGTACTAACAGTTAATTTTTTCTGTGAGCACTCTTTTCGCTTTAACAGAGCCGTGGTGTTTGTCTATTTTTTCACTACCAGGAAAATTAAAGTATGGGATCTTGTGGCTGCTTTAGACCCTCGTGCTCCAGCAGGGACCCTCTGCTTGCGAACCCTTGTGGTAAGAGCTTTCGGTAGGGGTGGTGTAGGGGACAGAAAAGTGTGCTTGATCGGGGCTATCTTGAGCCATGAAAACTCAAGTCAGCTTAGCCCCAGTCTACAGGATCTAGAAATCATTTCTAGAGGTCTGGTTTCCTTGGGTGTCCAACTTTTTCCTTAATGTTGCAAGCTGTAAAGCATTAAAAGTTAGAACCTGTGGAGTTTTTGCTTACTTTTTAACAGTTTTGTTCTGTGATTTGAAGTTAATAACTAAATCAATTTTTAAGACTTGTCCTTGGAATCCATGTGCCAGTGGGTTTACATTAACCTGTGTGTACCTGATGATGTAGTAATAAGTTGTCTGAATTGTTGTCATGAAATTTCTTAAAGAAAATTAGTACATTCCAAATTCGAGGAACAAGAACAAAAACACCCTCGGGATTGCTTTCAGCTGGCTTTTGTGTGTTTAAGGAAAAAGCAGGTAAGGACTGGAACAGACAGTAAAATTGCCTTGTCCTTAAACAGCAATTACTACTTTCATGCTGTCCATTGGTATTTAGTGCAGGTCTGATGATGGCGTGGTTAAAATGTCATTGTGTGAGCGTTAACAACATTCACAGTCATGCTTAATAGTGGCTCTGCACTGGTCTTATAATAATGTGAGAAAGTTGTGAGAAAAATGGCAGTACAGCCAAGGTCGTGGGATGGTTCCTGGAAGCATTCCTCCATCACATTCACCCCAAAGAACTTGCACTGTTGCTGCTCTGACAGCACTTGCCCTGGGGGTGAAGGAAGATTTCAGTCTAGTACCAAATTGCCATTGAAGAAGTACTAAATTTATTTATTTTTTAGATGAGAAATGTTTGAGTAGTGTTGGAGTTGGTGTATGTTAGACCTTTTCCTGCTGCGGCGTGTGACTGTAGTCTGTGCTCTAAACCAAGCCCATGCTGAGGCTGTCTGATTCTCTAAAAGCGTGGTTACCTCTCACCAGCTGAGCTGTGCTAGCTGACCTTCTGCATGCTCATCGACCACCTGAATTGCTGCTGTTGCTGTAGATTTCGCTGAAGTAGTTTACTTCCCATTTGGTGCAGGCTGTGAGGGTTACTGCGACTCAGCTGACAGGCAGTCGATCATTAAGCCATGCTAACTCTTTTCCAATCACGTATTTGGACCATAAGCTGCGGCGTAAGAGTCTGTGAGAGCCTTGGATGCCTGCAGGTACTATGTTGAAAAACCTTCTTGTTAGCCAAATAGAACTGCAAATAGTTTCATGGCTAAAATCCAGAAAAAAACCTTTGTCATCAGCCACCCAGTTGCAAACTACGGCACAACTCTGTGCTCATGAGCACATATCCTGAGAGTCTAAGACTTCAGCTTGGTATTAGCAGTGTTCCTGCTCCAACCTGAGACAAATGTGTGCCTAGTAACCTGTAGGCTTAATTTAACTGGTGTGATTTCCTCTGCATTTTCCAGCAGTGGACAGCCAAAGTGCCCCAGCTAATTATATTATAAATCAGAAGCGGTGGGATGGAAACACTGTAGGAATCTCAACACATGGATACTCATAAATCCCTGTTTGATAGCGATGGAGGGGGCCAGAAGGGGGGGGGCAGAGGAGGCTGTTGTGGTGCTTTTAGGACTTTTCATGTTTATGACAACAGGGCGTCCTTATACCCACTTACCCGTGGTTTGGGGTTTTTTTTTTTCCTTCCCTCGGCCTCCAAAATTAAACCTGGCTGCACAATGAACATCGTGAGTCTCCTGCTGCTCGTGTTCAATTTTCAAACAGTAGGAGGAAAGTGCACAGATAACAAATGCTCGCTGCATGCCAGGTCCCTTCCAGTTTTGTCTTCCGTTAGCTGGAACAGTGGCCACATGAATTTGACAGAAGCTTTCCAGGCACAGAAGCAGCACACAGTTCAGCTTTCCTTGCAAGGTTCAGGTCCTTGTGGCCTCAACTTAGGGTGTGCAGTCTGCTTACTGCCACTGCAACAGCAAAGGGCAGGTGCTGTGTGGAACTTCAAGGGGAACCTTCCTCAGCCTACAGTGACTGGGAGAAAAAAAAGGAGTTTTGGAATCAGGCTTTGGAAGTACCTCTCTGTCTGTTCTTGGTGTCTCTGTGAGTAGTCCCTCAGTGAATCTGACTGCCATAGTGAGATTTTTTTTTAGCAAGAACTTCATAGAATCACAGAATGGTTTGGGTTGGAAGGGATCCTAGAGATCATCTATTTCCAACGCCCCTGCCATGGGCAGGGACACCTCCCACTACATCAGGTTGCGCAAAGCCCCATCCAGCCTGGCCTTGAACACTTCCAGAGGTGCCCCATTCACTTACTCTGCCCCTTCACTTACTTCACTGCTACAACACAGACTCTGGAAAAACATTACTCTTTGGAACAGGTGGGAAGAGAGAAACCCATAAGGTGTTCTTAAGACAAATTTGAGTTACGGTTAGAAGATCAGAAAGGTTCCAATTACTGCGCCTTTTAAAAAATTTATCTGAAAAATAGAATCTGACTTCTGTGTGTGTGTATTTTCAGTTAATTTTAATTTTAAAATGCACAGTATCACTTTAAAGCAGCTGTTGTGCTTTGCAAACCGAGCTGTATTTTTGTAGCCCTGTGCCGTAAGACAGAGGCTTCTCATTTAGTAGTTAACAATTTTCTTTTGTCTAAATATTTGAGAAACCTGTATTTTCAGTACTAAAATATTTTAAAGCATGGGCTTTTTCCTGTCCCTAGGCCCCTTACAACATGTGAGCATTAAAGAGAAATATGTATTAATAGAAGAGATAGGGCTCACTCTACTTGCATGGTTTCTGTTCCTTTCTGACCGAGAAGGCCACTGCTCACTCTTGCAGTAGCATAAGCACCCAAAAAGAATAAGCAACACAAAAGGGAAAGTATAGTGGATTTGCTCTGTGATATCCAGGATCTTGCCATTACCGCCTGTTAATTACAGTCTGAACTCTTGCCAAATCGTTGTGCCATTTCCACTCAGCCTCAAAGCAGAATGCAAACTGCCTATAAAGAATGCCCTTTCTAGTTCATATTTTTAGAACTGCTTAAGAGGAATTATTACTGTGTCACTGGACTTTACAACAGGCTCCTTAGTGTCCTCCAGTATTAAGCTCGTTCCTCTTCAACGGTGGCAATGGTGCCAAGTCTTGAATGCAAAGTTCTCATCTTTCCCTTGTAACCTACTGCATCTGAAAATGCTGTGATTTTGGGAGAGAATTTCACCATGGAACAAAGAAGACGGTATCAGCCTCAATAGACTGAATTGTGTGGAGGAGGGAGCGAGGTTTGTTCTGCAGAGTGCGTGTCCAATATTGGGATTAAGGAGTAATGGGATGACTGTAATGTAAACTTCCTGCGAGCCAAGTACTGAGATATGGCAAACCCTTTTCACTGACAGCGGGCTTCATTTACGCGATGTGATGGTGATGCATAGTACGTCATGTGGGGTTTACTGACAATGTGACACTGGAATCCAAGCCCAAGTTCATCTTCCCTGCTCCATCCCAGGTGCCAGCAAGTTTGTGAAGTAACGTGCTGTCTCTCCCACTTGCATTTAGGAGCATTCTGGAAGAGTCTTTCGACTTCAGTTTGACGAGTTCCAGATCGTCAGCAGCTCGCATGATGACACCATCCTCATCTGGGATTTTCTGAATGACCCAGCTGCCCAAGCAGAATCCACTCGTTCCCCGTCCAGAACATACACCTACATCTCAAGATAAATAACACTACACTGTACCTCACACTCGCACAGGTAAAAAATAAAAAAAAATTAAAAAGAGCCTCAAAGGGGGCACTGGATGTAATGTGAGCATGCTGTGTGAATAACTAGCTGGGTCTATCAATATTTCTCATCTTGGTTTGACAGTAATTACAGTGTCCTGTAAAAAGACAGGAATGGTTTTGATACCTTAGAATAGGGACTTTATTTTAGGATTTGTGGCATGGGGTGCCTCTGAGTTCCTCTGAAGAACTCCTCCTCCTCTGTCCATCATCATCAATAATTAAATCAGCTATCACTGCTGTCCAGAAGGAAGAGGGTTTCTGCAGAGCGAGTAGAGCAGCTGCTGCCTAACAAGGGGATGCAGATGGCCTGACCCTGGGCAGTTGTCACCAGGCAGGAGGGTTTTGCCAAGAAGCATCGGCTTTATTCCCTCCCTGTGAAGTGGTGACCATTCTTCTCACTCTGCAGCAAGCTGATTCAAGAGAATAGTGTGGCTAGGGGAGGAGACACTGAAGCACAAGCCCAGGCAAATGAAATCGAGATGCATCAGCGTGCAAAATCATTTACTGATAGGGCCTAGCCCTCATTCTCTCTAGCACAGCATGGGCGTTAAATTGTTCATGTCAGACCCTGGCTGGTTTGCTCATCACCTTACCCTTTTGTCTTGGCCAGCACAGTGTGGGGAAGACATAATGTTTTGTATATTTGGATCTGTTGTAGAGTGGATTTAATGTATATGAGTGGAGTGGGATAGCATGATTGCCCACTTTGGTGGGTACATGCACCATTACTGTTAGTAGCTTGAGAAAAATGGCAGAAAAGCTGACAGGCTTCTGCAGGGTGGGTGTCCACAGTGACCTTTTCCCATGACAATGCTCCATCATGGGGACATCCTGTATCCTGTTTGATTGGTAAATATACAGTGATGCTCCGGAGCTGTCAGATCAGCCATCTTGATTTTCTCAAACACTCTGGTCAATCAAGATGTTCTTCTCAATCACTAAAAGGTTTAGTACGAAGGGGGTTTGTTTGGTTTGTTCTCTTTTTTTGTTCCCAGGACTCATTTAAGCTGCAGTATTTAAATTATCTGCCAATGCCAGGACAAAAGAACTATCCACGTAACCAATACTTGCTGAAGAGAGAGGCTCTCAGACTTGTTTCTGGAACAAAGTTGGCATGCGGTTGATCTCAGACAGGGTCTACTCAGCGCGGCTGACTGCTAAAGTGCTGCTATATCAGAAGATTACTTTTATCTTTCATGAACAGTTAACATTTTTAAACCTTCCCATCCCTTTCCTCCCTTGTCCCCCCTCTTCCTGTTCACTCCTCTTCCCTTTACCCTGTTTGGTTCCCCTCCAAACCCAGTCACAGATGTCCTATGAATATATTTAAGATGTTGCCAGAATGTGTTGCTTTGCTGTTAAGCAGAAGACTTATAGCCACAGTGCACCCTGCTGAGAGTCACTTCAGAGTGGGTGGGAAGGAGGCTGCTGCTCTCAGACTGAAATCAATATCCATTGCTAGGCCTTTGAAAAAGCATTCAGCTCTGAAGAGCAACAGAAACGCTTATAACAGCCAGACCAGCCTGCCCCCCCACCCCTCACATCCCTGCGGCTTTTGGCTGTTCTGACTGCAGACCTATTTTTTGTGGAGAGAGGACCCTTGAAATTTGACTATTATGAGCCAAATCTATCTCTTTCCTCTCCTGCCTGCTCTACTAACCCTTTGGAAGCTGAATGTGTATTGTAGTCTCCCTTAACATCTGCTTGGCTGGGGAATGCTAGTCAATGAAAAGTTAAACTCTCTTCTGCCAAAGTCCCAAGCATGATGGACTGGGGCTGAGATCCCGTCCAACCCCACCCCAGCTGAAATGTTGGCCCAGGGCAGTATTTCTGTAGCAAAGGGAGTGTCTGTACCATCTTCCTTCTGCTGTTCTCCCTGAAGACAGTGTGTTGCTGATGGCTTACGAATCATTCTGTAAATTGGAGGAAGTTTGGGGCTGGGGTGAGGAGGAAAGCTGGACATTGCTCCTTTCTTTCCATTCCTTCTCCCTTCAGAGAGGCTGTAGCTGGGTGCTGGAAGAGGGAGCTGATAAAAACCTTGTGGAGCTCTCAAGATGGAGCCACCCTAGAGTGGAGACACTACACAAACACTCTGGCCATGACAATAAGATTTTGCTCACGTGAGCACCACCAGGGCACAGTCCCCTGGTGATGGGCAGATGGGTAAAATGGGTATGGCCATGAGTACAGTCAGTACAGTTAGTGGCTCCAGGCCAGTTGTGCAGCATTTCTGGGTCTGGCCTGGCTAGAAAGCCTTCGGAGGGAGAGCCTTTGGTGTGCTATGTGCATGCTGCATTGCAGTTTAGGGACACAGGCTGATTAGTCCCTTTGCTGATAGCTGAGCTGGATCTTTGCTTCCTAGCTGAGGCTTTTGCAAATTGCCATTGTTTAGAAAATAAAAATAGCCCTGAAGAGGAGGGACATGAGAAACAATTCTGCATGTCTCTCAACGAGACAGAGAGGTCTGGGGGAAAACAGTGGTTTTTACAGAGCTGGAAGGAATTGCAGCAGGCCTGCATTTGCATCAGGAAAGACTGTAAAGCGATCCCTGGTCGTTCCAGGTTTGGGCCCAGATCTTCCACTCTAGGTCTTGAATAACCCCCCACTGCCTTAGTGGGCCGTTGCTCCAATCCCACAGTAGGAAATCAGGGCACTTGGTCTCCAGGATGGAGGGGTTTTAAACAGGCTTTTGTTAAAACCCACTAAACTAGGATCTTGGCAGATGGGAAATTTTTTTAAGCTATTCTCATCAACTTCACTTTGCTGGGGAAGCAGTTGCATTGTTTCTAATTGCTTGGGATGCGCTTTTTCCACCAATGAAATTTTGCAAGGAGCTAGGCCAAGAGTCCCCAGAGAGCAGTCCAGAGGGCTTAAATCATTCTGGTGACGGCTAAGACAGACAAGAAGGTGATGGAGTTATGGAGGAAGGGAAGGCTGGTGCTTGGGGAGTACCTACTGCAGTTCCTGACGCATGTGGGCAGCAGTGTTGAGCACTCAGCTCCCTGTATTTTCAATGAGCCTAAAGACTACATGAGTTCTGAAGAGCATCTCAGAGCATGTGGTGACACTCCTGGGTTCTGTTTGAACTATTACTGTAAAAGAGTCAAACAGGTTAACAACTCGGCTCTGTTCAGGTGACACTGACGGTGTGACTTACCTCTGCAGAGTCATAAAAGTTCTGAGTCACAATGATTAAGTTCACCCACGACTAATTTTGGCACTACTTTTAAGTCTAGGAAGGCTGGTTTGGATTTCAGGCCGCTCTACATATCAGGCATACTGCAGTCCCAAAGCCACAGTGGCAAGGGAGCAGAGAGAATCAAAGTTTACATCCCAAACTTTGCTGAGTTGAAGTTCCGAGTCTTATTCTTAACGTTATTTTAACACTGTTCCTCTAAGTTTAGTTATTACAATGTCTGCAGCGTGGTTGCATATCAGCAGGGGTTTATATGACTTTGGCTGCAGATTTAATCCTTGTTTTCCTCAGTTTGGTCATCCTCTGGATTTTATATTTAGGTTATTGTAGAAAACAATGACTTGTTACTCCAGCCTCTGAAGGCTGCAGAACTTCCTAATATTTTAACTGCATCTTTGTGGGCAATACCTGCAAGGATGCATTTTATTTTGCTAGTTGAGAGAATTTGGGAGAACTGGAAGACTGGCTGACCAAACACGGGAGACAACACCATTGCAGATTGTCCTTGATTGTCATAGCCCTGCTGCTCCGTGCTGCTGTTCGGTAATTTCTAAGCACTGTTGGGTCTTCAAGTGGTACCGTAGTTTGAATTCTGCTGTATAGAGCTGTTTAGGGTACAGTTAGGAAGCAACAGCTGAAATCCATTTTTGGCACATGGCAAGAACGGTGTCTTACCCTCAAGAAGGGACTGTGTCTGGGTACTTCATACAGAACCGCGGAAGGGTGAGGATTCCTACCCCACTCCCCGAGTTGTACAAATTTTCTGATAGCTAAGAAGGAAACTGAAGTTAACTGATCTAACTTGAACTTGAAACTGCCACAGCCTGACATTTGGTGGTGTTTATTGTGCACCCAGGGAGGAGCCATCTGGTAAGTAGATCTCCCAATGTCAGAAGAAAGTGGCTTTTTCAAACTTCCCCCCCTTAGGATATGTGTGCGTGTGTGTGTGCGTGTGTGTGTGCGCGTGTGCAAGAGTGCATGTGAGAGAGAGGTTTCAGCATGAACTGGATGGATAATCCCTCAGCCGGGTTGGAGTAATTGCAGAGTTTATAATGAAAAGAACTAGAACGTGCCTGCTGAAAGGAGCTAAAAAAGGGCTGGAAGTGTCTGTGGGCTTTCAAGTGTTGCACATCGCTTTGAAATGAAATAAAATACCTCTGCTGCGTAGAGATCGGCACTTCTCCCACAAGTAGGAAGCTCACACTAGCCTTCCCCCTTGGACTATGGGATGGAAAGTACTGGAGGTGTGGGACATTCAGAGCAGGACAATCCGTTACAGCCACACCATCTCCTGCTTGTGACTCCTTTGCAATAGGGCACAGTTCTGCTGCAAATATTTCTCATCCTCAGAGGAATACAGCTTGCTTTAAAATATGCAAATAGAAGCATGAAGGAATTTGCAGCGAGAAAACTTCTGCGGCTGTCTCCTCTGGAGCAGCTCCCTCTGCTCCCCGTTCACCTTCAGGGACAGACACATCCGCTGTTGGAACGGAAGGATTCAGGTGACAAGTTGAGAAGTCTATGGTCATCGGAAACATTGAAATGCTTTACACTTGTTTCTAAACTGGAAGCTGACTTGGACCACCATGCTCTACCTACCCGCCACCTGCTCCTGCTCCAAAGGATCCTTTTTTCTTTTCTTAATTTTTTTGGAACACTGAAAAAGCTGGAGAGTATCATGTGCTTTTCTCCACTCCCAGGTGTGTGTTTCCTGCCCCTGCCACGTGTTCCTCTCTCGGTCTGAGCAGAGCTCTAGGCTTGGTTCTGAGTTTTTTTGGCATCCTGGCTCTGATGCGAAGCACATCTCCAGGTTGGGATCTTTGCCTAACTTTGTTAGCTTCCTTTAACACTATTTTAGATCTGCCTTTTGTGGCTGATGATTCCTAAATTCGATTGGGGTGGAATATTTATGTTTGATAAATCGCAAATGCTAGCAGTTCTCCCTAGCTAGAGAAGCGGACAAGAAGGAGCAGCCAGCCTTCCCACTGCAGGCCTGCTCTTAATTGTGGGAGGAAAAGGAGGAGACAACCCAAGTGGTTGAAAGCTAGGAGGGGGTGCGGGGATGGAGATGGATCTCTAAAGAAGCGGGGACAATGCTGAAAATAGATCTCTCAGCTTGTGTAGTTGACTAAGAACAATAGAGGGTTTCTCTGAGAACATCAGAAGTCATCAGGAGGTTATCAAGTAAGGCCTCCAACTATTGAACTTGTCAGTTGATGCCCCTTTTAGGTTGCGCTGGGGGCATGAGGAGAAAGGGATGGTCTAAACTACACTTGCCAAGAGAAGAACGAACTTTGCCAGGGTCTCCAAGTGGCATGCATGATGCATCTGACCATGCTGAGCCTTGCCCTACTGTTGTTCCCCCAAAGCAATAAGCAGCAGCTTCCCAGAAGGAGGGGGGAACAGCAAGTGACCCAGTTGTCCCCAAAGGAGGTCTCCATATGAAATCCCTCTGTCCTCCTGCCAGCAAATCCCTACCGGATTGATTGGCATGAGGGTGCCATAGTCTTTCTATCCCCAGTTTTAATTCAGAGACTCACAGAAGCAGCAGGTCCCTTGGGTGCGTTCCTTCTCCTCGACCCTAGCAGAGGGTTGGAGAGGAATGGCTGCCTGCTGAGGCTGAGCATTTGGCTTCCCCCTCCTTTCCCCCTCACCCCATTTTTTTAAATGAGGTGTGACTAAACTACAGACAGATACCCAAAGCGTCTCTCCCAGGCTGAGCCTTGGCCAGAATAAATCATCCTTTGTCCTGTCAGAAAAGTCTGCCCATGACTTTGGGCTTATTCCCAAAGACTGCTGGGCTTCCACATTTGTTGTCCAGCGGATATCCCATGGGAGCTGGCAACACTGGTTAATCCCTAGGGATGTTAAGCTAATGTTCTCAAAATCAGAGGGATGCTGGTGTACATGGAGCTACAACAAAGCCCTTTAGATATTGTAGCCAGCTCCTAAATAGGTCCCTTTTTTAATAGCCTGTCACCCTAAAAGATACCCTGATTTCTGCTCCAGCAGGAGCCAAGTGCAGCCGTGGCCAGAAATGTCTTCATCACAGAGCAGCTCTGCTCGTACCTTTATGAGGAATAACAATTTGTTGCCTTTACAGGCAAAGTGTTTTAATCTGCTGGCACTCGAGCACTGGTTTACGTCTGAGCAAAGCTCCACGTGCAGGAGGAAGGCAGGCCAGCCTGTCCCGGCCTATTTGCAATGGCTTTTCCAAGGAGCTAGCTGTCAGAATTTTTGGGCAATTCAACGTGAAAACCTGGAGCTGCTTTTGAGCGTAAAACTCTGCTTTCAACTACTTTGCCTTTATCATGCGAGGCGTCGCAGGGCTCGGCCTAGCCACAGTTTTAGCATGGCAGAAAAATAATGTGGACCTCAGCAAAGTGTAACAGATCCCGTTTCTCCCAGTCATCCCACATGAGTACGTTCAGGAGAGCTGCGTGCCTGCCAGGCCAGCCTCTGCGGCATCGCTCCAGCTGCTCAGGCCGAGGTGGGGGTGGAGGTGGGAGAGGTGAGAAGGAACATGGTTTCTCCAGAGTTTTCTCTTTGTTACTCTGCTATATTTGTTATCTGGATTCTTAAGTAATGAGTGCTTTGAATTTTGTGATTATGTTACGGTGATGTGTAGTTGATGTACTAATGTTCACTTGAGCTAGGATCATGGTAACAGTGTGGTTTGTTTTTTTTGTTCTTTTTTTTTTTTTAACTGTTCAGAAAATAACTTAAATACAAATACAAAGATTAAGCTGGGAATCTCTCTTGTTTTCCTTTTTGGGCTGAAGGACACTGTCAAAATATCAAGCCTGTATCTTCCTCGATATATGTGAGCCACACTTCCCGCTACGCGTGCGCTGTACAGGAGATGTGCCGCCCGAACACCTGGAAGTGCTGTGGCCGGAGGGGGGACAGCTTTGCCCCGAGGCCTGGGTAGATGCAGCTTCGCAGGACACCGGGCGTCTGCCATAGCCAGTCCCACCTTGGAGCTGCCGCTCGTTGATGAATGCGGCATTAAAAGACTGCTCTGGCAGTCGGAGAAAACACTTATTGCTAAAACCACAATATACTTTTTAATTAACAAATTCTCCATTCATAGCTGATGGCCTCTGGCTGGGGCAAATGAGTCCGCCCTGTAAGTCGGAGAATGGATGTGACTGACACAGAAGAGCTGGAACCATCCTGCCCGTTAAAAGAGTCGTGGGGGGAGAAGCTATAAAGACTTTGTGTTTTTCTGGGTACTGTTGCAAGATCCTGGTAGGAGAAGCACAAATTTGTTTTATAAGCTAATCAGAATCCTGCTGTTCAATAATGAGTGAGTAATTGACATATCGCAGCACCGCCACACAGCTCCGTGGCTGGGGATGCTGTCACGCTTACGGTTCGCCCGAATTTTAAGGCAAGCACCCTTGCCCTCACAATACCTTTCTCTTAAAAACGCTCCTCGGATAGCAGCCTTGGATCTTTCCGTTTTACTTAATAGCCCCTTTTAAAACAAAGGCCGCCACAGTTTTAAGATCCTGACTCCTGGGGTGGTCAGAAAACAAACAAACCCCACGCTCCCGCCATCTCTCTCCCTGCTGGCTCCATTCTTGGGAGCCAGCAGGGGACTGGAGATTGCAAAGGCTCCTGCTTTTCTGAAGCGCTGGGAGCAGGATTCCTGTCACTTCCAATCCCCGTCTCTCCTTGTGACAGGGTTCCCAGCAGCCGCGTGCTTTGTTTGGGGGTTTTATGTGTGTGTATATCTATATTTACACCGCTTTAACCTTTTCTGTTCCCTCCCTGCTCTTTCCTCCCATCGGGTAATAGATTTGGAAGAGGAATTGCAGCGACAGGCTTCATCCATCGTTTTGGATTGGTCTGTAACACAGGATGCAGCTTGATTTAAACAACCAGTGACTGCCAGCACACACAAGTGGGACCCCGTACCTTTCGTACGCACAGTCCCAGGTCTCTGTGTAGCCAAACAACACACGTATCACCCAGTCCTGTGTGAAACAGGTTCTCCTTGTGGGTTATTTCTAGCCATTCCTTAGCTAGTCCTTCCTCTTCTCCTCCTTGATGTTTAAAGATATGAGGATCAGAGTATTTATTCCAGATTTCTAGGGCTGGGACAGTGGTGTTCTGCCGGGCAAGGGCTGGAAAACTTCTTCCAGGAATTCTGCCATCACATCCAAAAATTCAAGTACTAAAGAGAGTCTTTGAGAAAGAAAAGCAATCTCAATTGTAAATTTCCACTGGAAAAGAATGAACACCAGACAGCTTATCTTAAATAGATTCAGTGGTTAATTACCCTTTCTGTTTAAAAATGTGTGCCTTATTTCCACTTCAAATGAAGGAGGAAAGTAATGTTTACCATAGCTTCAAATTAACAGCACTTGATCAACCCACAGCTTTAAAATGAAATCTTCTGCTGGGGCTTTTTTTTTATTATATTGCATACGTGATTTCAAGAATGTGTAGTAAGATAGATTTTGGAAAGGGGAAGTTGGCCAGTTTAGACCCGCGAGGCTAGAATTAATGTAATTCTTACCAAAAAAAATATTTAGGATGAATTCAGCAGTTGGGTGGTGCTGCGTCGGTTTGAAGAGGGTTGGGATGACAAGCTCTCAGCAGCGGAGGCAGCGTGGCCGGGGGAGCAAAAGCCCTGAGCAGATAGACGTGGTCCAGCACTGCCATTGATTTCTGCGGGGGAGCAAGGCCACGTGCGGTGGAACACCCCCCCCTCTCCCCCGCAATGGCAGACCTGTCTCAGCCCAGGACCCTGTGGAGATGATTCAACGTTTGGTGGGAATAAGATGCCACTCCTGGGCTTGAGCGCCTGGTGCTCTGTCTGTATAGCTGTGCCTGCAGAAGGGTTCTCTTTTCCAAGTGCTCAGGTTGCTTCACAACCAATGCACACCCTGCCCAGGACACTGTCCCAGGGCGCTGCCGGAGGAGAAGACTGGTAGAGGAAAATTAGATCCTGCTTCTGCCAACTATGCCATGAAAATCTAACATAACGCATTACTGGGCTGCAGAGATCTGAGGTCTCGGCCTGTCCCCTTTGCTGGCTGATCCGTGGTGAGAAGAGCTGAGGACATCTGATGGACGGGGATGTGTGTGTGTGTGGGTACCAGGCACTTTGCTTTGCCCCAAGAGCTTGAACACAATTCATTATATCCCCAAGGGGTACTCTTTGTATCTCACCAGTGTTGTCTTCCCATCCTGAGCTTTGTCCCCTAAGTGCTTTGCTGACATGCGCCTGGCTGCTAGGAGCAGCTGAAAATCTCCAAACCAGCAGAGGGGTTGCTGAGCTGTGGGGCTGATCTGCCAGGGAACACTGAAGTTGGATAAGGAATATGACCGGGAAAACCTGGCCTTGAAAAGGCCTTACCTGTACAGGTAAATAGCCTCCCCGCAGCTGGAGAAGGGAGTCGGGTGGGATTTGCAGTGCAATGAGGCAGAGACAGCAGCCTGAGCAGTGCTTTCACGAGGGACACTGCTGAGTTTCTTCTGGAGGCCACTGTGGTTTGCAGAAAACTCGGGCCCCTGGTTAACATCACGCAGCTGATGTGTCCAAAACTCCCTGTCCCGTGCCCCAAGCACACTGCCGGCATTTGCAAAGGCAGATCAGTGAAGGCTTCTCCTCCGAGGGGGCAGCAATTCAGGGGGGCTGCTGGACCGTCTCCATTTCTGCTGTGTCAACTCCGAAAGGGCAGCGCCGGCAAACTGCTCTGACCTTTCAAGCGGCCACGACGTCTGCAAGCGGCTCTGCCTGCTGTGCCCGTGCTGCCGAGTTCCCTCTCTGGCACAGGGAAAGGGGCTGTTGGCTGCAGGCAATGCATCTTTTCATTTATTTGAGCTGCGTATTGCTTCCTTGTATTGCTCCTAGTTCAGAGTAGATGGTGCTGGGTGAACACCAAGAGGCAGCGCTGAAGACTGTGACCTCTCTCCAGGATTCCCAGCTCATCTTGGAAAAGGGGATGGACTCTCCCAGTGCATCTCTCCCGCCGCTGCATTCCCCGGTCCTGCAGAAATCCTCATATCATTTTTTTTTTGTGAGTTTTTTTACGTCTTTGGTGTGAGGTCCTGCATGGCTGGCTCGTGTCCGGCAGTGCCTGGCCCCAGGGAGGTGGGCAGGGAGGCAGGAGGCACCAGGGGCTCTGCCGTTGCAGCGGGGCCGGCTCTGGCCTTCCCCCCCCACAAACTCCCCACACACACACAAACTCCTCGGGGCAGGCTGGATCCTGCCTCTGCCCACACCGTGGTCAGCTCAGCTCTGCTGGGACCCCGTGCAGCACCATGCTGTCTGTCGTGGTTTAACCCCAGCCAGCAACTAGGACCATGCAACCGCTCACTCACACCCCCCCAGTTTGGATGGGGGAGAGAATCAGAAGAGTAAGAGTGAGAAAAAACTTCTGGGTTAGGATACAGACAGTTCAGTAGGTAGAGCAAAAGTTTTGCATGCAAGCAAAGCAAACAAGGAATTCATTCGCTCCTTCCCATGGGCAGGCTGGTGTTCAGCCATCTCCAGGAAAGCAGGGCTCCATCACACGTAACGGTTACTTGGGAAGACAAACACCATAACTCCAAACATCCCTCCCTTCCTTCTTGTTCCCCCAGCTTTATATACTGAGCGTGACATCGTATGGTAAGCAATCCCTTGGTCAGTTGGGGTCAGCTGTCCCAGCTGTGTCCCCTCACAGCTTCTTGTGCACCCCCAGCCCTCACTGGTGGGGTGGTGTGAGGGGCAGAAAAGGCTTTGATCGCTTAGTAACAACCAAAACCACCAGTGTGCCATCAACACCATTTCTCATCCCAAATCCAAACCATAGCACTACACCAGATGCTAGCAGAAAAGTTAACTCCATCCCACCTGTCTCCCATGACACCATAATCTGTGGGGAAGCCTCAGGAGAGCATGGGGCTCCCAGCAGCATCTCTGTCCTCCTTGGCCTTGGCAAATGCTATTGCTGTGTGTAGGGTCCGTGTTGGAACCGGCTCTTCTTGCTGCTCTGCCTCTCCCGGTCCTCCTGGGTTTCTCTGCATGCCCCAGGCGTGGTGTGTGCGATGCCTGGAGGAGAGGAGGCGTGGGAGCATCCCACGGTGTGGAGCGCTGAGAGAGGGACAGCCCCAGTGCTGCTTCTGGGGACCGGGGCAGCAGCAAGGCAGGAGTGGGACAGGAGTTCCTGGGAGTGACAGTGGGAGGCGATGAGGCTGGTTTGTGGGCCCACAGCCGCTTTCCCAGCCGAGGGGGGTGTTTTAGCCAGGGACTCCTTGCACAGAGGCAGGGAAGTAACGAGGACGGCTGTAAATTGTGGAGACGAGCTCCCTCACAGCACGGAACAGCGGGTGTTTCTCGCCGGCACTCGTCCCTGTCTTGCCGTGTGCCACCGTCACTGGGTCAGGTCACAGGAGTGTCTCCAATTAACCCAGCTCCCTGGTGGCCCTTAATTGGCACCCCAGGCTTTCCTCCTTCTCCTCCTCCCTCCTCAGCACGTGTTTCTCACCTGCACAGCTGCTGCTAAACCTCTGCTTCCAGTATCCCCGTCACTGCTGGGAACTGGTGGCAGTAACCCAGATTTATCCCCTAAATCAAGGCAGTGGCCACCACCTCGCTTGGAGCAGAGTCCTGAGGATGTCCCTGCTCGGTCCCCAGCACCAGGCTGTGTGGTGGGAGGGGGGCTGTGGCTGCGGGGCCGAGCACTGGGCTTGGGGAAGGGTAAAGGCAAAGGGACCGGGAAGCTCCAGGAGGATTTTTAGGTGGGTATTTGCTGGAATGGCTCAGAATGGGGGAGAGGTGACTGCTGCAGTTTCCTCCTCTCCCTCTGGCAATGACCACTAGACTGGGCACATTTAACCCTCCAGGTACTGGTGCCAGAGACGAGTCACATACCTGGATGACCATAGTGGGAGCATGGCTGTGGGACACAGCGTGGCCTGGCTTATCGTCCTGTCCTGGATTCGTTGCTTTGCCCTGTCTTAGTGCAGGGCTTGGGGTGAGTCCTGGGGGTGTTTAGGGCTGTCCTGCAGCACTGCAAGTGCTTTGGGCATGGCTGTAACCCACAGGCTGCATGTCCTCCTCCTGTGGGTCATCTCACCTATGGGCATGTCCAATAAGTGGATCTTCATCCTGCTGCTCTGGGAACAAAATGGAACCATCCCCTGAAGGACTTTGGCTCCCTGCAGGTCTCTCCGCACCGTGGCCCTGTCACCGAGGTCTCTGCAGCCACCCAGCACACCTGCATGAAGGTAAAGGCCATGCCCCAGTTGAGACATGAAGAAACTGAGTCCGAGCAAGACATAGGAGCTCTTGAGCAGGTGCCTGCCCTGGGAAAAGCTGAACACCGGCAGGCTGGGAACAGCTTGTGGTTGGGGGAGAGGGCACGGCGCTTTCGGGGAGAGCTGGAGGCTCACGTGGAGGGAGGAGATGGGAGCCGGAGCATCCTGTGTGGGAGGATGAGGCGCCCGGGCTCTCCCTCACCCGAGACAGCCTGGCTGGGGTTGGGCACGGCAGGCCCAGAGCTGCCCGTGCCCGCGGGGCTCTCCCAGCCCTGCTCCTCTGCCCCCAGCCCCACGGGACCCCCCCGAGGTGGGGCCGGCCAGCCGAGGCCTGTCCCTTTTAAGCCCTTGGAGCTGTTGCCAGCCGTGGCTTCGTGGGGTCCCCCATCCTTTCAACTGGCTGTTCGGCAAATTAAGAGCTTGCTATTAGGCTGCTAATTAAAGGCACTTCATTAGCAGCAGGGGAGGCAGCTCCTGGCCGCAGCAAAATTGGATTCCTCTGAGCTGCCATCAGCCGAGTCCCTCCTCTCTGGGGCTGTGCCCCTCTGTGCCCCTCCATGTCCGGGAAAGGCATCTACCCTGAGCCATGGCCATGTGGGTGCCAGCCCTCCTACCCGTGTCGCAGAGGAGGGGGCACATCTGCCCCACACGTCTGTCAGGGTGGGAGAGGAGCCGGGGGGTGATGGGGGTGTTGGGTGATGTGGGGCTGCCCCGTTGCCCCCAGCCTCAGGGGTGATGCAGGGATGCTGCCCCTGGTCCCGGGAGCCACCCCCGTTTGGAGGGGACCTGCGGGGGGGGGGCTCAACGGCGGCAGGGCGTCATCACATTGCTGGTCCTGCTGTGCCCGGGCCTGACCGTGGCCCCTCAGCGGGCTGGGCAGCCCGGAGATGCCCGCCTGCCAATGCCACCCCACAGTCCACCTCACCCCACCCCCGGCGAGGGGGGGAAGGCTCCCGGACTCCTCCTCCGGCCGCTCAGGCGCCTCCAATGAGCCCCGGGGCACCCGGGCTGCCTGCCCTGCCCTTCCCTTCCTTTCCCTTCCCTTCCCTCTCCCTCTCCTCCTTCCATCTAAAAATGGGAGAGACGAGCCAGGCAGCCGGACCGGGGCTGCCTTCCTCCCCCCGCCCTCCTCCTCCTCCTCCTCCCTCCCCCGGCTCCAGCTGCAGCCTCGCCCCGACCGTCGGCAAAGGGACCCCGCGGCCCGGCGGGGACATCACCGGGGTGAGCTCCCTGCGGGCTGGGGGGGCTGCCCCTTCTCCGCTTCCCGTCTGCCCCAGGGTGTCCCGTGTTCTTCTCACCCACCCCCCCCCCCCGCCCCGCCCAGGCCTGACACTCCCCCCTCTTTCCCACTCTTTCCCAGCTCGGGATTCTTGATGGGATTAGCGGGGATTTGCTGTGCGTGAGCCGGGAGCTGCTGGGTGCTACGGATCCGGCTACCGTGCTTGGGGGGGCTGCGGGGGGGGGGGATGCTGGGACGCGGGGCTGCTCCCGAGGGACACAGGCTCGCCCCGACACAGCCCTGTCCCTGCGGGGCCGTGGGATGCCCGTTGCTCCAGGGGAGACAGCCGGGTGCAGCACCCAGGGGTGCTCCTGCGGCTGGGGGGGGTGACCTGAGTGCTTCTTGGGTCCTGCTGGGCACCCTGATCCCGGGGTGGGCTGGTCTCAACCCCCCGGGATGGGTCAGGGCTGCAGGGTGTCCCTCCGCAGCCATCGAATCCCCGCAACGAGGTCCCCCCTTGCAGCCGGAGCAGGTGATGGAGGCACTGGTAGGGGCAAGGGCTTAGGGGGTGGGTGCGTGTGGCGTTTTGGGGGAGGCTGGGACTCGCCGTGGGGAACTGCACCTTTCCGCAGCTCTGGGCCTCCCAGGCAGGGAGGGCAGCTCGCAGCCGTGCCATTTGGGAGCCCCCGTCTGCAAGAGGGGACGGGTGTCTCTCCCTCCTCTGCCTGCCCCTTTCTGCCCGCTGCCCCCGGCCAGCCCCGGGACAGGGGTGTTGGGGACAGGCAGCCGGGACCACCAGCCTGATCTGGGCCATCGCCAGGACAAAGCTTCATGCCATGGCCACGAGACCGGCCACGAGACCAGCCACGGGGCAGCCGGATTGGCCAGGCTGGGTGCTGGGCGGTGGCATGGAGCGGTGCTCAGCACAGGGCTCCATCACGATGGGGTCTTTTCTCTGGGACAGGGACATCCCTACTAGAAAAGGGGCAATGACCCAACGCAGCTCATGTCATGTGTGACCTTGGCTGTGCTGATCCCTCCTTCTCTCTCCCAGCACCTCACCTTCCCCCTGCTGTCAGTCACCTTCCTGGTGTCCTTCGGCTCCTCCATGCTCTATGGCTACAACCTGGCTGTGGTGAACTCGCCGGCGGCGGTAAGGGAGGCCCAGCCTCTCCGGGAGCAGGGGAAGGTCTCCACATCCCTCCCTGGGAGGGTGGAGGGATCACTACCTGGCAGCCCCACACCAAAATGCTGGCATTTCCCTCAGGTCGCTGCCCACAGAGCCAGTCTGAGGAGAAGGATGGCATGGGAGGGACGTGGGAGCCTGTGTTCTTGTACCCCCTAAAATTGTTTCCCCCTGGAAGGCAAGGCCTGGGAAACCTCACCACAACCTCTTTGCTCCAGCTCCAGCTCTGCCTGTGGCACCTCTAAGTTGTCCTTAAACCCCTCTGGCGCTGAGGCTGACTGAGCAACCAGACCAGCGCATCCCAGTCATCCCCAATGTCATGTCTTGCCCTGCATCTCCAGCAATGCTGTTAAACTCATGGCATTTTTCCCTTATGGGGTCTGTCTTCCCCTGTCTTCCCCTTTCTCCCAATGCATTTGGTGTCTCTCTCTGCCCCACAGCACATAAAGGCTTTCTACAATGCCACCTGGTCCCAGCGGTATGGGCACGGGCTGGCCTCCGGCTCCCTGACCCTCCTCTACTCCCTGACTGTCTCCATTTTTGCCGTGGGCGGGCTGGTGGGCTCCTTGCTGGTGGGGGTGCTGGTGGAGCGGTACGGCAGGTAAGAGGGTGACATGGGACAGGGTGGTCAAGGGATGGGATGGGGCCGGAGGGGCTGCCCTGCTGCTTGTACCCTGCTAGGAAAGGCACGCTGAGCCGCAGTGCTCTCCTCGTCCTCCTGGCCGGTGGCTTCATGAGCTTCAGCCGGGAGCTGGGGTCCCCCGAGATGGTGATCATTGGCCGCTCCATCACAGGGCTCCACTCAGGTAGGTGCTGCAGGGCTGTGCATGGCCCCTTCATGGCTCTGTCCCCTACAGCCCATTCCCAGGGGGCTAGAGTCATGGTCATGGTCATCCCCCATGGTCACAGGTTCTGTGATGGGGGTCTCCATGGGGCAGAGAGGGCCACCTCCCTGGCCATGCGTCCCCGCTGTGGATGGTGCTGGGCATGGGAGGAGATGCACCGAGGGTCTGGCTGGGCACCCTCCTCCTGGCTGCCTCTCCCATCCCAGTCCTCCTGTCCCCCCCAGGTATCTGTCTCAGCGTGGTGCCCCTCTACCTGGGAGAAATTGCCCCCAAGAGCCTGCGGGGTTTCCTGGGCCTCGTGCCCACCATCTTCATCTGCCTGGGGGTTTTCTTCGCACAGGTCCTGGGCCTCCCGGAGCTGCTGGGCGAGGTGAGCACAATACCCCATATGTGCGCTGGACCCTACTCTGTCCTTCCTGTGACACGTGCTGTTTTGACTTCTCTCAGGACAGGTTCTGGCCTCTTTTCCTGTCGGTGGTGGTCATTCCCACCTCCCTCCAGCTCCTGCTGCTGCACTGCTTCCCTGAGAGCCCACGGTACCTGCTGATAGAGAGAAACGACGTCTGCAGGGCCACTGAGGGTGAGGGGATGTCCCGGGGTGGGGACTAGCTCCGGGAGGTGCTGGGTGCTTGTCCAAGGTCTCCCAAGACCAAGGTGCATCCTCACAGCATCCTTCCACGCCCAGACCTGACAGCCCACCATAGTCCTTATGCTTCAGCCCTTCACTCCTACCCAGTTGCGCCATAGCATTTCCAGGGTGCCCACCACCATGGTGTCAGGCATCTCCTCGGTTCCTACGGATGCTCAGCCCCATGGGTCAGGGAGGTCCCCTGGGGAGGCAGAGCCAAGCCCCTGCCCTGTACCCTACCTATGAGCATCCACGCTGTGATGGGGGGATGCATGCCTGTGACTCCCACTCTCCCCACAGCGCTGCACCGGTTCCTGGGGACACCCGACGTGCAGGATGTGATCGAGGAGATGAAGGAGGAGCAGCGGTCGCTCTCCTCTGTGGAGATGGTCTCCGTCTGGCAGTTGCTGCGAGACCGCTCCGTCCGCTGGCAAACCGTCTCGGTGGTGGTGGTGAATGCCGGCATGCAGCTCTCGGGGATCGATGCCGTAAGCCCTGCGGGGTCCTCGCCCCAGGACCTGGCTCTGCAGAGGCTGAGCTGAGACCTGGCAACTCATTTCACCAAGCACCCCATGGCTCCATCCCCCCGGCTCACGCTACGTCCCCCTCCTCGGCAGATCTGGTTTTACACCAACACCATCTTCGAGAACGCCGGGATCCCCGTCTCCGAGATCCCCTACACCACCGTGGGCACTGGCGCCATCGAAGTTGTCGCGGGGCTGATCGGGGTGAGTGACGGACGGACAGACGGATGCAGCCCCTCGGTGGCACAGCCTTGTCCCCAGCTCCCAGCACCATCAAACAGGGGCTGCTGGAGGGACCCCAAATGCTGTCCATGCCACAGCACAGCCCCTTTTCTGAGGGGCAGAGGGTTTGGCAGGAAAATTTGGGGAGATGGGATGAGAGGGGGTCAATTTGTCGGGTCACATCTAGGAGGGGCTGGAGAATTTTGGGGTGAGGGGGTAGCAGGGAGGTTGGGGGGAGATGCCAGGCAGGAGCAGGGTGGGGGTGATGGAAGGGGCTAAGCGGTTCCTTCTGGCTCCCAATTTCATGGTCACTCTGTAGCAGAGCCACATGTCTCCATCTGCCCCCCCAGCCTAGCACTGGCCTGGCCTGGGGCTAGCAGCCCTGGCCCCCCCCCCCAGCCAGGCCTCATTTAGCTGGAGAGTTAGCACTGGGCCAGGCAGATTTATGGCCCTCGTCCCATCTGCGAGTGTCACCCGGGGCCAGCCCAAGCCACTCAGCACTAAATCCGCTCCCTGACAATTAGAGGGATGGATGGGGGGGTGGCTTCTCCCAGAAAACCGGGGCTGAGTGGGAAGCTGCTCCCCTCTCCCCGTAGCTCAACCCACGGCAGAGTGGGGCCCCTTGATCCCCCCCCTGCCCCTCCAAAGGCTGCCCCCCTCTCCCCTTCTCCCCTGCCCTGGCCATGGGGCCACCCCAGCCCCCGGCAGCCGCCCGGCGTGCAGCCGGATTGCTCGGGAGCAGCCCCACAAACGGCCCCCGACGGACGTGCCGAGATTGGTTATAAAATTACAGGCATTTGTTCTGCTGTCAATACCCTGCCTGCTCCAGCCGCCGCCGCCGCGCCGCCTGCCCGCGCCCGGCCTCCTCTGCCCGCTGCCCCGCAAACACCCCATGCCCAGCCCAGCACCTCCGCTCGGGCCCGACCCCATCCAGCCCCCACCCCGCGCCCTAACGGGGCTCTGCGGGACCCCACTGCCTCCCGGTGCCTGCTCACCCCGGGAGTCCTGGCTCTTCCCGTGCCCCTGCCCCAACCCTGGAGCTCTAAGCTGGGGCTGCCCCCAACCCCCAGGTACCACTGGGAGCATCCTCCCACCTTCAGCTGGATCTGGGGTTCAGGGGGTGCCACCAACCTGGTGGGGAGCTCCCCACCCACCCCACCCCCCATCAGTCTCTGCTCTCCCTCGGCAGTGCTTCACCATCGAGAAGCTGGGCCGGCGGCCACTCATCATCACCGGCTTCTGCACCATGGGTATCTGCTCTGCTGGCATCACTGTCTCCCTGCTGCTGCAGGTAGGGTCTGGCCACCGCCACCCCCCTGGGCTACTGATAGGGCCAGGGCTGGAGCTCTATGTTCATTAATGAGAGCTGGGTGATGAAAGGATGGGTATCACCCCAGGGGAGGGGGCGTGCATGCAAATGGGAGGTGAGATGGCTCTTCCAAGCAAAGTTTTCCCTCCAAAGTTAAAGGGGGGGAAAATTCAGAGCAAACAATAAAAAAGAGAAGCCAAATCCATGAGAAAAATCCTGCCGCTTCTGATAGCTCTTCTGCAGAAATAGTTGTCCCCAGGGAGGTGGCTGTGAAATGCCATGGAGGTGGAGAGGTCTGCAGGGTCCTTCCTCTGCTGCCTGCTCCCGGAGGATGATCCCGCAGCTCTGGGGATGTCTCAGCATCACGAGTTGCTGGGCTTTGTCGAGGCTGACCCTCACCAGTTTTGCCCCAAGCCACCCATTGCTGGTCTGCGCCTCCCCCATGTGTCCTGCATGGCCACTGTCCTCAAGGGCCACCGCTGAGCCGAGGGGCAGGCGTGAAGCCCAGTCCTGGGGACGCTGGGCATGAAGCTCAGGGCCACCACCCCTGCAGCATCCCCCAGCCCCGTGTCCCCCCGCAGACTGACCTGCCCTGGATGCGCTACGTCAGCGTCGTCTGCGTGGTCGGCATCATCGCCGGCTTCTGCATGGGACCAGGTGGGTCTGGGGCCGGAGGGAGCCGGGGGCGGTGGGGTGGGAATGGGGGTCTCAGGGGGAGCAGGGGGGTTTGCAGGCAGGTGGCAGGACCAGCACCTTGGCCCCTTCCCCACAGCCAGACCCTGGTTTACCATGCTGCTCCCCACGAACAAGACCCCACCACAAGCCCCTCCAGCACCCTACGTCCCCGGGGCACACACCAACACCTCCTCCTCATCCCTGCTCCTAGGCCAAGTGGGGAGAAAGCCCTGGCAGCCTTCCCCAGACCTCTCTGGAGGTGTCATCTGCTCCCATGACAGGGCGGCTGGTGAGCATCGTCCTGCCCCTAACCCAGCACTGGTGTGAGGGCGGGCTCGGACAGCAAGGAGTGAAACCTGGACTGGTTTACCCAGTTGATGTATTAGCAGAGCTGTTAACAGATCTATAATTCATCTTCAGCCCTGACTTTATTCACTGTAATTACATCTTTAATTAGGATTTTAATGGCTCATTGTTCACAAACAATGATGAATAGGAGTTTTAAAACAAAAAAATATATGTCTCTACTCTGGGCAAGCTGTGAGTAAGAGTCCATCAGGGCCTCTGCTCTTCCTTCACTTACTGACACTTTCTTTTGGTCTGTCTTTTCCGTTGGAGCACCTTTTATAAAGAGGTCCCAGGCAGTGGGACCCAACCCGTGTCACCACGTCAAATACAGTCCCCTGCCACATCCCTGTCTGCCCTGGGATGTGCGCTGGACCTTGGATCCTGCCCTCCAGCAAAGGGACTGTCCTGGGACCCAGGGTTGCCAGCTCAGTGACACACGGCAGGAGGAGCTGAGTCCTTTCAGGAGAAGTAGCTATAGCCTTTGTCCAGTTTTTAGTAGCCACACTGGCTTGGGTCTTCATCTTCAGTCATTCTGTCTTTTTTTTTCCACAGTACAACTTGGGAAAAGCCAGTTGGTAAATTTCTGTGTCCTGCAGGAAATTCTGGTGCTTGGAAATGTGGTCGCTTCTTTCCTGTCCAAATCAGCCACGGTGCCCAAGCTTTTAGGTGCTCGATAGAAGGAAATTTGCTAAACCGTTTTGATTGAGGGAGGCTAGAAGGGGCGTTATGGGCAGCACCAAAACCATGTTTCTCTGTGCCTGTGATCTACATGAAATTTAAAATATCAGCATTTAGGCAAACTATTGCAAGATGAGGATCCAGATGAAATGCTCCACCTTGACTTTGACTCAGTCTGAAACTTTCCAATCCAGTACCTTGTGAAATTGGCCTCAGCGCTCAGCAAGGTGCACCTGTGGTATTGCCGGGGGGACGTCACTCACCCACTGATACGGGTCCCAAAGGGAGATCAAGGGCATGACGCTGGTCCACCCATCCCGGTGCTCCCTGTCTCCCCCAGCCCTCCCAACACCACCACTTTGACCTCTGGGTCCTGCTGGGCTCCAGCCCTGTGGCTGCGGGGCTGAGACAGGCAGGACCTGTCGACCCTGGGGGGTGCCTGAGGCAACCTGTCCCCCAGACCCTCGACCTGTCCCCTCCCTCCGCAGCTGGTGTCCCCTTCCTGATGACAGCCGAGCTCTTCACGCAGTCGCACCGCCCAGCCGCCTACGTCGTGGGGGGGTCCCTCAACTGGTTTTGCAACTTCACCATCGGCTTCATCTTCCCCTTCTTGCAGGTACCAGTCCAGAGGGGCAAGGGGAGGAGGAGGGGATGGACACGGCTCTGCTGCTCCCCCAGGACAGTGTGCCAAGCCAGGCTTAACCCCAGGGATGCCCCCGCTCCTGGCTCAGCTCGTTGCTGGCCGGAGCCAGCCCAAGGAAGGGTGACAGGAGGGGACACTGCCTCGTACCATGCCCAGGTCTGGAGTGCCTGGCTCTGCCCCATCCCTGCTCTCTTCTTGTCCCCAGATGTCAGCTGGTGCCTTTTGCTACCTGGTTTTCTGTGGCATCTGCCTGCTGGTGGCCCTGTACGTCTACATCATCATCCCCGAGACCAAGAACAAAACCTTCATGGAGATCAGCCACATCTTCACCACCCGCCACTCCCTCCTCTCCCTCCCAACCCACCTCATCGGGATGATGAAGCTTGATGGCTATGGGGCCTTGGAGAGCAGCTCCCTGGAGGTCTCGGGCTCCAGCCTGCCCTGATATGCCCCCACCTCCCACTGTGAGACCACTGCCCTGGTGGGGCTGGGGGGGCTGGGGATGGCGGAGGAGGCTTGGGGCTGGGGAGGGAAGTGAGAGCCAGTTTGCTTGGACTCCACCAGCTCAGCATCCCCCAGGACATCTCACTGCACTGCAGCCTGTGGCCAGGATGAGATCTGATGGTGTGCCAGGGCTGCACCGACCACTGTGCATCACCCCCATGCTGGAAAAGATGCCTTCCCACAGACAGGGGGTCCTCCTGGGGGTAGGGGGTTCACATTGCTGCTGGGCACATGGACTCGCCAAGGGCTGCCCGTGCAAGGTATTTAATAAAGAACATCGTCTCCAGAGCTGGCGTCTGGCAGGCACAACCTGGTATGGCAGAGAGTTGGGAGGTATGGGTGCTTCCCTAGTGCCATGAGCAGCAGGATGGGATGGGGGGCTTCTCCTCCTCCCCACTGTGCCTGGCTGGGAAGGTCAGAGTCTCCCCACATTTCCTAGGATGGGTGGCTGCGGTGGCTCCTGGGCTTTGGCATTTTGCTCCACATTGGTCATGCAAACACAGGCTGAGTTGGAAAAGGGCCACGGAGCAGCTCAGAGCTGGAGGTGACCATCCAGCCACCATGCCCCACCACCACCACCCCCAGCCTGCAGGCAGCCCCTCGCTGCCCAGCCCTGCATGCTGGCCCTGCAGAGAGCATTCCTGTGGGACCTCTGCAACCTCCCAAACTCTGCTGAGGACAAAGGGGTCCTGGGTGTACCCCCATCCCCTTGCTGCACCCCATGAGTTGCTGTCACCCTACGGTGCTCTCCAAGCATGACCTCTCCCATCTCTCTGCCCTGGATCCTGTGGTGAGGGCTACCCTGTTTCCTGGAGCTGCCATGGACACAGCTACTAATGTGGCCCAGGACCCTCAGGAGCTCCCATCAACACCATGGGGACAGGGAGTCCCAGGCCAGCAGACCTTTGGGGAGCTGCCGTTTGCAGGGAAACTACAATATTTTGCTCTGGTAGGTGGTAAAAGCTGGGTGGTGGAGAGGGCTGCATGGCCAAAGCCCTCTAGTGCCAACACAGACATGATTTATTTTGTTGCAGATACTTTAGCCCTCTTTTTTCCAGCTCCCCACTCCACGATGGGCCCATGGCTTGCACGTTTGGTGCTCGTGGCCACTTGTTGGTGTGCTGGGCTCCAGCCCATGCGAGGAGCTCACCCTTTCTGCATCACTTGGCAAAGCCTCGGGGTGTCTCCAGGGGTGGGTGGGTGCTGGGTCCCCCAGTGCCAGTCCCAGCCCCTCCATCCTCAGCAGCTGGTTGGGGTTCTCCTGCAGCTCAAGCTGTTTAAGGGACATCAGTCAAAGCAGGGGTCATGGCTCCACAGCGTCAGCCACTTCCCACTCCGTCTCCCTCCCGACTCGGCTGCTCTCGGCAGCAGAACAGAGCGGTAAATATGTGCAGCATTACATATGTATAATGGAGTGTAAATAACCCCAAAAAGTGCATTGTAAATAGACTCCAAGTTTATCCTTTATTAATGAGGCACTGAGTGCCCTGCTGTTTTAGAGCAGCGAGACTTTCATAATATCAAAACCTAAATTACACTTGTGTCTCTCATTCCCAGCAAACGACAGCATCATTTCAGGCCTCTTTGCCACTTGTATTTATTTATTCCGGTATTTATTTCTCTCTCCCACCCAGCATGTGGGGCAGCTTGGAAGATGCCTCCTACCCCCCATGTGGGAGTCAATGGCCCCCCCTGGGAGCAGCCCCCCCTCCACATGTCCGAGGAGCCAGAGTGTTGCCTTATGGCCAAGGACTGCTCTATGCTGGCTGGTGAGATGGGGCAGACCTGGGAAACATGGGGTTGGGCCCCATTTCTGCCAGGTCTTCAGACACCACCAGAGCCAGAATTCCCCTCTTTCCAAGGATTGGAGGTCACTGGCAAAGTTCTATGGTGCCTTTTGGGTGCGTTT
The DNA here is from genome assembly GCF_028500815.1 of Rissa tridactyla. NCBI lineage: Eukaryota > Metazoa > Chordata > Aves > Charadriiformes > Laridae > Rissa > Rissa tridactyla. The sequence goes on along the minus strand of NC_071471.1, from coordinate 58,177,464 downwards.
GCTCTTGGGGAGCCTTGTGAGGGTACCGGCCAAGGGACATCCTCCTTCCATCAGGACCTGGAAGGGTGGGAGCAAGGAAACCCCATGCTTGTGGGACAGTAGCTTCTCATCAGCTTTTTCTTTAGGATGTTGGGGCAGGATCTCTGTTTGGGGCTGTCAGTCCAAGCTGTCCCTCTGCAATGGGTCTGGTACTCTTGCAAAAGCAGGATTTGGGATTCCCCTCTGCTTGCCCTGCCCAAGGAGGCATTCCCAACCGCTCTTCTGCAAGCTTCTTGGGAAGTGTATGGCTGGGTGGGCTCCAAGCTGCTTCCACATGTCCAAAGCAGCTCTCTGGATTTAGGCCTCCAAAAGCACTGGTTCTGCTTGGTGAGGGTAGGGCTGTATCCTCTAGCAGTGTCCAAACTGACCTTGAAAGATTGGAGAAGGTGCAAAGAAAAGTCTGAGAAATTACTTTGATGCCTGGAAGTGCTCCTGATCCTCTTATGGTTTGCAGAAATGAAGAAGAAGGTGACCTACTCCAAATGCTTAAGTGTCTTCTTGTAATGTGCCCAACGCTAAAGGGAGGGTGAGTTTAAGCATTGAGGTATACACCTGGAGGGCTGGACCTCACCCCAGCCAAACTGGAATGGGAACAAAGGCCCCAGTTTGAACTCTCCAGATACTTTGAAATGCGTCCCTCAAGGAAATGGTGATGGCCCATCACTGGGTATCTCCAGATCCTGCAGGGAAGCTCTCCTGCAGGGTACCTGGCTCAGGGTGAATGGTCACATCCTGACCGGGAAGCTGATGAAAGCTTGTTGGGACACACACTGGTGTCCCTGTGCCAGCACTGATGGTGAGGCAGTAAGTGTCCCCAGGCTGTGGCTAGACAAGCCAAGGAGCATTCTCACTCTGCCTGTGCTCGTGATCCCTATGGCTCCAGCAGGGATGGGCTGCTGGGGGATGGATCCTGATAACGACAGGGACCCACTAGGCTTCTGAGGCTGAAACTTTCCTGTACTGATTTCAGCAGGTGCCCTAACAGAGAACTGTCCCTGTCACCTCAGCAGGGGTGCCTTTTCTTCCCCAAAATCTCACCTGACTGCAGAGGCTCCATCAGGGACCAGTTTTGAGTAGAATGCTGTTCCTGCATGCTCCGAGCTGGGTGAACACCCTGCTCCTGCCTCCTTCTATGTGGAGAAAAGGGAGCTGGAGCAGCACTCCTCTGGCCCACGGAGGTGGGCGCGGGATTGGTCCTGGCCTTGTCTTACCAACAGAGGAGAGGTTCCAGGGCCAAGCATCTCCGTAAGATGGCTTGCTGCTCGATGGTACCCAAAACTGCCTCACACCCTGGCCTTGAGGACCCCAAAGCAACCTGAGGTGCTGTGGTGGACGGCAGAGCTCCCAGCACAACCCCTTCCCTGGCTTTAGTCCAGGTGGGTTCATGCACACTTTCCTTGGCCATGCTTCCAGTGCAAAGATTGCACCCCCAAAATCAGGAACACCCCCAAGATGAGTAGTTCTGGGATGCAGGGAGAGGCTCTCGGCACAGCTCCAGGGCATCTTCTGCCTGGGAAGGGTGATTTCAGCCAGGAATGGGTCCTCTTGCACCTTCTCATGTTTTTGCTTTGCACAGTGGTGGCAGAAGTCCCTCAGGGAAGGGGACAATGACACGGCGGTGGCAGCATGCCCCTTCCAGGTGCCACAGCCCCATGCACACCCTCGTGCTACAGTAAATCTGGCTCGCTCCTGGCTGAAAGTCATCCCACAGCAGGGTCTCCCCAGGCTGAGCCCGCAGCTCTCAGCGCCTTAAAGTGCAGAGCGGGCTCCAGTCGAGCCTGCATTCCACATGGGCTCTGGTCAAGTGCCTTTCCGCAGGGAAAAACCTAAAATGGGTGATTTTTTTTAACTGTGTTCTGAGTAAGGGGCACTGAGCTGAAACCCAGCACTTCGGAGGGGTGGAGGACAGTGATTTGTTTCTTTCAAAAACCTAAAATATTTCTTCGGCATCAACCAGACCCCCTCAGCCTCTTAAAAAAAAAGATGATGAACAATTTAAGGGCATATTTGGGGGTGTGTGTGTGGAAAAAAAGGTGTTGGTTACCCTATAGAAAAAAATAATACTTATGTATTAATGCTGGCAGGTTCGCGTCCGGCGCTCTGTGGGAGCAGATCTCGGCAGCGGATGCAGGGGGCTGGGGCTGGTCCGGGTGCGGGTGCCTGGCATTGGGGTGGCCGAGGCGAGGATGCCTGGTGTCATGGTGGCCGAGGTGGCTAAGGCTAGAATGTCCGGCATGGGGGTGGCCAAGGCGAGGGTGCCCGGCGGAGGGTGCGCACCAGCAGATGGCACTCCCAGAATTTATTGCTACAGCAAGCTGCCTCTCGGAGAGCAGTCATGTAGGAGATGTCCTATTATATGGGCAGTTGACTTTAATAGTCATTGTGTGCTTAAAGCACAGCAAAACAACAGTGGGAAAAAAAAAAAAAAAAATCCCCACTCCACTTGGATGGCCCTTTTCCCCCCAGCCCTGCTAGTCTATTTGTACAGTAAATTAAAAATATGAATCACTTCTCTCTACTGCCTCCCCAAACACTCATCCTGTCAGGCTCTGTGTTGTCTTCATTTGTATTACCTTAATTTAATGTTAATTATGTTCTTCATTTACAAAGAACAAGCATTTACACTCCCTGTCTGGGGATTTTCCACGCTCGCGGTCTCCACAGACTGGGAGGCGAAGGGGAGCGGCGAAGGCAGCGGTGCTGGGGAGGGGGCTGTTAGCACGGCTGCGGGAATGGGGCGGGGGGGAGCGGGGATGCCACCCCCTGAATGAACCGGTAATGATGAGCGCTATTGCCTTTCGATTTATGAAACCGTATCGCTGCCTGTGCTTAAATTCCCCCTAATAAATCCTTTTTAAAAGGTCCTCGGCCAATGGAGGGCAGTGATTTATGGCGGGGAGCTGGGGCGGAGGGGGGTTTGGTGGCAGGGTTTGCTGCCGGGGGGCCTGGGGACCCATCCGGGGATGTCATGGGGCTGGGAGCCCGGCCACCACTGGGCGGCCCTGAGATAACTTCACGGACACTTTTTCCATCTGCAGACTTGTCAGATGCTGCCAGTGATGGGGTGACCCATAATCACAGCACGGCTGAGGACCACAAGTCCCTGCTCCGTGCCTCGGTTTCCCCTTCAGCACCTGGAGATAATTACCCATCTCCCAGCTCTCCCCATCCCAGAAACACCCAACCTGGGTGACAGCCCCAGGTGCTGGCTGGGGAGCCCAACTTTTGGGTGTATTAACAGAAATTACTTGTGTTTGTGCGTGAGTGCGTGCCCATGTGCACACACACACACACACAGAGGGCCCAGGTCTCTAAAAAAAGCCACTCTGTCCACTCTCCCGTGCACAGAGCCTGTGTCTGGAACAAGGAAGGATGGAAAAGAAGAAGAAAAAGAAGAAGAGTGATGAAGTAAAGTGCCGGGAGCCTTCCCAGGACATAGGAGACACGGGGCCCTCCTCACAGCTTGCCCGTCCCCTGCGTTGGGGGACGTGGGGGTGAAGGTGCACGGCCACGTTTGCAAACCCCCGTGTTCCCTGCACTGAGCTGGGTTTGAGCACTGCCCACCGCGGCCTGCCACTGCCCGGCCCTCTGGCTCCATGTCCCAGGAGCAGGTCGGGAATACTAGGGATTTCTCCCAGGGGACCTGAAGGTTGGATTTGGGCAGAGGAAGAAGCATTTAGGACTCCATTTCTGGACCAGCCCCCGCTCCCTTCCCTGGGCTGTGTCAAAGCTTCTGGAGGCACATTCTGCCGTGCAAATCGGGGTTGTACCAGGACATGGCGGTAGGGCAGTGGGCAGAGCTGGCTAAGAGGCACCCACCCCAAAATCCTCCCAAACACCCCAAAAGCTAATTTAAAAAAAAAAAAACAACAAACAAACAAACAAACAAAAAAACCAACAAGCCAAAAAACCACCCACCCAAACCTTCCAGCTATGTATGATCACAGGAATCCCAGAAAAGCACAGAAAACAGACTGCCCATCCCCGAAAACCCGGGGTGTCACAAACCCCCCCACTGCCCACCCACACCCCTCCCCATCACCACCGCCTGTTTCCATGGTAACAACCAAATACTATGGGATGAGGACCTGAGCCCCCTTGCTGCTGCGCTGGCCCGGGGGCCTGGGGCAGGGTCCTCCCTGGCTGCTGATGGGGGGGTTGTCACGGGTTTGACCCTCCAGACTGCTCCGACCCCTCACAGTGGGTTTGCAGCCTCCTGGGACAACCATGTGCCCAGCTTGCAGTGGGACACTTGCCCCCACCCCCCCCCCCCACCGAGTCTTGACCCCCAGCCCACCCCACGCCCCACTCCTGCCCTTGCCCAGCCGCAGGACAACCCCACTGCGGGGGTCACCTTCCCCCCACCCTGTCCTGCTGCCATGCAGCGCTGAGGCCGCTCACTTCGTGACATGAGTGGCTCAAATACACCCCACAGGACAAACACACACACACCACACACACACACACACCCCCCGGCAGGTGCCGGGGGGTGACCGTCTCTGTCGTCCTCCACCGGCCGCCCGTGCCCTCCCCGCACGCTCCCCCTTATTAACAATGACCTTTCCACTGCGCTCGCCGCTGATTCCCCAGTCCCAAATATCTTTTAAATGGGTTTCAGGAGCTGATGCGCGCTACGTTAAAAGGCCACCGCATCGCACCCGCGCCACCCCGTGTCCCCCCGTGCCGCAGCCCACCCCCCCAACCCTGTCCCCACGCAGCGCCACCCGCGCACACGCTCACACTAACATTTTAATTAATGACAACGGCTTTTTTATTTTATTTTTTTTTTTTCTCCCCTCATAAGCACTTTAATGTGTGTTCGCAGCCCGGCTGATCCCCACAGCCATGGAAATATTAGGTTGACGGATGTGGTCTGTCGCCAGTGCTCCCTCAACGGGTCTGCCTGTCAGCTCGCCGATGATGACATTAACACGGGAAGAAAGTGATGACAAATGCCCGTTATCAGGGAACGAGGCCTGTGACAAATCGCACGGCGCCTCGCGAGCAGCCCCATTACGCTGTAATAAAAAAAGATGGATGGCTCAGCGCACCGGGGCCCCGCGCTAATGCGATTTCGCCTGGTCTCTCCGGGTTCTAATTAAGGCAGAAAACGAAGAACGAACAGGAGTCCCCGGTGCCCGTCCCCCACCCCCCCCTTCTCAGATCCCCCCCTTCAAACACCCCACAGTGACGGGCGCTCGCCCTTGGGGATGGTGGCCCTCTGGCCACCCCACTGCCCCAGCCCCATGGGAGAGGGGACGTGGGGGGATGCAGGGAGATGAGAGGCGCAGATGTCAGGGGGTTTGCATGAGAGGTGGGGGGGGCTGGAGGGGACAACCCCCCTACCAACCTGTGCCTGCCCGTCTCACTTCTGCCAGGTGGGCTCACGGCTCCTCCATCCAAGGCGAAGGGAGGAGGCAGAGGACACGGCCACTGTCAAGCACGTCACTCGCAGACAAATGTCACCTCCACCATCTGCTGCAGCGTGCGAGGCGGGGGGGGGGAGCGCTGCGTGGCGGAGAGGCGCCGGGACGGTGTCACCCCAGGAAGACGCTCAGCCACCGCAGAGCCGGGACGCTGACACCGGCCACCAGGTCCTGTGGGGACAGAAAGGGGGTGGCCATGGGGGGTGGGGGGGGGGTTGAACAGTGCATGAGGGGGTCCCTGGGATGCTTGTGGGAAGCAGCGACTTGCTTTGGGATGGGGCTGGGGAAAGGCAGCTGTTGGGGAGGGGTGTGCCAGACCTTCCCCCCGCCAAGGCAGGGGGGACATGGCCATCCGTACTCACTGAGCACACCGATGGCTGTGCCCTTGATGGCAAGGAGATGGCCACAACTGCCAGCGAGGGTGGGAGAGGGCCACATCCAGCACCTGCTGGGGGAAAGGAGCTGTGAGCCCCCTGCCATGGGGTACACAGCGAGGATGAGCACCCCATGGCCCCGGGACGGGGTGCCCGGGCTGCGCACGCAGGCACTTCTCCCAACGGACCCACACCTCCCCAGTGCCCCCCATCCACTGTAGCTGGGTGTCCCCACATCCGCCCAGCTGCCTGCACACCCCTTGCCCCCCTCCCAGCGCCCCAGCAAGGAGGTAGGTCCTGTCTCCCTCCCCACCTCTGCCCACCCCACACCCTCGTCCCCCTTGCACTGGGGTGCAGAAGAAGGAGCTGTGCAAGCGGCAACTCGTTGCCCATCCTCTCCACAGAGACCTGAAGTGCATCCACAGATGTGGTCAGACCTACGGGGAGTAGATACCCTCACCAGCGCCTTCAGTCCAGTCCCTGAGAGAGGAGCTTCAGTATGGCCATCAGGGTGTCTCCACATGGCTGGATCCAGCCCTGCTGGTACCTTGCAGACACTGTGAGAGGCCACACTGGTGGGCTTTTCCCATCTTCTCCATGTGCGGGGAAGGTCCCTGCAGCCTCCAGCCCTCGCCAGACCTGACCTGGGTGACGCCAAGGGACTTCGCACCCCACAGGGTGGATCCAGCGCATTGTTATTTACCTTGTGCCGGGCAGTCTGAAGGCTCAGACTCTCCATTTCTTCTGCTTTGCCGCTTGCAGCCCCACAATTCCAGGCACGACATGGCAAGGCATGGGGAGTGGGTGGCACGGGGACCTGCGAGGGGACATCACTGTCCTTGGGTAGTGGAGAAGGAGGCTCAGATGAAGGCTGCTTCCTGCTCAGGCACCACGTGTCCTGCTTTTCCAAGTTCTTTTTGTTTTCAGCACAGAGTTGGCTTTCTTCTGGAGGGATTCGTGAGTGATCCTTGTCATGTTCTAGGGGATTTATTGGTCATTTCAGGGAGTTTTTTAAAGCTCCCACTTATTTACAGCTCCCCATGCCCCTTCCATCTGCCCAGGCCTTCAAAGGGGAGTTGACAAACTTGAAATATTGCTGGAGCAAAACTGATCCCAAATGGCAACCATTTTCAGCGGGAGCATGCCAGCTTTAGCAAAAGCTGCTAATCTGGAGCTGGACTCACCTATCCATACTCACCAACTTTTACATCCCAGATCTAATTTTAGGCCTGCTCAGCATGAGAGCTGAGCAATGTTCTCCAACAGCTTCTTTTGAATGAAGGTCTCAGCCTCTGCTGCTGGCTACCTTTGTAGATTTAACCTGCTCTCCTGAAGCCAGCGGCCAGAAGAAGTGCAGAGGCCATGGAAATGATTTCAAACAAATCACCTTCGCTGAGAGCCAGCTGGGAATGCACCGAGCTCCTGCTTCTGCAGCAGGTTCAGACCAGAGGACGTGCTTCCCCAGCCGGGCTGAGCTTTGGATGCTGCACCCGGACCCGTCAGTGGCCAACACTCGAGGGTGGTGCAAGCCACAAGCTGCTGTTGCCTGAATCCAGCTTAGCCCTAAGAAGGACCCTAAAAAAAAAAATCCCAAAATCACTCCCACAATGTTGCAAAATCACCTGCAATGGGGTCACGTGAAGGACATGACAAATATCTCGGGGCGGGGCTGCTGGCAGGGATGCGAGCTTTCCCTGCAGCCCCGCATGGTTAAGGCTCCTCGGATGAGAAGCGGGGAGCAGGAATGTGCGTTATCGGCTGGAGAGCACAAGCGTCAGTCTGGACACCAGCGGACTCCTCAGTTTGCAAACAGTATCAGGAAGCCTGGCGGGACCGTGACAGACCCATTGCCCCTGCGAGATGACCCGGCAGAGCCAGGAGAGGCTGGCGGAGCCCTGCGTGTCCGGCCAAGGGGTGGCAGCCAGGACACCCCAGCCCTTGGCAACACAGCCCACCGAAAACAAGCCCTTCCCAGCGCAGGCGAGCAGGCAGACATTGCTCTCTGGGGGAAAGCCCTAATGTCTTACACGGATACGGTTTGCCCCCTCCTCATCCTTCCCCAGCAGAGAGCAAAGGTGGGGTGCCAGCGAGGCTGTGTCACATACGCAGCACCAACCTGAAATCTGGGCAACATTGGTGGCGTTTAACTCCGTGCAAGAGCAATACAAACATTGGCCAAAACCTGGCCCTGGCTCTGTCTCAGAGGCGCTGTCAGGGGAGAGGTTTGTGCAGACATCTCGCGGGGATGCAGGTTTCACCCCAGGGACTGTCTCTTAGCCTCAGGACCCTGCACTGCCCCTGGGGGTCACACGTGTCACCCTGTGGGTAAGTCCCCAGCCAAACCACCACGTGCTGCATGGAAAATACGCTGTAGAGAGAGCTCCTCCCAGCAAAATTTAAAGCCAAATCAGGAGAATCAGGAGACTGGTCAAGCAGGGACCTCCTGCATTACAGCCAAGGTTGGGAGCCCTCCAAGCAACGGGACCATGCTCAAGTTTGTTCCCGGTTTCCCCTCCTCTGCCCGGGCAAAGCTGCGCTCCTGCCGGGGCAGGGAAACCCCAGCCTGGGGAGCACCGATGACAACCAGCCATGGCAGTGCCACCCCTGGGGCGGGGGGACGCTCGGGTCCTGCCCAAGCAGAGGACAGCAAGGGAATCACTGTGTTGTGCAAACCCTCCCACAGAGCTTCAGGAGTCAAAAAACCTTGTTCTTCTTGTGCTCTGGGTATTTTTTAAAATGTTCTCCCTTATCATAGAATCATAGAATGTGTTGGGTTGGAAGGGACCTTTAAAGGTCATCTAGTCCAACCCCCCTGCAGTAAGCAGGGACATCTTCAACTAGATCAGGTTGCTCAGAGCCTCATCAAGCCTGGCCTTGAATGTCTCCAGGGATGGGGCCACCACCACCTCTCTGGGCAACCTGTTCCAGTGCCTCACCACCTCATTGTAAAGAACTTCATCCTAATGGCTAATCTAAATGTACCCCGCTCTAGTTTAAAACCATTGGCCCTCATCCTATCGCTACATATCCTTATCACCTTATCAGGAGGGGGGCAGGTGTTTTTTACAGCATCCCCCAGGGCTCCCCCACCCCACTCAGACCACCTGGGCTGGCAGGTCAGGCTGGCGTCATTCCAGGACGAGGAGCAGCTGCTCAGTGGGTACTCAAATATCAAGGTTTACAGCTGTGCTGAGCTCCCACCTCAGCAGTTGCTGCAGGCAGGGATTGGGGTGGCAGCTGAAATAGGTGTCCCCCCCAAAGCTCAGCTCTCAATTTGGCCATGTTGGTGGGCTGGATATCCAGCCCAGCCAGGAAAGCAAACAGGACTTACTGCCAAAACACCCGGAGAGCATGTCACGGTGGGGCTGAGTGACACAGGGCCCATGTGTGCTGGTGTAGGGGGTCTGGGACCCAGAGGGACACATGTCCTAAGGCAGGGAGCAGGAGGAATGTAACCCCCACAGGAGATTTCTACACTCAAGAGCTCATGGATGATGGAGGTGGGGGCAAAAGACAAAGGGGGATGCTTCTGGCCACCGACCGTGGCATCGCGCTCTGCTGTACCTGTGCCAGGTCCTCCTGGTCCCGGGGCTGGGCTCAGGTACCTGGTGCTCTGCTGGTAATGTTCATGAAGACATCAGTCTGTGGGTGCCTCAGTTTCCCCCCCAACACAGAGCCACCACTCCAGGCTCGATGTTGCTGACCCAGGACGCTGTTGCAGGTAAAAAAGGAGGAGAGCATGGTCAGGGAGAGCCCTCAGGAGAGAGGACGGGGACTGAGTGGAGGAGGACAGGCTGGGAGCTCTGTCTGCTCCAGCCCTGCTGCCCCTGGCTCTGGGTAGCTGTGCCGTTGCAACCAGAGCCTCGGCAGCCCCCCCTGCCCTGCGTCCTCCCTCCCCGGCCCCCTACCAGCCACTTCACTTTCGCTGTAGCTCTGCTGACCTGCCATTAGTTATAATGCCTGAGCCAAAGTAGGAGGTCAGCACAGGCTGGCCCGGACATAAATCAGCTCCCTATGGGCAAGGAGACTGGGGGACAGCAGTGACAGGCACCCGCCACGTGCTGCAGGATCCCCCCCCCCCCCCCAGCCCTGGGATGCTGCCCAGGGATGGAGGCCTTACCCTGCCTCCCTCACATCCAGCCAGGCTCCCCGGGGACCATGCTGTCCCCACCAGCAGGTCTTCAGGGTGTTGGGAAGCACTGTGCCACCCACCCTGGCTGGCTACAGAGGTGACAAGGGACACGGCAGGGTCTGGCCGGAGAGGAGTTGCCCACAATGAAGCAGGAGGGCTGAGCCCCTAAAAGCCTTGAGGGGGGGACAGAGGACCAGCTCAAGAGGTGTCCACATCAGGAGGTGTCCACAGCAGCGCCGGGTGCCCTTAGGGGTGACATGTCTGGAGCCAGGTCAGAGGGGTGGCACCATGGGGCTGAGGGGACAGTCTGCAGGCGGGGAGCACTTCCCGCTGCCCTGCTGGAGGGGGGTGGGGGGGTGGAGAGGGGGGTCTCCCCCCAATGTGGTGCTGGCCGAGCAGAGGCCCGGGCTGCCTGCAGCTGCCCGTTGCTGCCCATACCCGGTCCTCCAGCTCCCTCTGCTGCCTGCCAGGACGGCGCCTGCCCGAGCCCAGCGCACCGGGGCTGCACCAACGGGAGCAGCTCCTCAGCCGCCCAGGGTCCCCGGTGAGGTCCTCACCCACGGGCGACAGGGCGGCTGCACCAGCATCTCCCCCCGACCACCACCACCCCGGTCCGCTGACCCGGAGAAGGGATGCGGGCAGGGGACGCTCCCGGCACACTGCGGGGGACGTGGGGCACCCAGCCCTGAGCAGCCCCCCCCCCCCCACCGTGTGGTTGGGGAGCCCGGTGGGTGGCTGCAGACCCCGGAGACCCCAAGGAGGGACAAACCGCGGTGAGAGCTCAGCCTCGGTACTAGACACCTGAGACTCCCCGCAGGGACTGCAGCTCTGAAGTCCGGGCGTTTGTAACCCGGCTCCTTTCAGCTTAGGTGATTTTTTTATTTTTTTCTTCCTCCGGGTAGACACGTGTGTCCACGCGCGCACGCTGCAAGTGTCAGGAGCTGCAGAGCAGCCAGTCTATTTCTTTTTAAAACTTGACATAAGCAGGTAAATTATCCCCAAGTAACGCATTTACCACGAGAGGGGAAATGTCGGCGCTGCCGTTGGAGCAGGAGCGCCTGCCTCCCCTTCTCGGCAGTGACGGGGAGCCTGAGTTATGGCCCTGTTGGAGAGACAGCGGGTTTGTAAATGCCTCTGTTTGTGCTGTTTTCCAGCCCGACCAGAGCCCATTGATCACCAGGGCAGGAGTAAAGCCAGCGAAGAAAAGCAGGAGCAGGAATGGTGGAGGCACGTGGCCGGAGCCATGCACGGGGCTGGTGTGTCCTCATGGGATGCACGTCCATGCTGTGCCAGGAGCTGGGCACATGGAGGATGCTCCGACCTGGCCTCCCACTGGGACATCCCTGGTCCGAGGACACAACCAGCATCTTTCATCCCTCAAACAAGCTGGTTTGTCTGGACACGGGCAGCAACAGCAAAAGGGTTTCTCAGCCAGGACTCCATGGCGCTACAGGGGGAGGTCCCTGTGCCAGGGTGGTAGGAGCAGGGAGCCTTATGGCACGTATATTTGGTGTGAAACACGGCCGGTTTTGGAGGTGAGGACCGAGCCTTTGTTTGGCCACATCTCACAGCCACTAAACGCTACCATGGCTCCTCGGGAACTGGGCTGCCGTTTGCACACAGTGAAAACCAGACCCTGGCCAAAGAGCAAACAGCCTCAGGAAATTCAAGGAGGAAGGAAACTGAGGCACAGGATGGCGGCATGGTGACTGGAGACGTCCTGGGTTTGATCCAGAGCCTCAGTACTGGACCCTTTTACAACCTCAAGCACTCGCTGTAGCACTGCCAGTGTTGCGACACACACCTGAGCGATGTATAAACTGCTTGGAGTGAATTTTCCCCCCCGAGACAAGCAACGGAACCAGCTGCTCCCACGGGCAGTGGGCACAGAGGCAGCATCTCAGCACCATGCGACACACAGGGGTCATGTCAGATCCCCAAAAACCATTCCCTACAGCTGGGGGCGGGGTGGGGGGGGAAGGCACACCTAGTCCAGGCATAGGAACTGCCCCGTAAGAGCTGGTGTGCTGTAGGCACGCGGTTGCTGCCCCCACCACGAAGCCACCCACCCTTTCTGCGAGCCCTGCATGGAGTTGGGATGCCTCACACAAAATTTAGGGATGGCCAAGGGGCTGTGTCGGATCAGGGTGCCCAGGTCATGATATCTTACCTGCAAGGCACAGGCAGGTTGTTTTCCATAGCCCAGGTAGCAAAATTCAGGCAGGGAGTGCTGCTGGGACACGGGGAGCGAGGGAAGGTGGTAGTGCCTCTGTCCCGGCCGTACCATCCCTGCTAAGCCATAGGGAAAGTCACTTGTCTACCAACGCGTGAGGCCCCTGTGCAGACCACCCCCATGGGATCAGGGTCAGCATCCCCCCCCAGGCCCGGCTGGGAGGACGATCCTGGGGTGCCCGAGAGGGCACCGGCTCCAGGCTTTGCTCTTCCAAGCACAGGCCGATGCTGCCCACCAGCCCCTGCTGTGGCCTCCACCATGGGACATGGCACAGCGTCCTGCCACAAGTCCGTTCCCTGCTCCCATCAGGGCAGCCCTGCCATCTCCAGGTTGTACCTTCCTCCAGCCAGAGGCCAGCGGTGCTGGAAACGGAGGCTGTGACGCTGAGCATCAGTGCTGGGACCTGGCGCATCCCCTCCTGCATCCCTCACTCCCGCTCCCCACTGGCTGCCCAAGCAGGGCTCTCGCTCTGCATCCACCGGCCCTGGTGACGCCCCGCAGGGAGCTCTGCCCCCCTGCCAGACCCCCCCTGCCTGCACCCCAGCAGCCCTTCCCTCACGCTCCACGCCGTGCCAACGTCGCCCCGGCCATCAATAGCGCTTGGTTAATTAATTTGATGGGAACAGCAGGGACCGCACTTTGCATTTAGTGAACTTCCGAGAACTTCCAACCTCATCTTCATAATTGGCCTCATAAATTTGAGGAAAGAGAGAAATCAGCAAAGCCAGAGGAGCGCGGGAGGCGGGAGAGGCCCTGCACGCGGGAGGGCGGGCGAGCGTGTGAGAAGTGACTCTAGTTGGTGTCCTTATTTAATTTTATTGCAAAGATCCATCTTCGCCCGCCCCCTCCCTGCCTAGCCCTCTCTCTCCCGCTCTCCCTGCTGGGTTCACCTAATCATGATAAACTCATATTCATTTCCCTGCCTGCTCCGGTGGGGGGAGCAGCTCCCTCACATTCGCCCAGCCGTGCTGCCATTAGCAAATATTTACTCACGGAGTGCCAGCCTTAGAAGCCAAACCACCCGCTCTGTACCCCTTTTCCTCAGCCCCAGCACCCTCCCCACCCTGCACAGGGACAAGGGTGACGGCTAAGGATGGGTGTCCTCCCCACAGGGTAGGGAGCAGGGTGGGAAGAGCTGTTTAATTAATGCTCAGCGCTGCAGCAACTTCACCCAGGCTTTTTCTTCCTTTTACCCGGGGGGGCAGAGACATGCCTGATGGGCAGATGGGAATTGCCCAAGCCCCCAGCCTGGGCCCACCTTGGGGGCACAGGGAGGTGAGGGGCGGGAGTGAGGGGCTCTGCGGCCCCCATCCCAGCTCCCTGACTTTCCATTCAATCTCTAAGTGCTGCTGCGTTTGGGTTTATTTTTAATTTTCAGGATGATCAGACTCACAGCCAGGAAGAGTGGGAAGGGGGGGGCGCTGGGGAGGGGGAATAGCCAAAGCCCCTTCCTGGGAAGGAGGAACCGGGCAACACCTCATTAGAGATGCCTAAAACTGTCTTTGCTCACCCTGCCTGCACCTGCCCTGGGGGCTCAGCACCCACCTCCTCCCGGGCACCCCGAGAGCCCCATCCCTTGCGCCTCCTTCACAAGTACGGCACCCCAGGGTTCAGAAGAGGCAGAAGCCATGCTGGGGTGAGGGGGTGGCCAGGTCCTGCCCTGCTGCAAGGGCAAAAGAGGGGTCTCAGAGGAGCATGTGGCCTCAGGGGATGCCAGGCTGCAGTTAGCCCCTGGCTTGGCATCTTCAAGTGAGTGGAGGGATGGAGGACAGGATTAGGGGCACAAAGAGCAGACTGTGTGGGACAGCTCTGCCCCCTCCATCCAGGGCAGGAGGGACTGTCCAGCCCAGGGCTGGCAGTTGGCAGCATGGTCCAGCCCCTCATGATTCTCCTCTTGCACCAGGATGAGGGAGAAGCAGGAGCCTTCAGCATCCAGAAATGTCACCTCCAGCTGCTCTGGACAAGCTCTTTGTCGTTCTCCTTCGCCTCCTGCCCCTTTGCATGCACCACAGCTGCACCCAGGGGAGATGGCCCCCATCCATCCTTGGCCCATCTGGCTGCAGCTGGCCACAGGAGGGCCCTCTGCCCCCTCCAAAACTCACGGGCAGGGATTTGTGGGGTGGGAGGGGACAGACAGACTTCAGGCCCCTTCCCTTACAGAGCAGGGGACTGGCAGGACACCTCTGCCAGCAGCTTCCACATGACATGTAGGCACTAGGGCCACCCTCACTGCCATTACCCAAGGGGCTGGGTGGACAATCCTGCTCCTGAGCAGTCGCTGCCACATACGTCCCCACGTCTGGCCTCCCCGCCCCGGTTAAAAGCAGCACAAACAGCAGGGCCAGGGCTTTGATGTGCTGCTGCAGCACCAGTTTGGCACCAGGGTGTGAATTGTGTCCCTGGAGCAGGGGGTGACAAAGGGGAAGGAGCGAGGGGCCAGCAGTGCCACATCTCCCCCACCTCCAGTGATGTCCCCAGCACACGGCCCTGGTGAGAGAGGCAGCCCCAGCCCTCCAGGAACAGCTCATCTCAGCACGCAGAGCTGGAGGCAAACCTGTGCTCATCAAGGGACCAGGGTGAGCAGCCTCATACCCCACTCCTGCCCCAGCCCAGGCAGAAAAAGGCCCAGGTCCAGGGGCTGCCAGCCATAAGCCTCTAGGAAAAATTCTCCAGGATCACCCCAGCACCACCGGAGGGACAAGGAGCCCTCACCCAACCTCCCTTTGGGGCAGAACCATTCCCAGCCCTGAACAAGGCCAGCTGTGGCCCTGCCCGGCCAAGCCCGGCTGACCCCAAGGATGAGGACGCCCTCCTCTCAGGGCTGGTCCCTGGGCTGCACAGCCCTCCTGGGGGAGAAAACACCCCCCCTCAGACCTCCCATGCCCCGGTCTGGCTCTGACTCCACTTTGGACACAGAGAACCCAGCCCAGCCCCCACTGCCTCTGCCCACCCATGCCAGCAGCCCGTCCCTCTCCAGCTTTTCCATCTCCCTTTTGAGCCAACGTTTCTTGCTGCTCATCTCCATGCTGCCTTGGCTTCCAGGCTGTTCAGATTCCCCTTGGACAACCAAAGCATTTCCATGCTCACGAGACCGAGCTGTGTTCCAGGCACAGGAGACAGAGCAGCAGCCGACTCCCATATACCCCATTCTTTGATGAAACATGGAAAAGCTGACAGCAATCCCTTCCTGACTCCACACCTGAAGTAAGAGCTCAGCCCAAGGATCAGAGCTCAGGAATCACTCCTTTCTCTGGGCACGGCCAGCCCCAGCTCAGCCACGTGGCCAGCTGGATGCTGGAACAGAGACAGGTCCCACTCTGCCATGGGAGGATGGAAGTCAGCAACTCCGTGCCCTGAGAGCCAGAAGCAGTGATCCAACAGCGTGAAGGCCTCCACTGCCTTCTCCCTGCCTGTACTGAAAGCAAGGAGACGGGCCAGCACAAGAGGGGATCCTGGTCAGCCAGAGGGAAGAGTCCCAACAGGCAGAGAGCAAAAAGACAGAGATGCGAAGGAAAAAGAGAGAAGGGATTTATTTATTACACTTCAAATTTCAAAGCACCGAGACATACCAGAAGACATTCATTTCCATCAGTGTTCAGTAGAAAGGCTGGGCCGACAAATGACACTGCTGGGGTCAAGGTCTGCCCAGCAAACACCCCAGCCCCACTGCTGGTGCCCAGCAGCCATGGCTGACAGTGGAGCAAGAAACTGTGCAAACCCACCAGGTTTAATACCCTTGTGCCTGCCCCGGCAGCAAACACGCAGCTTGTCACATGACAAAGACATGGCAGAGTGCAGAGCCAGGGTGGCAGGTGCCCTACAAGACGAGGGAGCGGGAGGCCAGGCCAGGCCATGCCAGGCCCAGAGACTGGCCAGAGAGCGCCCCGGGGTCCTGGCACAGAAACACCTGGCACAGAAAGCACCTCTGCCAGCAGGAAGCACTGCATACCCATAACGGAGACAGAGCACTGAGTCTCTGGGCCATTCATCTCTAGACTATCGAGATAGTTGACATTTCCTGAGAAATAAAAATCACTCCCATGGAACTGACGGGGCCAGGACACATGTCCATGTATACTCAAATACACACGCACACTCTGATCAAAGACCAGATGACTCCATGGCTTCCACACCTACAAAGGGAAAGCTTTGCTTCGCCCAAATTAGAACTAAACTACCTCTTCATGTTTTTCTCTGCCTCTGTGCCTCCTATGCACATACACGCAGCCCTGCTGGATTACATTCAGTGCCATTACATTCAAACCCTTCCTAAGCACAGCTCCCCGGAGCCACGAGGTCCGCTCCTCTCCTGCACTGAGAGGAAAGAAGCCCTTGGGGCCAGACCAGGGGGAATCACAGCACACAACGGGCTCAGAGCAAGCAGGCACAGCACATCGGGTCCCTACCCCTCCTTCAAGGCTTACCTGGCACCAGGGGAAGCTGCTGGCAGTCGCAGCAGCCCTGCTCTGTGCAGGTGAGACCCACCAGAGAACACAAGTTGGTTCAGATGGAGCGAGGACACAGCAGCAGCAACGGGGGACCCTTCATGATTCCTGCAGTAGCAACTGCTAGCAGCAGCGAGAAGGGGGAAGGCCTGTTCTAGGGCCAAAACAGAAGCCAGCTCCCTTCATACACAGCTCGGACCAGAGATTTTGAAGTTTCTGTGCTCAGGCACAAAGGAAGACATATCCCACTTCCCCCGTTCCCAGGAAGTGGGAGGGGCTGGATCACAAGGCTCTGCAGCCCAGCCTTCTGAAGTTTTCCCAGAGAGAGCAGGGCCAGTGTAGCTGATGGGCAGCAAGCCCCTTTGGCAGCCAACGGCTGCCTGAGAGCTATGACACAAGAGGCCGTGTGTAGCATCAGGCAGCACCTCCAGCATGGTTCCAGCCCACGGCCTCTACTGCGTGAAGCCACACAGCCCTGCTACAGGACCCTGCGCTCGCAAGGAGCCCCAGTTTGCTGCGATATGTTCCCCAGCCTGCAGTCACCACAGAGCAGCACTAGGGAAACCAGCACCCTTCAAAATAGCAGCACAGCAGTGAGTCCAGGGTGTTGGGTCACAACCAGCTGTCACCAGTCACGTTCTGAGGGCTCCCGGTAAGGCAGCCCCAGCTGAATGAAGACATCTCTCTCTGTAGGGGTGGGCAGAGTATGGCCAGATGCCACCTTGACGCCTCCAGGGCCTCGCACCACAGCTGTGCTGAGGGCATGCTCCGAGAGGCTCATGCCCTTGGTCTTGGCCAGGGCCCGCATGGAGCGGTTGAAGTGAGCTGAGCCAGTGAAGTAGAGCAGGGCGCAGGCAAACTCACTGTAAGGCACCACGATGATGTCAAGCCGTCGGTGACGCTGGGCTGGTCCAGGGAGGCGGCACACCCCCAGGTACTTCTTCTGATCTCCATTGTCCTCCTGACTCACCAGGTCATCTGTAAGGAAGCCTGGGGAGAGAGAACAGGCAAAAAGGACCTGAGTGGTAGAGACTGACAACCCCACCCCAAGCTCCCCACTGTCCAGACGGCAGCTTAGTTGTCTCATAACGTGCTGTGAGACCCCAAGGGCAACCCAGTCTCAGCCCTGAGAGCTTCAAGCAGATAAGAGAAGCCATGCTGAGCTGCAGCAATACTCCATCCTTAACATTGGCTGCAGAGCTACCACTGGAGTAGGACCAGGACCAGGGGCAGTACTCTAAGGACTTACAAGTTGTCCTGTCCTTGGGAAAAATCGATCACCTGCCCTTCAATGAATGCCATTCACCTCATTGCCTCCTTGGCTTGGCCATGCTAAGAACAGCTTCAAGCACCATGTGTCAGTTTCCAGCCCTCTTACCGCTCCTGTGGAGGCTGTCAAGCAGCTTGCTGAACACTCCACGGTGAGACTGCCCATCTGGGTGAGTGACCAGCACATCCACATCTCCACAGGTGGGCTTCCCCCGACGGTAGGAGCCACATGCCACACACACGAGCCCGGGCTTCAGGGCCAGGGCAGCTTGTCTGACCTCCAAGAAGAGAGAGAGGGATGAGGAGTCAAAGACCAGTCTCTTAATGCCCTTTCCATCAAGACAGCAGAGAATCTTGTGCCTGCCTTGTGGCCTGTCATGCATCTCCAGGGTCTCCATACAGAGCAGACGCTTGGCAGGCAGGGCAAACTGCCCCACCAAGGAGGCTGGCCTGCTATCAGGAGCCACATGAGCCAGGGTGGCCTCCACCCAGTCCTGCAAATGCCCAGCACACTGCCACACAATACAATGACCTACCATGGCATTACCATCAGTCATCAGCTCCTGGGGGTACTGGGCTGGAGCTGGGTTGGGACAAGCAGGAAGATGCAGCAATGCTGAGGAGGCAAAGTATGGCCTGCCAGAGCTTTTGGGTTGAGACAGCAGGAGAGAAAAGGTTTTTCATCTCTCCTGTGGGCCAGGAGGGCCAAGCTCACCAGCTCTGCCCACAAAGAGAATCAGTTCAACACAAGATGGTCCCAGGTCCTGTTTCAGAAGCAGAGATAGGCTCATGGAGAGTCTCCCCATCAGGACTCAAGACAGCAGAAAACCTGCAAGTGTCCCTTGGAGTCCACTCCTGCCAGGAGCTCTGCCTTTGCAGGAGGAGCTGGGCTTCCTGACCCAGAAAAAACACAAATGTCACAGTATTTTAGACCGAACAGATGCCAACATGCTGCTGCCAGCAATCAGACACATACAATCAGAACTTCCTCTAATGCAGCCACCTCCAGGCTGGACCCCAAATCCTGTTTTGTGCAGACAGTGCTCATTCTGATGGCTTCATTCATTAAATGCTTAAGAAAGGCTCCCAGGTCCTTGGACAGGAGTAAAGTATTCTTGGTCTGATTGTGCCAATCACCCTGCTGGCAGCAAATAATTAGGGGCTCAGCAATTCCCAGTGACGAGGCCATCACAGAGGCTGGGGTTCACGAAGGCAGTGTCCATGCCCACAGCCCCTTGTCACTCTTGGGGATCATCCTTCATTAGCAAGAGATAAACCCATTAACCTTTGCCCCAGAGGTGCTCCAAGAAGCCACAAACCTTTCTCATGCGGAGCAAGTCTTCCTCTGGTGTCCTTGCCCCCCTTCTGGCTTTAAATGAAGATTTCTAGAAAACTCCCAGCCCCACCCGAGAGCCTAAAAGCTCCTCAGATCTCACTGTGACAGGCAGCACAGACAATGACTAATCCCTCATTCTCTCTCCTGGGCCTGGATCAGAGGTGTGTTCGTGTGTATGGAGGGGAGTGCAGTAATCCCATCAAGATAACAATAGACCCACCCCCAAGAGCCAGCTCCTCGACCCAGCCTGCCTGGGAAAGGGACCACTCACCACCAAAATGGCTAATCCGGCACACGGGACTGACACCCCAGCAGGAGCCTGGCAGGAGTGTATTCTTTGTGGCCAGGCCCTGTGGCCGAGTGACAGGGTCATGCTGGCTGCTGCTTCCATGGTGATCAGAGAGCACAGGGGTAGCAATGACAGCATGCCCCCCAAGCTCTCTGCTCACATTAGGGTACACTAGTTTAGCAATCCATAATCCTGGAGTGCCATGGTGTACTAGAGCAAGCAGCACCCATCTGCAACCTGGACCCCCTTCGCTACCAGCAGGGATATCCGTGCTCTGTCCTCCCACTGACAACCAGCTCACAGGGTGCTCACAGCTTCCTTTGGAGAAGCAGCACCAGGGAGACATGTCAGAGAAGATGAGAGCCAGGAAAGAGGAGCTGGGAACCCTCGCATCCCACCATGCCACATGCAGCCTTTTTCAAAGCAGTGTGTAGAATCAACACCTGTGAAGTATCCTCCTCCTTGACAGGAACTCAAACCGAACCTTCCTACAGGGCAAAGTAAGGTGTCTTGTGTGCCCATGCCCAAAAAGCGTCCCCCAAGCACTGACCCTGCTCAGAAGAGAGGCTGAAGAGCTCATCTATAACACTGTGGGACATTTCCACAGCATGCACCCTCCTGTCATGTCCCAGCAGGTACTCTATCCCGAGGGCCGAGGGCCCAGGGCCGAGCTACTCACGGTCTGTTCTATTTCTGCAGCTTCCTCCCGAGGCATGCGCTCCAGAAAATCCGTGTAGTGCTTTAGCCCCACAGCTTGCTGGCTGGTGAGAGTCGCCTTGGTGCGGATATCATCCAGTGTCCGGAAACCCTAGTGCAGACCATGTGATGGTATTCAAACATCTACTGAGACTTTGCTCTTCAAATACTTCCAGCCAAGATTTGGAGAGATTGTATTTAACCTGTCTCAAGTCCAAGCCAGGCACAGCTTCCAAGTTCACACTTCGAGCCTGGTTCCTAAAAGAAGGGATTTAGGCAATCCCACCACCCACACATACCTCTAATCTCCACCCCACAATGACTGAATCTTAACTAAACCTGACAGAAGGCTACTGTTCTTAAGGCACTGTGTTCCTATAGCTTGAAGGAAAAGAAAGTGACGCAGGTAAAGGAATAATACCCAGAATATCCCAACGAGGGAAAGCCTACAGTGTGAACACAACCATATTTTTAAGACAGCAAAGACTCCAGTCACAAACCAAACACTACAGGAAACCAGGCTTCATTAGGTGCTGTGCTCAGGAAACAAACTGTTTTTAAAGGAACCCACCTAGTGGCCTGGGTAGCTCTTGCTGGCACAATTACTTTAACCTCATTCTTACAATTGCCAGACAAGGTGGACGGCTGCAGGACAACTACAAGAGCCAGCCAGGCCAACAGGCCAGCAACTGGATCAGGAACTTCCATGGCCAAGATGTCCTGGCTCAGCCTGGCTCTTAGCAGCGTCATTGCAGTGAACAGTGTGAGGTGAGCTCCAAGCAGTGATGCTAACAGAAGAGCCAGCGTGTCCCCCACTCCTTCTATTGCATGTCTCTGTTGCCTGTCCTCCACCCAAACTCAAGTCTCAGCTGGGTTGCACTCCATTCTCCCCAGTGGGACACCCACAATGGAACTCAGCCTCACAGCTCCTTCCATAACACCAGACTCAGATCCCATCTGTAGATACTGGTGATTGGAAATTGTTTGTGAAAGTAATTCTCCTGCACTCAGAAGTCCTCAGACCCTAGTCTAAGAACCTCTTGTGTAAGGCACTAAACTTACCTGCTGGTACCACATCTGAGCTGTCTTGACTCCCGCTCCCCAGATGTTGGAAAACAGCTCCAGCACAGGCACACTCTCACTGATGTGATCCAGCTTGCGCAGGTGCCCACTCTCCAAGATCTCCAGGATCTTCTCTGCCATTCGCTTCCCAATCCCAGGGATTTTACAGGCTTCCTAGCAAGAAACCGGAGCCACTACTGGAAAAGTGAAGGCTACAGACAAGCTGAGGAGATGCTACCCACTCAGAGCCTGGTTAGCCATTTGATCAGTGATTGATAAGCGGCAGGACTAGTTCTGACTGCTGCTCTCTTCTCTAGGCCAGGCTTACATAGGCTACATCAATTCAATGCCAAATGGAAAAGGACAAGCATGCCGAACTGAAACACTAATGGACTGTCACAGCCAATCAGGCCTAGATCCAATTAGTTTTATCTGTTATCTCAAACGCTGGCAGCTGCTGATGCTTAAGAGGAAGGTGAAGACATCCCTGTGTTGAGCTTGAAGAAGGCATTTATCTCATGGATGCTCAGATCCGGCCCTAAACGACTCTCCTTTTCTGCTCATCTGAAAACACCACAGGTGGTCAATAAATACAACTCGCGCTTGCCGCACATATTCCATCAAAACCCTGCCACAGGAGGGAACTGCCAAGGCCTGAAGAGAGGCTATTCCATGTACAAAAAGAAAAAGGAATCTGACTCATAACAGAGCTAGGATGCTGGGTCTGTCTCCCTGCTCCACCACCCTGTGAAGGTGGGTGGTTTTTTTACCTGGTAGGACGTGACTGGTTTGTGGTAGCTCTTGAGTGCATTGATGGCTTTGGCATAGCCCAGAGCTCTCCACTTGTCCCCCTGGACAGAATAGGCCTTTGCCAGCACTTCCAGCTTCTCTGTAATGCACTGGTTGTGATTATCCTTCTTGCTGTTGGATGAATGGGCACAAACCCACTTGCTGGCAGGCTGGGCCACCGCAGAAGAGCTGTCACTGGTCTCCTCCGATGATTTCACAGGGTAGCGGCCAGAAATCAAAGCTTCCAGATCTCCCTGGGTGACACTAGCATCTTCTCCTTCACTGTCTTCATCATCAGAGATTTTCTTTAGGGAGAGGTAGAAAAGCAGCCATGTGAGAATAAGTGCGTGCCTCACATATGTCCCCTTGGCACAGGCTGCTCCTGAGAGCAGGAAGTCAGAGCACTAACCAACCTCCAGGGCATGCAGTGCTCAAATTGCCATCTCTGGAAGCTGTTGGTTATACACACACCAGAGTTCTTCATACCCCAAGCTACACATGTACCCCTTGAAGCTACATGCACATCTCACAAAGCACAGGAGACTAGACTCTGCTGTCCACCTGTGATCCAAGCACACACACACCTCCTATAGCCAAGCCCCTGAGACCTAACTAGGGTAAGACACTGGTAAGTGAGCAACTGCTGCCAGCAGTGTGGTATGACAACGCTGAAATCCCTGGTTTGGGGAGATCCTGACTCCCTGCTCCCACTGGGAAACCTTTCGCTGGTCTGGCGGCTGCATAGACACATCTCTCACATTCAGACTCTGCACCTTCCATCCCGTGATGCAGATGACAGGAGATAGGCACTGAAGTCTGTTTTCACGTTACAGACACAAAATCTAAACAGGGTAGTAAATTACAACCCCCCCATTTTCCCCATGGCTATCTGCAAGAGAAAAAGGGGAGGAAGGAACGACACAAAGGACTCCACATTCCACAGTGACAGAAGAAAGAACCAGTGTATACATTTGCTGATACCCTCAGCATTAGGATGCCTCTGTGTGGACTTAAGAAACAATGAGCCTTGGCTTCAGGTAACTGAACAAAAGCGGATAGAAGTGGGAAGCCGCACAGAGGCTTTGTAGACTGCTTTACTCACTGGGGTCCCTCTCTCTCCTGATGTATAAACACAGGAGTCCACAAAGATTCAAAAGCTGCTGTGCTGTGGAAGTAACTGAATGGCACAGGGCTATTTGGGATCAGTCCGGCAATTACATGCAGCACACAAGTCCTGTTATGAGTTTCTGCAGAGTGTTAGCCTAAGTCAGAGTGATATCCTTACAACCTCTGGTTCTGCTGGCTAAGGAGGTCTGGAGACACAATTCCTGCAAGGTACAGAGCTGAAGTCTTTAGGCAGAAGAGGCAGGATGTTTCTCTTTTGTAATGTTGTTTTATAACTCTGAAAACTGGGTCAGACTGAGGATTTGATAGACGAAAGCAATTTTATTCGCCTTGAAAACATTGAAACGCAACTCCCTTAAGATACTGTTTCCTCTAAGGGCAGCAAAGCCTCAGAGTGTTCAGATCGGTTAGTAAGCCCCTTAAAAAGCATTTAAGGAGCATGTTATCCAACAACAACGCAAACAACTCTGCAGCCAGAGCACGCAATTCCCATCCTCTCAGCCAGCAGCGTCACATAGGTGAAACAGCACATAAACCCCTGACTCTCTATGCTTTGCCAAGAAAGCTGATGGACTTTTCACAACCATACATGCAAAACCAGCTAGTCCCATTAGCTTCTGAGACACTCCAGGATCCTACAGCAGCTTACTTGCTAGAGCTGGGTGAGAATGGGATGTGTGTGGTTTGTCTGGAGCATAGCACAGGAGCCAGGACAGCAGCTGAAGCCCAGTAGCTGAGGCAATACGCCACCCAAGAGGGAGGCAGGCAGCCTGGGGTAACAGCTCCAGGGTTCGGCCAGCGAATAACTGGCACCGCTTGCAAAAGCTGCCTTGCAGAACTACTGCATCCAGATGCCAGTCACACAGTGGTTGCCACAGTCTGACTGGTAACAGGGTTTCCTCACAGGAGTTTACTTCCAAACACAGAACTCCCAGAGCAGCCCCTGCTCAGTATGAAACCCTGGCATGCTCATCATCTCCCAGAGAAAAAAAATCCACCCAAGCTACTTCTAAGCTGAGATTTCAGCTTCAGCTTTACTGTTATAGTGGGATCTTAAAAGTGGTTGGTACCGTCTTTAAAGCATATCCAGTGGGTTCTCTTCTTCCCAAACTCACGTAGCTCGGGACAAGGAATTTTACTGAATTGTCTACAAATAGTGCTTTTATGCACAGACTAACAGGAAATATCATTGCTGGAGGGGATTTAAAAGTAAAAAAGGCAATAAGGCTTCAGACTCTAGCAGCTGTCTGACCACCCAAAGTAAATATGAACAGAAAGCAGGGCAGATGCCACAGGATCTATAACACTACAAAAGATCCTTTCTACCATTAAGCGTGAGATTTGTTAATAATGATTGCTACTAAAATACAGTTACAAAAAACCAGCAAAGATGGAGTAACTGCAAAGGTGATGCATTTAAGCAGCAGCCAACTCTGCCTATAGCACACTGGATAGTTAAGTCTAGGGAGAAAAGATATCCCCCTACAGATATTCAAGAGAAAGCCTAAAACAAAGGAGCCCTCAGTGGGCTGCCAGTTAGGGAGTTACCACAGGGTTTTGTGAAACAAAATTTGGGACTGTGTTAGAAAACAGATGCCGGCATTTCAAGGCAGCTGCTGCTCTAAGAGGTCTGGGGTAACTTTGCTACAGATAGATTTGAATTATGCCAATGCCCAAAAAGAATTCCGCAAATTTGAGCAAAAATACAGAGAAAGGAAAGAAAGTTAACAGCAGGTTGGAGAAGCTGACTCATAGCAGAGGCCACTAATAACCCAACACAGATATTTTAAGCACACCACCACAATCGTTCAAGTGGCAACCTGATCCACTGCACATGTGTCTGAACAGGGTGCTTGCCAAGGAGTGGAGAATGGGTGAGTATGGCTCAGGGAGGAACACGGGATGAAATATCAGAGACAGCTTCCTGAAAGTGAGATATTCTCAGCCAGGGAATACTCCTCAAAAGGACGCAGGGGAAACATGATCACCAGAGTGAGCCTTGGCCTGACCAGAGCACCAGGACTGCTTCAGCTGGAAACGTTCTGATGGGGACAGGAATTTAAAGGGAGTTCTTTCTACTTTTAACACCTAAAAGGGACAAAGAGAAGGAGTAACCATGTCCACAGCCTGAGTCTGCCAGCACCAACCCACTCAAACATCCAAACACTTTCCCAGACTGAGAAAATCTGGCATTGTATCCCTGCAGGGATGCTCTTAGGCAGGAAAAGCAGCATGCAGGATCTGTTCACAAGGAGAAGGGCTGGTGCGGGAAGCCTCACCTCAGCCAGCTGCTGACGTCCAAGGGTACCCAGGCCTCGCTGCAAAGAATTCCCAACCTCTGCTTCAGTATTTGGTTTCACTGCTCCCTCCTCTGCTGGGGGCTGGATCTCTTCACCTCTCAGGACCTGCTGCTGCTCTTTCTGCAGTTCTCCCTCCTCCAGGTACCTGTCATGGATCAGATGCCTTAGTATAGGAGGAGAAAGACTTCTCAGCTCCCAGAAGTTTGAAAGAGAAATCCTTCTGCATGTTTTGGGATAGAGCAAACAACCCACAGGAGTTGTACTCTCACAGATGAATTACTGTGATTTTGGCTCAATTCCCCAATTTCCATTCAGGTTGCTGACCTGCAACTTCCACTCCTATCTGCCTCACTCTTAGACACTTTCTCTAAAACTTCACCAAAACATTTTGATCCTAACCTGTGTCTGCCTGCTGCTCCGTTCCTTATTTCCTTTTGTGCCTAGTTGTCAGTTCTCTCTCTGCTTTTCATCTGTAACAAGTAACAGCATTTAATTCTCAGTGCTTTTGAAAGAAATATCCTTATTATCATTAATGGATTAAGAAGAGGTGCTTTTAGCACCTGGAACAAGTGACAGGAGTCCTTTTAGCACTTCTAGGCCCTATTCCATGTTTTGTTACCCCACAGGATGGCAACTGGTCACAAAATCACTAAATTTCACAGTCTGTATGGGGAAGTGACTTTGAGTCATGCCCACAGGAGCTGCAAGGAGTTGCAGTCTGAGATTTTGAGCAGAGGTCAAATATTAGTGCTGTTCAGTTTAGGATAGAAGCACTGTAGAAAGAAATGAGAGTATGCCATTTGCATACCTGCGAGGGATAAAGACACCATAGCCGGCGGTACTCAGCAGCTTCTGGTCTCTGATGCAAGCACTTAGCCAGGATGCCTTCACTAGCTGCAACCCTGAAGGTAGCTTGGTTAATTTAAGGAGACGAAAGGCCCGATCACAGTCCATGTCTTCAGCCACAATGACGTGTGTCACCTCTGAGGAAAGCTGGTTGCGTACAACACCGCCATTTTGGACGATCTGCTTGTGGAAGATCTCTGCCCTGGCTTGGCCGATGCCAGCTTGCAACACGTAGGCGGTGACTGGTTTCAGCCATTCTGCTGAGGAAAACACAGGGGCAGGAGCTCGGTGGCAAGAGAAATAGTATCCCAAACCAACTGGGCTACCTATCTCACATAGGACTTGATGTCACTGACAGTGGCAGGCAATCTTTGTGGGGCACCAACTGGATACGCCAAAGCAACCCAGCCATGGCCTCTACAGAAAACACACTTGGGGGGCCAGAAAAAGCCTTTTGGGTAACAGCACGCCCAGTTAACAAGCTAGAGTAAGAGTATTATATTCCACAACATGGGCATGCAGGACTTACCCCCAGATATCTCTGATCCTTCCTCTTTTGGGATCTTTGGAGGGATGCTTTTCCCTGAGTCATCCCTCACCTTCTTCCTCTTGGGAAAGGCTTTGACAATCCCTTGTGGCTCCATAGGCCTGGTGGAAAGTTTAGCTGCAACTGCCAAATACCAGTAAGAAAGAGGGATGTTGCTTAGAACAGTGCTACGCAATCACAACAACTTAAGATTCACTCATTTTGCTCAGCAACTTTGTTGGTTTGGGGTTTGGGGTTTTTTTGTTGTTGTCTTCCAAAAACACTTGCCCTGAATGATGCACCTGGAAACAAGAATTTCAGCCCACAAGGTCAGAAAAATTAAAGTTCAAAACCATCAAAAAGCCACTTCAGAAAACCCTGCTTGAGTATCCTACAAACCACTAAAATTGGGTTCTTATAATTCAACTAGTTTATCATTTTGGAGCTCCTTCCTGCCCAGCCAAAAGAAGCAACTTTATTTCCCAGACATTTCTTAAGCACATTCCCATGAAGAGGGAAACGCCTCTCCTGCCAGGGCTGAAATCCAGTCCCTATGGAGAAGAGATAAAGCAGCTGATCAAGACCAAGCATTTCATACAGACACAGGAGGAAAAGCCCCAACTCAGCTTCAGCTGGAAACAGCAGATTAGTAAAGCTAAGTCCAGTACAGTTACAACTGTAGCTTTACCATTACAAACCTTGCAAAGGTAAACTTTGGAGCTTTAACTACTGTCCTAGGCTATCAGGAAGCTCAGTTTTCCATAGCCCAAACAAAATCCCGGATCACCGTATATCCCAACAGCACCTTCCACCCAGCTGCAGCGTTAAGTCAACATCAACTTGATTTCTTCTCTGTGCAGCACTTCGTGTTTTGCTTAAGAGGTTTCTCGCACACAAGCCAGCAAACACCTATCGTGTTAAGCCTGGAAGAGCTGAAAATAGTCCCACCTGGCCATGTCTTCTCCCTATGGTCACCTTCTCACCCGAGCATTAAACACAATCCTCAAGAAGACCAACCCAGAGCTGGACTCAGGTCCCTGCTTCTGCAAGGGCGGGTTCAGCTTCAAGGGATAAGAAACCCTGCTAAATTTCTAAAGCTCAGTTTCACAGAAACTTTTCTGTTTTCAGGACATTTTGACCAAAACACCGTCTCTCAAAAGAGTTAATACTTTCTATTATACAAAGAAAAGAAAAACCGCACAAAAATACCCCAAGCTCCTAGGTGCCTAAGTCCTCTTCAGGACTTGGAAGAGTGTTTTTCTAGGTAGTATTTTAACTCATCTTAACCAAAGTACACACACCAGGTACCAGGCTTGCCTTAACAGCACCCTTAGGCCACGAAGGCTTCAACACCGACAGCCCAGCTCGCCCCAGGGCTAGCGGCAACCGAAACCCCGGGGGCACGAAACAATTCCCCCGAAACCCCGCGGCTGGGCCCGAGTCTGGGGAAGCCGGCAAAGGGAGGCCGGAGCGCCCCCGCGCCCCGGCCTGAGAAGAAGCGGCGAGAGGGCCGAGACCCCCACACCAGCCCGAGACCCCCGCGACCCCAGCGGCGAGGAGGGGAAGGGCCCCTACCCGCCAAACCCGACGGAACGTGGGGGCTTCCCCACAGCCGGGGGGCAACGGGCCCCGGGACAGGGCCCGCCGAGGGTCACTGCTCACCTACGGGCCAGGCTAGGGTGGCGGGAAGTGCTTCCGGGTGGCGGCCGGAAGTGTCCGCGTTGCCGTGGCGACGGGGCCCGGCCGCCATGGCGGTGCCGAGCTGGCTGGAGAGGCTGCGGGCTGCCAGCAAGACAGCGCTGGTGCAGGACGGTAACCGCGGCGGCGAGACGGGATAGCCCCCTCCTTCCCCCCACCCTCCCGGCGTGTTTTTGGGTGACCCTGCAGGGAGGGGATAGAGTGCTCCCAGGGATGGCCCCGCATCCAAGGCAGGTCCAGAGGAAAGGCCACCAACGTGGGGACTAGGCCCCAGACAAGGGGAGAGGGCCCCAGACAGCAAGACAGAGCCGTACACCCAGGGATAGGTGTATTCCTATTTACCCTCACCACTTGCCTTGCCTCTAGGGAAGAGGAAGATCCACTACCTCTTTGAGGATGGGAAGGAGATGGCAGAAGAGTACGATGTGAAGACCGGCCAGTTAGTGAGTAAGTGGTGCTTTCAGCTGGGCCTCAGCAGATGTGGGTTGGGGCAGAACTGAAACGTGCATGGCAGTGGGTCTGCACTCGCAGGCCTGGGGTGCCGAGAAGGACCTCCTGGTCAGGAAAAAATCGCCTCTAAATGTTCTGGGAGATCAGCATGCCTGTAGCTGAATTTTGTAGGGATGTAAGTATGGTTCGGTTTGGGCCCAGGGCTCTCTGACTGCCGTGGCGCAGCAGACCTTGTTTTAGCCCAGGCTCTCTCCCAAACAGCTCATCTGTCACAACAGACAACTGGGATTGCCATCTTTTGTAGCCAGGCACCAAGTCTGTAGCACGTGCTGGGGTGCAATATGCTTTTTTGGTGGCTTCCACAACCGCAAATATAAGGTGTTGGTTATGGCTCTTGTCCAAAACCACATCAGCTGCGGCATGGCACCTGCTGCAACCCCACCATAGCTTCAGCACTAAGAAGCAAAGAAGAGGCACTCGGTACATAATTTCTGACTTCAGGAATAGGCCAGCTAACGGCTCCACTCACACCGAAGCGAAAAATGACTGGAATTAAGATGTGTGTCTTCATATCATCTCAGTGTGCTGGGCAACTTTGGCAGTGATGTGCTGGAGGAGTTCTTACAGAGCAGAATAATGAAAACCCTTCTTCTCCCTCCCACAGGCAGAAAGTGGCGAGAGAAGAATACCCTCGGGGGTTCTGGCAAGTGGCAGGTTGAAGTGGGAGAGCCAACCTCACCACTCCTGGGAGCACTGGAATCAGAGCTTATAAAGGAAAGCAGCTCCAATGTATGTAAGGGTCTACAGACACAACTGCACCTAAAACTACCTAGTCTTGTGCTTACAGCAGTAATTGATAGATCACAGATAACTCACAGGCCTAAGAGACAGCTTTACCCTGCCCAGCACTCTGCTACAAATCTTCCCAAAGGTGTAGTGCTGGGTATAAAGAAGGCAAAGCTTAGGTTCTTTTTGGGTCTTCAGCAGATTTGTAGTTTCCTTAAATAAAGGAACTGTACTGCTGTGTTGGCCAACTACTATTCTGGCTTTTGAAAGAGTAAGCTGAAAGGAAGGGCAGTGCCAGGAAAAGTCAGTGGGTGGGAAAGCAGAGACAATGAGAATGGAAGGCTGACACATGCAGCTCCTTAACATAGCACAGCCTGTTTCATCTTCATGTCCCACTAGCTTAGGGGGCAGATGTTTTCATCTCTCAGCATCTTTTCTACAGACCTGAAACACAAGCACGGCCCTGCACAGCAAACTGGGGCAGAGCCAGGTCTGAATCCAGCAGGTCCCTAGGGCAGGCAGAGCTCAGTATTTGGTTGCCTGTGAGGAAGAGGCCCGGTTTCCCTGTAACCCTGTACTGCATGACTCCCTCACTGAACACTTTCAGCTTCCTACAAGCAGAGCAGGCAGTTCCCTGGATAAAGGCAGAGTAGTGCTAGCTCTGGGAAAGTGATGGCTCAGGCAGTTTCTTGAGTTAACTCCCCTGTGGAGCCTCTTGAGGTAGTACAGGAAGAAGGGGACAGGGAGGAGAGGAGACACCTGGAGGGGCCTTGCTAAAGGTACTTGTTTGCTGTAGCCTGTCTTCATGAGGAAGGATACCCTGACCACCTTCCAGTGGCGGATCCGTAACCTGCCCTACCCCAAGGAGGTCTACAGTGTCTCTGTGGAGAAGGAGCAGCGCTGCTGTGTCATCCGGACGACCAACAAGAAGTCAGTAAGGACAGCACTGCTGGTGCTGACAATCCCTCGGGGTGGGCTGGCACAGAGGGCAGGCTAGCGATCGCACAGGGGGGTTGTCCTCTCTTTCCTTCTGTTCCTAGCATGCAAGGGCTGAGGATCTCCACCTCACAGCTTCGTGTCTTCTGTTGTCCAGTTTCCAATCCCAAGTGCTCCAGACACATTTAAGTACAGCCCCTCAAGCTCTGCGCTGACCTTTGCAAATTTATCTTACAGTTCTAAGAGCATAGTGTTTCCTCTGTTCTTTCCCTGTCAAATGTTGCTCCCTTAGAAAAATAGAGAGCCTTGCAGACCTTTTGAAGCTAGGGCATTCCATCTTCTCCCCCCCCTCCAACTCGATACTTTGATTTAATCATCATATCTCAGAATGCATGGAGCTGCGGGATTCAACAGATACAAAGTTGTGGGCACCCTGGCAGACAGATTTCCCTGTCTAAACCTGTAGTCACAATGCCAATACTGTGACCTGGAGGTAGCAAGAAAAAAAGCCAGACTGAATCTAAAAAGGAAGCACCACAATATTCTGCCAAAAGAAATTTGAGATGTGGGAGAATGAGGGAAGCTGTTAAGCATCATCTTACACTGTGCCAGTACATGGTCTCCGCAGCGAATGAGGGACACATTGCGCTCCAAAGCATTTACAGCCTCAGTGAGATAAGCCGGGATGAGCAGTAGTATTGGGAAGAGATAGCAAGGAGCAAGTATTGGGAGAACAAGGGAGGATATTGGAAGATAAGTGAAAGCTATTTACACACTGGGATAATACACCAGTGTAGACATCTGGGCAGGCTGCTCTCTGCTTGCCTTCCCTCCCCGACATTGCTGCAGAACAGAGAAGGATCAGACTCACGGGTAAAATCAACCCCGGTGTTTCCCAGTCGGCCCCCTGCCCTCTTTAAGCCGCTCGTCGTAGCTGGCTGTAGGTGGTGCTGTTGGCAAAGAACTGCCCCGCTTTGCTGAACGCCTTTCAGATCACAGAACCCGCAACCCTTCAGGTGAGGGTTTACCACATCAGAGGCCGTGGCAAGGGGATGTTTGAGCTCTGCACACGAACGCACCCGGACGCTCAAAAGCAGGAGGAGGCCAGGCAGAAGGAAGGGGGAGTGTCTGCCGAATGAAAGCAGCAAGCAATTATAGCTCTGATAGAGAAACAGGCTGGTCTGAATCCATGCAGAGATTTATAAAGAGTGGCACTTTAGTAGGGAGACCTGTGTAGCAAAGATGAATGAGATTCCCATCAGCCACAGGTGGGTACCCATGGAACTAAGACAGGAAGGGCGTACGTGAGCCTAAGTCCAGCAGCATACTATCACAGACAGGCTTATCTACTCCCAGTCCTTCTAATAGTAGCGTGTATGTTGGAACTTCCTTGCCTGTGTAGGTGCTGTATGGTTATAGTGTACCACTGAGGCCTCACCCATGCCCTACCTGACCTCAAACTTTTTTGTGCCACCCTCAGGAAAACAGTAGTCTCCCCCCACAAACAGTCAACTCCTACACACTTATAGGCTAGAGACAGTTAAAGGACCTGAAAGTGGCTCACGACCTGCATATGAAACTTAAGGACTTTTGGAATTAGAGCTGAAAGTCTCCTCATTGGGGACAAGAACGACTTTGCTGTCAGTAGGGAGCAGGGACAGACTCCAGCACTAGAACACTTATTACAGGCTCCAAGATATCTTATATCATTTCTCCTGGGTCTTGGCCAGGGCAAGACTCCACTCAGCAACTAATTCCAAGATAGCAACAAAGGCATGGAGTCCACAGAGAGTGCACATCGCTATGGGAGAGAAAGGAAGCCTCGGAGCCTCTCCAGCCCTTGGAAGTCAGCCACGCTGCTTCTGAGCAACAGAGCTGCACTGACCGCCAGCCAGAGGCACAAGAAACAGGATGGGGTGCCAAGTCACTACTGAGTAGTAGCTCAGCTCCAAATTCTCAGCATACCAGTAGCAGTTTTCCCTACCGGCTGACAAAAAGTGGGTTTCCAGTAGGAAAATAATAGAGGTGACTTCACATACGCACTGTGGATCTCAGGCCAGGACCCAGGCTCAGAGTGCAATACTGCCCTTGGCCATGGGGTGAGAGGCGAGGGCAGAGAATCTGCCTGCCTCAGCAGGGATAACTGCCCATCAGCTACCTCCCCAGCCCAGACAGGAGCTCTTCACTTCCACCAGTCAATCCCGTTCCCTCTGGCCACGGCAAGGGCTGCTCAAGTGGGATTTGCTTAAAACCTCTTGCTGTAAAATAAATCCATTAAACTAAACTCTAAAAACAAACCGAGAAAGCCACCTCCCCAAACGCCAAACCTGATTCAATTATTGTAGCAAGAGGCAGTGGTAATGTTAGGAGGAGGAGGGGGTGGCCAGGCAGATCTAGTTTCCTTTGATCTTGTCACAGATTTTAGTTTGAGGCCAGCCAAAGCCATTCTTCTCCCCTTCTCCTTAGTCCTGGGGCAGCAGAATGCTGCTGTTTCATTGATGACTCCCAAGGCCCTTTGAAACAGTGGGTTTTTTCTGTGTACTGCTTTTTTTTTTTGTCTAATCGGTAAGAAGTTAACACTTCCTTAACATGTCTTTGTGTTCATCTAATCTCTGCTGTTTAACCTTTGACATCTCCCTTATTATCCATGTCTGCCACCTTTTCCAAATACCGACAGCAGTGACAACACAGAACGGTTTGAGCCCTGCGGTAACAAGCTGTGTACATTCCTCCCACTGCACCAGGAGAGCCATTTGCCCTTTGTAGCTGTTTTCACCGTGACTTGGAAAATAAACTGCAATTTGGGCAGAGGTAGCTAGAGAGGCCAAGCCTCACACACAGCCAGCTGAATGGAGTAGAACCGGTCATGGCATAACAGCAGCTGCTGCCTGTTCCCACCCTGCTCCGGGCACCTCAGTGCCAGCTACAGGACAATTCCTTGGAGACAATTGCTCATGATAGTGCTAGAAGAGATTAAGAACGCAACCATGCCTCTACATGGGCACAGGACCACCAACTACAGTATTTGGTGCAGCCCCAGAGAGAAGCAGCAGATACAGGGCAAAACACACCAAGGAAGAAAGGTCTCAGGCAAACACAGACACAGGTCTACAAGGTTTTGGTCCCAAAGTCTTAGAAAACCTTTTAGCTGCCTAGACAGCTTATAACCACTCCAGTTCTCTCTGAAACATATCCCTTTTCCTTTGGACTGAGCAAAGCCCAAGGTTTGGTGGTGAAAAGACAGGCTGGATAAAGAGTTGGCAAAAACCTCTCTGTCCTCTGCTTAGATGTGAATGGTCGTCAGGAAACTGGGATAGAGACCAGGCAAAGAGCAGCCAGGGGAGCTGGGAATGCAGAGGAGCACCATAGCCACTATGGGGGCTGCATGGAGACGCTGCAGAGCAGAGGCGACACCTGGAGCCCAGGGGTATGCCTGAGCACCACTGTGCCACTAAAGCAGGAAGTGATCGCGGAACAATAGCAAGATGGGTTTCAAAAGGATTGCAACACAAAATGGTGCATCACTCAGGAAAGTAAATCACAGGGCACGAGGGCTTTGACAGCTGTTTTGACAAGAGCTAATGGAAGTTGGTACTTAGAGGGAATGAGAGGCCATGAGCAGGGACAAAGACAAGGGACACCTCTTGGTAGCACTGAGTAGTCTGGCACTACTCAAGGGCAAGCTGGAGGACCAAGCCTGCTCACACACTAAAGCTCTTCAGGACTTTGCCAGCTCTGATTTCCAGTTTGGAGGTTTGGTTCCAGTGTTTCTGCCAGCCTGGGGGCACCAGCAGGCACTCAACATGGCACAGGGTCCTCCTGCCAACCCTGAACGGTCTGTTGTCCTCATCTACACCTTGTAGAACAGCACTCCATAGCTCAGCACTCCTAGGAAGGTGGGGCTCCTATTCCCCTACTCATTTCTGTCTCCTCTCTCATTTGTAGGTACTACAAAAAGTTCTCTATTCCTGACCTGGACCGATACCAGCTCCCCTTGGACGCAGCTGCCCTGAGCTTCACTCATGCCAACAACACCCTGATCATCACGGTGAGGTTTTAGCCACACGGAATAGTACTTTGCCCTTCTCTTTATGTCCATAAAGAAGTTAAAATTCTTACGCATGGGGAAATGAGGCAGAGCAGGGAGATCTGCTGAGGGTTACTGATGAGCCCCCTTCTCTGTCACACAGTCAATGGGAGTTTCAGATTACACTGGGCATGCTGACACTAGCCAGGACAGCCTGGGCCACATGAGGGGCCCTGCTTGCTGCTCAAGGTGACTTGCAGGTGAAAGAGTGTCTGTTGTGCCCTGTTTTCTATGTATCCCATCCCTCGGGCCTGAGCAAGCCTCCACTCTCAATGACAGCGAGTTTCTCTTGTCTCAGTGTGTGTTAAGAGTCCAAGGACCTGCTGCACTTAGAGGTCTTGCAGTCTTAAAAAAAAAATAAATTAAAAAGAAGTTACCTGCTGGTTTCTGCCAGAGAGGACACACTTCCGCACACATGGGGGAAGTGAAAGACAGCAGAACGGGCACGTGTTGTTGCAAAGAGCAGACAGAGGCAGACAGATGCTTTTGAGCAGCAGGTGATCATTTTCTTAAAAGTAGAAGTCAGCTACCAGAGAGCTTCCCCTCCAAGGGAAACCTCGCAGCAGGGCTGGGGGTGCATGTGCAGAGGAAAGAGGCAAAAAGAGGGGACCTTGAGTCCTGAGCTTCCGTTTGCTACAGGCACAAACCTTTGCAAAAAAGCACCTGCATCCACCACTAAACTGCAGCTGGGCAAGAGGGCTCTAAGGGGAGGACAGAGGAACTGCAACTCTTCCTTCTCTGTCCGCCTTTTTAAAAATGCTTATAACACGTGTGAGCATACAATCGGTGAGCACACCAGGGGTCTGCATGACGCAGCTTGCCAAGATATTCCAGAGGGGCTGGTGGGGGCCAGGACTCCACATGCAACTGGGAAGTTTTACTTGCACTGTAAAAGATGCTCCAGATCTTAGCAAGTGTCGCTAGCGTGATGGCACCACCTCTCCAAACAGAGTTCGGAGACAGCTGATAACAGAAAGGCCACAGTTGGTCAGCTTGGGCAGAGGCTGAACAGGAGCACTAAGGGCATTTCTCTCTGTCCTACAGTACCAGAAGCCGAAGGAGATCCTGGCTGCAGAAGAGCAGCTGCAGAAGGAGCTCAAGAAGATAAAGGCAGCAAACAATGGGGATGGGGACTGTAAGACCCAGTAGGCAGTGGCTGCTGAGAGGCTGAGGTTGGGGGCGGGTCTCCAGCACAGGTTCACAGTATTTATTTTGCCTTTTCCAATAAAAATTAGTCCTGTTGTTAATAGAGATGCTTGGAGGACTCTTTGCAGGCCCAGGGAGATGGCGGGGCTGTCAGTCTCTTTACTGCCTGGTCTGCTGATCCTTCTATGAGTTGTAGAAAACTGCAGCATGCAAAGAAAACGCATCACATCCACAGCCAGCAACCCAGTCCCCATCCTCCATGAGATGAAGTGACATGAAAGCTGGGTAGTTCCCTTTGGGAATTCCCTCTGTCTGACACCACTGCTGAAGGCAGTAACGTTTGGAAAACAATACCCCCCCTCATCACACCCGTTACCTGCCTGCGATGTGCTTGGAAGCAGCTCCCTCCTGTGCTGTTGTGCAACGTCCTTTGTGCAGTCAGAAGGGTGCTCTGGTGACCCTGGTATGTCTGCAAACAGTATCAATGTTGATGAGCATTTCCTGAACAGGCACAGCCTACAAAACAGGGTGAAGAGGACAGCACCCAACTGCTTCCTTGCCATGCGCGACGTGACGTGCAGAACGCAGGCACCAAAATGCAGCTGCCTTCATTTGCATGGCATGGAGTGGAAAGTGGCGGCGGGGGCTGCTGGCCAGCTCAAGAGTAGCAGTAGCACACCCCTTCCATGAGGGCACACACATGGCCCATCACAAACCTCGCTGCACAGACGGCACCCCGTGCACAGTGACAACCCCAGCAGTGCTGCATTAGCAACTCACCCTCCAAACAGCTACTGTCTCTACCCTGAACCAGCCATCCCTATGCTTGGATTTCTGCACGTCCTTCCATCCTGGTTCATATTTGAACAGCTCCTACCCAAAACAAACCCTATTTTTGAGTGAGCTGGTCCTGGCCTCCCAACATAACTCTCCTGATGAGGACTGCTTTCAAACTTTGAAAGCTCTTTGGAGCCTGGGTGGCATCCCCAGTTAGAGCCTCACTGCTAGGTGGCTCCAGAACCCACCTGCATAGTCCTCCCCAAGACAGTGGAGGCACCATCGACTAGCAGAGCTCAGCAGAGCCATTGCACCAGCCCCACTTGCAGCTTTCCCATCCCACATGTTACCTGAAATGTGAGGTTGCGTCCTTCAACCCACCAGTGCTGGCACCACCATGGGGCTGCAGATTTGCTCCAGGCTTCAGCCAGAAAGAACCTAAAAGCAGCTACAAGAATGTAGGACCCACCAACACGGGCTGCAGAAAATAAATGGCAGGACTGGCAGCAGCAGTGTTGCAGGCAGAGGCCTGTCACGGGAGGAGTTTCCTGCAGCAGTGATACTTGTTCACCTGCTCAGCTCACATGCTCATTCCTACTCTGGGCCTTGCCCAAGTCCCAGCCCAATAAAGAAACTCTCCTCCCACCCCACAGTTACTCTGGTTCCTTCATAGCCTCTCCCTGGGGACACTGCCAAAGACATTTAATATCTCCATCCCTCCCCATCAATTTCATTAAAGGGCCTGTAACACACCAGGTCCTGAGGAAAAACTAAACCTCCCCCATTCCCAAGCTCTCTCTGGTCTTCTATCTCATGCCTAATAACCTAAAGCTCTCCCCACATGCAGAGCCCAAAGTGCTCCGAGCAATACAGCAGCAGTATTTAGCAACCCCTGATGCAAAGTGCCATCTTTTCAGCAACAGCTCGGTGTTACCAATAGCCTAGAGGTCACCCCAGAATCATTATCTTGGGCTAGCAGTCTTTGGGATCTAGAGCTTTGAGATGATGGAAGATTGTTCCAGCCGTGGCATCTTTTTACAGCAGTAGATCATTTCTAAATTCTAAAATTCTAAAAATCATTGCTCGGGGCACTTAGACATCAACTCTGCCACTTACACAAGGAGAATATGTAGCACTATGGTAGCTACAGAGGAGCTGCCAGCAAGCAGGCAGGAGTGACAGCAAAGGAACAGGTACAGATTAGGAACTGTGACAGGCAGCTATGCTAGAAAGATCCTTGTGAAGAATGTGATCCTGCAGCAAAGCCATGCTTTTAAATTACTTTGCAGCCTGAACTGCTGTCTCACATCCACTGGAAACAGAGAGCTCCCTTCAAGAGGGTGAGGAGCTGGTTGGTTCCACTCCCTCCCTGCTCAGGCAGGGGCTCCAGCAAACATCCCCTTCCAATTTTTGTGCACCACAAGGGAAGAGCAGCCTCCTGACGGTGGAAATTACCTACTAAATTCTAACAAAGGACCATGCTGTATGCTTTGCCCTAAAAGTGCTCTCAATTTGTGATACAAAACCTCTCCTTTACCTATCCATGATACCCAAACTCACATCCAAATAGGGTTCATGCACCTCCTTCCCCAAGGAGGACCAGACCCCAGCTACTGCTGCATTCACCCACAGTACATTCATCCACATTCATCTACGAACATCCATGTTCATCCAGACAGCACAGAGCATGCTGAAAGCTATGGTTGTTCTGAGACCCAGCTGACACAAAAACGAGTGAGCCTTGCCCACAGGATCCCAGTAAATCACATCAAGGCCTTGGTGTTTGCACTAGTCCATTTTGGTACTTCATTATGTAGGCAGCAAGTTGCAGATCCTACTTTTTGAATTCTTATTTCACAAAGATCCCAGGAACTGCAGCCTTCAATGCAGCAGTGTCTCCCTGGCCAGGAGAGAGAGATCTATTAGACATGTACACAGCATCTGAGAACAGGCCCAACCTCCTCCACCAAGCCAGGCCTCTGCGATCAGTGGGTAACATTGCAGGCCCTTTGGAACTTGAAACAAAACATACAGTCTCTTTTGTTTCCCTTCAGAGTTTTATTTAGCAAAACACAACTGTTTCAGCCCTGCCAAGTGCACAGCCTGACCTGACGGCCAGCTTGGGGAGGCATACACTGAAAGCAGGGCTGGCTCTGCCTTTTAGCTCAATTCTTGCTCTTGGCTGCGAAGGACAACACAAGCAGCTGTCAGGAGAGCAAGCGCAGAT
Source organism: Rissa tridactyla (assembly GCF_028500815.1). Classification (NCBI taxonomy): domain Eukaryota; kingdom Metazoa; phylum Chordata; class Aves; order Charadriiformes; family Laridae; genus Rissa; species Rissa tridactyla. Next base: position 58,138,470 of record NC_071471.1, on the reverse strand, counting down.
GAAAGGTGGGCCCCGCTCCAGGCACCTTTACCTTCCACCAAATCAGTCCACCCCACACACAGCCTAGACTTGTTTCACATGGCTCAGAGCTTGGCTGATCTCAACCTGACCAGCACACACAGCTGATAGGGCATCCCGGCTCAACTTGCTGTATCCACAGAAAAAGGAGAAAAAAAAAAAAGAAAATAGAACACAGGTAATAAAACAAACCTTGACTTGCACAAAATAAAAAGGGTAAAGGACAACCGGTCTCTATTTCCATTAACGGGCAGGTGAGGTTGAGAAAGTCTGGCCCTTTGTGCACTCTTCAATGTAGCTTTCTGTCAGGCAAAAAAATCCCTTCAGAAGCCTTGGGGGCCATTCTCACCTCTCCTGCCCTGCGATTCCCTGAGCCAAATGTCAACTCTGCTGAGTTGGGGTGACCAGAAGAAGCTGTGGTGCCCGTCATGGGGCCGTGAAGTCTAGGACATGCAGGGCTGATGCCAGGGCAGCATACAGATGGGTGGTACTGAAACGGAGGCAGTACACTGGGCTGCTGGTGGGTGAAGACAGGTGAAAGCTCTGCAAGAAAACAGGAGAACAAATCTTTCAAAGAAGAGATCAACCCAAAGACCCCAAACAGTGTTACAGACCCAAAGGCAGAGATGCCTGAGCAAAGCAGGTTTTTCCCTGTATATAGGTTAGGTTTTCCATGGTGGGCTCGCCCCAAAGATGGCCCAGCAACTTCTGTCTCTTCCAAAGAGACACAGGCACCTGGTTGCCAGAGAACAACCCACAAGCTCTGCTGCTGCCCAGCCTCTGGCTGGCCCTCACCTGCAGGCACCGAGTCTGCCGCTTATCCCAGAGGCGCACCACGCCATAGTACGAAGAGCCACTAGCAATCATATGGTTCTTATCACTCCTTACGCAGTACAGGGCGCTGTCATGGGGCTCTTCCCACTCCTGGACACATTTCCTGCAAGGATAACGCAAAACAGAGTGAGGCTGAGCCTCCACTCCTCCACCACTGGAGCTGAGGCCCAGTTTGCCTGAAGGAGCTGCAGAGTCCCCAGACACTGCACAGGGAAAGCCCAGGAGCCACACGCAGGCCCCAGATACCAGCAGGGTAAGCTCACCTGGTGCTGGTCCGTATGTCCCAGTAGCGGATGTAGGTGTCATACCCACACGAAAGCAGAAGAGAGGGCGTTTCGTAGAAGACATCAAGGACTCCAGCTCCACGGTGGAAGTCAGTCCCTAAACAAGTCAACAGATGACCGCTGCAATGAAACACAACAGGGGAATAGTCATTCAGAGCAAAGCGCCCTTCCAATTCATCTGGCCAGAGCAGAGGTGGTGTCATAAAAGTCTCCTAGATCTCATTTCTGTGATTTAACAGAATACAAGAGCCTGCACAGTATTCCTCTCCCTCCTCCAGCTTCTGCTACTGACTGGGCCACTAACTGCCATGAAGTGTGACCAGCAGGAGTCCCAGCTGTAAGAAGAGGAGCCAAGGAACAGGGGCAGCTGACCCCCAGCAGAATGGGATCATTTTTCTTGGGAGAAGGGACCAGTGCTCTGAATGATAGGTCTCTGTTTCCATGGGAGACAGTTCTCAACTTAATCAAACTCCAGACAATCTGCAACAGCCACTCACCTGGTCAATCCCATCCCATCCTAGACTCCATCCTTCAAAATACTGCCCATTGGGCTATTTCCCCATATCTTTGACACACAGCTCAGATCCACAAGCAAATCAGACCCTCCTGACCTAGTCTGCCATAGCTGCTCTCCTCAACTCCCTCCCGTTACACTGCAAACTGCCTATCTGGGGCTGAACATGACAGGTCAAGAGCAACCACCCCAGGGCTGCTCTAGAGATGACTTTCCAAAGGCTATAGCTTTTTGGGTTTTTTTGATCCCTCCTCCTTTTTAATTCCTTGATTGCTGTGAAGGAGCAAAAGCAAGATCTCCATAGAACTCTAAACCAGATTTTGTGGCCATATTATTCTGCTGCTTGTTCACATGCAGCACCAGCAGCTCACCAGGTAGAAGGTGCCTGGTGAGGGCCCACCCTGCCAGACTGCAAGAAGGAGCTTGAGCCCCTTCCCTGGGCCGCAGGAAGTTGCATCTGGCACATGGCACAGCCTGTCCCCAGTATCACTCCACCTGCCCCAGCAAACAGCAACACCCAGCCATGGCAGACTCTTGGGAATGGAGCGGACCATCTGCCCAGCTGCTTGAAACGGCCATCTATTGCAAACCCTCTTTTTCTTCCTCCTCCTTCTCCTCACACCCTCTAAATCAAAAATGCCGGACACAATAAACCTTGAAGCACCTGCTTTTCAAACCCTGCTGCACGGCCACCCCTCTCCAACAGGCTCTTGGTTCTCAGGACAATGAAGCGGTCCTGAAAGCCGACAGCATGGATCCCGCAGTGGGGTCACTCCCAGCATCTCCCCCATTATTTTGTTACTTTCTGCTCCTTGATCCAGCATCACACAGTTCTGAGGCACATCGCCAAATGCCTTAATTCTGTCTGTAATCTGGGCTAAAGCCCTCGTCGGGGGATAAAGACCACACAAAAGGAGAAATAGAGTCCTGGGAGATGTTAAAACAAGTAAACACCTTTGTGTCAGGAGAGAGAAATCGCTGATAAAGCAGATTAGTGCCTCGAGCCCTGGTGTCCCCAGATCAGAAGGCGAGCCCTGGCCGATCTTTGCAGCCAGCACGCTTCTATGATCACAGAGCTGGCGGCATGCTGGGGCCAGCCTGTTTCCCCACAGTCACTCTCCAAAGAGCAGATTATGTAGAATAACAATTTCTTTGTGGCTGTGTAATTCCCTCCGTGACCGTGGCTGTGGGCAGCTACATTGGCCCTTGATGCCAGGGCCCTAGCAACCATTTAGAGAGGCCAACCAGCCCTAGCGATGGCCCCCCCGTGCAAACCTCTCGGACAAGCTTTAACATCAAGTGCATGAATTAATCCCCCCCAACACGAATCCAGGGGTGCTGGCTTATTGGACTTTGTGTTTCTCCAGGCAAGGGATCGAGGGGATTCCAGGCTTCAGCCCTTTGCAACCTTCTCACAATACATTAACCCTTGGAAGGTTACTTGCAAACCAACCCAGCAGCAACTCTGCACCTGCGTGCAGGTCGAGAGGTTGAAGCATTCGCAGTCTGAGCGCTGGGAGCAAGAGCTGCAGGGTTTAGCTGGGGCAGATGGGTCCTCAGCTACGCCATGGCTTGAGACATGGATGGGCATCTCTGAGCTCTGGCACTCCCTTGCCCCTGCAAGCACACAGATCCCCTCCATCTGCTGTTCTTCAAAGCCAGCAGGACAGATGAACGTGAACACAGCCCTTCTCAAGGCTTCCACAAAATCTTCTTCATCCTATGAGTTATATGTGTGCCCCAGAGCCGCGAGACATACAACACAGGTATGAGGAGGAGTCAGCTGCTTTCCCAAACAAGAATCCTTGGACTACCTGTGAGATGCGTAAGGGGCCAGACTGCCCAACCTGCAGAGTCCTCTGACAGTTGCTCAGGCAGGAGCAGGAAGTCACTCACATGAGATGAGCTATCTCAGCGAGCCCTAAGCAGCACCAGCAGCTTGAACCTCTCTCTCCCCACTTCCACATACTACTGCTTTTTTCTGGTTTTGCAGGGTAGCCCCTGGACTGGGGCACTGAGCACATGGTACTTCAGGAGAGGAAACCAGGACGGGCAGCTGCACATGGGCCACACAGCCCAGCAGCACACCTAGTGAATATCTCCTGCTAGCTAGCTGAAGACTGTGTTATTTCCCCTCCACTATCTTCCCTGCTAATACACCTTTAATACGTAAAGGTCTAAGTGAGCTCAGGGAGAATGAAGCACTGTGCTGAGGAAAGGTAACAGGATGCAGAAGCACATCCAGGGATCTTTTACTCACTGGGACTAGCTCTCTTCCTCCTCTCAGGTGCCTGAAACAGGTTCACAACATATCTCCTCACAACCTCCCACCTCTAAAAAACCCATCACACCCAGAGAGAGCCTGGCCACGCTAAAACTTGTCTTCCATCTCAGTCTGCGGTGCTACAAGATGGCAGCAATTTTAAATGGTGTTCTGGTGAGGTCTCCGAATGAAAAATTTCAGCATCAAAGGGACAGGAGAAACCAGAGAGTCTGGATTCCTGCTTTCAGACCTTCCCGTGCAGCACTGAACACCATGCAGGTGCCTCGCTCCCAGTGTCTCTCCATGCCTTCACGCCTCACTGCAGTGGTACCCAAGCATCCCCAGCAGAGTCACACCTGCTTTCCTCCCTCCACTTCCCTTTCCAGCCTAGGCAACAAAAAAAGAAAGAAAAGGGAAAAAAAAAAAAGGGGGTGGTGGGGGGAGGGAAGGATTAGCTTTTCCCTGTAGACAGGAAAGGAACACAGATACTTGCAAGTTACTGCAGCAAAGCAAACCTTGCTTTGCTGGTTTGTTAATCAGTTCAATTCTCCTGTCCCAAGAATAGGTCAGCCAAAGCAGCTTTCAACTGGGAGGTCCAGCCCCTGCATACAGCAGCAGTCCTTTAGCAGTTTACAGAAACAACGCATTAGTTGCTACAGTGAAGCACTTATAATCTGACACCAGGGGAAAAAAATCATACTGTGCTGTACACTGGGCACACAAACCAGAAGATCTAAGTGTTCTGGCATGTGCACGCTTAAATTGATAAAGATGCAGAACACGATTAACATTTCCCCTGTTTTTCAGCAGATTAAAGTGTCTCTGGACCGGCTCCCACCATGACAGGCTAGTTTCATGTCCCTGCAGCATAGGCAGCGATGCTGGACCCATGCTGGGAAGGGAACTCTCTGCCACCACACATCTCCCAGCCTTGGGATCATATATTAGGGCCCACAAATTGTCCAGTCTTCATTATCCCAAATACTCCCTGCCTTCAAACCCCAGTCCCCAACAGTTTCCACTTCCTAGGAAGCAAAACCCACAGCTAATCCTTAATAACCCATAAAGGATCAAGATAACCCATCAAGGGGCAACAGAAAAGCAGCAGATAAAAACCATTGGTGATGTGTTGGTGTAACAACTTACATGGGCAGAAAATACCCACTCAATGGGGGACAGAAAGAGATGTGATAGCTATCTTGAACCTTGTTTCTCACCAGCTTGCAGAGATCACCAGCACCAACCAAACACAGCAGGGAACAGCCGCCTTCTTTCCTTTGTGGGCCCTTTTTCACTCTCTGAACCCAAACACCTTCCAAAAACCAGGCAGTTGATCCTCAGCACTTCCGAGGCTGGGGTGCCCTGTCCTTGGTTTGGATTATGAGGGTTCATCAGCAAGTGACTGTGAAGTCCAAGCAAGACCAAGCATAGAAGGTCCACACCACCTCCCCACCATGCCCTGGCCCTCCAGCAGTAGGAAGTAGAGGCTGTTTCACTCCCAGACCTTCTTCAGGCAAGCCAGGTAGTTACCTGTGCAGATCATGAGAGTTTTGCTATTTTTGCTGTACTGAACAGCCTGGGACAGATAGCGCCAGGGTTCAGTCCCAGTGCTGGGTGGCACTGACAGAAATAACTCTGCACCAGTGGAGCTCTGTACAGCAGAATCACAAACTGGTCTTTCCAAGAAAGCTGGACTGTCACGTCTAGAGACAGAGCTCTCGGCTTCAGCACCTTAACCACAAACCACTGGGTCAACACAGTGCCCACAGACACACAGGTAAGGCTCCATTGCCAAGCAGGAAACTCACAGATATTCCTAGTTTCTCCTACTTTCTCTTAAGCATCTAGACAGACTGAAATCATATTGGTGGTAATCCGGTACCAGCCCACAAGGAACAGAGCTAGAGCAAATCCAGCAGCCCATTTCATCCCTAGCACAGGAAAACTGCGTTATTACCAGGCTCTGGACTCCTTGCTGATAGAACAAGATGTTTAAAGTCCTTGTGCCTGGGAAATTTATCAAACTGATGAGCCCAAACAATGAAAAGCATTTTGCTCAGGCACTATAAAGAATCCTTTGATTCACCTCCATCAATTCCTGCATTCTTCAGAAAACAAGACTTTTTAAAATTACTTTTAAAATAAGCTTTTTGTTTGGGATTTTCATATTTCACTTTTCTTTCCAAGATAGAAATCTAGCCATGAGCATCGCTATCGTGATACCTCCAGAAGACAGTAGCCTGCTAGCCTGGAAGCAAAGTGAACTACAGTGGAATGGCAGAAACAAGCTGGTTTCTTTAAGTTGTTTTGTTTTTTTTTTCTTTTTGAAAACAGCTTAAGGCTCTATTTCTCCTCACCCCAGCAATGTGAAGGGAAAAAAAAAAAATCAATCATGGCAGAGCCCAGATGGTTAGTTTCCATATAATCCACAGGATGCTGCTGCCACCAAGTTAAAGCCATATATAGCCTACCAAACTACAGTGATCATTTGTGTGACCATAAAAGCTCGGGATTTCTCTGAGACCTTGCAGATAGCTGGAGTCCAAAAGCAGTCTGCACCTCCCTCCTTATACCCTGCTTATTTGTTTCAGGTCTTGGCCAGCTGTCTCCAATACACATAAACTATATTCCAAAAGCTGGGATGAAGCAATAAACACTTTTCTCCTCACCCTCAATTTCTGGTGACCCCGATTCACTAGAATTGATATTATACAAATATGCAAATTCTAGGAAACTGATAAATTCAGAACATCTGCTGAAAACAGAGATGTGCAAAATTGAGGACATACTCATTTGCTCTGGAAACCTCATCTGTGAACCGTGATCATCCATCAAAGACAAGAAATCATTGCACATAAGCAGGTGACTATTCAGAAACTGAGCAGAGGTCTAAACCAATATTTTAGCCTCAATAACTACTCGCAACAAGCCAGGTCTGAAAGGGAAAAGAGGGTCTTTGCTCACAAGCTAGCAGGGCTCATTGACAGAGCTTTAAACTAGGCTTTAAGAGGGAAGGGGATAACATCAGGCTTACACATGACAAGCTGTGGGATGACACACCAAGGTTAGAGGGACAGGGTGCTAGTGAGGGCCCTCAGCCTGTTGCTCTGAGATGTGCTAGCTACACTACGGCACACATGAAGTCTTACAGAGATGAGCCACGGGCTCCTGAAGTAATAGGAGTCAAGAGGAAAACACTGGTGACCTCTCAAAGGAACTAAGGGGTGTTCTTCTAAGAAGGTGACACGGCCAACAGCCCAGCTGAAGCACCTCTACACCAATGCACACAGCTCGGGCAACAAACAGGAGGAGCTGGAAGCCACTGTGCTGCTAGAGAGCTATGACCTAGTTGCCATTACTGAAACTTGGTGGCACGAATCCCATGAATGGAGTGCAGCTATCAAAGGCTACAGGCTGTTCAGAAGGGACAGGCAAGGAGGCAGGGGCAGAGGTATTGCCCTCTACATCAAGAAATGGATAGAGTGTGAAGAGCTGTCTCTGAAGAATAGCCACAACCAGGTTGAAAGCTTATGGATAAGAATTAGAGACTGAGGCAAAAGGGAGTCTTGTGGTTGGCGCCTATTACAGGCCACCTGATCAAGGGGAACCTATTGATGAAGCCTTCTTACTCCAGTTACAGAAGGTACGGCACTCGCAGGCTCTTATACTGCTGGGGGACTTCAACCACCCCAACATCTGCTGGAAAAGTAGCACAATAAGCTGTAGGCAATCCAGGAGACTCCTGGAGTGCATCAAGGATAAATTCTTAAGCCAGGTAATAGACAGCCCCACCAGAGGGGATGCAATACTGGACCTGTCGGTCACCAAAGCAAGCGAACTCATCAGTGACATCAAGATTTGAGGCAGCCTGGGCTGCAGTGATCAGACACTGGTGGAGTTCACAGTCCTGAGAAATATGGGACAGGCAAAGAGTAAAGTCAGGACCCTGAATTTTAGGAGAACAAAATTCCAGCTCTTCAAGGGTTAGTCAATAGGACCCCCTGGGAAACTGCCCTCAGGGAGAAGGGAGCAGAACAGAGCTGGCAGATCTTTAAGGATGCTTTCCAAGCTCCCCATCCCCAGCTGCAAAAAATCAGGAAAGGAAGGCAAGAGACCAGCATGACCAAGTCAAGACCTGCTGGTCAAACTAAAGGGCAAGAAAGAAATGCACAGGCAGTGGAAGCAGGGACAGGTATCCTGGGAAGAGTACAGGGACACTGCCTGACTGTGTAGGGATGGGGTCAGGAAGGCCAAGGCACAGCTGCAGCTGAACTTGGTGAGGGATGCAAAGAATAGTAAGAAGGGCTTCTAAAGGTATGTCAGCCAGAAAAGGAAGGTCAAGGAAAGTGTACTCTCCCACAACGAGCAAGACTGGCAAACTGGTAACAACAGATGAGGAGAAAGCCGAGGGACTCAACAACTTTTTTGCTTCAGTCTTCACTGGCAGCCTCTCTCCCCACACCTCTCGAGTGGATGGACCGCAAGGCAGGGATTGGGTGAGCAAAGTGCTTCCCACTGTAAGAGAAGATCAGGTTGGTGACCACCTGAGGAACCTGAACATACAGAAATCTACGGATGAGATGCATCCCAGAGTCCTGAAGGAACTGGCTGATGTAGTTGCCAAGCCACTCTCCATAACATTTAAAGAGTCATGGCAGTCAGGTGAAGTCCCTGATGACTAGAAAAAGGGAAACACTGCACCCATTTTTAAAAGGGTAGAAAGGAGGACCCAGGGAACCACCAATTTGTCAGCCTCACCTCTGTGCCTGGGAAGATATGGAACAGATCCTAGAAGCTATGCTAACGCACATGGAGGACAGGGAGTTGATTTGAGACAGACATCATAGCTTCACCAAGGGCAGGTCCTGCCTGACCAACCTAGTGGCCCTTCTATGATGGAAGGACTACATCTGCAGACAAGGGAAGAGCTACAGATGTTGTCTACCTGGACTTTTGTAAGGCCTTTGACACAGTCCCACAACATCTTTCTCTCTAAATTGGAGAGATATGGATTTGATGAGTGGACTGTTTGGTGGATGAGGAATTGGTTGGATGGTTGCATCCAGAGGGTAATGGTCAACAGCTCAATGTCCAGATGGAGACTGATGACAAGTACAGATCCTTAGGGATCCATACTGGGACCAGTACTGTTCAATATCTTCATCAATGACATAGACAGTGGGATTGAGTGCACCCTCGGCAAGTTTGTGGATGACAGCAAGCTGAGTGGTGCAGTTGACACTCCTGAGGAACAGGATGCCATCCAGATGGACCTGGACAAGGTCAAGAAGTGGGCCCATGTGAACCGCATGAGGTTTAACAAGGCCAAGTGCAGGGTCCTGCACCTGGGTTGCGGCAACCCCTGGTATCAATACAGGCTGGGGGACGAACGGATTGAGAGCAGCCCTGCTGAGAAGGACTTGGGGTAACTGGTGGATGAAAAGCTAGACATGAGCTGACAAAGTGCGCTCGCAGCCCAGAAAGCCAACCATATCCTCTCTGCATCCAAAGAAGCATGACCAGCAGGTCAAGGAAGATTATTCTGCCCTTCTACTCTGCTCTGGTGAGACCCCACCTGGAGTATTGCATCCAACTCTGCAGCCCTCAGCAAAGGAAAGACATGGACTTGTTGGAGCAGGTCCAGAGAAGGGCCACAAAAGTGATCAGAGGGATAGAACACCTCTCCTATGAGGACAACTTGGGGTTGTTGAAGTTGAAAGTTGACGTTCTCTGAGAAGAGAAGGCTCTGGGGAGACCTTATTGCAGCCTTTCAGTACTTAAAAAAGGCCTACAGGAAAGACGGGGACACACTTTTTATCATAGCCTGTTGCAGTAGGACAAGGGGTAATGGTTTTAAACTAAAAGAGGGTAGATTTAGACTAGATAAGGAAGCATTTTTTTCACAATGAGGGTGGTGAAACACCAGAACAGGTTGTCCAGAGAGATGGTAGATGCCCCATCCCTGGAAACATTCAAGGTCAGGTTGGACAGGGCTCTGAGCAGCCTGATCTAGATGACAATCCTGCTCATTGCAGGGGGGTTGGACCAGATGACCTTTAAAGGCCCCTTCCAATCCAAACTATTCTATGATATGGGTTTTTTTTTTTAAAAAAACAAAAAGCGCAACAAGCACTGTTCAGTTCAAAACACTGGGATATTTGAGCTGAGTATCACACAGAGAAAGGAAACAAAATCCATTTAAAAAAAATTATCCAGGGTGCAGCATTTGCACAACTTCTGTCATCCAATTTGGAGAGCACACCAAAACCAAAGGGAAGAGCTCTGCCAGGTGCTTTGCAACAGCAGCTGAGGCTCCCAGGGGATGCAGCAGCTTATGCTAAGAAGGTAAAGGCTTGGTCAAACACCATCTATAGTGTACATAGGGAGAAGCATAGATCCTTGGCAGAGTTATTCTTCATAGAGTTATCCTACCCCAAGGTTACCCTTGCATTTAGCCAAGGCTACTACTTCCTGCAGGGAAATGTGGGATTGGCTTGGGGAATTTTGAGGGAGCACCTCCATGCGAAATGGCTCAGAGATGCTGTTATAAGTGATTTTTTTCAGGAGAAAAGCCGCTCTCAGCTTCCTCAGTGCAGCTGAAGGGACTTGAGGCAGTAGGGGGGAATGACACCAACGACGGTTTGAAATTGTGTTGGGGGGAGAGAAAGAAGAGGGAGTTTTGCCTTCTTTTCTTCTGCTTTCTCTGAATTGGCCCACACACGCTTTAAATGGTCCAATAAAAAGATACAATTTCTTTACCTTTCCAGCTCTGGGACCCTGTGAGTTTTTGTTGTGCGGGTTCCCGTAAGGTTAAGTTCAGAGGATAAACTGACACGCTGGGCTATGGGAAAAAGCCAGTTTCTTCAAATAAAGCCACAACGGTGCAAAGGAGACCCTGCTGGGGCTTTTATTTGGGAAAACAAACAGAAATGGCACCAAGCCCTTCTGCTTTACGAACCAATTTAACTACAAAACCAATGTTCTCCCTCTCGGGGGTGAGGAGGGGAGAGAGACAGAACATGACAATAGTCCAAAACCTTGGGGGGAAAAAAAAAAAAAAGATAGGACAAAAAAGGTTGTCTGTCCCCTTTTCTTTCTTGTCCATGGCTCCTTTTCTTAGCACACGTGTGTTCTTGTAAAAACGATTAGATTGCAATTTGTATAACATGGTGACCCCCAAATTCAGACATTTAACCCCTTTTCTCTGCAAAGAATGTCAAGAATGTCTTCTCTGTCTTTCTTTCCAACGGGAGGAGTAGGGGGGAATTCTCTCAAACTGTGATTTCTTGGGGGAAGAGAAAAAGAGGGAGGCGAGGAAAAGAAGCAGGGAATTCTCAAAGCCTCTCGCCTTTTGCCCCACTTGTGTGGGAACAGGCGGCTGTATTGCTCCCTTTCTGGACAGAGCTCTGCAGGTCTCCTTTAGTGGGGAGACAAAAAAAAAATGGAGAGTCCAAATCAAAACAAAGCCATCTGTTTAAATGAGCTACTGCCAGCCAGTGGCAGAGGGGGTTCCTCATTCACTCCTTCCCATTCTTCTCTCTTGCCTCTGTTGATTCTCTCTCAACCCAGGGAAAAATAAAGATTGCTTTTGCTTTGGCTCAGAGGGATGAAACTGATTGATGTGCTTGGAGTGTCCAGCCCACACCCACTCTCTCTGATTGTTCCGGGCCTTGTAAAATTGTCATAAATACGCCTGAACAGGAGTGCAAAGGCCACAGCATGCCCTGGACATGCACACATCCAAAGGGCAGGAGCTGGCCTTATGTTCATCTGCAGTGAGACAGGGCAAAGACCGCCACGGGGAGGAAAGGATTTAGGATAAACACCTGTATGTTCTTCCTCTTCCAACAGTTTTACATTTAGGTTAAGATACACCAGAGCCCTCTTAACAAAAGGAAGGCAGAAGATGCCCAGCTTACGTGAAAGGGTTCAGAAAGATGATGTTAAAAACAACCCCAGAAATCAGTAAAGAACCACAAGACCCCAACCGGTTCTGAGAACGCGTGCATACCATGGGAAATACATTACACAGACAAGACTGAAGCTATCCATTATAGCCAAGAGACAGAGCTCTGAACAAAACAGTCTGCCAAAAGGAACAGTCATCCAAGAGACCACCACTTAAGTGGCTCCCCGCAGGAGCAAGCTTTCTCCAGCACCGGCTCAAGTAGTTGGCCATCAGCCTGGTGTCCTATCTCCAACAATACCCAAAATCTCAGAGTGAGAGAATTAAATCGTACAGTTCAGAGCTGCAGAACTGGGGTAGGAATTTCGTTCTGGCCTTGTCAAGTGCTTAATTCATGCCTTCAGGCATGAGACCTGTTTATATCTAGTCTTGCTGCTCAAGTCAGAAGTGTGACTGCCAGCTCCATGAAGAAGGACCTCCTTTTCCCTTTGCCTAGATCCACATCCAAAGTCTCCATCCTACCTACCTTACTGCAGAGGGAACAGTTCCCAAGGACCAAGTTAGAAATCCAAAGACAGTCATCATACCAAACTGATTTAACATGAACGGGCCAAGAAAGGGTTTGCCTGAAGACTAGAATTCCCTTACGACAGACCCCAGTCTGTCACTTCACCAACTCTTTTTCCTTTAAATTTCAGGAAGACGACATGGCATTTGTGTTCCTGATTAACGAAAGAACACATAAATGGGAATGCCCAGAGCTGATGCTTTAAAAAGAGTAAGCAAAGCCATCTGTGGATGGGATGGGGAAACAGCACAGCAAAAAACAAGCAAGAGAGCCTCAGGAAAAGAGACTGAGCAGCCATCTGAGGAAGAGCAACTACCTGTGGATCATCTCACTGCAGTGAGTGGAGGCAGCAGAAGGCACACATTTGCATTCACTTCCCTGATGTAAGCACAGCCCAGAAAGCTGTTTATTTCACTGCTGGACAAGTTTTGGATTGGTTATTGTGAATTAAAACTGTGTTCAGCCAAGACAGAGATGCTGAGAAAGTAATGCAAGCCTGAAAGGAGTAGGGAGCCTCTTTCCCACAAAGCCTGGAGAGAGCTTCCTTGGAAAAAAGGATACATGGCATGATGGACCTATAGAAAAGTAGGGCAGGAGAGGGAAACCTGCATTTACAGCATGGTATTACGATTCTTCTGCCCCCCAAATCCTGTGAAACTGTTATCAGTGCCAGGATAGTATTTGCTATCGCGTGTCTCTCCTGTTACCAGAAATATCCATCCACTTCTCTGTGACTGGATAAATCCAGTTTAAATGTCTGGTGAAATAGACTCCCAACACTTCTTGGAGTCAGTTACCTTTCTTTTCAAACTAGCAACTCCAGTTCTGAATCCATTCGATCCCTTCACCCAAAAGACTCTTTCTGTTATTAAACTAGAGGGTCTCAAAGTTGTTTAAACCTTGGAGTTCAAAGCTGTAGAGAGAATGATCTTGTATAGAACTTGTTTTAGAACACAATGCTAAGTCTGCTTGTACATCTTGGGCCGAGCTTCTACACTAAAAGCTTTTGTTGAAAATATTTATCAAGCTTTATAATGAAGAACTAGTACTGCAGATTCTCATTTCATTTATCTACTTCCGCACATTAAAAAAAAAAATATATATATATATATCTGAGCACAACAGGATGTGAAGCCAAGAAGGACTGGATTTAAACAGGAAACCATCAGTAGTGATCAGCTAACTGGGGTGTTGAGTGCTACATACTGCAACTGTCAAATTACACTTGCTGTTTAAGAACAGCACAGGGAGTCTAAGTTTTAAAATTGCTCACGTTCACTCACTCAATGGGTCTAAAGAGCCACCAACATGGACGCAGAACAACATACACCAAAATTTCAAAGACAGCAACTAATTCTTGGCCACCCCAGTGCACAGACAGATGTAACCTAGCAAGGGTCCCATGGAAGCGCATACCAGAGATCAAGCACCAGCAAGTTAAAAAAACTTCAGCCAGCTGCTTATGATGGTAGTGCTCATGCTGACTCTTGGAGAGAAAGAGTGCAATGAAATAACACTAGGGGCAAATCCGGATTACTAACCTGCTCAGCAGCTGCCTGGCTACCCTGAAAGGCTCCTCCCCACCCCTCTGCTGAGGACACCAGCCACATACCTGAATCTCCCTTCTCCTCCACTCCCAAGCCACTCTCATGAATCCTCTATCTCCCACCTCCCCAAAACTTGCAGACATCAAAGACACCTGCCTTGAACACCTGAAGAGCAGGGGGGCCTGACGGTCAAGAAATGCAACTCTTGTATCTTCCCCTTCCATGCACTCTGTATTTTTTTCCCCTCCATCCCTTTGAAAAAGGTGGCAGAGATAAATGGAGAACAAAGAAACAAGAAAAAGCCACAGCTTTGGCCCACACCCTGCCTATTACTTAAGGGGGAAGGAACTCTTCCGAAAGAGGAGGAAAAAAATGTGCTCAGACACAATGGCTCAAAAGGCCAGGCAGCAAACCGGGCCACTTTGTACTGCTAACAAGGGAAACCTAATTACAGGAAGAGGGCAAAGAGGGACAGATAAAAGGGATACAAAATTTCAACATCTGTTGCCATAAAGGGATAAGAAGTGGGGAAACGCAAAGTGTCAGTTTGGTGTCAGTGACGGCGTAAAGCCACTTTCAAAGGGCTCAGGAGAGAGAGAAAAACCGAACAAGAAATTAGAGGGTTCTAAAAAAAAAAAAAAAAAAAAACAACAAATAACAAAAAAACCACTCTGCCAAAAATGCTTTCAAAAGGGGGGAGGAGATGGACAAAGACTGGATATTTAAAAGGTAGAGGATCTGGGGTGGCTTGCAGGGCACAGCTAACTTTGGCTCACTTTTCACAACAGCTCTCGTGCCCTGTGTCTGTGTTGTTGTGTCACAGGAAAGGACAATGTAGGACTTAGGCATTCAAAGTGTTTACAGTGTGAGGACTGCCACGCCAGACAGATCACTGGTGCATTTCAAATATCGGGCTTGGCAGAATAGCTCCAAGAGCTGCTGCAAAGCAACCTCTGGAGAATCCTACCTTATCGAGAAGCATCCTTGAGGCAGGGTTATTTGCCTCCTAAAGACATGCAGACCATCACGATAGGCTGGAGAGCAACAGTTCTCCACGAGCAAACGACAAATGCTGGCCTTGGAGCTGTTCCCAGTGGTGCATCGCCCTTGTCTCCCAAGGAGTTTAAACTCCCAAAGGAGATACAAGGTGAGAAGAGAAAGAAAGAGGAACAGGATCTGAAGAAAGTTTCCCCTTCTCTTGCTTGCCATTAACTGGCTGTTCTGCTGAGCCACACATTTGCACTGGCAGATGGAACAGGAAGGTCTGAGCAAAGAAAGGCAAATGGGAGCAGAGGTACCTCACCTGCAAGAAAGGCAGCTGCCATCATATCCCTCACCAGCACAGAGGGGCAAGGGGACTTGCAAGAGCCCAAGAAGTCAGCAAGCCCTGATACTTGATAGAAGGACATGGGTTAGTATGCAGTGGCTCACGCTGCTAATCATCTCCTTTCCTGTGCGGGCCTCTTATCACTTAAGTTATTCACAGCCCCCCTCCACACACACACCTTGACCTTGAGTGGCAGTAAGTGCACAGCAACTTCCCCACATCTAAAAGCAATCAGATGGCACAATGTAGCATCTGTGGGATGAGATACATCCTCCAGAGGTGCAGCTAGCCAGCTTCCAATGCATAAAAAAACCCCCAAAAAACAAGCCTCCTTCATTACAGGAGAAAGGGCCAGGTGTAGCAGCAGCTGGAATTTCAGCCATCAGAGACAGTGTCTTGGCATTACGCGGTCATTCCCCTGCTTTAGACTCCCCTTGACAATTGCTTGTTGCTGCCTGTTGCAGCTTTGATCCAACGCCATCATCTCAGCAGAGTCAGAAATGAAAGACAGTTGTGGGGGTGGGATGCAGCAAGAGGCGTTTCTTTTCCCCACTAAAAATTTCCTCACTGTCAAACCCAACCAAGCCCTTTTCAAAGCCCAGAACATATTTCCAGGTGAAGACATTATCCGCTTCCTCTTGGAGGGATGAGAATGGCTGCCCTAGGGTCAGGGAACAGCGAAGGTCATAAATACGAAAACATACCATGACCAACAGCTACAAGCACCAGCCAAGAACTTATCTGGCCTGGAACTAAGAAGATCAGTACACAAAAGGTTATTTAAGCTTTAAATCCTTTTGTAGCATGTTCCAGCTTTCAGCTGTTGGGGAAAAAGACCACCTACCCCAAGAGAAGAGAATGCCACAGAAACTGCTGCAATGTTATTTACACAGAGCCCCACACAGAAAAAACCCAGCTAACTGAACTATCTGGTCTTGAACAGCACTAAGCATCTAAGTAGTGCGAAGGATCCTGTAGTTTTCAAGAATATGTCTTAAGCATGACTCCACCCTGACTCATTTTTTTGACAGAGAAGTTGCCTGGATTCTGCTCTTAATGTCCTTGCTGCCACATTTAGCCTCTGCAGGTCAGACTCTGGCCCTTTGTGGCCACGAAGAAGAGGTAACCAGCAAATTCAGGGTGCCTGGCTCTGTTTTCCAGATGTTATTAGGACACACTGGGCACAGGAGGAGCTTTTCAGTCCTGGGTAGCTCTAAGGTTTTGAGCTTCCATGCCACGCTCCCACTTCTGGAGTCTGACCAGAGAAACGACATGCACAAGCCTCAAAGGAAGAAATAACAACTGCTGGAGCCTTTGAAAATTAATCCAAAGCTCTGCTGGGAAGAACAGTTTATGGAAAACTCAAGACCTGGAAGAACAGCTCTGTCCTCCCGTGCTATGAAAGATCACATCAAGCTTCACATGTGAGTTTCCTGGCTGTGCTCCCTACTGAGTCTCCTGCCCTGCACATGCTGACAAGATTCTCAGCTCACACACAGGTCTCCGGAGAGGAAAAGAGCCAGTGGCATGGTACATTCCAGCTGTGACAGGTGAAGAGGGAAGAATAAGTTTGACACTCCAGCCATTGCAACAGAGGCCCAGTGGCCTAGGTTGCCTTAGCTTTTTTATTTGCCTGTCACTCAGGCTTTGACGTTATTGAAAGATCAAACTCCGTTGTGCCTGTTCATTACCTTAATCCTATTTTCTACACAGCTTTATTATCTCTTCAGGCTTCCTTGAGAAAGACTGTCAGAGAGGCTGGGGCAGGGGGGAAAGGGTTGCCTATCTCCTCACTCCTGTCAGATGCCTCTATTCAAGAAGAGCTGGAAGACTTGATGGGTCGGTGTATCACAGCACAGCCTACATCCTTCTGGGGTACTCCCAAGGCACCATTGGACTAGGTGACCTAGAAACATGCACCATAGCTGAACGCACTGGTGCTGTCTTTCCTGCTCCAATTTGTCCTTTGTGGGATGCATTCTTTGCAAAGTCTTCATTTTTGTTACTTCAGAGAAAAACAGGTTTATATTTATATTTGATGCAGTTGCTTCAGACAATCTAAACACTCTAAACTATAGATTGGAAGGCAATTGGCCTCAGACCAGCCCTACATCCACACGAATCCTCCTCTATCTCCTTTCCCCAAAGGCAGCTCTGCTGACACCCCTCAGGTTCCTTCTGCCATTGCCCCCTTCTTTGTCCTTCCAGAGCCCACCAGCTCACCTCAATCCTGACGGCACTCCCTTGATAATCCGTGCTGTGACACTCCTACCCAGAGCATACCAGTCCTGGAAAGCTGATCTGGCATTCAATAATCCTGCCAAATATTTGCTATCCGTCCATCACTACACAAAGACCCCCAGGCTGAGAGTTTCAAATTTGTCAGCAGTTGAATCTCACGTCAGAATTTGAGACCAACATTTCCCCAGTTGCTAAGGTCAGCACCTTCACCAAACAGGAACTACTCAATGGCCCCAAATCAGAGACCACAGCAATTAACCTCCTCAATGCCTATTAAGACAGAGAGAAGACAACTTGCTTAAGTCAATTCCGTAGGTAACCTGTTGCCACCCCTCACCTCCCTGAGCTATCAGAAACACCAGCCAGGACAAGATGACTGTAGAGCCTGCATTTGCTTCTGGCTTCTGAGAGCCACAGACAAGTGGGTGAATGGGAGGATGCAGGTCACCTTCCTCATCCCTCTGGCTCAGGCTGAAGCATCAACTGAGACAGATTAAAAGAAAGGTGTAAAGGGCATATTCTGACTGTACATGGGTAATGGGAAGAAACCAATACAGCTGTGCCATCAACTAGAAAGGCTGGGAAGAAAAGTAAAGCTGCTCCCTACTGAACCAGAACTGCTCCCCACATACATACATTTTTCCACACTAGTTTTTTCCATACCCCACTCCATCCCTCATGTTTAAACATCCCTTGCCTACATGGACTAAAGGAATGATTTTACAGCATTTCCCATATTGCACTTCTCGTTGTTATTCACTTTTCTCAACGAGTCCCTCCCTGTAACCCGGAAGCTCACTCACCTCTCAAGGTCCCAGATTCTCAGAGGTGAGGTG
The DNA here is from genome assembly GCF_028500815.1 of Rissa tridactyla. NCBI lineage: Eukaryota > Metazoa > Chordata > Aves > Charadriiformes > Laridae > Rissa > Rissa tridactyla. The sequence goes on along the minus strand of NC_071471.1, from coordinate 58,120,132 downwards.
TGTCCACAGCAGGCTGTCCCCGTCACAAATGAGCTGTTTAAAAAAAAAGTGAACAAAAAACCCACTTACTAATCCTCATGTTTCGAAGAAATACTGCATGAGCAAGACAGAGAAAACAGGCTACAAGACAGACTCTGAATTCTGTTTCAAGACTGTTTGAGCACGTTCCACCGCATTTCACAAGGGGCAGGCAGCTGCAAAGGGAGAGGTGCTCCAGAGCTCTCAGTAGCTGAGCTTCCCAGATGCAGCAGGTCACAACTGCAGAGAATCGGCAAGACATAAAGATGTATTTGCATATGCAGAGGGAAAACCTAACATAGGAGCAGCTGTAAATTGCAACGACATTTTCAAAACAGCTAACATAGTACTCAGCATGTTTCATATACAGTCAGTGCTGCAAGCTGCAAGAAGATCCCATGAAAAATTCCCTGTTACTTCCCACTTCATGTCTCACTTCTGTTTGCTGGCAACTTCTAAGCACAATCATGAATTGGCTGCAGCATCACAGGCCTAATGAATCAGAGAATTGAGTTCTCCAGTCCAGCCTGCTCAAAGCAGGGCCAATTTCAAAGCTGGATCGAGTTGCCCTCCCCAGTGCTCGAGCATTCTCTATTAGAGGCAGCACAGCTCCCCCGCAGCAATATTTGGCTCAGTTCATGCTCTCCAGCAGGGTCCATTCCAAAGTCCTCTTTGGCAACACTGTCCCTGCCGCACATGCTGGCTCCAGAGGTCACCTGACAGCCACTGGCCTCAAACTAGTTGATAAAACAGGAAAAAGAATCCTCAAAATCAAGCAGCAAGAACACGGGTGCTGTGCTTTCCACACCACACTGCTTGTTTTGTGCCAACTTCCCATCCTCAGTCCAAAAAAGAGAAAGCAGCTCATACAAAGATTTCTAAGTAAGCTAAAAATGACCTCTCACAAAGCCACATTTATTACAGCTACTGAGAATAAAATGCCAAAACTATGTTTAAGTCATTGCAACAAGGATAGCACGAATGCAGGAAGCGGAGCCTGCTTTAAATAAAAGCCAGCTCTACACTCTGCCTAAGCATCTTTTGTAGCATGACATGGGGCTGGCAGCTGAAAGAGGAAAGCAAAATAAGGAAACGATGTAAAAATAGCAATTTTTAAACATTTCTTTGATCCTCTACAACATTCTTCTTTGGAAGTCAGAAGGTGTCTCCAAGCCTCTACTATACCAGGAAGTGTCCTTGACTTCAGAGAAGCACTACTGCGGGTGTTGCAAGGCACCCAGCAGCAAAGTAGGGAACACGCACTCAACTCAATCAAAGCCAAAGAAGAGCCACGTGGAAGCAGGGCTGGAACTCGGGCCTCCTTCTACTCCTAGCTCTGTGGTTTAGCTGAGCAACTGGTTTCTCCAAATCCTAAGGCCAAAGCAGCACTGCCCGTACACTCTGCAAAAGAGGCAAAACAGATTACATCAAGCCATCTCAAAAAGCTATGGGAACCAAGGAAGAGCTACAGCTACCGAGGCTCTCTAGTTTTTTGCTGGTTTTATCCCTCCTACCCAAACTCACACACCTGGAGGTGTCCACAAGTCATGTGACCCTTAGCTGCCCTTTAGGGCTAGACAAGGCCTGCAGCACCAGAGCTATTTCAAAGTCTCTCCAACCAGTCGGTTTTACATGCAAAATCCCAGGTTCATTGGCAGTGCACATGCAATTGACCCAATGCACCTACAGCAAAGGGCTTTCTGCACAGATGCTGCAGGGTGCACACGTTATTCTTCTCCATGGAAGTCCCTGACCAATGTCTGAGAGTCTAAGGAAAAACCAATTCCTGTTGCTGTGAAGCAGCCACGAGGACCAATTAAGAAAGCAGCAGCATTTCATATTTGGAAACAGAGTTTGTGCTCAATACCTGTCTTCTCTCCACCATAGTGCAGGACAAGAGGAAACATTCCCCTTTCACCAATGTCTTCCATCTCAGAGGAAAACAAGCAGAAGACACCCACTCTGATAGCTCACCAGTCAAACCCCATGTCTGGAAAGTAGCACTCTGGTCAGGGGGTCCCGCAGCTACAAAGCTAGGTGTTGGGTTCTGTCCCTCCCTCCCCAAACATAATCCATTAATAACTACTAAAGCTAATTACCGCGGTTAGAAACATAATAGCAGTCAGGGAGTCAGTCAAGCAGGCAATTGGGTGTTTAAGATTTTTCTTCTGGGGGACAAACTGACTCTGTCCCAGCAGAGAACACCCTCACGTGGGAGACAGGCCCCTTTGTGCAGAAGGTATGCACAAGGCTTTGATGGTTGCCACAGGTCTAAATTAGCATGGAGGCACACCAACAGGGAGTAAAAGGTGGGAGGAACAGCAAGGTCTAATCCCCGCTCATGCTGTCAGTTCTGGACTTCGGCTTTGCCTCCTCAGTCCTTACCTCCCACCCCACAAAAAAAAAAAAAAAAAGGAAAAAAAAAGAATAGCATTAGATTAAGAGATTTCTCTCCACCATCACATACAGGCCTCAGGGCCACAAACAAGTCTCTTCTGGGTAAAGCTGACTCCATTCAGTCAACAGGAATTTTCTCTCATACTTCAGCAGGATCAGATTTGCAGGCCTTATCTTTAACAGGCTGGAGCCCATTAGCAAGCAAAGATAAGACTTCTCCCAGAAGAGTGGGGCACCTTCACTGCCAGGATTAGAAAGCAGCGTTCTCAAGACATGCACAAGAAGTGGTGCCAATGAGAAAATGTCAAAGCTGGGGAGTGAACTGACCTGGATGTCTGGATTCCCAGGGGATAATACAGGGCCTCTCACCTCGAGTATGGTCTGCAGGCATACACCTTCAACCCCCAGGTCCCTTGTAACTGGGAACCTTGCAGAGGTGACAGTTTCACTCCAAGCAAACGGGCAACACAAGTCAACTTTGGTAGGTTTAAAACAACACGCAAATTGGAGCTAAGCATGTAAAGCTTAGCTCCAAAACTTCTGAAACATCATTCAGCAAAACTGAAGCCTTCTACCAGGCTTGTTTCTTTCAGTTTACCTTCAACAAGGCTTTTTGTCTCAGGAAACCCAGAGAACACCAAAACCCTCTGACCTAGAGAAGTGCAGCCTTTTCACAACTGTTCTTGACAGGTGCCCAAAAGAAACCACTCAAGGCGAGTTACTAGCTTAGTGAGTGTCATTTATTTTGCCTACAATGCTTTCAGGAATCGGAGAGACTGAGGAAAGACTAGATTGGGAAGAGGAGGACACAAGATACCCTAATATATATTACTGCAGGGAATGACCCATCTCTCTGAAGCAGATACAATACTACTGATGTATACAGACATTGACCAGATGTATCTACATACTACATAAAAACTGCTATGTCCAACCTTCAGACGGCCTTGGAGATGCAAAATCCCTTCCCCACTAAGCTTTCCTTTGCTCTGTCAAAGCTGATGGGTACCATGACTACAAGCTCCCTCCAAAAGGCTCCTCTAATGGGAAAATGAGCACCATTGCAGGGGTTCCATAACATGGCATGTTGTCATCACAGGGATCCCCCAGGAGGTGAAAACAAGCAAGCCAATACAGCATTTCTACCTCTGCCATGCTGGGAAGGCAAGGATTTTGCAGAGCATCGAGACACACATACTTCATACACAGCATGCTTTTGTTGTCCAAAGCAAGGGATTTTTTAACTCATCTGACACTTTGATGTTCTCTTTCCCTTTTGAAACGCCCTACTGACAAGGGAAAAAAATAAAAAAAAAAAGAGAACCACTCCTTCTGAAACCAGACCTTCTCTGTGCTACAGATGATACATTTCATTAAAGATCATCCCCCCACAAAAGAAGCTGGGACAGGAGATGAGAGATAGCATGCATTCTGTTGAAGAGACACAAGAACTTCATCTGATTGACCTGTGGTTGTTGAATGCCATGGCATTTCTGGCAACAGCAGTAGTGCTCTGGCTACAGTCCAGCTACAACAATGCCATGCCAGCTCCCAAGGTACCAACTACCCAGTTTCACCCCACCTGTAGCATCCCTCTTTACTCCACCCTAGAGAAAACATTGTCAGATGTGGATGAATCAGAGATGCACAGTCTTTTTGATGTTTTTTGTCACAAAGTTTGGAAATGGTCTCAGCTCCGGAGGTGCAAATCCCATTGTACAATAGATACCTTCCTCACTTTGAACCCAACCTTCAGAGTAAGCACTGCCTAAGCTGGGACTCCTGCAATGCAAAGTAATCGAAGAAACCTGGGTGAAACAGGTCCTTTCCTACCTCTTCTGTCTAAACTTCCACCATGCCCCGCACTTGGGCCCTTCCCCTGTACTGTAAACAGATTGCTTCTCAAGTCCTATTCTGCTCTTTGGGGATTTCAAATCCACAATCTGCTTGACACGTGCAAGAGCCTGTTCCTTCCTCCTTGCACGCTCCCCCACCCCCTGGAATTGGATGTCGTTGTTCCATTTTGGAGACTATTATATACGGAGACTCATCGGACCGGGAAACAAAGAAGTTATTACTTGACAGAGCCCTGCAGCTGGGAATGTGGAAGGCGGGGGGAGAGGAGGGGGAGCACCGAGGGAGACAGGATGGGGGGGCTGGTAGCAGCGCTATGAAAGCGATCAACAGAAAGGACGGCTCAAAGATGGGAAACATCCTTTTTAAAAAGTCTCAAGTGGGATGAGAAAAGGAGGAGAAGAGAAAGCAAGTCCAAAATGGAGAGTGGAGAAGAGAGAAAGCAGTTGGTGCCAACGGTGCCGCGGATTAAACGCACGGGTCTGTGGGTTTGTGTAGCCTTTGATTCAGCACTGACACGCTTTGGCAAGGGAGGCCACCGGAGCTGTCAAATCCTTCACCAACGTGCCCATCAATTGTATTCAGCTCTCCCCGACCCGCACTGGCATTTTAATTACTGTTGGGTAAACTAATTTGTACAAATGAAGGCAACTCTGCCTAATAGAATATGCAAGCTCTCTGACCTCTGACAGGCGATGACACAAGATACAAAGGAGGCAGAGGAAGGCTTTTTATCAGAGCCTTATTACTCTCTATTACTCCAATTAGTTAAGCTCCAGTACTCCTAATTGGGGGAAAAAATTGCAATTAAATCAATTTTTGATGGGCTGAAAGTGGGTTACCGAACCGCCCTGCCTGTGAAACACTGATATTATAGCAGCAAAGGTCAAAGTCTTTGTCGGCACCTGTGGGGCCCCCACCTCCCCTCTCTAAGCCCCTCTGTGCCCCACCCCAACACACACACGCAGCTCACTAAGGCGAATCATTAGAACATGTCATGTCTTATCGCGGCCGCCACCATCCTGCTAACCTCATCAGTTGACATCATTACAGAAGGTAACTGCTCTGGCATGAATACAGTGCTAAGGTCACACAAACTCGATGGAGCCCCTGCTGAAGAGCCCAGGAGGCTGGGGAGCAGATGCAACAGTAACAACATTGTGAAGGGAAGAGGAGGGGGTCGGAAACTCAGCGCAGAGAGTTTGGGCATCTCCAGCATGAGGCTTCTCCAACAGACCAGATACACACAAAGGGAGGGAGACTGAGACAGTGCAGGTGGAAGCAGGTGCTCCTTCCCCAGAGGCATTTAATTTGCAGGAAGGGGGAGGAAAAAAAAAAAAAAAAAAAAGTACAGCATCAGTTTAGCATTTTCTTCTCCATGAGAAAGCAGGCACCACAAATGTGCAGAAAGTCCCGCTTGCCTTTGATTCAGCCATTGCCAGAAAAAGCCAGGATTGGGTGCTCATGCAGGGCTGGTGTTGCCCCTTCGCTGCCCGAGACCGATCCCTTTAGCCCTACTTTGTGCCTCTTGCAGGATGACCAGAGAACTGAACCAAGCACCTTCAGTATCTCAGAAATAAGTCAGGACAGCTGGGTTACATACTAACAACTGAGTAACCACAAACCGAACAAAAATCAGCAGGTAAGGCAGTTGCACCAGAAGTCCGCCCACTGTTAATGGGCCAAAATTACAGCTTTCCAGACAAGGGAATGTGGGGAGTGGAAGGCTATTTAGAAGAAGATAAGATTGGAAAAGGTGAAGAAGCCAATGACACATGATATAACTGCCCAAAACCTTAAATAACAAATGCAGGTTGCATCCAATTTATTACAGGCTCTGCAATCTCCCTTGGGCTTTTGTCTCCAGACTGCCTTTCCATATTCCTCAGTCCTCAAGAGCCTTCCCATCCTTCCGGTCCCATGTACCGCCTCCTGCATCCTTGCCATGCAATGCTTCACCTCCAGACCTTCAGTGGAAGGAAAAGACAACAAGGGCCATCAAACTGACTTAAACATTTTCTACCTGTATTGCTCCCTGTTGTTCTAGGCTCAAGGGTACCCACACTTCGCTTTGTTAAAGCCTGGGTTCAGGAATCTGCTGGCAGTCTCCTCAGGTCCCTGTACTACTCCACACTCAGCACCAAAAAAGAGCTTCTAGAGTGCCCTAGAGACGAGCTTATATTTGGGCCCAACTGCTTGCAGACATGTAAAACAGCCTTAACAGGACTGAGCTCACCTGAGCAAGCAGAGACCCACTGCAGCATAGCCTCATCTTTGTTCAGAAGTGAATAACATTGCCAAAGAGAACCAGCAGCTGGAGGCAAATGACCAGGCTTGTTCCACAAACAGACTGGGAAGCGCTGTCACGTTTGCTGCCGCTTCCTTGAGCCTCGTGTGCATGCCGCAGAGTCCCTCCAGGCATCAGCCAGCTCAGGGTTGAACTGTGCTCCTGATATGCATCGTAAATTGCACACAGAGAAGTTAAAGAAGAGCTCTGCCACTCCCCACCAGGGACTCAGCAGAGAGAAAACAAAATGCGTAAAGACGACTGCATGAACACTGCAACATTTAAAACCACTACTGCTCCAAGAGGAAATGCCGTGCTTTGGCAAGGAGCACCAGTGACACAGGCACAGACAGACTAATAACTCATTCGCATGCTGCCTTGAGCCTGAAGTGGACCACGAGAAAGTGGTCCCCAGAAAGAAGGTATTTGCATTTTGTACTGAAGGGCACTATAGAGATGCTGGGTTGACACAGTGAAGTCTCACATTTGAGGCAGAACTCCAGCATGTTTGATAGAAGAAATGCTTACGTCACTGACTCCGATGTCATTTACCGCATGCCTCAGGGTAGAGGGAATGTCAGCTTCACCTCTCCAACCCTCTGCCTTGACCTCTAGCTTCATGTCTCCCTCCAGACTTCAGAGAACTACAGGCTGGAGAACAGAACAAGCCTTTAACATCGCCAAAGGTTCAATTCCCATCATGGTAAACAGATCACCCCTACTCTAGCAAGTTGCTTAGCAGGTAGCCAAGCTAGACACTTCCATCTTGCCTTCATTGCTTTGAAGTTTCACCCCATATTTTCTGCCTAAGTCATCACATAACCTTGTTCACCATCCCTTCACCAGCCTTGCAGCAGGTAAGTTTTGTGAAAACAGGCATCCAGATATAGAATGTAATCCCCATTTCTGGAGAAAAACTGAGCTCAGTGACATTGAGACAGAGATTCCAGACAGGACAGACACATGCACACAGACCTCTTCCACACTGCAGCACTGAACAGGAAAATAATCCTTTATTAGAAACCATTGAGTCCACCCACAGAACAGTCCTAATGTTCCATGGGCTGTTTGCATCTAAATATAACACTCCTTTCCCCAGTACTCCACATGACACATGCTTTCAGGAGGATGATGTCCAGGACAGGACCACAGTCAGATCAGCTTTATAAAAGTTGATTGAGGGTCCTGGGTGTTCCCATATAAGAGGGGTATTCAAACAGTGCTTTCCACAGTGCTGCTGTCATTTTTCAGAACCTCAAACAGCTGCACAAGTATTTCTACTGGGTGATATCAGCCCTACTCCTTTATTAAAGGAAAAGGCTTGATAACCCATGTTTAACAGTGTAAAGCACTTATTTGGATGGTATGTCCAACCCTCTTCATCATCTTTCCTCACTCCTCAATCTCCAGGCTTGCCAGGCATGGAGCCTGCCAGGCAGGTTGTTCAGGGCAGAGGTCTCTGCATGAGAACTCCTGCATCCCTAGCTCTCTCCAGATCCAATATAATCCCCAACTGATGTTCAAATCATTACAGGGGGGTTAAAAAGACTCCTTAACTATAGAAGAAATGTAATCCAGTATGTAACTCAGGCACTGGTCTGAACAGCATGCACCAAACATCAAGGGGGGCAGAAAGCCCGTGCCAAAACTGTTTTGCCTGTGCATGCTTACCAGGCCTTTCTGTGAACACAGCTCTCTTTGCAGGCAGTCACTGGGGTTACATCTTGGAAGCTGAATCATAAAGAAACATGACTCTGCTGAGAAACCACTTCTGAGTCTAAAAGCAGGGCTGTGCAAGAGATATAGTTCTCTATTCCTACCACAGAAAGCTTTCTGGGGAGAAACAGAAGGAAAAAAAAAAAGAGGAGAAAGTCTAGAGACTTCCAGGTCAGTCCAAGACTAGGTGGTTAAACAGTGCTACAGTAAGGTTATTTCAGCTTCAGCTGATCAGTAACCAGAACAAAACCTCACAGGATATTTTTATTTCTCAGAAGCTGTAAAATTAGAAAAGCAAAGAAAGTCACTATTAATGTTACATTTGAGGTTTGAGGAATTTCAGGTGTGCGGGTTTTTTTTTTTTGTTTCGTCTTCTTTTGCAAGCGCAGGTGAAATAACCACAGCTAGTACCTGGACTTTTTTAATTACACTATGCATTCTCCTTTCCAACATCACTAGGGCAATCTCAGCCATCTGCAGCAACTTCAACCTACGTTCTACTCTTGCACTACTCCCCAGAGCAGACATTCAAATACAGACAGGCAAGACTCCTGCCAGGTACCCACCAGACAGCATGCTCTACCTCCAACTGCTGCACATGCCACCTGCAATACAATGCAAGGGAATTGCAAGGTGACTTCATAAAATCTCCATCTTGAGCAAATCCACTGGCTTTTTGGAACTAATTGAAAGGAAGAAACAGGTGAAGCTGCCGGCTGAGCAGCAGAAAAACATGGTCCCTGAATGAGATACATGCAAATGTATAAGACACTGGACACCATCTGCTCCTGGGATAAGGCAGGGCACCTACAGACCATCACACATCTCAGGCAGATCTCTGAAGGCCTGGCACTCAGTTCTCACCCATCTGCACATGCACTTCAAGCCTTCACACCCAGCACCTATGCCTTCCCTACTGGACTCAACACGATCAGCCTTACCCCTTGCCCGAATGGGGAAGACACCCTGAGCCTGACCCTCATCCACTTCCCCAGATCCAGTCGCTCCCTTGAGCTGTGCTTTGGGCCCACACACAGCCTTACAAGAAGCTCTGAACTCCAGCCCTTCCTTTCTCAAAGCCTGCCCAGGTGTAAAGCTCCAGCGATTCCTTTTTCTTTACCATTTTCCCTCCCTCCTCCCTCTCCCCCTAGCCCCACCAACATTTTCGGGCCACACAGTGAGCCAGGAGCAACCTCCAACAAGTACACGAGGACCACTGCAGCAGTCGTGCTGTTTCAGGCCCCCCCAACTCAAGACAATTTCTAAGAGCCATTTCTTATCCTCCCCTCCATGAAATGATTTCTGTTAATTGCCTGGTGGGAATCACTTGTAGGTGGGGGAGATTCTCCCCCCACACACACCCTGGCCCCTAATTGGCTTATTGAAGTTTTAACGGGGCTTTCACCTGGAGAAGCTGGTAATTATTCCCTTCATTCCCCTCTTGCTTGTACCTGTAGCTTCACACTTGGGGCCTGCCTGGCTCCACGGGGGGGACTTTGTTCCCTCTAACTACAAGCCCCACACAAATGGGCCCAGCAGCAGGAGAACGCAGCAAAGTGGTAATTTTCAGCCCGGCATAATTAGCCAAGGTTCTTTCAGCCCAAACTGCTGAATGGGGAGGGGGCTGCCGGGGAGGGTGCGCCATGTGGGAATGGCGGGACAGGGGCTGCTCTCAACAGGCGGACAAAGACCTCTCAGGGGCTCTGATCTGGGGTGAGCAGGAGGAGGGGGTTGGAGCAGGATGGCCTGCCTGGCAGAGCAGCGGCACAGTCAGCAGTGGAACACATGCTGAGGAGGTCTGCTCATGACAAGCATCTTTCCCCCAGCCTGCGGAACACGGCAGTGCAGGATGCCAAAAAGGGGTAAAGGAGAAAAGATAGATGCAGTAGATGCACAATAGGAGCATGTGAAGAGGTGCAACGCATGACAGAATCTTGAAGGCCTGGTGTAGCCTACACTCCCAGGGCAGGATTTCTAGTCTAGTACCTTTGCAATGAGACTTGGGGAAAGGAAACTGGACAGTGCAGGTCCCAGACAGGACAGCAAGAACTGTGCCAAGGACAGAGTGAGAAGTCTTATTGCTGAGAAAAAAAATCAGGGAAGAATCATTCACCTCTTCCAGCATCTGCCCCAGATGTCAGATAACAAGCAGAACCAGGAGGACAGCAATGAAGGCTCCAGGTTCTCTTTTTGCTGAGCCATTTCCCCTTAGCAAAGCAAAACTGTTTTTTCATAGTGGGACCTCACTTATTCCACCTCCCTTTCTGCTACAAGCCTTTGGTTCTGCAAAACCTACCAGGAAACCTGCTGCATGTGGGTTGGCCAAACCACTTGGCTCCCAATGTATTGCTCCTGCATTGCACCAGACTGTGGCATCAGTTATCCCACAACCCAGAAACTGACATCCTGTGGCACAGTGTCTCTGTCGATTCTCAGGACTCGTCAGCATCTACACTTTCTTTGAATTACCACTGTCGCCTTCAGGACAGAAATCCTTGTCCTGGCTGGTCAGCTCCAGAGCTGTAGACACATTAAACCTGCCCAGCTGACTTGATGATCCCAGCTCCATTGCAATGAGGTCTTTGGTTTTTACTTTGAAAAACACTCATCTTGCGTCCCTTATGATTGCAGCATCCTACTAGAAAGCAAGAATTGTCACAATCTGAAAGCTCAGTCCTTATTCTGCAATGAAGACCAAATGGTAAGCAGGCAAGTGAAAAGACGCCCACTATTTCCATCAGAGCACCAGTTACACAGGAGTGCTGAGCAGGCCCTAGGAGATTAAGTCCCAACAATCCTGACAACAAGGAAAAAAGATCCCCAGAGACTCAATATGTAGCAAGAAGACAGGGAGCACAACCCCCAGGGCGCACACTTAGAATTTCTGAGCTGCCTAAAATACACAGCTGTGACCCAACGCTGCAGCAGGTTGCAAACTGGAGAAGTAAGTTGCTGGATTCCACCCCATGATACTCTGGGTTCTCTTCAGATCATATACATCTTTTATGTTTTATTAAATACCCCCCCAGAAAGGTCCATTTCTCAATTTCAATCCATTTTTTTGGAACCTCACTCAAGATGCTTTAAGTACTTGCCACAGAGATGAGTTCAGCTAGACACCGTGTGCCTTCGGCTCATCAGTGCTCAAGACTTTTTACATAAAAGCAGCCTTTGACACTTCTGAACAAAATATGCTTGCCATGAAATCAATGCCAGCATCCGAGAAGCAGACACCAAGAATAACCATAAGCAGACCCAGGCTGACCAGGCCAGTTTCAAGGCTACACAAGCCAACATTCCCAGCACCAGTCGGGAAAAAGAGATGTAATGTTGCCTATACTCATACCTTATCACAAACCTTACAGTTTCCAGGGCTTTTTCTTCTTACAACCCCATACCCTACAACAAGGGAACATGTAGAATTGATTTAAGTAAAGATTCCAGCTGTCATTGCTTTGGAAAAAAACTCTAAATACATGACCATGTGTAGAAAATGCTTAGAGAATCAAGATGCAAAAGAAGAAAACCTTTCCAATTTTAAAAATACCTCCTTTCTATTTTTTTAAGCTTCAGGACTGCCAAGGCCAATCCCAATATATTTGCAGACATGACTAGCAGAGTTTGCAGTTAACAAATATTCTTTTAAAAATGCATATATATGAGAGCTTATCTAAACTTTTCCATTAGAACATATGACAGAAAATGACTTCTCAACAAGCCAGCAATCCATGCATGCCAGTGAGGTCAGGGGGAGGGGAGAATCCTTTCAGGTTTGCCAGAACAACTAAAACCCAAGAATGTTTCAGTTTAAAAGTAGGGGCGGGAAGAAATCTGTTTTCCTGGTGCCACAAGCCACAAATTATTTTTGTCTTATTCCTTTTGCCATACACACATACATACCAAATTCAAACTCCCCAATTTAGGAGAATTTTGAAAAAAAGTGATCAGGGTGGTGAGGAAGAATGGGACTTCTCAACAGACACATGCTTTCATCATCTTCCCACAAAGGGCAGCAGTTCTTTCTCCACATCATGCAGAGGCAGGAGCTGTACTTGTTCATGCTTATAGGGGAAAGAAGCCAAATCACTTAAAACCAGAGTGCTTGATCTTCCTCCTCTGCTCTATGATATTCAAACAGTTTCCAAATGAAGTCTAAATGGGAGAAGGAAATAATATTCAGAGGGTTTTAAGAAGCTAAAGACCAGGAAAGGTGAAAGGGGAGAAGCGTATATACACAGCACGTGCTGCACACAGAGAGGTCCAGGACACTGAGGCATGGAGACACAGGTGCTCTGTGGAGGAGGCGAGCAAAGCCTCATCTGCGTTTAACTCAGCCATGAAATGACTCCTAAAGCTTTCCTGCTCTGATCATTCCAGCCCCGACACGGACACGCTTGCAACAACCTCAATTCACTTGCCCTTAAAGCTCTGGACAGCTTCCCCCTCCCCAGCTCTCCACTCTATGCAATATGATTTGCTTCAGGGTTTTCATGCTAAACGTTTGGAGCATGTCAGCTGTTTGCCCCTAAGCAACCAAGATCCTGAATGAAGCCCCTGCTCTCCATCTGCAGGTTTAGGGCACACTTGGTTGCGAGCAAGCACCAGAATGAGAAATAAAACCCACCAATCAGACCAGAAAGCTCCGTCCCTGTATGCAGAGAAAGGCACACAATATTTCGTTAAACAACTAAAGAGACAACATACGCGTTGGCATAAAGATGTTTAGTGGCCAACTCCCACAGAGGTCCTGAACTACCCAAAAACTTGCTGAAAACGTTTTGCAGGAGCCACAACTCAAACTATCCTGACATCAATATACAATAAAACACAGGTTCACAGCACAAGTTACCATCTTCAGTATCTGTAATCAGGCTGGGCTGCAAGGCAGACCAAGAACTATTGAATTTCAGTGATAACTGAGATTAGCCAGGTAAAGATAGGAAAGGGATCAGGCAAAACAGATGCTGTAGAGACAGAAAAAGGACAAGGCAAGAAGGCAAGGAATAATTTATTATGATGCTTCATGTCAGTATATTGGGAAAAAAGCGACACAGAAAATGGAGTAGGAGGGAAAGGACTGCACTGGAAAGGACTGAGTAAAAGTCCCTTCAGGCACACGTCTCCCGAGTCTGCAATGGAACAGAGGATTCCCTAAAACACATCATCCTTTGATGTCAAGAAACATCTGATAAAGGGATATCAAGTACCCCACTGCCTCCTGCCCCTCAGAAAGCTGCTGTCTAGGTGAAGCAGGACAACCTGCTGGCAGTCAATCCTCCAACATTTCAAGGAACAGAAGCTAGAAGCTTTAGATGCACAGGCAGCTTTGCGGACAGGAGTGTGAAACCACAGTTTCCTCCCTTCCTTTCCATGGCCTGCCCCATTCCCATGCGCTCTGAGAGTTTAGGAAGTCTCATCCAAAAACACAGTTATTAAAAGAACCATTTTTACTTGGCAAGACAAACACGCACATGAAGAAATGCCAGAACCAAGATTGCTCGCACGTCCTCCACTGAAATGAGCACATTACTTAAGCGTCAGTATTTGATTCTGCAGCAAGTAGGAGTGTCCCAGTTGAAGCTGTCACTGATCTTTATCATGGGGATACACAAGATCCAATTACACGCCCATCCATTCTGGTTAGACTGCGTCTCTGTGGACTCCAGTCAGAGGCTGCATTGGGAGGAAATGATGAGCTTACCACATCTCAGGGAGACACCCACACGTGAAGTCCGCTCTAAATAACAACTGGCCAGCAAGTACTGGCAACAGTCATGGTTTGCTACCACTTTGCACAAGGCCATCAATACTAGAGTTGGGGTGGGTTGGGAAAAATACTAAAACTATAAACAGAGCAGAGGGTATGCAAAGGGAGGAATCATTCACTGTATGCCCCCATAAGGCAAGTCAGGCAAAAGGTATAGAAATAGAACAAAGTGTTTCTTCCTCAGGACACAACACTGAATTGGAAAGGAGCCTACGAAGACCAGAACATTAACAGGTTCAGAAAGAAGAGATGAGCTGCTCACAGAACTAGTCTCTGCAAATATGAAAGAAACACTGGTCTGGATGCAAACTCTAGCCAGGGAAACCCTAACCTCCCCATCACTGGAAGCTGGGAAGGAACATGCAGGAAAGGATCTTTTTGCGCTTGTCTTGTTTCTTACCCTTCTCCCTAGACATCTACCACTGACCACCACTGGACATTAAACGCTGGGGTAGAGGGATGTTGGACTGATCCACCATGGCCAGGAGAATATGAGAAATGCCCACGTTGGTCAAGCCATGGTCTGTCTAGCTCACTGTTTTATCTCCAGCAAGCAGTACTAGCAGATGCTGTTTAGGAAGAACGTGTAAGCTTGAGCAACTTTCTGTGGTCATTCTCTTTGTACTTCCCCAGCATCCACAATTGCCATATTAAGGATTTTAGAGAATGTATCCCCAGCTAGTCCTTCATTACAGACCTGCCAAATCCCTTTCAAAACTGCTGGCATCATCCACCTCTATAACCTTCTGAAGCAGGAAGCTCACTGTACACTGTGTAAAGAAATGCTATCTTTTGTCCATTTTAAAGCAATCTCCTAGTAATTTCAAATGCCTATAGTTCAACTATTGTAGACTATCTGCTGCTAGACCTGCCTATCTGCCTATCTAAGCAGACCTGTCTATCTGCTTCAGACCCTGAAGAGGTTGGTTTATTGCCCCTTCTGAGGCAGGATAATTTGTTGCTCCAAGCTTTAGGCTTCAACCATTCTCAGTCACTCCTAGATCAGTAGGGACCCATATCGCTGGCTTCACTGAAAGAGCCAGAGAGACAACATGGGTCTGAGGACCATTAGGATCTCATAAACCATACTCTGGGAAGCAGAGGACAGAGCCATTGCACAGTGGGAACAGTGCTGTTCACCTGCACTCAATACTACCAGAGTACCTGATATTTTCCACCACATAACAGAGCAGCAAGTCCTTATTCTGCCAGGCTATAAACCTATCCAAAGTGGTCTGCACACAATCCCAGATTGCTCTGAGACCATCAGAAGACAGATGCCAGAGAAACTTTGTTGTTTTTCTAATTTCTGGAGTGGGGTCTCTTGCTTCTCCACTGTCAAAGAGGAGAAAATCCAGGGGGAGTATATGGTTAAGGAAAAAAGGAAAACATGCTATAGGCCACATGTGTTAATCAATACCCCGTGCAAGACAGAAAATAAGAAGAAAGAGTAAGCCTGTTCCGTCAGACAGTCCTGCTCCATCCCCATCCCTCATATAATCACCCTGGACAGATGAAGCAGGTCCCCGAACAAAGCACAGGTGCAAAGCGCAAGACAGCTGCTCCAGGAGGCAGAGACCAAGCACAGCAATAGTAGCAGTTGCTGCTTGACCCAGCTTAGTCTGTAATTGCTTCCTCTGATCAGTTCACTTCTTTCTTTAGTCTCCTTTTTTTTTTTTTCAGGGGTGGGAAGGTACACATACAGATGTACAGATGACCACCAGAGTTCTTTTTGCCCTGAAAAAAATAAGCTGTTGGGTTCTAGTTTGCAAGCCTCTATTCAGCCCCCACACTAATAAATCTCTGGGACTATCAATCACCTTGGTACAGGTCTCTCTCCTCAAAGGAAATGGGCTCTCTCTCTTCATTAGCTGCCTGTGCCTACCAACCATAGCAGGGTCTCATTTCAAGTCCTCTTTGATGGACGGCTAGACTTAGAGGAACATGTACCTCAGTCTCAGAGGAGAAAGAACAAGGATTTACTAATTAGACAGGGCTATGCACATTAAAAGCTGGCTTTAACACATGGCCCCACATTAGCCCCGCATCTGTGAAGCATCAGGATGCCTACAAAGCAGTATGAGTACATCCCACGCACAAGCGTGTGCAGAGAATGGAGCAAGTAGAGCATCATGAACACACAACACCTCTTTAGATCAAGAAAGTGGCTGCAGCAGTTGTGCTTCTTGCAGGTGGGAGGGAAGGTAGAGAAGACATGACAAATCCTAGATAACGAACCACAGAACACACTATAAGCAACACTACACAGAGAGAACAGACTTTCCAATGTGCCTTCCAGTCTGGAGCAGTCTCACACTGCTCTGAAAAGAAACCAGAGGCAACTGAGCCAAGGAAAGAGTCATAGTCTAATTCCACTCCCAACAGAGATGCAGGATGCCAGCTACCCCGGGAAGCTGAAGCTTAGCTACGGGCATGAGACACTCTGGCATGCTGTATTTTAAAGCACATTAGCACACAAGCCAGATGCACAACTGCACATACTGAGTAGAAATTCCCATTCTTCGGCAGAATCAGTCCCCCTTCAAGCCTGACTATCTTCTCATAGTCATTTGCTCCTCTCCAAACTCCAGCCTCTCTGGTCCTGCTCCCATCTCCTCTCTGCCTCCCCCAGTGTTTCAAAAGTAGTTTGCTTCACTAATCTAGAGCCAGACTGATGCATTTGCTCATTTTAAACAGTCTGCCAAGCGTCTTCTGTAAGAACTGAAGTGGCTGGAGAAGGGTGGGATGGGAGACATCGTCATCCTGATGTGTGACAGACCTAATACTTCACATTTCTGAGCCATCGTTTCATTTTTAACAGTATTTTCTCTAGGCCTGAAGATGGACCTAGAGGGCAGTACTAGCTCTGTGTCAAAACGCCAAAATTCAGCAGCAAGGTTTAAGTCAGAGATTTAAGTTTATGAATTCCATAAATTGATATCACCTGCAATGATGTCCTGGACACATGGATGAAAGAGCCCGCCCAGGATGAAGGCACTGCTGCTGTAAACAGCCTCCCACTTTGCTAGGAACCACCTTCTGTGCAGAGAGGACCCTTCCTTCAATAGTTTCCTACAATCCACATTCCTATGCTTATATATTCCATCTCCTGTGCTGGAACAGGAAATTTTGTAGCTGTAGATTGGCAGACCAACATACATTGCATACCACACACCTGAAGCAAGTCTGCTTTTCTTTTTTATTTCTACTTTCCCCCTTTTCCTGAGAGCACTGATAATCCAATCCCTGCTTGGAAAAAAAGAAACTGTCTCTCCCTACTCCTAATCCAGAGATGCAATGCAAAACCTTGTCCCTTAAATTCCCGCTAAGTTATTCTTAGCACCCATTTATATGTGAAGATGCACATATAAAGAACATCCATGCATGGCTGTTTCTCAAGTTGGCATAAGCTATGTGGACCACAAAGCTATCTATGCACAAGCCCCAGTGCAGGCACAAGACATTTCGCTCTGGAAGTCGGCCATTGCCTTCCCGCCTTCCCAGGGATATATCCAAATTCCTGTTGGATACAACAGCTCTGATCAGAGGCACAATCAGACAGACATGCCTTGAATGAGTGCTTTGCACAACATGGACTTGATATACGGTGTAAAGCAGGTTAATCTTAGTCATAAAACACACATCCCTATGCTTCAAACAAACTAATGCATTTTGGATATGGTTTACAAATTTGATTCAGCAAGTACTAGCATCAGAAAGTTACCATCACCTGCAGTCTCCTGTAAACTTTTTAGTTTCCTTCACGAAAACTAGGACTAGCACCTGACTAGCACTTGTGTAACATGCACACAATCATCACTTTCTTCTCCTAATGAACAGCAAACTGGTGCTTTACTATCATTTCTCTTCCTTCAGCAGTCTGAAACCTTCACTCTGATAAATTCAGTCCTTCTCAGTTCTCTCTCAAATATATTTTTTTACTTTTAGAAGAACTGAGGACAGGGGGAAATCCCCCAAAGAGGCCCAGTGCTTCCCTACTTGTAATGAAAACCTGTAATGGAATGCCCTGCACTCCAATTAGGAAGAAATGCTAATTTTCTCCAGTTGAGCACCCCCTCTAGATGTATCTAATTTGTTTCACTGCTTTCATCTCTTCCCTCCATCGCATTTTCATTTAAAGGTTATGATCTGTTTGTGCCCTTCATGCCGTGCCCTGACAAGACACCCCTACGAGAGGTTGCAGGGGCCACGTAGCCCTTCCTAACCCCCTTCCCAAACAAAAACCAAAGCTTTTTTCCCTCCACTGCCTCTTTAAGAAATGCAGAAAGATGAAGGGGAGGAGCAGGGAATTGGGAAGACAATAATTAAAAATAAAAAGTAAGCCCTCTTGCCAGTTGGGTTGTTGGTTGTTTCCAACAAAAGGTGAGAGACCTTTGCACCATGACCAACACCAGTATGAACAGTGCAAGGCAGCTGGGAGAAAAAGCATTATAGAGGTTTGCTACTTCTGCAGATCCATTTTAGGAACAGCTGCCATGCAAGAACACCCTTCTGCAAAACATTTTGAGATGCTGTATTGTTTAGCTCCTTGCAGGGCTGGGGAATACACTCTCTCCCATCTGTAACAGATAAGAGTCTGGTCAGAGGGGACAAGGAAAGTTGGCTTAGCCAAGGAGAAAGTCTCAGAAAAGCTCTTCCCACTCCTCTAAATATATTATGCCCTGTTCTGGGAGTCTGTGTTTTGAAAAGTTCCTTCAGGAGAGCAGAGGCTTGAGCTAGGTAACATGGGCTTTTGAATAGTTCTTCAGGGCATCCACAGATTTGTGCTGCTGTGGTTCTGGCTGGCTGCAGGCAGGCTTGTAAATCCTCAGGGCAGAACCCATCTGGACAGGATGCGTGCCCAGAAAAGCACATATGAGACAGGCATTCAGATCACCATACTGGCACCACACCACTTCCCACAGAAATTTTAAAAGGCATTTTCACCAAAAGAATACTATTAAAAATAAAAAAAAATAAAAATCTTGCCACCAGCCTACCTCTGTTTTCTTCCAACAAGGCCCCCTTGCAGCCTGCCCCAGTATTCTCAAACAAAACAGCATCCATGCAGCTGAACTCAGGGTCTTCCCTACATGCACACTCTGCTCCTAAGCCAAGCCATTCATTAGTTGTGTTCAGCCTCTCCCTCCCTTCACTTCAATTCTCTCCTTCAATTCTTGTCTGTTAGCAAGGAAATCCCTGACCTACACTCTCTAGACACAAGTTTCACCATATATCTGTTGTCAACGCCCTACAAGTTGAAAGCACCCAAAGAACCTCTTAGGAAGCAATGCAGCTAAGTGGTCCCTGACTGAAATGGAGCAGGAACTGCTGGGTTCCACCTGTGGCACAGCCTGGAACAACTGCCCTCTTGGAAAAAGGAGAGGAACAGTTGGCTACATTGCCCAGGCTGAGCACTGAGCAGCCTGTTCTTGACAATAAGATGAAGCTGGAAAAGTACTGCAAGAGTGTTTTCTGTTATTAATAGGCACTTTGCTAATACTGCCCAAGATAGCCAGCTCCCTCTCAGTCATTTCCTGCTGCAGCCACTGAATCACGTTGGTCAGAGAGCTGTATGCTCCATTACAAGCTATTTCCTCTCTACGTTTTCAATGCCTCCAAAAGCTTTTGCAGAAAGTCCTGATGATCCCCCCTTCTGCCCCCCTCTGCAGCGACGATTCCCTCATAACTCCACTTTCTGGGACCACAAACGGGGAGTGGGTAGGAAGCACACAAAGATTTACTCTTCATAGATAGCACCCTTGCCCTTTCCTCCCCCCCAGGCCCCCTCTCTCTCTGGTCCATGCAAACAAACCCCGAGTGGGAAAGAGTATTCGGAAGAGGCCTGTGTCTGGGCCAGCCGCCTTTCATCCAGAAGATGCCCCTTCCCGTTGGAAAATAAAAGCATTGTGTGAAAACATTTTAATATATTCATGCACATTCCTATAGCTCGCAGGAGCGAGCGGGTCCCAGCACCCTCCCCTCCCTGCCTTCCAAATGATTTTCATAGGCAGCGATGCACTGGGAATGCCACCTGTTTTCTCGAATGCCCGCGAGTATGTAAATTGTGGGAATATGCGGGCCAAGCGCTGCGGTTTTATTGTGCTGCAGAAAAGATTTTACTAATTACTTGCCCTAAACTCCAAAGCAGTACGCCTGCTTTTTTACAAAGCAGGAGAGCGGGGAAGGTGGGGGTGGTGGGAAGAGGAGGAGAAAAAAAAAGGGGGGGGGGGGGATAAAAAAAAAAGAGAGAGAGAGTAAAGGGAAAGAGGGAGAAGGAGAGGGAGAGCAATGGATGCATTTCAAAGTTTCTCCAGCAATTGGATGGGGAGGGGGGAAGCTGGGCCCAATGTGAAATCATAGAGGTCAAAGGTGGGTCTCCCTCCCTTGTGAGAAAGTGGTGAATCAGGACGGTTTATCAAACGATCATTTTCTTTTGAAACTGGGAGGCAGCGGCTGGGACAATTCTGCAGATGTGCTTGATGAGTTTGGGACAAAAATGGGCCGCCTCCTCCCCCCCTCCCCCCTTTAAGGTCTCCCATCAGGGGTTGCTTCTCCCTCCACTGCTTCCAGGACCCTCCCCTCCCTTCTTCAGTGGTCAGCTGAGACCCCCACCCACTGATCGCCTTTGTATTCCTGGCCTTTGGACACACTGACAGAGCCCTTTATGAGACCCCAATCAAGACCCCCATGTCACAGGTACCTAGTAGAGATACCAGACCCTTTTCAAATGAGGAACAACAAGGAAAATATGCTGGCCCATTGTCCTAGCACAGCACCAAGGGAGATGAAAGGGACAGGCTGCTCCCTCTCCGCAGACCGCCTGCCAATCAACCCCAGTTATTAAGGTCACGATGTGGAAATTCTTTTGACCTACACCTAATCAAAGATGCACCAGGGCCTTTTGAGACAACATGGGGGAAGGTGGGAGGGCAGGCATCCCCCCGCCCTCCCCACCCATAAATACAGTGGAGCTTCCAAAGAGAATTTAGTAGGAGTTACCCCAGTTAGTGCTGCAGAACACTTGCCCCAAGTACTGCTGGGGCAGCCGAGCTAGGCTCCATGCTTGCATCCAGCCTCAAGAGAGCTTAAATTAAAAGCTGTCCTCATTGAAAAGTTACAGACTGAGCAACATTGGAGGTAGCTCAGAAGTCATAATCGAGGACACTGTGACAAGTACTAAGCATCCTCTTTCCTATTCCCAATAGCTTTGGTTTGCACAGGCTGTGGGCTTCACGAAACATGCTCAGCACTATCCGACACTGGGCCCTGAAGAAGGAAAAACTCAGTGGGCATGAACCTATGAACCTCCAAAAACTGAAGCACCTGGAAAAGTGGATGGATACCAGCAGAGCAGAGCAGACATTCTGAATCCCCCTTGCATTATACAGGATGAAGATACCAAGAGGACTTTGACGGTGGTAGTTCTTAGGACTACGTAGAAATTTCTCAGACAAGAGGAGCTAGGACCCACTTGCAGTGAAAGAGCAATCGGACAGGTGGTAGAAAACAGAGCATGGGTCAGATGGGATCAGAGAAGCACATCCCACCACACAGCTCCAGAGTGTTTGGAATATGGACAAGATCACCTGCCCCTGAAAAGTTGTTCTGTATCACTCGCTGTCTGAGAGTCATCACCACACACACAGTAACTGCACAATACTTCAACCTGACAACAGTGACACAAGAAGTGACAGACTAGTCTGTGGCAGTTCACACAAAAGGGCAAAAAAATGCAAAACCCAGAACAGAAACATTTCCCAGCATATATAGGAGACTTCTGCAAGTGCATGATTTTGAATTAGGTCCTCCAGAAGAGCCAGATGGTACAAATCATGGCCACCACCAGCACAAGCAAGACCAATCTTGAAGAAATAGAAACTTCTGGCACCCCATCCACCACCATACAGGGAATACCCTTCCTGATCCCACTGCCAGCTTGCTGCTCTCATCCTGTTGGTGTCCTTCAAAGCCCATCTGGATCAAGCTCTTAGCGTAAGGCAAGCAAATTTGGGGTGGTGGTAGAGTGAAGACATGAACAGTATGACAGCCACAGCAACAAAGCTGCAGGTTTCATTATGCTGAACACTTCACTCATTTTCCTCTGCCTTTTATCCACTTTTAGCTCACGGAAGACACCAGCTCAGTGCTGCTCAGAGTCCTCCAACTCCCATCAGAGAGCCCACAGAAGATAACAGCCTACCCATGCGGACCAGCTGGGTGGGAGATGAGAAGTAGAAGATCCCAAAAAAGCTTTGGGACAAAGACTCATGTATTTACCTAAATCCTACTATACTGCTTCTCCACTGCAAGTCACTGCCATTCCTGAAACTGTCCCCTTGTTCCTTGGCTCTTACACAATTGTTGAAGCAGGTGGAAGACAGTTTTTTCTTCTTGATGTTAAACCAACTAGTTCCTATACCATAAATTACTTAGCTACAACAAGGTATGGCCTGGTTTAGGCTGTTGTAAGCCAGGATCCAAATGGACACCTCAAATGAGCTATCTCCTGTACTGTTACAATAAGGTGCCATGCTCATGCTCAGAGCAGACATGACTTCAGCGCTGCAGCAAGGAAGACAGAGGCGAGTTCCTTACTTCAGGGCAATATCCTCCACTATCGCCCTCCTTTCAAATGCCAATGGCAGGCTGAGGACCAGCCTCCTGCTGTCCTCAGAGTGAATCAACACTCCTTTAGAGGGGCTAGGCTGCTATCTTAGGACACTACAGCTCCACTTCCCACCTCAGGGCATGAGCTCACATCCTCTGAGTGACACCTCCGGCCTCATCTGGGAGGAGTAACAGTGGAAGATGAGCCTGGTTAGAGGCATCTGCACCTGGGGCTCTCACCGTGCAAGAAAGGTCCATCCCTCTCTGTCCCTCCCCGCCCCCAAAAGCAACCCTTTGAAAGGCAGGGGAGGGAACAGACACCACTCTAATTGTAGGAGTGAAACCCGGCATCCTCCTGCCCATCTACCTTTGCACTCCGTTTCTGATTCTCTTTGAACCTCTGGTACAGCTTGTCAGGTCGCTGCCCTCCTGAGAGATCAGAAAAAAAAAATACAGCAGTGATTACTATTGTACACTGATTTGCAAGCTGGAGAGAGAGAGAGAGAGAGAGAGAACAGCCTCCATGTGTCAGGCTATGAAAGGGCTGTGACTGAAGCGGCCTGAAAAACAAACCCTTAATTTAAATGTTAATGAAAGTGCTGAAGAGACATCAGAGGCTTTCGTTTCTCTACAAGGAGCAGAATCACCGGGTCTAGAATTTATGGCCCCCTTCACCTCCCCTCTCCCCTTCTCTGCTCCATCAGCCAGAGAAGTTAGGAAAGGAAAAAAAACCCTAATTTTAACATTAACTCCACACTTCCACCCTGGGATGCAATTGCTAAATTATCTGTTGGCAGGACACTGATCAAAGGTGGAAAAACAAAGGCACGCTGCACAGCCGAGTAAAGGTAAACAGCAGCCAAGGTCTGGTGAAGTTACCTTCTCCCTCTGCGAATTTAAAAAGCAAAGAGAAAACAATTGCAAACTGGAAATAGAAACCTCAAATCATAAGGCTGCCAGCCCCCTCAACTAAGTTTCTTCTGTCACATCGATTAAACAAGATGGGTTCTCCTGTGCAAACCAAGCAGCGCAAGAAAGATGCTTCCCCTAAGCTTTCCAAGACAGACTTTCCCCTCAAGCAAGGGGAAAGATGAGAAAAAACTGCAGGGGGAGGGAAAAAAAAAAAATTCAATATGTATCACAGCTCCACAGGATTAGAAACAGATGTCTGGGTTCTAACTCAGTTAGCTACTGCCTCCCAAAACCTGCTCACCTGCCCACAACCACTAGTGAGCCAATTCACAGAGTCACAGAAAATATATATATTAGCGTATTGGCCAAAAGTGACAAAAAGGGAACAAGTCATCAGTCGCATGAGCTTTAGATGGCAAAGGAAAGAAACTGAAGTGAAGAAAGGTAAGTTGCAGTTTTTTAACTTACAGAAGTGTTTGCACATGTGTTTTTTTCTAGAGGACAAGGAAAAGGGACATGTATTTTCACGTGTTCACCCATGTGAAGAAGACCAAATACAGTCATTATCACAAAATTAAAGAAGGTAAAACAAAGTCTTCTTCCTCCCAGCATCAAGGGAACAGTCAGGGCACATGGATAAGACACAGGTGTCATTTTAGCTTCAGAGGGGAGAAACTGATACTCATTTCCTGCTCTTCAGCTTGAGGGTGAAAGAGCACCAAATCAGCGATGACTATATGACACGTATCTAGAAACCTGCATCCAGATCACTCTCTGAGGTCTGTAAGAGATGGTAGTTAACGCCACCACTAACTCTGCAAGTCCACCCTGGGATCTCACAGTTGAGCAGGTTCTTCCTGCCCCTGCTTAAGAAACAGCTGCAGGTCAAAGTCCCCTCTCAATTATTCAAACCAACCAGGCTCTACGGAGATCCCCAAGGACCGCAGAGCTGTTGCTGCCTGCTATTTTGCTGGCAATGCACAAACCAGAATAAAACCCAGTTACTTGTCCCAAGTCCTAGCGGACTCAGAGAGGTTGTCTGTGCAAAGCTAGGTCAAAAGAGAGCACCACTACAGCCAACAGTTCATCTTGATATGCAGTAGGGGATATCTGCTGATAAAAGTGGAGCACTAACTGCTGCGCCTCAAGGCTTCAACTGTACAGATAAAACCACTGCAAAGTTGCTCTGACTCAAGTGGGTTGTTTTGCTCTAATGCAATCGGCAAGATCAGATTGTTTCACTTTCACAAAAAGTTTCCAGATAACCATTAAAAAGAAGCCCTCAAAATTAATCATTTTGATTGTTCCCAATGGAAGAGAGGTCCATTCAGGCAAGGTGCCCATCAGTAACCCTTCTCTTCCTTCCTGTCCCCAGCAAGTTTTGGGTATGTTTTACAGTTTGTCTGAGATTGTCCACAGCGGTAGAGGTCTCCCCAGATATTACTTCCCCATAATATTCCATGGGAGAGGCAATTAGGTTAACAGAGATTTAAATTAACATGTTAAAATAGAGGAGTCCGGTCTTAACTACAACACCGCATAATCAGAAAAGATAGAGCAAGCCTAGCTTTTTAAATTCAACCACTCACAGAACTACTCATTTTCCTTTAAATTAAACATTTGATGCAGATAGCTTTGGTACAAACTTTCCTCCTCTCTGGAGAAAACCTGCACTTCAGCAAGGCAACATTTGCAAGAAGTAGTCATGTACTGCAGTAGACCAATGACACAGCTGGAAAAGGAGAGACTGTCTTTTGGGCTTCCACACACAAAGCACATCACTGCCACAATAGGGGGCATTACGGTTGCCTAATGTTGCCCCAAATTGCACCAAAGTTCTCCTAGCTCTCCATCTATAGTTGCACATTGAAAAACCATTTTTGTGCCTCCAGCATCTCTTTTCTTAGTTTAAAATTCGTCACACTGAATACAACATGGGAAGCTCTCATGACAAATATTTTAAAATCTAAATAGGACATGCCAGTGGCCAGATCCAGCAGGAGAAGCCAGCTTAGATTTGAATACTTTTTTTAATCCAACACCAAAGAATTTCTGAATCCAAGATTAATAATGAATTTAACATTAAGGTCCACTTTTTTCTTTCCCCTCCAGTTTACAAGCTTCTCTATCATTAGGGGAAAAAAAAACTGCAACAAATTTTCCCCTAAATAAAGGAACATTTCAGCAGTACAACGTATATCATTAGCCTTATGTTTCTGCAGCCATAAATGCCAGGCAATTGGACCTCATTTTCTCCATAAACCTATCCCTCAAATTAAACAGTGTACAGTGGTCACTTCTCTTCCCTGGCTACTGCCACCTCAGGGAATCACAAAGCATGAAGGTGCCACTATTCCACTAGAAACCCCTGGGTTTGCCTCACTTTGCACATTTGAATTGGTCCACTGCACTCAGGCTTGCCCTGGTCCCTGAGCACACATAAGTCACTGCAGTAAGCACCAGTAAATGAAAGTTTAACATCTGCATGACGCAGAGTTCAAAAGGCAAATGAACTCAGGGGGAAGGGGATTACAGCAGCTAGGAAACATGGTTAAGGTACACAGCCTCTCTGCAAGTACAGCATTTTACTACTCCATGGAGAAGGACAGCTTTGGAGAACAATTAAAACAATTGCCAGAGCAAGCTGAGGCACCCTTAAGTATCCTATTTTAAGGATATAAGGATACTCTCAAACTCTTCTCTAGTCTCTGATGTGACAAGCAATGTGGGACCTGCTGTTCCAAGCACACTGACCAGCAGAGCTATGCAGAAGAGTTGCTGAAAACCCAGAAGAAACACAATGCCCTCTCCATCCCCACTACCCTGCAGGGCACTGTTAGAGATCCCCAAAGCAATGAAGCTCCAACAACACATATGGATGTGAATCACGGAATCACGGAATCACGGAATCTTCAGAGTTGGAAGGGACCTCTAGAGATCATCTAGTCCAACTCCCCTGCTAGAGCAGGGTTGCCTAAAGCACATCCCTCAGGGCTGCATCCAGGCGGGTCTTGAAAATCTCCAGAGAAGGGGACTCCACCACCTGCCTGGGCAGCCTGTTCCAGTGCTCTGTCACCCTCACTGTAAAGAAGTTTTTCCGTGTATTTGAACGGAACTTCCTATGTTCTAGCTTGTGCCCATTGCCCCTTGTCCTGTCGTTGGGAACCATTGAAAAGAGCCTGGCTCCGTCCTCCTTAAACCCACCCTTTAGGTACTTGTAAACATTAATCAGGTCCCCCCTCAACCTTCTCTTCTCCAGGCTAAAGAGTTCCAGCTCTTTCAGCCTCTCCTCATAAGGGAGGTGCTCCAGTCCCACAATCATCTTGGTTGCCCTTCGCTGGACTCGCTCCAGTAGTTCCCTGTCCCTCTTGAACTGGGGAGCCCAAAACTGGACACAGTACTCCAGTTGTGGCCTCACCAGTGCAGAGTAGAGGGGGAGAATGACCTCCCTCGACCTGCTGGCCACAGTCTTCCCTATGCAGCCCAGGATGCCATTGGCCTTCTTGGCGACAAGGGCACACTGCTGGCTCATGGATAATTTGCTGTCTACCAGGACCCCCAGGTCCTTCTCCTCAGAGCTGCTTCCCAGCATGTCCGCCCCTAACCTATACTGGTGTTTGGCATTCTTCCTTCCCAGGTGCAGGACCCTACACTTGCTTTTGTTGAACCTCATTAGGTTCTTCTCTGCCCAGCTCTCCAGCCTGTCCAGGTCACGCTGGATGGCAGCACGGCCCTCCGGAGTGTCGGCCACCCCTCCCAGCTTGGTATCATCAGCAAACTTGCTGAGGATACACTCTGTCCCCTCATCTAGGTCATTAATGAATATATTGAACAAAATTGGTCCAAGTATTGACCCCTGAGGGACACCACTCGTCACAGGCCTCCAACTGGACTCTGTGCCGCTGATCACAACCCTCTGGGTTCTGTCACTCAGCCAGCTCTCGATCCACCTCACTGTCACCTCGTCTAGCCCATACTTCCTCAGCTTCCTAATGAGGATGTTATGGGAGACAGTGTCAAAAGCCTTGCTAAGGTCAAGGTAGATGACATCTACGGCTCTCCCCTCATCCAGCCAACCCGTTATAACATCATAGAAAGCTATCAGATTGGTCAGGCATGATTTGCCCTCGGTAAATCCATGCTGACCACTTCCAATAACTTCCTGTTCCTCTATGTGTTTGGAGACGACATCCAGAATGAGTCGCTCCATTACCTTCCCAGGGACAGAGGTGAAGGCAATTCCATGGCTGAAAAGATTATACAAATGACTAAGCACAATTTTCTCCTGCACATTAAGAGAAGATCGGGTACTTTTGGTACCCTTTTACCGCCTTTTACCCTACTTAATCTCCCTTGCAGGCATCATTCTGTTTGCAGACCCTCCAAGCACCCAGCCCAGCATCACTCCACAAAGAGCAAGGAGGGCTTGTCCCTAGCTCAGCACATCTGCAGGAGGATCTCTGTAGTGAAACAGGGAAACTGCGGACAAATCAAAGCAGACTACCCAAGAAAGATGCCTGAAGCCAGAGGAACTGCACTTCAAGAGCACAAGTCTCTGAAGCTTAGTTTGGGTGCACAGGCTCATTGGAGTAGCAGTCTAGCAAAGCAGGGCTGCAGCAGTGTGGGTCAGGAGCACATGTGATACTTTCTAAGGAAGCTTCACACAGAGGGAGATGTCACTGAAAAGCAAGAAGAAAAGTTTCAGTCCTGCCCATTAACGATTGAGGTTCAGTAAGAATATAACCCTGAGTACTCTAGAGTCTTAGTCCTGGCAAACCTCCAGGCCAGGAAACTGCAGCCTCTCCAAAGCACTTTCAAATGGCTAGAGCTAGCTCCTACCCCACTGTGCACAACTGCTTTGAGCTGTTCCTGAGGTCTATGTGTTCATAATAGAGAAAGCTGGTGGGTTCTCAGCAACAATGAACCAAAATACTTAGGTATTGGTGCCTGATTCTACAGCAGTTCTACACCCACAGAACTGTCTATTCTTATGGAGGAGCTCTCAGTTTACACCAGCACAGGTGAGAAGGAGGAATCAGGAGGGCACATCAAATGTTAAGGAGGAAGTGGAGGTTATAGGCCATGTTCAGCCTCACTGAGGAACAAACGCATCCAAGCTCTGGCAAGAAGAATGGGGGCTGCAAGGGAGGAAAAGCTTCACACACAAGTGCATAGGGAATGAACACAGGTGAAATATGGGCTCTTGCAAGTAAAACAGAAACCACAGAGCTCCCCAAAGAAGACCTTGCTAGAAACCAGATATTATCTTTTTGATACTCACCCTCATTAGACAGCAAGCAATAAAACCTATTAGTGAAAAATTCATCTCCTCTGCCCCTTGCCCTGGCCCTCCCCCACCACATGCCCTCCTGCTCTGATCCTCTCTCTCTTCTAGGATGGCTGCGATTTGTTCTGAGAAGCGACAGGTTTATAGGTTAGCCGACACCTTCTCTCTGTGGAATTTTAATTAACTTCTCCCATCGTCAATATGTTAAGGAGCAGGGTTCCCATTATATGAGGTCAGCAGCGTGTTTCAGGCCCTGCTATATCAGCCGTCAAATTGAAGAATTAATGACGTGGCTAATTGGCTTTAATTCTCCAAACACCCCCCTCCCCAAAATATGGAGGGGTAAGGGGGGATGGTAGGGTGGGCTAGCGGGGGAGGCTGGTACAGTCCACAGTCTCATTAAAAAAAAAAAAAAAAAAGAAAAGAGTGCACACAATTTAAGCCCACTTGTTCATGGGGTAGCTGTTCCACCACCTCCCATTTATCACCCTGCAGGGAGGAAAGGGGGGGTGGGGAGACAGTGGGTAAATATTGTGACAGAGAGTGTGCACAAGCGTGCACACCAGGGAGAGGAACACTGTCCTGACAAGAGGCCACCTCAGTAGGTCATCACTTAGGAGTAGGAAGCAGTATGCCACTGGGCTCTAACCAGCCATGGTGCTAAAGAGAGAGCCTGTCTGCTAGAAGAGGGACCCTTGCAGCACAGAAGACAGCAAAGGGCTTCTATCTAACATCTTGCAGCAGCATTAACGCACGTGGCACTTCTTCAAAAACACTATCTGGTCTGAAACACTTGGAGCAATGGGATGAGGGAACAGCAAAATCATAGTGGGCCTCAAGGGTCATTTCCCTGATAATGCCATTAGCTCTGCTGCCTGCAAAACAAGCTTGGAAATCTAATGAGGACAGCAGTTGTGGAAAGCATTTTGTTTTTGCGCGAGCCTAAAATTCACTAGTTGCAGTCATCACATGGGCAGCAACAATAGGTCGTCTTCCCCCACTCCCTTGAGGAAGAATCTCTCTTGCACGCAGAAGACCAGCTTAACAGTGAACCAAAGAGACAGATCGTTGCTGGCCAGTGTAAGATTTTAACAGCAAGAGTTTAAGTTTCTCAGATTTTCACTTCCTCAAGAACAGGAGCATTTTGAAGAACACCCTGGAAGACACTGGTGCAGGTACTGCTCTTGCCTCCCAAGCTGAAGTTGTAGCATCACAGACACACTAGAAGCACAGGGCTACAGGCAATAGAGGCTAGAAAAACCTCATCCCTGAACTCCACTTCCATCTTTCCCAGTTCAGCATGCTCAAAGAAAACCAAGCTCTAATCACCACACACAGCTCCCAAGCAGGGACATTTCTTTTTCCTCTCCTGCCAGAGAATGTGAATACAAATTGGCATCTTTTCAGTACAAAAGACCTCAAGAGAATCTGGCTCATTGCTTCAAATTAGCAAGTCAGAGAGTTTGCTCTACAAGTAAGAATGAGCAGGTCCCACCTGAGAGAGTAACAGGATTGCAGGGCCATTTTCACAGCCTCTTTATGAGTGGATCACTCTACTGTTATGGGGAACAGAGACCACACACTCTTCTCTGAGCTCCTGCTGCAGGCACAAGCATCTAATCAGCCTCCACCCAAATCAAGTCCCTGAAGTGTCACACTAGTGCCTCAGAGAGATTTGTGGACACACAGTCTATTCAGCGCCTTTACTTCTCTCTGTTGGAAATTGGGAATAAAGAGATCTCAGTTACCTTAATAGTGGGCTGATAGCAATGGACCACACTCGATCCTCTGTCTGCACTGTATGTAGACACTGCCCAACTCTGCCCGCGGACAGGGACCAAACCTAAGGAGAGAGATGCATGTTATGCCACATCACCCAGAAGGTAGGATGCACACTGCTAATGTTGTGCTGGAAGAGCTGCTAAAACTGCCACGCACACCTTCCCCAAGATCCTCTCCCTGAAATTCCACTACTTATTTTTGAGGAGCAAAGCCTCCAGTCACTGGCAGAAACAAGCACTTAAAGTTACACAAAGATTCAGCTTATGAGTATGATCTTCCATCCCACTGGTAAAAGAGAGAGCATACCCATCACCACATGCTCTCTAGGGCAGCACTCAACACAGAGACTTCTCATCTTCCATAGCTAATTAAATAAGAAGTGGGATTTGTTCAAATCTCTGCTGTTCTCTTGAACAGTGTGGGAAAACTTTGTACCATCTCTGAAAAAATTCCATTCATATTATCTATAAAATCAATCATTCACTATCCTGTAAAATAGTTTTTTGGGTTTATTTTTTTTGGGGTTTTTTTTTTTTTTTTTTTTTTTTTTTTTTAATAAACCTACTCCTTTTGACAAAGTTTCTTAAGTGTACCCCAGGCTATTTTCAAACAGGCCCTCCTTGCTCACCTACAATGTGAGAGAATCTCTTCCCTTCCCCACCTGTGCATACATGCACATCCCTTTCCACCAGTTCACCACACACATCCCTTTGTTTCTGGCTCTTAATAAAGCCTTCCAGATTCTTGCTGGGGCTTCTGCTTGTGGCCTTCATTTTCTCCACCTTGCCTTCATTCTGGGCCCACAGGACTCGAGCCCCTCAGTTCTCCGTAACCAACCCCCAATGTTTCACTTCAAGACTTCAAAGCTGGGAGTGCCCTATTTGTTTGTTTGTTGATAATGCCCAGGATTGCAGGCTATTCTTGTCAGCGGGGAATTTAGCACCTAGTGTCAGCAAAAGCAGTAGAAAAGCTTAACTCTTTTAAGGCAACCCTATCTCCTACAGGTTAAAAATATTGCTCAGAGCACACTATCTGGTGCCTATCACACAGGAATGTACATTAGCAGCTCTTCAGGGCTTAGGCCTAATCAACACTCAGCAGAGCCCTCAATAGCTTAGATGCTTAGAGCCCCTTTAAAAGGCTGGTAGGGATTCCCTTCCACCCTCCAAGAGTCACATTCACGCAAACAAGACAGCCTACAAAAGAGATGATAAAAAATAAGAGGCGAATATCCCTAGAGACTATGCTGTGGGGAGCACTGGGTGGGCAAGATCGCACACCAGCTCCAAGAAAAACAGCCTTAAATTCCCCTCTGGCCTTCAGGAATTTGTTCTCAAGGTCGGGGAGTTCTGTCCTCCAGCTGCCAGGGAAGCAGCATGAAGGCACTATCCCAGCAAAGAGGCTCCACAGAACAGAGAGGAGCAGCCCCTGCTTAAGTGTGACACAAAGCAGCATCGAGGCCTTGCTCCCAGAAGACAAGCAGCATCCCCAACAGTAACCTTTGCACCAGAACACTGCTCTGCTTAGGAGTGATTTTTACCCAGAAGTACACACATACAGAGCGACAAAACAAAATAGATAGTGTTATGCTGCTCAGCAGCCTGTCAGTTAGTTACCCATTTCCACACACTTCCTATAAAACCTCGAAAGACACATTTAAGTCTTTCTTTGTCCCAGCTTCCCCTCTTGCAAAACAGGAACAGAAGTTTTTCCTCTTCACTCCATTAATGCTCTATGATATGTACCAGGGACCAAGAGTATCCATCAGTCTACTCTGAAAGCCAAAGCTTTCAACATACAGCAACCACTTCCAACAATGAAACAAGTGGTTGCAAAGATGCTACAGGTACTGCATCATGCTAGCAGGACAAGGGTGAAACACCTACATGGAGTTTTCTAAACTACTAAAATAGAGCTCATTACAGCTCAGGAGAACAAGTCTCCAGGTCTGTGTAGGAACACTGCACTGCCAATCAGATCCAGAAGGACAAAAAACAACGCCTTGCCTCAAAAAGAAATAGCCAAAAATTATGTGACAGGATTCAGTGATGCCAACTGGAAGAGAAAAATAAAAATGGGAGCTAACAGTATTCATAGACTAACTTCACTCCTGGTTTGCAAACCAAGAACCATTAAAAAATTAAATAAATAAATTTTTTAAAAAATGACACCAAAACCCACAAATAAACAAACCACAACCCCATGAATTTGCAAAAGACGTCATGCTATCTCTTAAAGTGATCAAATATACAACAGGGAGCATGTGAAGCAACACTGTATCACAAATCAAGGATGTGCTTGAGATACATATGGCAAGTTTCAGACTAACTGGCAGGGATCTCCATTACAGTGTTAGACAGATGTTTTGCTTCTTTCACTGTACATCAGCTGCTGCCTTCTGCATTTCCTAGTTTAAACCAACAGCTGATGTCATAAAGTACTGCCAAATCTCTTTGCTAAAAGCTTGACACAGCAACCATCTTTTCAGAGACACAAACCTACGCCAAGGTACCCAGCACTCCTCATGCAGACATACAAGATAGGGCTCACAAAGTGTTCTGCTGACACTTAAACACCCATGACACAGGACCTCTGAGGTCACTTCTGCAGCAGCACCTGCAGCTGCTGGAACTTTACTGCTCACCTTCGCTGTTCTGTCTCGGGAGCCACTGACAATGAGGCCACTTTGGAAGTCCACACAGTTCACCTCCTGCTCATGTGCAGAGAACTTGACGCTGTAGGAGCCATGGATCTTGTGAAGGACAATATTTCCATCTCTGAAAAACAAATCCCCAGGCAGGGAGTCTGTATCAGCTGCATGTCCCTTGGACCTTCCATTAGTGCTTAGGAGTGCCACAAAAAGACCAAGACTAATCTCTCAGGAGAGCTGAAATTCATGGAGCATTATTAACCCTCCACTCCTCGCACATCACCTGTTCTCTTGCAATCCCACATCTGGCCAGTCAAAGCCTGATCTGCCACACATGACAATTTTCCTGGCTATCTTTCCCCCTCCACTTCGTGTTAAGCTGCAGAAACTAGCAGAGTAGCCATTCCTCCTCCTGCTGCTTCGAGCTTGCCAGAATCCTGGTTGGATGCTGAATGGCTGGAGTAAGGGAACAAGTGAGAGGTCATTCTCACCCACGTCCAACCTCAGCTTTTCATTCATTTCAGAGCAGCCGTGCAGGGTATTGTGCTTTGAATTAACTACAACGACATTTAGACTTTTTTCAACCAATACAGTTACTGGAATTTTAAACGCATACCTTCATTTTCACATGAATTTTGGGCTACAGTTCACCAGGGAGAGTCTCAAGATAGTCACAGCAGACAGCCATGCTTGCATTTCCCAATTGTGTGCTTAAGTGCTCTGTATATTAATAGCTAAAACTTTATAAATAACAGTTCTGTCATTTGCTGTAATTGAAAAAGGCCAGTCAAATGCAAAATTAATTGGAGGAGTGTGCGTGTGCTGGAATGCTTGGCAGTTTTCCTCCTTTCCACAATTATATCAGTAGGTCTAATAAACATATACTTGTCTCTAGAAAGCTTTATGCACCACGGCAGTCCCAGCTAAGCAGCAGTTCTGAATATCAAAACACAGTCTAGCTACCCAGGCTCTAACAGGGAAAGAAATCAAAATCGCACATCAGTCAATCCCAATTCAACAATTCTGTCGACATCTACACAAGTTCAGAAGAGAAAAGGACACTTTATAAGGTCAACAGCATGAGACTCAGCTCCTCCACTGCTGTAGTAGAAGCTTTTTCAGGCCAGAACGAAATCATAACAGAGGAAACAGCAGCAGTTGAACACAGCCAAGTGTGAGGATAGTGCGTAGCAAGACTGACCCCTCTGCACTGGGCTGGAGTTACAGAAAACCTTTCCAACTTCACTGCCACACTCCTTGGGCTCCTTCATTCACCCAACTTACCCCCCTCCACTGACGATGTGGGAGTTGACAAGAACAAAGCGACATACATCCTCCTGGTGACCAGAGAAGATAGCTTGAGGGTGACGCTGCAAACCTGCACCGTCTGGACAGAGCCGGTAAGCCTGGATGTTCTCCGCTTGAGACAGATAGAGATACTCGCCATCCAGCTCCATCCAGGGCATCAAACTGGAAACGGACAGCAGGTTGGGGGAGTGAAGGGGTGGGGAGAAGAGAAGAAAACAAAAAAAAAAAACCTTACACACAAAAAGAAAAAAAAAGATTGCATATGTAAACATATCAACAAAAGCAAATGCCCACTCAAGAAAACTGTGAAGCTGGGGCTTCTAGTCACATGCAACAGCAGGGCTTAATATAGTAACAGAGTTAAGAAGCAAAGCTTCTCCAGCAACATACAAAGCATATTGCATCGCTGGCATTTTTCTAACGAAGAGCTGAGGAAAAGGAAGCATGGAATCTCTGAAAGAGAAGATGACCAAGAGTCTAGTGAGTTTACATAGGAAATACTTAAGGCTCCCTGACCGCTCTTCATGAGCCCTATACTTTTTAAGAAACTAGAGTATCAGGCATTTGTGAGCTACACCAAGCATTTCCAACAGCCCGCACCAGAGCCCAGAGCTCTTGGTGCAGTCAGCCTTGATAATGCACATTATTTGCTGATGCCCAGCAGAGACCACAAAGCTGCCATTGTTTCACATGCATCTGAGCAGGGGAGCAGGTCTCATCAAATAACACCGGTCTTCCTACAGACAGAAAGTCCCCCACCTCCTGCATTCTCTATATACTGATACGTAAAGCAGCAGGGCAAGCCTGAGGCTATCCAAGAACTTTGTTCTCATCATATAGAGGAGGTATTTTTCTACATTCACACCTCTTCCACTGCTGAGCCAAAAGCAACTGCAGAGCAACCTCCTGTTTTCTGTTGCCTGTCTTTCAGAAGAGCCCATTCACCCTATATGCCCCTTGCTACCTATGGAACAGTGGCAGGTTCCAGGACAAGAGCAGTGGACTGCTAAAGGACCTGTTCCAAAGTATTTTGAAATTGAAGTTACAAATAAAAAATATGCTTCCCCTCCTGGGAGACCAAGAGGAGGAGGAGACACTCAAGCAATGTCTGAATCAAGTCTGTCATCACAAGAAATTTATTTATTATTGAAACAAAACCAAAATACAGAAAAGGCTACAATGCACACTTAGGCAGTAAGGTCTTTGCTCAAGATCATCCTTTTGTGTAGCCACCAGAAAAATCAGCAAATAGGCCTCTGGATACAGCAAGGCTAGATACAAAGAGACGTGGGGCTTGTATCCTGTGGGGCATGGATGCATGAAATTGTCTCCACTCTGCAGTCATTGCCAAGTGCACCAATACCTGTGCAAACACTGAGCAAAACCAGAGCTGTTCCATAGAGCAGCCTTTCGGTTTTTGAACTACTGAGGAACAAACTGTTTTGAAAGAAGAGGCCCTCTCATAAATGCCTGTCTCCCTCTTTTTTGCGATTATTCATCCTCAGAGGCCATGATTTTCTGTGTCAAAGCCATTAAGCACAGCCACACTTATAACACTACAACGAGGAACTAGAAACAAGCAAGATGACAAGATTGCTTATTAGACAGAAGGTTCCTGCTTGCCTGCATTCATCTCCAATAACGGGCTTTTAGTCACACAGGCAGAGAAGTTGAGTATAGGTTATAACGTTCATTTGGGACTTGATCATATGCATGGAAAAAATAAGAGGCATCTTTGGAGCAGCAGCTTTGGTTTTAGGCGGGCTTTGATTTCCCCTTCCTTCCTCCACTCCTACGCAGTCCTCTAAAAGCAAGTGAATATCCAGCTTGCCTAGACTACAGCCAGTTTCTGTGGCTCTCTTCATGCTGCAGTTTAGCTTTTTACTTTTTTCTATGGCTTTTTCATAAGGAGAAGTAACAAATTTGAAGCAGGATAAATCAAAATTAGAGGATTCAGTTTGGACGGTGGCCTCATTAAATCAGTCCTTGCCTTTTCACTTGGGAAGCTGGTTTAGTAATGATCTCTAACATCCACTGAGCCTGTCTTCACAGATGGTTGCAAGCACTTCAAAGGCAGGTATACAACCTGCACCAAAAACCACTCTGCTCATTACAGCTGTTCCCAAGACTTTAGACAAGCAGTGGCACATTATCCACTACTTCAATCTACACAGCACAAAAAGGCATGAAATCTCAATAGCAGGTCCCTGTTTTTCAGCAGCTAACAAACCATAATCTTTCTCATTTCTCCTTCTATCCGATGATGTGAAGTCTGAAAATTCAGATGTGCTTTTCAGACAAGAGACCTATCTTATTCTTTGCTTTGAAAGCTGAGTATGCCTTTGCAAGCAATAATTTAACAATCTGCTCTTATATCAAATATGCCTTTTTTTTTTTTCCAGTGAAGGAGGGAAGCATAAGGTAGGAGAATGAAGAAACATAAGGTAGAAGAATGGCAATTGGCATTTTAGATTCGTACATCCAAATTAGGGGCCAGGATAAAGCACAGGAGACAAACCAAGCATTCCGAGGGGACACGTAAGTTCACGTCTGGGACCAAGGTATGATCACTGTGAGAGCAGGACAGAAAATTGCTCATGATATACAGCAATAGATAGGAATATAACAGTTTGAAGTCTGCAGTAAAGATCGCTAAATCCGACTAGAACTGCACAGATCAGAACAATGCCAAATTCAAGCTCTTAGTAAGAGAGGAGCTCTTGACTCTCAGAATAAACCTCTAGGGCAAGACAGCAACTTCAGTTACCCCACATCCAGCTAGCCAGCAACATCCAAATCAGGCCAGCGACAACACTTGTAAGACCCCGTGGATCACAAGGAGCAGGAAACATCTCATTTCAGAGCACAGACACAGACCCAAGGCCCCAAAGCAGCCGATACAGAACAAAGTAGAAGAGAAAGGAGACACTTGCTTGCATTTCCATTTCAGGACTGTCTCCCTTCGGCAGCGTCCGTGCCTCCAGTTCTGAGATACTTTCACCCTTTCCTTCACTGGAATGCCAGCCGCTCTGCAGACAAAGGAAGAGAGATGAGATTAGCAACCAGGACTGATACTATACATATAACAAATACACTCAAGCTGGTCACAGGTGTGCTCTCACTCTGGTTCCACAAACGATGAAATGGCAAACACTGATGGTGCCTGAGCCACACCAGAGCAAGCGCACTCATGAGAGTTGACAAGAAAGGAACACTGAGCAGAGTGGGTACTTATCAGTGAAGAAAGCCATCCCTAATGATCACTAGTGTACAATCCTTAAATCTGATCAAAACCTGATCTCGTATACTGAATGCACCACCGGTTCAGACAAAATGTAATCAAAACAAGATGACACAGAAAGATACTATGAGAACAACCAGAGAAACAGGACATCACTCTTCTAATAAAGACTAAAGTAAGCCAGTTAAGATAAGGACAACA
Organism: Rissa tridactyla; assembly: GCF_028500815.1. Taxonomy (NCBI): domain Eukaryota; kingdom Metazoa; phylum Chordata; class Aves; order Charadriiformes; family Laridae; genus Rissa; species Rissa tridactyla. The sequence continues at coordinate 58,082,102 of NC_071471.1, read as the reverse complement.
CCATACCAGAACAGATGGAAGAAACACTAGTCAGCAGAACACTGAAACTAGAAGCCAGAAGAGCATATCTAGCCAGAAGACTAGTAAAGAAAATGCTCCAGACTCTCACCTGCCTGACAATCACAAAGCCAGATAGAATAATCAGAAATCAAGATATGTTCAAACTAAAATTCATCCATCTGTATAGCCACCTAATGCACACACGCCTCAAGATGGACTATCTTTTGCAGCAGCTCACCAAAGGATAGAGAATTGCACCACATCACTGGAAAATTCTCTACTTACAGTCAAAGTTAGTAAAAGAGAGACTGTAGTTCATAAGCAGTTGCTGGGATACAAATCAAAGTTATTGGGACAAGCCGAGACAAGCCAAGATCAACACAGCTCAAGAGGTGACAAAAGGTGGGTACCACAGAGACCTGGGATCAAGGTCTCTTTAGAGTGTACATGAACATACCCAGTTCAAGCAGCTGTTCAACATCCGTTTTGCTTTCATGATCCAGGGTTGATTACAGGATGGGGGGAGGGCGGGGGGAAGGCAGTTTTAGCTCCCACCTTTCTCATATCATAAACTTAATTATTCAGTATCCTTGATGGAGCTGCTTAGGTAGAAAAGATCACAAAAGTACAAACAAGAAGAAACTCTTGAAAGCTATCCTTTGTAACTAGGGGTTGTGAACCACTCACTAGATTACAAGACTTTTATCCTCCTTTTATGCATTTCTCAACAGCCAGTGTTCCCAGATGCATAGGATGAAGGGAAGATCCTTGAGAGATGGGAACTGGTGTCCAATCAGAACCAGTTCCCTCCTCTTATCCCTGCTGTGCCCCCAACCCACTTCCCAAAAGCAAGATTTTGGGGTACTCTGTCATTTTTAAAACAAAGATTAGCTCCCTGTAAATAAACATCTCCTGTGGTTGTTAATGGGTGTAGGAATCCCTAACCGGGCCCTGAGGCCTGGCCAGATTCTTATTTTCCCAGCCTTCCCTCCATAGCCTCAGGCTCCTTTTTTTCTGTTCACCCTTTCCTCCCCTTTTCTATGCTTTCCGGCACTTAGTCACCATTATAATTTGACTGCATTCCTGGGCACGTGACCCTTTTTAAACAAAAACAGAAGCCACACACAGAAAAGCCTTTCGTCCTCTAGAAAGCTTTGCAACTATAAGTTTATGATCAGTAGAGCCACACCAAATAAAACTGAATTTAGGAAGCTACGAGCTCTTTATTTCTCCTAACTCTTTAAAAAAAATAATAATAATAAAACTATATAGAGTTAGCCTAGGCTGCAAGAAGAGGAATTCCTTTTTAAAAAAAGAACACTTGCAGGAGCTCGTGGGGCCAGATAGCATCTGAGATGAGGAACGCACAGCACTGAAAAGTCAGGTCAGGCCCAGCAGCCTCCTCATTGCTTATTACTCTCCCAGACAGAGTTCAGGCTCTCCGCCTACATCCAATTCCATTTATTACTCCAAAACACTTCTCTCCACACTCAACCCTCAGTTAAGTTCTCCCCATGTACAGATTTTAAGTCACCAGCTTGCACAGTGATGGAAAACGCACTCACTCCACAACCTCCTCCCAATGCGTACTGGCCCAACCAGACATCCTGAGCTCAACACACAAACCCTACTAAGGCTAGATGCAATTTCCAAGACTATGAAAAAGGTGAATCCAAGGTCAAAAATGCAGCCTCCATCCTACACTGCTGGTCACTTTTCTAGTTGGAGGGCAGACCTTGATCCTCCTGCTGCTGAAAGGGGAATTTCAGAAGAGTCACACATTGGCTTGGCCCACAGTACCAGTCCACTATTGCAATTACTCCTGTAACAGACACCTCTTTCTTTCATGCAATTCAACTGTTCCTGTCTGGAAGGGGCAAGAGTTGGGTAGGGAGGACTCTATAGGGGAGGTTTGGTAGGGTTTTGGTGAGTTTTGTTTGGTTTACTATTAATATTATTTATCCAGCCTTCCTCCTCTGTGTAGCAATTCTGGATGCAGCTCATTTAAACACATCTTAGAAACATCCACCTTTTATTTCCCAGACATTTTATTTATTCAAAATGGAGGCAAGAAAGGGGACAAGAACATATGGAGGCTAGGAGAAAGGGGATGTAGAAATTGGACTGATACAATCCTCTCCTTCGCCAATACCAGGGTAGCAGAGATTGAACTGCAATGATTTTCAAGTGTTGGTCAAAGACATTTGATCCAGAAGAGAAGTTAAATCAAGCCCACTGATAGAATCAAGTGCTGAGATATAATTTGGTAATTTGATTTGCTTCCTCAACAGCACCCCCCAGAGCAACTCCCAGAATACATCGAAAAACGTGATAAGCATCAACGCAATGCATGAGAGCAGTTCTCAAATCTTAGAAAGTTAAAAAGGGCATCACCATATAAACTTAATTATTTGATAAAAAAAAGATTCTTTTCTCCCCTACAGAGACCATTTTGCTTCAATCACGATCAACATACTTTCTACACTTGCAAATCTTTAAGAATTGTTCCATGATGACCTGAGACAATCAACAGACATCACACATCTACACCGAGTGGTGGACTTAACCAAGCACCTCCCACTTCAGCAACTGCATTGAACATCCAAAGATTCGGGAGGCTAACCCACCTTATGAAGACAAATGCTATGTAAAATGTTGTGGAGGGACCAGTATCCACCAGCCAATGAATACTTTGACCTTTCTTAATCAAAAAACTAAGCCACATGCTTAAGTGCTCTGATGTGAAATCAAGATCTTGGCATCCATGTTCTCAGAGAAGCCACCCAACAGTGAATTCCAAGACTGCTGAGGGCTGGCTTACCGAGGAAAGACTGCTATTTTCAGCAGGACCTACACAGCACTGTATCGTAAAGCAACGGAAGCATAGCCCAACATCCTAGAGGGATGACAGGAAACACAGGAGGAAGGAACCAGCAAACACTGAATGTGAAAACTCAATTAAATTCAAGCAAAACGTTCTTAAAGCCCAGAGTCCATCATTTTACCACCCCTGCTAGGGCATCACAACTATTAACAGCTCAAAGTTACACAATCCAGAACATGCTAGGCTATCTTTGTTATTAATTAATTAATCAAAAACCCACTCTACGAGGATCCCAAACCATGTGGTGTAATAAGTGACTTGCACTAACGTTTCCGATTGCATGCATTCCTGATGGAAGCTCTTTTCACAAAGACTTCGTCACACTAAGAAAGAGAAGTTGAACACTTCTTACAGCCTGAGAGAGAGGATAAAAGCCATCCCAAGCAACCCATTATAAAGGATTTTTCATTTCCCCCTTCCTACGTCATCCCACCCTACAAAAAAAAGTTAAAGTATTTTGCTCAAATTATGGATTTCCTCTCTTTCTTGGCAGAGTTACCAGAAGAAATGTAATATTCCTTCTGGAGCACACTTCCCAGCTGCTGAAGTGAGAGACTGAGACTATCCCCCCACAGCACCACTGACCCAGGTGACCTCAGACACCATGGCAGTTGCTGGCCTGGGTCCCAAAGGAAAGTAACGAAAGAAAGAATCACTCAGCCAGAGACTAAGCACATCTCCTCCTAGAGCTTCACCTCCAACAGTTTTTAGCTTCAATGATCCCCTCCCGAGCCAAAGTCCTTTGCCACCAGAAACGGTATTTCTGTAATAGCAAGAGCTTCTGTGCTTTACTGCATCCTGGAGAGATTTCTACCAGCCATCTACAATTTCAGCATGTGACAAAACAATGGTGCCTGCAACAACACGTACCGTGTTACAGAAGATAACACCAACATGTCATACTGTATATTTTCCCAGCTGCATGGGGCATCCTAACCCACCAAAGTCCTTCACGTTTTGCTACATTTTAAGTGCTGAAGAGCTCATCAGGAAATGCAACTCTGCAGAGACCTGCTGAGACAAAATCTCTTCTGTGGACAAAATCTGCTGTCTGCATAAAAGCTGTCACCAACCTGCCTCAGGCCTGACTGGAAGGGTCATACAGAGGAACAAATAGGTCACAATGGCTAAGCCCCACTTTCAACCTTGGCCCTGTGGCAGGGATGGCTAACACAGGGGCCAACTGCACTTATTTGTGTAATGGGGACACACCTGTTAAGTGGCAGGGTCTCAGTGCAGTTACAACTCATGGGCCACCAACAGACAGCCGAGAGGGAAAAGCTATTTATGTCCAGAGCTGCTGTTGCTGTCCTCAACAAGTCATCCAGCTTTCAAAATGTCTCTTCCAGGACAAAAATTCCACCTGAATTCCTTTAGCATATGACCCTTATTTAGCTTACCGCCAGGTTCAGTCTGTCTTCTATGCTCCCCCCCTTCCTATTTGACATGGGTTCACATAACTCTGACATGGAAGAGAGCTCTGCAGGCACTTCTCTCGCTGTTTCTTGCCTCCTCTGAGTATGTCTATGCTATCTCATTTAGATGCTACCAGGCTGTGTAGGTTCACTGCTTCACTTCACAGCTCTCATTCACCTGCATGAAGAAGCCAGAGACTCTAATAAGAACCAGAGCTGCAGGCAAATTTCTGTACACACAGCAAAGACACACACCTTCACCTGGGCTTCCCAAAAAAACATCATCACCAAGACCGAGGCCAGACCACTCTGCCATTGGATGCCCTCTCCCTTACAAGCAATTGCAATGGCAACACGACTAGAAACTCCAGGCAGGGTTTGGCTTCTCTCAGGGACTTAGGTAGGCTTTTTGGAGATGAAATCTGGGCTGCTTCAAAAAAATGCACAGCCCTGAGAAGATCTGAGAAAACCTGCCTCTGCTCAATAGTTGTCATGTATATTCTGATTCCAAAGAGTAGGCTGTCGGGGTAGTATTTGGATACAGTGAAATAACCCATAGCTAGTTCATTTATGCAGGTTACAGGGACAATAGCAACAAGCACAGCATACATATTTTTTTTTAAGCTCTGAACTAGATAAAATTCTTTTTCCACTTTGAACTCATGAAGATTTTATGGAAAGGGTCTGAAAGAACTCTTACAAACAATTTCACATTCCCAAAACAAGAAGCAGTTTCAATATTGTGGAGCTGTCCTGGCAGATCTGTCCTGTCCAGAACTAGCAGTTTAAGAGGGAATAAGAACTAACATAACAGGAGTTTCTACAAAACACTGACTTTTCCAGCACAAAGCAATAGCTGTGTGCCCTCTTCCAGGCTTTTGCCATTATTGCAGTATCCTCCCCAGAGTATTCCCCTCTGCATCATCTGCACCAGTTCATTGCCTACTTCATTTCTGACTTAAAGTAATGAAACTTTGATAAAACAAGTTTCAAAAGATGAAGGAAACTGAAGCAGCTTTACAGGCACTCACATGCCCTCCCCCTCCTGTACTGAAGGCAGAGGTCTCCTATGATTGCTGCAGTTTGCATTTGGATTTGACTTGCATAGATTGGCCATTTCCTGCTCCTGCAGGTGTATATATTTTTCCAGGATCTGGAGAAAACACAGCTTTTATTAACTCACAGAAATGCTTACACAAGTGCTTAAATACTCAAAGATGATAAATTTACCCATTAGTGAATCTGTTTCTCCAACCTGGAGAATATACCATGATCCTAGTGGGCTAGGCAGACCAGGAGACAGGGAGAGGTAAAACACAGTGGGACACTTCTATATTTTGACAACAGCTATTAATATATTACAAAGAGCACACTGTCAAGCTATTTAGGTTGCAACTTTTAACATGCCCTCTAAAATTCCTTTGTAACAAAGAGGAAATAAGTTTAGCCCAGCTGCAACTTTATTCCTTTCTTCCATGCTTTAAATAAAGAGCCACCTTGCAATGAGGTCCTTGCCTCTCCGATTTCTCCAGTCCAAGGTGGTCCAGCAAGCAGGCACTGGATGAAGGCTTAAAGCACCCTCTGCTATTCCTGGCTCTGACACTGACCTGCTGCACAGAGGGCAGCTTGGCTGACATCTCTCTGCCTCTGCTTCCCCTCCCAGCCCTTGTTTACCCTGGCTATTTAGGCAGCAAGCTGGTCAGGGCAGAGACTGCTCTTGCTGGGCCTGTACAACAGCTGGCAAAACAGACACAGGCCACCAGACACAACTGTAATATCACTATACTCACCAAAAACCCCAAAGGCTTTGTGCTACTGCTCAACTACAGTTTAGCTGCAGAAAGTGTTATTAAGCCTTAACTTTTCTGTCATATGTTGCCATGCATCTTTGGAACAAAATGCTCCATTCAGCTTACGTCATGAAGACAGGGCTCGACTCTTGCTTCTGCAGCTCCTATGACTGAATGAAGCAAAAATCTTCAGTATAGGGACTATCTTTTTACCATTCCCATGACAGGGTCTTGTTGCAGTGCAGGTCTATACATAAAATTAACATTACTATACAGAACAACTGGCAGCCCGACACGTAGGACAGGTGCCAAGAACCACAACCATCTAAAACCACTCTATACGTCCATAATAGTGACACAACATTCTGTTAAACATTTACTTAATGCTGATTCAAAGAAGCAGCAGCACATTTTTAACACTAAGAATGTGCTTTAAGAACCCTTCCAAGTCAGGCCCTGCTGTCTCAAATATACAGTAATTCACACTGATGCGAACCTAGTGATTTCCCCCCCGCCCCGCCTAAGGAATGAGGTGTACAGAAACACTGCTTAAAGCAAACTTCTTTCTTCTTCTGCAAGTGCATGATTAAATCAATACCTTAAATACTTAACTTCGCTTACATCCGCAGCTCACGATTAACTGAAACTACCAGAAAGGGCAAATATGAGAGATTGTCAATGCTGTGAATATGCCTTTCAGCATAACAGCTAGTGTCTGGGATTAAGTCCACATCTTCCTTGGACAACATCAGCAAATCAATTTAACATTGTTTCAGCCTAAATAACCATAGCTGGCAATTTTTAAAGGTAGATAGTCAGGATAAGTAGATAATTAAAAAAATTAAATCAAATAGTTTCACAATTCTATACCACAATTTCTTTTTTTCATGATGCTAACAGCTAGGGTTTTACAACCAGTTTCTTATAAATGTTCTCTCTTCTTCATTTTGGCATAAAGACATTTTATAAGCAAGCTGACTGCACAAACAGTTGTCTCACATACGAGCTAAAGCCTGTTGCTCTGATATTCTTGTTACAATTATGTGAAGATATACCTAACAGAAACAACATTTTAAAGAAATGGTGTCGTTTTCAAGTTAATCACCCTTTTAAAAAATGGGAAAGTGGGGGCAGGGTGTAAGTTTCACAGTTATCCTACACTCTAGGCTCAAATTTATCTCTATTTACAAAACATTAACAGTGGCTTATCAGAAGTCATTTAACAGCAAAAATGATCAAACTATTCTGAGAATTTTTTTGTTTTAAACAGTAAATATTCCCTAGACTAGTTTTTAACTTATGCCAGCCTCTCAGGGACCATCAGTTCAAGATCTAATGTTAGAGCCATGCACATTATTTCATTAAGTACATTTACCATAAACGGTTTCAGCCTTTGCTTTCTCAGTTGCAGACAGTATTGCACAAAAACCTCTTAAAAGCAAAAACCAGTGTTCACCTCATGCAACATTATCCAGAACGTGTAATAGAAGCTTCAGCTCTTGAGCGAGTCAAAGCCAAGCTTGACAAACTCAAGATTTACTCTGTATCACTAAGAAAGCACAGTTATCAAGAAAGTCCAGCTATCCATCATCTTCCTCACCATTCTATTTACCCAGTGGTATTTTAGCTTAAACACCTACTCAGATCAAATGTAACCTTCAATGAGCAACCTATCAGGTTCCTACTTAAAATTACTGTCAGGAAGAAGGACTCTGTGCCCAGAAGCTTACCTCAACTCCCTCCCCAACTTGTATCAGTAGTCAAGCAAAATGTAACCTCTGTCTGCAAATCTTACTCCCTCAATTGCAAGAGCAGCAATCTTGGAGATTGCTCTTGATCTTGGAGACATGCATGAGGAGCAAGTGGTATGGAAGACACATGGCTATTTAAAATCCTCAAGCTGCCACAGAGACTATTAAACTCTTCTTTATCTAAGTACAAATTTTACAGCAGTACCACAACTAAACACATGCACTAATGCTGGTTCTTCTGGAGACGTACAGATACCCAGACCCCTCGGTACCACGATATGCCCATGCCTTATCTGTTGCCAAAACTGTCTACCCTATTGGAGCAAAACTCCTGCAGCTGTCCCCAGATGCTGGATCTCCACACAGGGAAAACAAGTGCTTGGCGTTCAGGTATTCTCCATAAGACCTGGCACACTCTTTCAAGGAACTGAAGATTGTCCGAGCCCTCCATTAAGTTAAAAGTAATTAAAGGATTCATCCTCCAGATATATTTCAAGGTTTCTGTATAACCAGCTTGTAATGTCACTTGCTGTGTTACCCATGACTGAATTCCCTAGGACCAGGGCAGTGCTGACCAATACTAAAAGCAGCACTCGGTACTGGAGTTGTTTAAAGAAAACTTGAAAATAGGACTCAGCACAAAAGCACATCCTAGAATTACTAAAAAAACCTGTTCATAGAAAACCTAACAGCACTGAAATCCCTGGGAGCTTATGATACTCAAGCAGCCTTCCCTTCACTTAAACCCTCTGACCTAGCAAACCTCTTCTGTAGCTGTTTATAGACCTGCATTCCTCTGCAGGGGGAAGTGGTGGTCCTTACATACGTTGCACCTGCTCTGCTGTACACCTGATCCCTCCTGCAACTGAAGGAGCATAATATCACCTTATTCTTAATGAAAAATACAGAACTTCATTTCCTCAGGAGACAAAATCATATATCACAGTCGACAGAGTACAACAAACAGCCATTCTGCAGCACTTATTCCTGCTGACTTCCAAGGGAACTGTGTTTAACTTTCAAGCTGTGAAGACTTAAGGGGTTGAAGTGCTGGCCTGAAAACCCAACACAAGGAGTTTCAGCACCACAGAAGTTCTGCTCCTGCTAGCAGGAACCATAATTGTTTCCCTAAAGTTTGTGCTATTGATGAGAGAGCAATGAGACAGCAAAATAGGCCTCAAAAACTGCCATCCCTTCTTTTGATTTATGTCAACACAGTGTTTACAGAAACAATAGTGGGTCACTGGATGACAAACAAGATCCTGGGCTGGCAGCTAAAGGGAAACTACAGGTAGGGATTCATAGATCCTGAGACCATCATCTTCCTCTTGGGATTCCCTAAAGTAGCAAGGAAAGCCCAGGTTGCGTGGCTGCCTCTGAGTGGCATTTTGTACGCTAGCAAATTTGAGAGAGGAAAGGCCATCTTTGTGTCCTTACCAATCACTGCCAAGGCCCAAGCCCCAAAAGCACTTAATCTAGAAAGATGCTGGTGTCACACACAGTAAAGCCAAAAAGGGCTTGCACCTACTCCTAACCTATGATTTGCTGCTAAACTAGGGGGAAAAAATGAAAACAAACCAACAAAACCAACCCTTATACACAAAACTTTTGACAACCATCACCAGTTACACCAGCAAGATGCTCTGTGAGCAGCAGAATCTAATTCATATTCCTGGGGCCCCCTGCCACGAAGGCTCTTGCACCTAATAACGTACATAAGCCTACTCTCCAGCCTTTCCCCACAACACCAGCCCAGGCCTCGCTGCCTCGTGGCTTCTTCGAGACCATGGCAGGACTAAGAAGCGAGGAGGGAGCATGGGCACACCACAGCCATCCCAGCTGCGGCTCCGTCCGTGTCCCCATGCTCCTACCTCCCCTAGCTTGAAGCTGAGGGACCGAGCTGAAGCTGGAGCGGGCCTCGGGACCAACGTCTGAGGGCCGCTCCCGCCAGGCCTGTCGCTGAGGGAGTCCGGGAAGCCCCCGCCGTGCTCGCCCGTTTCCTGGCGGGAACAAGAAGCGCCTCCCCACAAACCCCCCCAGCCCTCCTGGGCAGAGCCGGGGTCAGGCCCCACCACCTCGGGGCCACCACACGCGGGCCCTCCCCTTACAGGGGCGGCCCCACCGCGCGCCCGGCGCTGCAGCCCTTCCCCTGCCCTCGCCACCCCTCTTGGCGCAGGCTAAAGGCAGCGCAGCCGCGCTTCGAGAATAGCACCCCCCCGCCCCCTTCCCTCCGCCCCCTCACGGCAGCGGGGAGCCCCCCCCTTAGCGACTACGCCAGGAGCACAGAACGCCCCTTAGCAACCAGCTAGGCCGCAGCATCCCCGGTCTTTCCCAGCCGCCGCGGCCGCCTCCCCCCCGCCCTCCCGCCGGGAAGGCCACGCTTACAGGTCGGTGCCGAGCTGTGTGAAGCCGGAGTTGAGGCAGCCACGGGCTATGCGCCTCCAGAGGAGATCGCGGCTACTGAGGAAGCGCAGGCGGCGGCAGACCTGGCCCAGGCGGCCCAAGGCCTGCGCGTCCAGGTAGGAGCAGATGAGGAGCAGCAGCTCCTCGGGTAAGGCCCACAGCGGGGAGGAGGGGGAGGAGGAGGGGGGGGGGGGAGGCGGCCCGGGATCCCCCTTCCGCCTGGGGGGATCGGGGGCTGCCTTTCCTCCCCATGGAGCAGCAGCTCCTGCCCCTCCTCCCCGGGAGCCGGAGCTGCTGCTGCCCGGGGGAGGCCAAGCCATGGACGGGGGCAGCCGCTCCCCAGTCACATGGGGCAGGAGCCGCTGCCCGTCACTCCCCCCCTCCGGCGGAGGAGGCGGCTACCGGGGCGGGAGGGGGCACGGAACCGCCGAGCCCACCCTCGTTAGCAAATTAATTCATTAACGGGAGCCGCTGGGACTCCCCGCGAGCAGTTCGCCCCCCTCCCCGCGGCCCGGCGCACGGGTCGGTATTCTTCCGAGCTGGGATTAGTAATGTCACCTGATCCACGTATTCGTTAATAATGTGAATAATTAATGGTGAGGATGGTGATGCCAGCTAACCAGAGCATCTGCTCCACCACCTGGAGCAACCCCAGCTAGGCACTGCACCCCTGTGAAGGAAGGTGAACAGCAAGGCGATTAATGCTCATTAATTATCCTTGAACAGGGTCAGGAGCGCCTGTCGCTCACAAAGTGGCAGCAGCGGTCATCTGGTGCTGCACAGCAGTTTTCAACACTCACAGATTCCTGGGCCACGTAGAAGAAAGGGTCCTCCCCGTGTAAGAGCAGGCCCTGGCTGGATTTAAGGCTGGCTTTTCACACAGACCCTTTGGTATAGTCCATTCCCCCTTCCAGGGTTCCACAGAGCAGGGGCTGAAAAGTGCTCGCACTTCACATGTGTGTGTACATATATACAAGCACACAGCCATGAAAGAACAGTTCATAATAACTGAGTCATTGTTGCCATCCACAGGAGCCTGGAGTACTGACAACACAGGAGGATTCTGGTCCAAAATGGCAAAGTAGACCTACACAGACAGTGGAGCAGGAAAATATGAGTCTAGTGTTGTGTTATTCTTTCTAATAGTATTTTCCACTATACACAAGCCTGAAATGCTTGAGGAAATTTTTCCCTTAAAATTAAAAAATAGATAAAGTATAAGAAATTCATCATCTGCCTAAAATGCTTTGAACAGGTATCATTTACCCACAACAGTCTACATCTCCTTTTGCACCGTGGAGTAGGAAAATAAATTTCAGCATATAATGAGGTTACCATAGCATACAGGTCATGCAGACAGTACTTGCATCCTGTTCCAGAAGGTCATCTTGTCTGTGTAATCTCAAGCACTCAAATTTTCATACAACTAAATCACCAACTGTGGAAGCCTTGTATTTGAGAGGTTCAAAACTGCTGGCTGAGGAGCCGTCTGGTCCGTTTATGCACCCTGGAAGTCAGGGAAGCTCTAGAAGGCAGCAAATGTTTTATCAGCATTTATAATGAGTGAATCAGATGGCTCAAATAATTAAAAATTTCTCAACCTAAGTTTGAGCTCAGGTGAAATAACAGCATGTCCAGTACAGGGATTAAGGAGCCAGTTGAAAGGGAGATAATATAACAAATTTTGCTTAATGTGAGATTATGGAAATGGTGTGAATACAGTTTTATATCAACTTAACATATTTTTGATGGCATTAAACTTGTCTCTTTTGTAATAGACTTCGGCAATATCTGAAACATTAAATTTTTTAAAAGCTAAATGACTTCTCTGTTTTAAATTGTTATTGTAAAGACAGATTTATTATCAAGTTGGTCTTTCTCTTGTGGGATCCCACAGAGACAGCTTGTGGACCCTACATTATTTAATATTTCTACTAGCAACCTGAAAAAAATTCTGAAATCATTATTAGCAAAGCTTTGTAGAAGGTGCTAAGCATTGGGCAAGAGGGAAAGGGTGCATAACCCTACGTTAAATTTAGGCATAATCAAATTGTATGTATTTCAATCAAGCCAAATGTAAAGTCTCACATCTAGGAACAAAGAATGTAGGTCACACTGAAAGGATGTAACTCTATCCTGCAAAGCTGCAATTCCGTAAAGACTTCATTAAGATGAATAATCAGCTGAACGTGAGCTCCTTCTGCAGTGCTGTGACCAAAGGGCTAGTGCTGTCCTGGGAAACAAACAAGAGCTGGGAGGTTCTTTTACTTCTGTTTTTGACTCTGTTGTGACTGCTTTGGACATAATTTGTCGAGCCAACATTTCAAGAAGGACGTTGAAAAACAAGAGGGGTTTCAAAGAAGAGTAGTAAGAATGATTACAGGACTGTCAAACGTGTTTTATAGTGAGACCCAAAGTGCTCAGTCTATTTAGCTTTCTAAAGAGAAGGTTAAGGTGCGAGGTGATCATACCTTATGAGCACTGAAACAGGAAGAAAAATCTGGTAATACCAGGATCTTCAATTTAGTGGACAAAGAGATAAGATCACTTGACAGAAGGTGGTGGGAAACAAATTCATAAATAAAGCGTGCTTTTGTAGTGAAGAAAATTAACTGTTGAAACAGCTTATCAAGATTTATGGTAGATTCGCCGTTACTGGATTTTTTTAAAGAAACAATATCGGGCGGTTTCTTCCCTTAGAGAGAGAGCGCGTGTCTAGACCACGACTACTAAAACTTAAACCAGGAGTTGACTTGGCAAGTTGTAACTCAGGATCAGACTAAGGCAGTCAAAAGGCTCTACAGAGCCTTCTTACTCTACAGAGGCTACATCTGCATAGCGCATGTCCCCCTGCACTATGTGACACCCGTATTCCAGTGTACAGTAGTCTCCAGTCCGTGCCTGTGCCACTCTCCCAAGGAAACTACTTGGTGCAGTCCAGGAGGAGCCTGGGAGCAAAGTAACACATGGAGTGCGACCCTTGGGGATACCATGACCAAGGTATGGACAAGTGCAGCTGTAGAAGCAGGGCCTCAATGCTTTCCAATTTGTGACCCTAGGTTTAAGCCAACTATGAAATATTTGGCTAAGGTGAAATGTGCGTTTGCATGTAGTAATCGTGGAGAGGGTCAAATACATTCCAGACGGGACAAAAAGAGTCACATGAAGAAAAAATTGTTATGTTGCTCTCAAATGTAGCATTGTTTTCTAGTATGGATAATTGCCTTAAAACATAGTAAGAATAAATATTCTTTGCCCAAAACATATATATCTTCCATTATTTTGGGGTTTTTTTTAAGAGAAATGGACCTACAATTGTATATACTTGTTCTAGGGCATGGTTTCAGCCACTGTGGCTGCTGTGGAGCTGTCAAAGCTGTGCACCACAGGCTAAGAACCCAATGGCACTAGTCTTCCCAACAATGCCGAAGTGAGTGCGCGTGTAGGTGTCTGCAGGAGCAAAAACCAAGGAAGATTATGAACCATTACTAAAACTGTATGTTTAGCAGGATTAATTCCATTACATTGTTCGTACTCCTGTAAAGGGACTCAGTGCAGGTGCTCAGTGCAGTGTAATCATAAAGTCAATAATATATCCTCTGAACCCCTAGAAAACGGGGTAGGGTTCTGTGCTGAAGTAGCAGACCACTCCAGCATCATGGCTTGCAGGGTTTGTAAGCTAAAATCTGGGGGGCTTATACCTGTAAAGCTTGTGTTTTAACAGCGTAAGCCAATGAAATCCAGCTCGGAAGAAGCACCATTTCAATACCTGCCTGTCAGTTATTTTTTTTTGCTGTCTTCAAGGGGTTTTATTCTTGCAGTGCCCTCAAGTACACCTTTCCAGCTAAAGACACAATCATGTGGACAGCTCTTTGTTTTGTTTTTCCTTCCAACCAATGCTTTTGTGTATTTCTGAAACTTAAGACACCTCCTCTGCTACTACAGTACTTATCTGTAACACCATCGCTTTGAGGGATTAAAGCAGGTTACTTGTTACACACTTAGATCAAGAGTTATCTGAGTAGAAAGTCTATCCCGTTAGGGTTGGCGGAATCTGTTTTTGATCTTGAGTTGTTTTGATTTTCTCTGAGAGCAAGTAACATGTTATTTTAACTTCTGAATAAGGTGTGCTACCTGACTGTGTCTCTTCTGTTTGGCAGAAAGGATTAGAAACCTCCACGGAACTTGCACTCTATTAAAGCGGAGTGCTCACCATTGAGAACCAAGGAGCTGAATTGTTTTCAGATTATATGTGTGTGTGTGTGTCTTTCCCACATCAAAGACTTTGATGGAAGCTGTTCACGCTATTGTCAGGAATGCAGGGATTGGCACAAAGGTGATTAGCAAAATTGCTTTTCTGCAGGAGAAGCACAAAAATTATCAGAGGATTAAAGAGGATAAAATTAAAAGGTTATGCTGAATTTGGGGGTAAATTTTCTCCTTTTTATCCCAAATTATACATATTGATTTGGTTTTACCTAGAAAAGGTCTGCCAGAAGAAATCAGGATTAGATGCTATTTGGTACGGGTTCTGTTAAAGGGCGAGGAAAAAACTTCCCTTTAAAATACTCCCAACAGACCCTATTCTGTGTGTTTCCAAACCACATCTACAAGGAGCTTTTAATGAGCACTAAGGGCACCCAGCCAGCAGCCACCCCCACGAGGTTCTCAGCAGCCACAGGATTGGGACCTTTAGTCATAATTATGCTGAAAATCATGAAAACAAACAATTCCATAAATCAGTTTGTCATCAGTGATGATGTTTGTTTACTTTTCTCACTACACTCTGCTGACAAAGATACTAAACTGAGGGGATCGCTTTCATTATCCACTTGCTGGGCATATGCAATGCTTTTCTATTTTGATCAGCGGCTGAGCTGCTTGAATGGTTTGGAAAAAAAGGCAATAAAAATGGATTCTCAAATATTTTAGTGTATCAAAATGAACAGGCGAGCTTTCCAGAAGCTCTCTTGCTTGGCAAAACTGCAGTGCAATAAAAAAATGTGGCACCTCCCATAGCCAGCAGAGTTCTCTCATCGAGCTGGTTTAGACTCTGTTTACTGTTCATTTTCTTTTGAACAATCCTGTATTATTTGCTAAGTACCAGCCATATACCTGTTTCTTGTCTTTGCATTTTGAGTTTTGTTTGTTTGTTTTACTAATCTGTTATTTTCTGGAAGTCACACAGAATATTTTATTTGTTTTTAACCTCATTTATCAAAGTATTATCTAAAGCATCTGTTCAGAAAATGTTCATTTTAACTGTTTTCCCAACAATGACCTTCTTCCTCCCCCCCAGGCCACATCAAGTTGTCACTCACCAGACAGCTGTGGAATTTGGAATCATTCCTTTTAAATGCTTTACAATTCCAAATGGTAGATTTCTAATGGCACAATATGATTGCCACAAAGATCTTTAAATTTCCCAATCCTCCCGGCTTCAAAGGCTGGACCGTCCTTGATCTCCTGAAGGAATGCTTTTGAATCTTGTGCTTTTATAGGGGCTACCTATGAAGATATTTTAGGGGCTTTTTTCCTTTCATACTTAGAGCCTGAGGAACTAAACATTCACATACCCACTGGTTTCTTTCAGAGTAAGATCAAGACTTACGAAGTTGTTTCTAGAGATTTTCAGCTCACTTTTCGTTAATTCCAGAGTTTGTTCCAAAACTGTTTGGACTGCTTCTAAAGCAACATAAGAGTATCCTCGGCGTAGCAGTGACTACGATACTGTTCTATCCTGTGTCTGCCTTCCACCTACATGGCTTCTTCACACGGTTCCTAGCCTCTCCATGAGCATGCCTGACGGTGTCCTGCCTCGTGGTGTGCCCACGGGTACAGCGGGGTCCTTTGCTCTTGGAGGATGCTCCACGGTCATGTCACTTACAAGGTAATAATTTGCTCAAGGAAAGTGAGCAAACCTAATCCTACAAGCAGTTTGGGGTCTGCCTTGACCAGGCAACCAAGACAGAGCCTAATTACCTGCAACAATTACAAATTTGCAGAATTACTAGACTTCTAAGCTTCCTTTTCTCTTCCCCTGCAGCCAGAGGCAACATTTTACTAGTAGTCCTTTCTTGCACAGTAGGATTTCTCAATCAGGAGGCTGCCGTTTTTTATTTCTCGCTGGTTAATTCTGTTGTATCTCATCATTGAAACACAGAATCCATCAATCTGAGGTTAAGAGATTTATAGTGCAGCAACAGGAATCCGCTTGGTGCTAGAAATAGCCTTTATTTCTATTCAGTTCAGCTTATGTCAAGCCATAAGGCAAATTTGACCCTCAATTCTCTTGTTAATGAAGCACACGTGTATATTAAAAAAATGTAGAGTATCCCCCTGTCGATCCATTGTTGGTCCTGCAATGGAGCACCACGTGAGCACAAGGTCCCAGCCAGCAGATTCAGCTGTAGGTTGGAGGCCTTTGGCTGCAAACCCCTTGGGGAAAGCACCGTGCTTTCCATGGCATGACCTCTGCTGTGGCTGCAGGCTCTCGGGTATTATTATAAGGAGCAACTAATGCTCTGTCACCACAGTGAGTGTATGCTTAGATATCCCTTATTGCTAATGCACATGATTTTTAAATAGTCCTCAGCCTAACCTCGGGTTTTGTGACGAGAACAACAAACTGTAGGAACAACTAATTACTAACCCAGTTTATGGGTCAGGGAACGAGCCTTAGATCCTCATTTACACAGGTTTCGTATGATCATGTAAGCCCTACCTCTCCAAGGCCATTTATGTTTGTTTGTTTAGATCAGTTTAAAAAAAAAAATCCCACATCCCAAAATAGAGAATGTTTTCCTTTGGAACTGGAAGCAAACACACTTGATGGCTTTAACATCTGCTGGACAATGCGTGGATGGGTGGTGGGCACCTCACACAGTTTTGTGACAAACACATGTGCGTACAGCATGTCAGATTATAAATCCAAGAATAAAGAGTCATTAAAACCTCCCTTCTCTAGCCCACCTGCCATGAAAACAGGCCTTTCACTCTATCTCTTTAAACTGAAAATGAGTATTGGGAAGGAAAATGCCGGCATTCCAGGGATTCAAGTCAAAAATCTCCCCCTCCAGTAAAGGAGGTCTGTCAACTGAACATAAATTGATCCATTGTCTGTCTCCCATCAGGACCCACAAGCCACCCCATGCACATACGCTTCTATTCTTGCTAGAAAGCGAGACCTCACAGTCCAAGACCATCACAGTAACACTTACATCTCTCATTGGCATGATCTGAAACTCTGCATAATTCTCAAATACCTTTTCTGCTTTTGCAGCCTGTTAGTGCAATTTTTGGGTGCAGATTCCAGTGAGATTAACTTGCTCCCCAGCAGAGCACGAGCCCTCTCAGCTCCACCATGAGTGCAAAGCTTTCTGCTCTTGGAAGGGAGGAAAGGAGAAAGAGCCATTTGCACTCTGGATTAACTCTTACCAGAATTCACTTGAGTGCCACGAGTGATAAATTTGGTCCTATTCTTTCTCTTTTCCTCTAGGCTTGCAGTGGACTTATCATTGTTAGCGTGTCTGAATTATTAGTAGCATTATACTGAAACACATCTCAAAGGACGAAACAGCCAGGCTGTGCAAGATGCCCATGACCCTGCAGAGGAGAAAGGGCTTCTGACTTACAGACGTCAGTTGTGACTCTTAAAACTGAATTTACTAGTATGCAATGATGGACAAATCATGATGCTCACAGATTATTCTCCTTACCTGTAACTGTGTTTCTTTGTCTGTTTAGACATTGTCAGCCTTGTACCACTCTGAGCCCTATAACTGCATTAGTAATGCTAGGAAGAGAATAGCTTTTTAAAAGGGGTAAAGCCCACAGCGCTTTTTCCTGTTGCTTATCTCTCTTTCCACACACGCAAACATGCAAATGTGCTTTTTTTTTTTTTTCCCCAGCATGTACCTCTGTACAAGGAATCAGGGAAGCCATAAGCCACGTACTTGCTTATTTTCTGTCATCCACTCCGAAGTGCAGGGCCCATTTGCTGCGTGGGTGCCCTGGCAGGTGTTTGGATGTGCAGGTGTGTGTGCAGGCAAAGTCCCGAGCGCAAGCACAGACAAAGATTGGAATACCAGGGCCTTTCAGTCCGAACCTGACACTGCCACTTTAAAACCAGAGACATGGACATCAAAGTTTTCCACTCCCCAGAAGGAATGGACTATTTTGCACCCTTCCAAATGATGTCTCTCATCTCTCTGCCTTTCCTACAGCCTTCTCTCTCTCACACACACACACGCACTTTTTCTAATACTATCCCTCCCTCTCCACTTCAAACCATGGGAAAAACCTGGGAAAAGAAGCTTGCCGACTAAGGGACCGTTTCGCTGCATTGTGTTTTCCAGCTAGACCTGAACAGACTGAAATCAATTCAGCTCTCTCTCACTCGCTCTTTCCCTCCCTCTCCCATGTCTTTTTTTGTTTCTCTTAGATCGTGCTCTCTGCCTTAAGAAAGCCCAGTTCAGTTATACCCATCCCCATAGCAATCAAGTGACCAGTGGGGTTTTTTTTATTGCTTGTAAAAACACAGTATCTTTTTCATGGGAGTCAGGTTTGGTTTTGGTTTTAAATGCTCACTGAGCAGTGGCAACAACCTGCAAAATCTTTGATCAATTCTCACGTATCCATTTGAAGTATCTTTAGTGGACCCATCAAAAGAAAGGGGCTTGGTAATTAATATTGTAATACAGTGTACCAGCTTCTCATTGTGTTATTGGCAGGAGGCCCAATTTAACAAAAGCACACAGAAATACCTGTATCTGATCTGAATTGCTACGTGCTCTAAAAAAATATACATTATTAAAGCTGAAGTCCAGCTGTTGCTATATTAATATCCTCTGTTTTTTATTTGCTCCTACCTTTTGGAAGGTTTCAGTTTTCATTCTGAAATTTTCCAGGCTTGCTCCCAATACCGAGGTTATAACTGCAGGGTAAGAACCAGAGGAGAATGCAAGAAGGTTCACTGGAAATTTGAACAGGCGAGATTCAGCCCAGCAGAGCCAGCAGCCCGAAGAAGGCAGAAGTGTCACTTAAATTTTGATCGTACCACCTGTTGACAAAGGCACAGAATTAAGATGTGCATGCAACCTGACTTTTATGCCTTCCAAGCTTTGCAATAGTTAATTACACAGTTAGTGTTCCCTTAACGTATTTTTTTTCTTTCCCTGAGTTGTCCAGGGTTTCAGGGCCAGATGTGAGCTTGCTGTAAAACAACAGTTTCTCTGCATTTGGCAGAATTATGCTGCTTTGCACCGAAACAGGGTATCACCCAAAGACAACACAAAATTTATCCACCTGGCCTATCCAGAACTTCCATAATAAAGAAAACCCACTGCCCAAGATTAACCACAAAACGGAAATGTCCAGTGAATGGCAAATGCCGCCATTGCAAAACAGTTTAAGCAAGAAAAAGAAAGGTGCTGCGAAGTTGCAGGTTATCACCACCACCCAGTGGACCTGAGCCCCAGTGGGGATTTTATAGCTTGCCCTAAAAAACCTAACACTCTCCCAGTCAAACTGGACTTGCAAAGTCCAGCCAGCAGATGATGGCATGCAAGAACTTCTTCTCACATAGCCCCAGTTGACCACAAAATGGTGAGGTCCTAATATGCTGTAATGATAGCTAAATCAAAACCAGTGCTGCAGAAAACCACTCACCACTTACAAGGCACTCAGTTCAGTTCGAGTCATCACCCAGTCCCAGGGCAGGTACGTCCCATTTAAGAACTGAATTGTCACCTTCTGTGCTACCTGTAGTTTCCAGCTGGAGGCTGGAGCAGTCCTAAATACAAGTCATTGCTCTGAAACCTGCCTTCCAGACTGACAAACTCAAAGCTGTCTGTCTGTCTGTCTGCCTGCAGCTGCCTGCTGAGTATCTGTGAAAGTCAAGCAGAACTGTTGGGTGCTTATCACCGCTGGAAACGTCATTTTATTTAGGTGCCAAAATACTGTTTTCAGTGTCTAACTTCACACTCTTAACACTACACTCACCTGCCTTTTGCACTATTTCGTTGTGGTACAAGCTTTAGTACTACGATTCCAAATTATTTCCCAAACAGCACAGCACAACACGGGCTGTTCTTCCTCTACCAACTCAAATACACTGGCGGGATCAGGTAATTGCCTTGCAACTTAAACGGCCCGAGGTTTATAACCAGTATCTCCTTAGTATCTTTATTTTGGCAGCACCCAGAACGTGGCCTAATTATTTTCAGCCAGCTGCACAGCTTTTCAGAGCTGTGCTTCAGGAGAAGAGGTGATTAATTATGACCCTAGTTTTGTGCAATACAGACTTTTAGGTAAAGGAATTGAAAAGCTCAGCCATTCAGGTCAGCAGCAATTTCATTTGGTTTATACATGTGGGTATTGTGTGTGTGTTTATAAATATTCTCTGTATTTAATAAACAGTGTATTGTGTAAATACAGTTTACCCAGTATTTTTCCTGTAAATTAATATATGCTAAGTAACATGCAGTATAACAAATTCTATATAAAATTGCAGAAAAGGGCAAATGAAATATTGTACAATGAGGAAATCCTAGATGATAGTAGATATTTGCCGTAGATCATAAATGAAAGTGGATAGAGCTTGTTATCTCTACCGCAAGGTACCTCCTGATTAGCGTGCTTAATCATACAAATGTAACTTTAGCACTGTATTTTTCTTTTTTTTTTTTTTTTTTGAGAAAAACAATGCTGGATAAAAAGAGAAAAAAAGTAAAAAAAAACCAAACAAAACTAAACATGGGGCAGAGCTTCGGTGTATTATCTTTGCTGTGACTGTGTTTTCAGGAGCAGTTTCCCAAGAGCTCAGTCTCTTACATGCTATGGTTTCTTGTGACTCTTCTGGCTCCTTATTTTATATAATACAAGAGTAAAATCTGAATATACGCTTTTTCAAACACTTGTAGTTGCTGAAACTGCCTGGCGGCTCTAGTTGCCCATTTCCAGGACTGCTGAACTTTTCTAGCTTGCAAATAATTGTCATGATTGTGTGTAAATGCCATCTCTTGGGACTCCTGTGATAGATACTGTAGGAATGCAATTCCCCTCAAAGTAGCCGAGAGGGATCCACTCCCCTGCACATCTTAAAACATTCTTTGGGGAAAAACTCTTTCTCTCCATCCAGACTCTCAATTACATCCCTGAAAATCCTGGGAAGAGGGTTGAAAACAGGGTACACACTCCAAGAAATGAAAAATACGAAAGTTAAAAAAGAAGGGGGGAAAATAAAGACATTTTCCCCGCTCATATGAACAGATGGACAAGAATAGCCTCCCGAGCAATCTGAACTTTGTACAGGAACATAAAGGCAGCAAACGAGCACTGTTATTATAAAGGCAGAGGAGAGAACTACAGTGAGAAAGCAGAGAGATGGTGTTGAGACATTTTCGGGGGCGGGGGGGAGATGATTCGTTGGGCCAAGTGACCTTTTCCCATCCAGCAATTTCTTCTGTCCCAGTGCAGAATGACAATGGGAACCCAATGGCAGCGCAATCTGACATCCACATCCACACCGAAAGAGATTCAACTCGACCGTGCTGCGCTGCTGCGGCCACGGGATGCTGTGAAACCAGCCAGACCCAAGTTTCCAACTTGCCCTCTTTTCTGTTGTTGTTGTTATTGCTGTTTGTTTCCATTCACCCCCTTTTTATTCTCCATTTTTTTTCTGTCTTGACTCTGATGGGGGCTCTTTTTGTGCAAAACAAGCCCTTCTGATCTCTTTGAAAGGCCAGCTCTTGTCATTCTTCCAGATCATCATTGTATGACATGTTTTTATATCAGACTGACAAAGGAGCTATTTGATCAGGGGGTATGGTGTGTGATTGTAAGAAATTCAGCTAGCCGGTGGCAACCATTGTTCCCCAAAGCGGCTCCCTGACCCCATTCTATTCAAGGAAAAACTCCCTTGGAGTGGCCTCTATTCATTGAGTAACACCAGTCCGCAGTCTCACTCCAGGAGTATGCTCAATTCAGAGGTGTGTCACCGATATTGCCCATCAACCAGCCTTTAACTCTTTCATCAGCATTAGGTTTCCAACCCAACAGCTGTTATCATAGGATGAGCTGGGGAGGGGGTGGGGGGTCGCGATGCATTCCAGCTCGCTGGAGCTCTCCTTATCTTGGAGAAATTCAACCTTCCTTTCAAAAGTTGCCTCGGAAAGTATCTGTCTGCTGCTTTCTGCAGAGTGCAGCCCGAGCTGTTTGCCTTCCCATCCCCGTGCCCTGAAACGTTCCAATTTGTTACTCAGCTTCTAAAACGAGTATCTCTGGGCTTGCTTAAGCTAATGAGGGGCTTTGCATTGATTTAAATGGTCTTTGGATTTGGCCTAAAATGATCTGTGGCCCTCCTGCGTCCCAATCCCACAACTTTCCCAAATAATCTTGTACCCACGTGTGCATCCATGGCACCAGTGCAACTACTGGCTGCAAGAAAAAACACACAGCCAAGGCTCATCTGTCTCCCTAGGAGATATTTCGTCTCACATTATTGGCAGAGAAAACTTTGGGCATTCCCACGAGCTCCAAGAAGGCTATTCACTAAAGCTACTCCTCCTTCCTTGAGCGTAGCCCTCCATGCACTAACACAGAGCCTCCAAAACCCAGGGAAACCAGTGCGAAAGCTCCCGTTAGTTTTAAGAAGCTGTGAATCAGGCCCACAGTCCTGTGCGTGCAGCGGTTATAGAGCACCGCCATGCAGCCAGAATGGCATCAGACTCAGGCGCCAGATAGCAAAAAGTTACGGATTTGGCACCACAGTGATGGATGGTTTGGAACGCTATTAGGAGAACTGTCTAGATGACAGGATTAAATCTGGACAGCCCAGTACAAATGCAGGTACACAGGTCACTGACAGTGCCTTGAGGAAGTCTCTGGAGCAAGTTAGACTCAGTTCATCCATCTTAGCATGGTTCTCCTGCATCTTTCAGTGCAAATTTTTTCCCCATGGAATGAGCAGGTCCACTGGCTCTTGCAGGCCACCCATCTCTCGTCATGGTTGCAGTGTTCCGGGAGCAGAGTTACTTGCAGGGCCTGACGGTCAACCATTAGCTTTCTTCCCTGGTTGGAAACACAGCCCTGCTTTCAGCATCACCGCTACACCCTCTCCACCTTCTGCAGCCTTCTTCCACCGGCATTGCATCCTGCCCGGGGTTTGGTACCACCTTGATAGCAGCTATCTCCGGGATCGGGATTTGTTAATAAACTCGGGCTCCCTCTGCTGGGACAGAGCACAAAATACTGGGGCGGGGGGGTGGGTGTCTGTCTGCAGGACGGGGTTACTTCACTGCTGGTCTTTTGGCTTTTTTCCCCATGACATTTCGGTAGATGTCATGATGAACCCTGCGTGTTTCTCCACTGGGTGATAACGGTGGAATAAACAGTAATGCTCTGCACTGCAGCATCCTTCACTGCACGCTCCAAAACCTCTGGGAAACTTGCATTAAACTTCCAGTGACCTGTGAAGTGATTTGGCACCATCTCTGTTTTACGCAGGGGGCAGGAGGAGCTCAGGTGGTCGGCCGGTTGTTCCATGTCACGAACTGAAATCCATGGCCCTCTCCTCTGTCCATTGAGACACACGTATTCCCACACCACAACACTGGATTTAACCCCTCTGAGAACAGTCCCTTAAAATGCCTCTGCCACAGACTTGCTCTCCACCACAAGAGCCTTTTTCCATCAACATCAGATGACCACAAAAGCTGCAGCAGGTTGGGGAAACCTTCTCCTGCCCTTGCCCAGGAGCAAGACCCAGTTGTGTGCACAAAAAGCTGCTCCTTGGGAGGAAACTGTGTCTGCACAGCCATCTCTGCATCACAAGTGGAAGGCACTTCCCTGCTCCACACATGCCATGCTAAGCTGCTGCTCCACAATTTAAAGCATGGGGAAAGAGTCAGGTGCAGACCTGCTAGCCAGCCATTCCCAGTCTGCAGGGGTGGAACATCCCTGAGCAACGGCAAAGAACTGCATTAGCTGGGGCTGCTAGGACAGATCAAGAAAAGGGGAATGTGGGTTAAATCTCAGGAAAAAGATCCAGGCAAGAGTGTAGCCTGCTAGGAAAGAGAAGCTAACACAGTCCTTGAGCAGAACGGACCAAGCTGCAGAGAATACACTTCAGGGGGATTTTCCCAGTGGGTCTAGGACTCTTCCCATCTGCCACCTATGAATTCAGCACGCTACATTATCTCTATGACCTTTAATCCACCCTTAGTTACTGTGCAGAATGTTACTGCATCAACATTTTTTCCAACAAAAAGTGCAGTGTAGATCGAATTAAATGCATTTCCTCAGCAAAGCTGCTGCCTTCATCGCTCACATCTCTGCTTCCTGCCCAGACATCACTGCTGAGGGTAAGCAGGCTGGGCTGGATGCTCTAGTTTCAAGGAAGGTCAGATATTTCCCTAACAGCTCAATACTGGCCAAATAACTGGAGGAGATCTGTTGCCCTCCACGACAGCAATGACAGATCTCTCGTCAGTGATTCAGGCGTTCAGCTTGTTCAGAGTGGCGTCCTCCAGCATCCTGACGTTCACCCTGCTGCCTCTGGTTTTATCTAGAGCTGAGCCTTCTCTGCGTAGGCCATTGGCAGAGGTATAAATTTACTGTACTGATGGGGAAATATTTGCTTCCCCACAATGTATGTGGGGAAGCAAATAATATAATATATTAACAATATAGCAGCAAGTAACTTCGGAGCTCCTACCCTTGTAGGGACCAGCTATAGGTTTAAATCAGAAGAAGCAGCAGCACATTAAGTATGAGGGCTCCATACTACGTTGCCAACTCTCCTGTTTCCTGCCCTGAGCTCTTCATGCCCTGCCAGCACGTGCCCTACCTTTTGCCTGGCTGACTGCTCTTTGGGCTTCTTGTGGCCTTTCGCACGGTGGCCACCTACCAGGTGGCCTGCTTCAAATGACAGCTCCAAACCTGCCTCAGACAGCAGCAACGGCAGTGTGTATCCCAAGCACAAAAACCAGCAGGGGAGCAATAAGTCAGCACACACAGAGCTTTCCTGCACAGACAGCAACCAGGAAGGCCAGACCCATAAGTACCGACGGTTTCGATGCGCAGTACCTGGGATGCCGCGCAGACAGTGGAGCAGAGTCCGATCCCGGTGTCTGACATCTCCCCCAAGAAGTCAGCGGAGCTCCTCTGGACTGTGCGGCAGGACAGGGTATGGCCAGGTCAGCCCAGCTCATCGTGCGATGTGGTGCACCCAGCTCTGGGATGGAGCAGGTACCCGAGAAGCGTGGAGAAGCAGCAAGCAGTGGGTGCTACCCAGCAAAACAGCCATGAAATAGCTGCTGTGTCACTGGGGTTTTGCCCTTGCTGGCATTTTCCTAAGTGAGGGTCCCTTAAGCAGCCCATTAGGGGTTCACTTGGTCTCAAGTAGCAGAAGCTGCAAATTTGTCACCTTGGGTTTGCTCAGGGTGACAGGAGAACTAAAAGCCCATGTGCTTCACTGATTGTTTGGCTCCAGCTTCCCTCTCCTCCCTGTAGACATTCATTCCCAGGAAATGTACTTTAGGGAGCACAAGGGTGGGACCCACAGCCCCTCCTCCTCTCTCCGCTGCTGAGCCCAGCTGCCTTCCAGAGAGGGCTTCTCTGCTGCCTTCTGCCTTTCCAGCTGGGACTTCCCCAAGCTTCTGCTCGCTTCGTCTCCTCCACTGCTTGTTTCTTTGCTCACATCACCAGGAGACCCTCCCACACCGTAGGTAGCAAATACAAAAAGAAACGCCACATCCACACCACATCCACACCACGTGTAAGGTGACCCCATGTTAAAGCGCTGAGGGCTTGTCCAAAATCCCAGCTCACGGAGCCTCGCCATCAGGGCGAAAACCTCAGCTGTGATTTTCTCTTCCCTGTAGGGAAGTTTCTCACCCTCCTTGATGCTTAAGGCACCAGGGGAGCTCTGGCTGGGGACCGAAGTGCCTGGAACCATGGTGGCCTGGGGGCTGTCACATCCAACTGCACCAGCTGGCAGCATGGCCCATGGGGAGGCCACCTCCACGTCACACCGCACCACCCTGGTGTCCAGCCTTGCACCGGGAGTTGTACATCTCCTTCTTGCAAGGCGGTCGGAGGGCAGCATTGGTGGAGGACAGGCGGCTGCTGCGGTGGAGACAGTCATCAAGTGCAAGTCATCCCCCTGCGCCGGTGTCAAGTGCCCGGCAAAACCCATGGCTCTGCAGGGGGAGGTGGTGAAACCCTCAGCTCCTCGCAATGATCGCTCTGAGAGGGAGTGAAGTGCAGACACTTCGGGCCCCATGACGGAGGCTGCAAGGGCTCAGCGTGTGTCAGCAACCACCGCTCTCCCCTCTCAGTTCCCCCAGTCCTTTAGGGGCTGGGGATGCCCCTTCACCAGCCATCAGCAATTAGTAGGAAAAAGCTTTACTTATGATTAACCAGGTCATGATAGTGGTGGGATTTGGGTCAGTGCAGCAGGTGCTGCACATACTGCCACAAGCCGCAGCCATGGCCTCGGGAATTTGCAGTTTCCACAGCACCTTTCCTCCCCCTGCCCAGCCGTAGCCCCTCCATCTTTTGGTCACACCTCGGCAAGTGCTGCGGGACAGCATCTGGAGACAGCGACCAGCTCTTCAAACACAGATTCTGCCAAAACCTTCGGGTATACGAAAACCTCCTCACTCACCGCTGTCGCTGTGCTGGCTCAGTGTAGAATTGCAGATACGGACATTGAGGATAATTGGGTCAAAGCAACCTCTACTCACATCTGAACTAATCCAGAGCGATTCTAGTGAAGTCTGAGGAAGAACTGAGAACATCACAACTGAGAGCAAAAACACCTCAGACTTCAACAACTGAATATTTGAATAACCAGAGATGGAGACCTCCTGGGCAAGCGTGAGACTCAAGATTTCAGGATTCATTATAAAACAAATGCTACCTTTGCTTTAGAAATGTGCTGTAGCCTTTGCAGCAGAAAACAAGGAATAGGAAACTGTCACCATGCCTTAGCTGCACCTCCTGCGGGGATTGTCCATGCCTCTCTTCTTCAAAACAGACTGGAGTTACACCAGTCCCGACAAAATGAGGGTTACAGATCCACGTGTCTGCTTCAATAGCACCGAAAGTCCCTGCAAGAACCTCTTGGAAAATACCAGCCCTGAGCAGAGAGAGATCACTCCGGTGGGTGGTCACTGCATCATTTCTCCTCCCAAGATCCTGGACACAGCCAAGCCAACGCCGGACTCCACCGCCAGATGCTGCGGCCAAAACAGTTGGCTGCACTTCACAAGAGATGTTGACAGATGGGAATCAGCTTAAAAAAATCCCTACAAGAGCTTGGAGAGACCTGGAAAACCCGCTTGAAGTGCCTGCAGGAGCTTGGTCAGGTCAGTTGGCACCGTAAGCTGGAAGAAAAGACTGCAAAATCAAGTGCCGTGAGTTGAAGTTAGGCAATTTTAAACCAAAAATACCAAATAATATTGAAATATGGAGTCCCTGCAGGATATCCTTCCTTCCTTTTCCTAAAATGAGGACTATGGCATTCACTCAGAAGGCAATGAGCAGGATCCTCTCATCTAAGTATCGCAGAAGATTGGGAGCTCCAATCCGTAATAATCCTCATGACCTCAAATCTGCTCATGTACAAAAGCAGGTTCCTTCTAGTTGGGATATGGGACAGAGTCCAACTTTCAGTCAAGGCTGGGGAATCGGACGTGAGGTTTAGAAAAAGATCAGTTTTGTGGTTTTGTACTTCACTTATAGCTCAGACTACTGCATATATACGCTGTTTCCCCCATTGGGCCACTTCCATACCTTTTCCTGGCCTCTTGCAGACTAATTCAGCTGATGCACAGCTCTGCCAGGATTTCTTTCAGATCTTAGTCTTTCCATGCACTAAGTCCCCCCACTTCTTCTCTAAAATGGGGCTATGCCACTTGCTTTCAGCTCCAGCTGGGAGCTCCTCGGGGCTCACCCCGTGTCTGCGCAGAGCCCAGATCAGCATCGGTCGCTGTGGCACGAGGTAAAAGGAGGAACGAGGATGCAAGACTTCGGTGAAACAGCCCTGGAAAGTGGGCGCCGCTTCTCTTGCTGAATTCTCTGCTGAGGGTTTGGCTCCGTTTGTGTCGGCTGCTGAAAGCTAAGCCACCCTGATGATGATGGAGCATTTTTGATGTCTAAAAAAAGCCCCCAGCAAAACCAATCGTTTCTGTTTATAACTGACCTTCTCTGTTATGCAGAAAAGGTCTGAGCAGCCAGAGCTCACCCAGCTCCAGCAGGTGAGAGGCACCCGTCACCACCTCCTGGAAGGGTGCATTTAGCAGCAGCTGAGGGGGAATGAGACACTCAGGAGATGCACAGACCAGGATTGCCGTGTGCACCCCAAACAGTTAAATACACAAGCTGCGAATAAAACATTTACTCGCAGACCCGGGGTGGGGAAAATGGGTGGTCAGGTCTCCTGCTTACCCTAAATTTCTCATTTTTTCCCCTTTGTGAGAATCAGATTCGCCTTGTACGGAACAGAGGGAGAAATCCTGAGCGACTCCTGGGATGCAGGACTCACTGCACATGCGCTGCCCAGCACAGGGGGAGTCCCAGCCACAACCCGGGAGTCCCCAAGGTGGCAAGGTAATCCCAACATGGGCGAGAGCAGAGCTACTTTTAGTAGGTATTTGATAAAATAAGCAACTTTGTCCTGTTTGCACAAGGAATATCTAACACAGCTAAGTACAGAAAACACGCATCGTGCTGGGGTATGTTCTGCTGGGAATCTGGGACTACCATACCTCCTGTGAAAGGACGGCAAAAGCATGGCATCAGGAGGGGACCAGATCTACACTTCGAGGAACCTTGTGGAAAGATCTTTGAAACATCTACATGGGTCTCAGGTGCTCGTGTCCTGCTGAAAGCTACCGGGACCCAGCTTCAGAAACAGCGCTCGGGCTGCAGAGCCCAGGCCCTGGCAGGACCACAGGTCCCCGGGTGCCCTCAAAAGCATGAGGACCACGGTGTTGTACACCAAGGCGCTCACTCCTCGCCCCGCGCCGCTCTGCTACCCAGCACCATCGAGGTGTACGTTTCACAAGGTCAACCTCTGCAGCACGTCCTCTGCGTTTTCAAAGTCTTTTGCTAACAGGTGGCCGGATCCCTCCTCCCCGTACATGCTGCAGCTTGAATCAGCCACTTTGATCAGGGGAAAAACATCCCAGGGAGAAAAGCCCTTGATGTAGCACCAGCAACGTGTTAGAAGAACCCACCAGCACACAGTGGAGAACCAGGGCCTGAAGCTGCAGAGGGAAATGGATGAAGACCTAACCAGTAACCTTAAACAAAACCCTGCTGTTGGCCTTACCTGAGACTCAAAGAGTATTTTATGTCTTTCATGGAGATACTCACATCTGCAGATGAGTCCGCACTGCCCACCAGCAGACACAGGCCAGCGTCGGTCCCAGACTGCTCAGAGGCATCCCCAGGATTGCATATGCTGACGGGAACCGCTCTCCCCTTACGAGCTCCCAGCTGGCTGTGCAGATGAAAATGGCCCAGGTGATTTGTGGAAACATCCGAACATCCAAACTGGACAAGCTTATCTTTGCAGGTTTGCTAGCTGGAACAGCAACTGTGAAAGAGAGCTGGACACCGAGCAGTTCCCATCCATGGGGGCTTTGAAAAACATGATGCTCCACACATATGAGTGGTTGCCCTACAAACAGCGGTGGCTGACTACCTGGAGCCTGGTGTGGCCTGCTGGCTGCCAGTCCATCCTAACACACCCCAACAACCCATGCTTTAATTAAAATGGATAGAAATCCTGGCCACCACCTTGCCTGCTCTACTGGTGTGGGACAGCTCGAATGTTTGTCTGAGCCAGATGCGTTCACAAAGTCTTGGCTTTAATGGCATTTTGTGAAACAGGTTGGCTCCTCCACTGCAGCCCCAACTGCTGAGAAATCAATCATTACCAGCAGTTAGCTGTTTGATGGTTAACAGCCTGAACCGAAGCCAAACTGGTTGTTAATTGGGCTAACAACTGATTTCAAGGGGTTGTTTTGCAGGGCCCAACACTCCCAGCAATTGACTCGGAGTTGTAACTAGCAGCCAGGCAGCAATTAACGGAGCCGAGGGAAATTCGCAGGCCATTACCAAAGGGCTGGCTCCCAGCTGGGCATCTGCTTCTCACGGGGCAATGGAGAGCACATCCACGTCCCAGGGCCTGAGCAGGCAAGTACAGCCAGCACTCAAGCTCCCATTTCACATCTCAGCAGCCAAAATTTTCATAACAATATACAGCCTGGGTCTCATCATCCTGAACTTCAGCTACTCCAACAGCTTGGGTTTTTTTGATGTTACGATTGGAGATTTTCTCATGTTTGCTATGAGCTTCCACAGGGTCACCTTCCAGCCATCCTTCAAATCCTTTCCCAGGACTCTCTCTTGCTGGGGTAGTAACTAGACCCGTGGTTAGGTCTGCCTTGCCAGTTTATGCCATCTGCTACAGCTGACCATTTGAAACAACACATCTTTGGGTCAAAGGCTGCTGTTTACTCTGTGAGCAGCTCATAAAAGAAAAGACTCTACCACCAAGATGTGCCAACTACAGCAGAAAGAACTGGCAAAATGATCACAGCAAGAGTGAGGCTGAGTTTGTCCTTCTCCTTCTACTATAAAAACTTTAAGTGAAAAAAAATATTTTAAAAGACCATATTGGCAGGAGTGGTCATGCCAGGAAGAAGGGACCCTTGGCAGTGCCACAACCATGGGTGAAAGGGATGAGTCCATGGCTGAACAGAGGACTTGAATGGGAGCAGGGGCACAGACCAGGCACCCACTGAGCTGGGGAGGCTCTAGTGGCTCTCACAATCCCATTTCCAGTCCACAACGATTGACAGCACGAGCTTAGCAAAGTAGTAATACCTGGGCATGGTTGGAGTGGTTCTTCCCAATACAGCCAAGCCTCTCCCAGCCTCTGATCCAGGACTTTGCAAACACAGGTTGCATCTTGGCCATCACATCTGACAGCCTGGAGACCTTCTGCTGCTACAGCCACTATAGACGTAGGAGAGATGATGTAAGTCACACGAAGCCCAAGAGCATCCCCTCTGCTCCCAGCACAGCACATCTAAAGTGCATTTCATTGCAGAGTAGCCTGGGCCACTAATCAGGTAATATTAAATCCATCCACACATGAGCCCTCTCTCATCCCCTGGCTGACATGGCACAGGACCAGTGGGTGGACAAACAGTTTTGCTAGAGCCCAGCACCACTTTCATGCTGACCCTGACCCAGAAAGGCTGCAAGTTCCCATTAACCAAGTTCCAAATATCCCTCCAACATCTCCCAAGAGCCCCTCTGCTGCACCAAGCCACAGGTGCCATGGTGTCCCCAGAGCCATGGGTTGTGACACCAGAGGACACAGATTGTGCCTGCTCAGTCTGGGAGGAAGGCAAACAGCAAACTTGGCCATCAAAGGTCTTCTGCAGCAAAGCCACAGCAACCACCCCACTCTGCTGCCCCAGGCCTGAAGGGCAGCCCCCAGCCCCAACCCCAAAGCAGAATGTGGCTGCAGCTCCCTGAGACCCTACCCTGAAGGTTTCTGGGAGAAAAGAAGCTGGGGGGGGGGCTCCATTTCCAGGGGAGAGCTGTTGCTGCTGTAGGTGTGCATGGGGATGGGGCAGAGACACTGCAGATGGGAAGCAGGGTGGTAATGAGGAGCAGATGTCTAGGTGCTTGGAGCATCCCAGGTGTTACAGAAGTGCTAAGTGTTATTATCATGGCCAGGAAACGGGCTGTGAAAACCCACCATGCTCCGCTTCTCCTTGCTCTACTACTTCTCCAGGATCTGGAGCCAGCTCTCCCCATCAGCCCCAGGAAAACAGGAGCCAGTCTGGAGGTCATTTTGGCTGCAGCCATGCCAGGACACCATGGTCAGAGGGGCTGTGTGGAAAGGAGAGGAGCACAGAGAGACCAAAGCTCAACAGGAGAGCTGGGTCTGGTCCACATGTGGCCAAGAAGGCTTTGAACCCTGCCACAGCATGACATAGTCCAACACAAGCATTTCGGTAGCAGCGTGGAAAGATGTTTCCCTTCATGAGACTAATTTTGTGGTCATCCTGCCCAAAGTTACCCATCTCATGAGCTCCTGGTCCCACAGAATCACTCCCTTGGCACAGCAGTGATCTCATTTCTGCTCCATCTCATGCCTCCCTCCAGGATGCTCCCACAGCAGGGCACGGGGCGGTGTTGAGCCGTCGCTGCTGGCAGGACGCAGCCCGCCGATGAGCCAGTTTGATTTGGAGTATCTGTGTGAGAGCAGAAATATGGGATCCCCCACAGAGCCCCTGAGCATCCGCGTTTCTGGCTATAAACCCCCTTCCAAGGAGGGGTCTTTAGAGAGCGGGGCTGAGATGATCCACAAGCCGCGGCCATCCCCCACCCCCTCCCCAAGAGGAATTGCTCTCACACAAATGAAATGTGTGTAATTAATGGGCAGGGGGCTGGACAGGTCCGAGATGAAAGCGTTTCCTGGACTTGTCCTTCATTTGCATGGTATCAGAAGCTGTTCAGAAGGTGTGACTTTTCCCACAGGGAGCCCTCGGCTTGGTGGCACAATAAAGCCAGGACTTCTTACCCAGAATTAATTAAAGGAGGGGGATGGGGATGGCAGGGAGATGTTTGAAAGCTGAGCCTGATGCAATAAACAAACACCCCAGTCCTCCTTCCCAAGGCAGGGTATGCCCAAGGGGGCCTGGGTGAGCCCCATCCCTCCATCCCTGCCACAGCATCACACAGCCCACCCCTCGTGGTGGGCACCTTTCCCTCAGCAGACCTTGCGGCAAAGTTCTCGTGCGTTGGCCCTGCAATGAAGACCAGCAGTGGTTGTACAGTAAGTGAGGGGATGGGAGAAGAGACAATGTGTCCCAAAAGGTTTGGGGCTTGGTGGACCAAGCCCTGGTGCAGCCCCTGCTTGGACAGCCTTTTCTTGCCACTTTGATCTATTCCTGCCTATCTACTGTTTCTCTGCCACAGCCACATTTAGCCTAAAAAACAGATCTTCTCCCTGCCTGGAATTGCCCTGGTGTGTTCACTCCACATTTACTTCTTACCCCACATTGGTTGGCTGGACCAGCTGGGCTTCCTGGTCTTGCCTTGCAAGGCAGACTCTCTCAAACATCACTCAGCTCCAGCCTTGTCGCAGTGTCCAGTCAGCATCCTGCCGCAAAGGCAGGGACACACACGCACGACCGCTTGGAGCTCAGGATGGGGTAGTCTTCCCTGCGCCAATGGCCAGGGCAGTACTGCTCCTCTCCTGCTTCATCTGCCACCTCCCTCCAGCCAGCTGATGACAGCGAAGGGACCACAGGGAGTGGTGGTGCTGGGGATAGGCACATCTCTATCACAGAGACTTTGCTAGCTCGCAGCTGGGGTTTCTGCCCAAAACACCCATGCTAACAGCATGAGTTGACGGAAGCAAACACCCGCCTCCAAAGCCTCCTGTCCCCAGCACTCTTCTGGGTCCAGCCCTGGCTCAGTGTCCTGCAGTCCCCAGGGCCTTCGGGTGGCTATGATTCTCAAGCTCGGTCCACACACCCGCTGATGATGAAGAAGGAGGGAAAGGTCCCAGATTCATGAGTGATGATTGACCCCACACATTCGACCAAAAACCAGGGTTTCTGCATCCCTGAAGGAACAGTAGGTACCACCAGGGATTATCCCCACCTCCCTGCACGGGTGGTGGGAGCTACCAGCCCTGGAGGACCACACACTCAGGACACTGCAGGGCCCAGGTCACGGGGAAGAACTTGAGCCGCTCCAGCCATTCCAGGGACTAAGCAATATCAGTGCAGAGACAGGGTATGAGGAGCCATTAATTAATTCACTTACTCATTAACTAGCTAGTAGTGGGCTCTTTAATCTTCCAAGCAAAGGTAAAACAACATTTGCTGGCTGGCAGCTGAAGCTGGGCAAATTCAAGCAATAAACAAAGCCCCAAGTTTTGTAGCGTTCCTAGGCAGCGTGGCCACCCAAAAACCCTTTAATAAAAAGGGGCTAATTAACCATGGACCAACCAAGCTGGGAAAGCAAGGGGTCCCTTCTCAGGAGCAAGACCTGGGTACCTTTCGCAACGGCAGGCTGTAGCAGAGCAGATGGCAGGAGTTGGGGATGGTGTGTGGTACAGAGCTGTGCAAGGACACGGAGGTGTCCTTCCCCCCCTCAAAACCCAGGGTGCTGGGTGCCCCCTGCTCCAGCCCTCAGCTGCACCCCAGGATGGCAGGGATAGGGGGAAAGCCTTACTGGAGCTTCCACACCCGTCCCTGTTATCACTGTCCCTGGAGGACAGATAACAAGGGAGGAGAGGTCTGCTGACCTGCCTGGAGCCAGTCCTGCCCCTCTGCTACCCTTACCTGGGGCAGCAACCCAGCACCAATTCACCCAGGTTCACAAAGCCATTAGGAAAAGCAATTAGACAAATTAATGAAAGAAAAGCACCCATTAAGGACTATCAAACACCATCTCTGCCTGGGGAAAGGCCAGGAGCCATTCACTTTTAGTTCCTGTAGTCTGGAAACCGCAACAAGGGGTTGCCCCAGCGCTGCTGGCTCCAGGCTTCTGCAGTGCTTGGATCCCTCCTGGGACAGCCAGGCAAATGTCATCTGCCTTTACCAGCACTGTCCTTCACCCACGACCCCTGCAATGTAGCAACGATGCTCAGAGTGTGGCCGAGTGCTCGGTCCCCAGGCTTCCCTCCTTGAAATTAATGATACATAAGGACAGCTCAGCCCAGCTGGTGGCATCAGACAGGGGGTGGCTCATCCTTGCACCCTGCAGACAAAAAACACCCTGAGCACTAAGCGATGTCTTGAGGCTGGCAGCACCAGCAGGGCTGGCACCAGCAATGGCGAGACTCTCACCTTGCAAGATCGCTCTATTTCTGCAATAAATATGTTTTTTTAAAAAATAATAAAGAATTTAATTCTTGCTTCCTTCCATATCTGAGACCACTCGATATCCAAGTCCTACATCAGCTCCTCTGAACAAGACCCAGCACCTCAGCAGGGCTGAGTATCCACCAAAGGAGGGGACCCAACAGCTCATCTCACACAGACGCCAAGCTCATCTGGACCAGAGAGGAGCAGATACCGGCTTTCTGTCTTGGAAAGCTTCATCCCACGCTTAAAACTGCTGGTCAAGGCTCCGCTGCACTCTGCCCCCATCCAGCCTGCAATGGGCCTGTCCCCACAGGGCAAGGAGGTGGCATCTGCCCATTAAACCTGGAATTTGCTGCAAGGAAAACCATGATTTCCACAAGACCCATCGGGGACTGAGATCTCAGAGCATCCTTCAGCGTCCCATGGCTTCTCCCTTGGGAAGAGGCAGCCTCAAGGGGCAGTTTCAGCCCCATCCTGCACCTCACCATCCTCCTCTGCCCCCCTCTCCAACCTGCCTCTCCAGCCCCAGGAAAGCATCAGGCGCAGTTAGACTAATACAAATTTTTAATGCACATATTAAATAAATATTTCAATCATTTCATATTCAATTTGTACACAACCAAAACAAAACACAAAAAAAAAAATCCTCAAGGAAACAAAAAAACCCCAAACAATCAAAAAAAACACGTTGGATGAAAAGTCACCCCTGGTTCTGGCTCCTATCCAGTGTCTTTGTTTGCCCTCCCCGTGAAGAATAATTGCTTTAACCCTTTGGAGAGAGTCGCAGTCCCAGGGCAGCATGTGCAGAGCGGGGCTGGCTGGGGATGTTCGCTCAAGAGATTTAATGTCTCCTTTGGGTTGTGGTTTGGGTTTTGTTTTTTTTTTTGGTTTTTGTTTTTTTTTTTTTTTCTAAATAGAAAATTGGGCTTCTGTCAACACAGAAGTTTTGAAAGAAAACCTCTCCTTTCCTAGGAGGACAAGGACCGTGGTATTTCATCAAAGAGCAAACCTGGAAGAGACAGTTGACAATGGAAGTGACAACCACAAACCAAATATTATGACAAAACTAGCCCGAAATGGCTCCACAGTAATTTGTAAACTTTTTTTTAATTTTACGGGTGAAAAATTCCATCTGATAAAAAAAATATAAACAGGAGAAAAAATGTATCAGTTTTTGGTGAGAAGTTCACATTTTCCACATGGAAAAAAAAAAAAAAACCAAACCAAAACAGTTACCAGCCTGCTCCACGGCAGCTGTCACCCACTGCCTCACCTTAGTAGTTTAAAACAAACCAAATGCCAAAGACGCTCTCGTGGGTAAGAGGTACCAAGTCAGTTCAGGACTTTCCCTGGGGCGTCCATCACCCCTGTCCCCTCCTGAGAAAAAAAATAAGCTGGGAGCTGTGAAGCCAACAGCGTTTCTGGAAGGATGCAAGCGGCTTCCAGCAACCCCTCGCTCAGCCGAAGAAGCGGGCGCATCTAAGGAAGGAAAGCATCCGGCGGTCCTCACCCCAGGCGTTGCAGCCGGCCCCCTGCCCCTGGCAGTGCCCACACATCCCCCAGGATGCAAAACCCACCCGGGAGACCTCAGGCCACCTCTGAAATAAATCCCCTTCCCTTAATTTTTTTCAGACCTTTCCATCTTCTCTGGTAAGCGTTAATTCAGTTCATTTAAGTAGCACATCGCTCCCAGATTTGGATTTCTGTTTTTTGCTTGTTTGTTTTAAATGGTGATTATGTTTTTTTCTCCTTTACCCCTAGAGCTACAAAAAAAAAAAAAAATATTAAAAAATAAAACACGACCCCAAACAGACTAGAACATTTCTAAGCGAAGGGCTCTTCCCCCTTCACCAGTCTTTGAACGTTTCATTTCTCTTCAAGTTGGAGTACAAAAATAGAGCCTCTCTCTTTTTTTTTTTTCTCCTTTTTTTTTTTTTGTAAAAACCAAACAACCACCCCCCCAAAATTATCAACAACTAGAGCAGGTAAGTTTGTTTTTTTTTTATCCTCCCCCCCCCCTTATTTTTATGTTTAATACCCATATGGGAAAGTCTCTACGTATAGTCCACCAAGCTCAGAGGAAGGAGAGGCCTCCGGGAGAGGTGCGGGCAGGGGCAAGCAAGTCAAGGGCCCACCCTGGAGTTGGAGTTTCTAGTCCTTTTACTTCTCCGGTTGAAGGGGTAGTTGAGGAACTCAAAGCGTCTGTGGGGCTCGGTGGTCTGGTGGCCTTTGGGAAGCCTCTTCATGAAATGCACCTCCCGTTGGTGCTGCCGGGTCTTGGAGCCCTTGCGCGGGCGGCCCTTGCGGGTGAAGGCCATGTACCAGCCTTCGTACTTGGCGTTCTGCAGCGCCGTGTAGTTGTTCTCCAGGACGATCTCCGTGAAGACGCAGTCCTTGCCTTTGCCGTTGCTCTGAGAAGGGGACAGAAGGGGGGATATAAGCAACGGGCGCTCGGTCAGAGGGCTGCTTCTCGCTACCCCAAGCCGGACTGGACGGTGTGGCGGCAGGGCTGCAGCGCTTGCGGGCAGCCAAGGGCTCGCTTTTCCCACCTCCTCCTACAGGTCAGAATTGCCCAAAATCTGCATTTCCTTAGAAAGCTGTGGGGAGCAGGCACTGTGGCATGGACAGACACTGCTCATTGTAGCTCGTGTCCCTCCATGTGATGCCAGCAGCGGGCTGCCAGCCCCAGCCTTCATTTCCACTGTACCCATAAGGGGGGTTTTTGCCTGCTCCCATCCTGCCCCCATCTGTGCCAGGGGCTGGATTCCCCCGCCAGCATGACCACAAGCAAACTCTCCATCTCAGTGGCAATTGACCCACCCATCCTATTTTTTTAGGATATTTTTTAGGGTATTTAATATAGGAGGGGCACCGGGGGGCAGGAGCGGTGATGGTCCACGAGAACCATGGTGGCAGGGAGCACAGGGGCAGTTGGAGGCTGAGATCCCCCACTATTACAGGCAGCAGCAGGACCAGGGAGAAGACCCCCATTGGCCAGCCCCAGGGAAGGAGTCGCCATGGCAAATCCTCCCAGACAATCGCTGTCCCAGCAGGATTTTGCACATCCAGCCCCCTCTGGCCCCAGGGAGGGAGCTTCGAGGCTCGGAGGGAGCGTGACTAACCAGCGTGCGGTGGGGCCTGGCCTTGGGGCCAGCCCCACGGAGCATCTTAACATTCCTGGCACTTGTACCATGTAATCGGGGAGAATAGCCCGGCAATCCGCCTATTTGTTCGGGGAGATACAAGGAATGCGCCCCACACGGCACCCACCCACCTCCCTTGCTCCCCTCCTTCCCTCCCACCGCCCAGGCTGCAGGATGGCTCATCCCCCTGCCCTCAAAGGGGTCCCCTGAGACCCCCATCCCACCTCCCCATCCCCATGGATGGGCTCCGTATCAGGTTAGAGCTCCTCTCCCAGCAAGCCCTGCTCAGCACCCACACCACATCTGTCTCTTCCGTGCCCGCCTCCCCATCCCACCTCCCACCACACCTGGCTCTCCCCTGCCCGCGAGCCCAGCGCCCCACCTTGCCGATCAGCTTCCCCTTCTTGTTCATGCAGATGTAGAAACCTGTGGCCGCCCCCTTGATGCGCACGCGGCTCCCGAAGGTGTCCGTCTCCACGATGAGCTTGGCTGGGGAGAGCGGTGGGAGGAAAGAGAGAGGGAGGTCAGAGGGGCTCTGGGATGGGGCAGGCACAGGGATGGAGACCCCGGCGATGCCAGGTGCTGGGCACAGAGGGCACACGCTGGGCAGGTGGGCGGCTGGGCCAGAGAGAGCCCTAAAATCAAGGCAGAAGGTGAAGAGCCAGCCTTGTTCCCTCTACCCTGCCACTCTGCCCCTGCTCTTGGTCACCTTCTTTTGCCACCCTGAGCCACGCTGGAGGGGGAGTAGCTCTGCCTTGCCTGGCTCCATGGGGCTCAGTGGTTCAGGTGCCACAGAGTCATCCCAGAAGGGAGGCAGGCTAGCAAGCAGGGCACGCGATGGCCAGTGGAGAACAAGCCAGCTGCCCTGCAAACAGAGGCAGGTCTGGGTGAGCCTGCAGGCAGGCGCCCTCTGGAAGCGCACAGCGTGCTGCCAGCTGTCCCCAGCCCAGGGGACACTGCTCCGCGCCTCTCTGCCGGGCCAGGACTGCAGGAGGAGCAGTGTCTTTGCAGCTGGCAGGGGAGGCGTGAAGGGTACGGCCATCCTTTTAATGCCTTTCACCTTTGCACGAGTCGAGAGGGCGTATTGATTTGGTCTCAGTTTTTTAATGGAGGCATCGATCGACTTCCGAAGGAGCTATGCAAATCGCCGGGTCGATGGGCCGCCTATAAATAGACCTGTCACCTTCCCTCCCTGCCTCCGCCCTGGGAACTCGAGCCCCGAAGCCCATCCATCCCCAGGGAAGGGGGAGGATGGGGACAGGACATCCTTCTGCCCAGCCCTGCAGCTGCTGTCCCCAGAGCCAGCTCCCCTCCCCAGGGCAAGCCCCGATGCAGATGGTGGCTACCTGTTTGCACCTCAAAAGCTCTGTGCTGTGCCAAGCACCAAAGATTTCCCCATGGCTCTAAAAAGTCAGCTGGGACTGTTCCGTCTCACCACCATCACCTCTTGCCCAGCATCAGCCCCTAGTACAATAAGCACAATTTGGCAAGGTAATTAGAACGCAGACCGCAAGGCTTCCAAGTCTACAGCCTTATTATGGGAATAAGCCCACTGATGCCTTATTTCTCCTCTCTGATCTCTGCACAAGGGCTGCTTGGTTCCTCAGGACTGTGGTCCACCCCTGGCTTGCACATCTCCATCCCAGGATGCTCAGCCACAGGCGAGACACAGCAAGGGTGATATGGCTCTGGAGCGGGTGGCTTTGCAGTAGGATGCTTTGAATGGCAGGAGGAGGCTGTGGGCACACGCACAAGCTAAAGTGAGCCTAACTCACACTCCGGGCTAGGAGCAAACTGCTGCCTCTCTGTCTCTGCGACACCCTGATCCTGCATCCCTGGCATCACGGGCACTGCTGAGGTCAATGGCACCGAGGATGGGGACAGCGAGCTGGCAGTGCTGGCAGCAGCCAAGTTCCACAACGGAAAGGGCATCCCAAAACTTGCTGGGACCACCTGATTTAATGCTGCCGGGTAAGCCAGGCTCGATGCGCATGCAGGCACCCCTTCCCCACACTCCCTCCTACCAACAGCACCTCGTGGCAATCTCTCGTCCCCAGACCGCCCTGCACCCACAGCCCCCCACCCCCAGCCCAGCACAGACTGGACTCAGAGCTGAACAATTTGGGAAAAGCCCACTCCAGGCTGTGCCACCCTGGCACCAACACCTGGCACGGACCCAGCATCCCCAAAGCCAGCCACAGGAGCCACAGCGCTCTGCAAATGAAGCGCTGAGACAGGGACCCCCTATTTGTCTATATTGGGGAAAGGAGGGGGAATTGATCTCAGAGGCAGTAAAAGGTTTGAGGAGAATTGATTTTTCTCTGCCAGAGATAGAAAGAGCGGGGAGGGAGGGAGGGAGGGAGGGACGGAGGAGGGAGGGAGGAAGCAGGGAGGCCTCAGCCCCAGCGAGCACAAAACCCCGCTTTAAAGATGCACATCGCTTTCCTTTTGGCCTTTTTCCCCCCCCCCCCTTCCGTGATTTACAGCCACCGGCCGGGTTCGCCACCCGGCACGAGCCCAGCCAGCGCACGGCTCCATCCCTGCTGGCAGCAAAGGACAGGGACAACCTGTCCCCAGGGGGACCTGCACACCCAGGCCCGTGTGGGTGACCCACAAACCCTGCAGACCCCCATCCTGACCAGCGGAAAACCCCGGGCACAGACGAAACCGGCAAGTCGGCAGGGAGCTGCACCGGCGTCCCCAGCCACTTGCGGGGTTTAGCCCGGGCTGCAGCCGGCCGCGGTTTGCTCAGTGGCGGGGAGGGACGAGGCGGGCTGCACCAGCCACCCGCCTTTCCTTAGAATTAAAAAAAAAAAAAAAAGTCAATCAAATATTGACAATTAAGACAGATAACCGAAAATGCCGGAGTCGATGTTAAGTCGGCTGTAAAAACGTCAGCGTGGGGAAAGGGGTCATCTGCAAAAATAAATCAACCCTTTTTACACGCCCACCCCCAAAAATGAGATAAAAAAAAAAAGCAGAGGGAAGGGCTCGGAAAGGGGGGCTCTTTTCTTTAAAAGTGGATTTCTAAATAACATTTTGGGGGAGTCCTTTTTTTTTTTTTTCCCTTTTTTTTTTTTTGGGGAGGGGGGGAACTTGACGTTTTCAACTCTATTCTTTCACTTAAGTGACAGATTTATCCCAGTAAAATTATGTTTCATGCTCAAACTTTGAAGGGAAAGTGGCTACGTAAATGCTGAAAAAATGCAGCGAGACACACTTGATCCCCCAACTGGACTGCGAAGAGGAGAAAGTATTCAGGAAATGTTAAAAAAGGTGAAAGTAAGAAGCGTTTTAATAGTTCTTCCAGACATGGGGGCCTCCCTAGAGATTCATATAGAACAATCCTGAACCTCTATTTTAACATTTACAGACTTGCAACTCTTTTAAAACTTTACATCTGAAAAACTGCTTGTTCTCTTTCTGGTTTAGATCAGTCTTCATTTTCCTCCTTAGCTCTTCAAATGCTTAACCTTCTTTTATTACATTTTAATAGAGTTTTTCAAGCCACCATCAGTCCCCTCCTTCTGGCCTTATTTAAACCTGGTCGTTATTTAAATATGCACTAACTGCTTTTTAAAATCCAGGCATTATAGGACTAGAACAAGACAGGATTTTTTTTTGCTTGGGAAATTAGCTTTCAAGCCAGAGCTGCTCTAGGGTGGGAATAATTCATTTGGAAGATTAATGCTGGATGTATGGAATACCTTATAGATGGAATCTGTGCCGCGATTGAACTGCTAAAGTCCAGTGTGAAATTTTCAGCCAAAGCAAAAGGAAGAGAAAAAAAAAATACAGAAGGGGAAGGAAGAAAAGTGTTTCTACTAATCTCCCTGAGCAAGAAAGGGAAATTGCAGCTAATACCAAAGGAAAACAGTTGTGATTCCTACGTACAACACACAGGAATACAGGCGCTTCCCTGATCCAGGTGCAGGATCAGGCCTCCCGCAGCCGGCCCCGCAGCGGTGCTGGGGCTCCCCGGCCCCGCTGACCCCTGCGCGGCGTTTGACTGTCCCAACGTGTCATTAGCGCACGCAATCAAAGTGTTTGGGCTTCAGGGGTCTCTAGCGGAGGGATCGGTCCCCCTGCCCCATGGGGGGAGGTTTTGGGGAGGGGGTGCCAGGGCTGGGGTGGTGGCAGAGGTGCCATGGCGAAGCGCAGGCTCTCGTGCTCACAGAGTCCCCCCCAGTTTGTCTCTGGAGATGCTGCAGCATCTTCTTACGCAGCCAACTGCCTCTGCTTGGGATTTGTTTTGAGAAGGGAGGGAAAACGCCACTGCGGACAGTTCTAGTTTAGGGAAGGCTTCCAAAGCGGCCGTTCCCCCTTCCCCCCTCCTTTTCTTTTTCAACTTGCCTTTCTATTTCTTTTCCAAAAGGAAGTCTCAGAGATTCCCAGCCCTGCAAAGGGCTGGGCTGAGACGACGGCTGCTGTTCGGCACGCCGCAGCCCCGAGCCCTGCCAGTCAGGTGCAAACCAAGAACGAAAAAGAACAGAGCAGAGCCCCATCCTGCAAGAGCCATCCCCTCCCTCGGCACAGGGGAACCTGCCCTCACCTTGAATCACACAGACGCTGATCGCTGACCCCTATGTTCTCCCTTTACAAGCCCCCGCAAGCCAAATGATTTTAATGATTTCTGGCTAACAAACAGGACGGAAATCATCAATCGCCGTGCTGGGCTGCAAACACCTTCCCAGTCCTCCCTCTCCCCCCACACCACCCGCCCCCATCGCGCATCCTTACCGTGCACATCCCCATCCTCTGCCATCGCATTGATTTTCTTGTTGTCCAAGATCTGCACATGTTTCCCGCTGGTCCGGCTGTACAGCTGGTAGGTACG
Organism: Rissa tridactyla; assembly: GCF_028500815.1. NCBI lineage: Eukaryota > Metazoa > Chordata > Aves > Charadriiformes > Laridae > Rissa > Rissa tridactyla. The sequence continues at coordinate 58,038,965 of NC_071471.1, read as the reverse complement.
GACGAGCCGCCGGCTGAGCTGATCCGTCACCAGGCTCTGCTCCCTCACATGCTGTGTAAAATTAGGTGGGGACTGAACAGTTACCTTTAGGAAATTAAAAAATATACGACACACCATTATAATCTCTACTCCTCAGAGGGGTGAATGGGCTGAGCCGAGATCGCCGGCCTCCAGCCGGGCTTTACCAGGGAGGCACGGAGCCAGGGCCACGGTGGTACCTCCTGCACCAGCAGAGCCTCCCCAGGAGAAGGAGCATTAAGCCCCGGGACGCAGCAACCAAAGCCCTTTACAGAGCTGTGCCTGCTCCAAACATGCCCTAAGCAGAGAGGTGCAGGTGACTTGGGAGAGTGACAGGGCTCGGTGACTCCAGAGGCCTCTCTGGGACTCGGCAGGTCCCGGCTGGAGCACCTGAGATGGGCATCGAGTCTGGGTGCTGGAGAGGGTCCAGGGGGGGTCATGCAGGATGGCACTGGGTTTCCACCCCCCGAGGGGCTGACATATTTGTCCCACACCTCTGTCACCTCTGCGGGAACATGCTACTGCTCCGGCTGCCCTGGACATGTACCCCAGCCGCTGTACCATCGGCTTCAACAGCTGCCTTTCCTCTGGGTTCCAGGCTCTTTATTTGCTCCCAAACACCCCACTTATTGAGCTCTTTAAATACAAAGTCCCCAGAGAAAGTGGAGCTATGAGGTATAAGAATTATAAGAAACCCGTGCCCCAGCCTGGGTATTTAGCGGCATAAAAACCCAAGGATACTAACGCGCTGCCCGTGGAAACACATGCCTCGTCCGCAGCCAGCTGTTAGGTGACAGCAGTGGGGTTGTCCCCAGCCCCGGCGCACCGAACCCGTTAGCCCCGGAGCCGCAGCTGAGCCCATCCCCTCCAGACCCGACGCTGCTGCTCCTGGGCTTTAAATGATTTTCATGAGCTGCCAAACCTGCTCCCCCCTCAGCCCCAGCTCGCGCGCCTGCACAGAAGTCTTTTTTCCCCCGTTGTCTCAAATCCCTCTTTTAAGTCTGGAAAGTTTCGCTGCTGCCTGACATTTATAAAGATGTATTCTGAGCAAATGTTAGGAGATAGCTCCTTTCAACATCAGAAGGCTGGGACTACCCCCCGCCACCCCCACGTCAAATGGGAAGCTTTCCTCCCATCTTAAAAAACAACAGAAAAACCCAATAAAAGCAAAAGCCGCTGCTCTCCCAAAGCTGGCTTTATAGAGATATCTCCCCTTGACAATGTCATCTCTCTCTCTCCGCTTCTGCCTGTGCATGTGTGTTTCCTATAGACGGGTTTTGGATAATGCAGCAGGATTCTCTCCCCAGCTCTGATGAGGGTACCATGTGGAGGAGAGGTCATTAGCCATGCTGCTATTTGGTCTCCATCTCATACTCCAAAATATTACAGCTATGTTTTTATACAACTGCACATTCCCAGTGCTTCGTTCCCTTTGCTTTTCGGCTGGAAACTCTTTTTTTTTTTTCCAAGCTTCCAGGAAAATAAAATAATAATAAAAAAAAGTAGCTTAAAGGGCATTTTAAACAAAGCTTCTGCACCTGTGATCTCAGGAGTAAGGGGGGCTTCACCCCGGTTTGAAGACGTACCGCTCCCAGCGACGCGTGCCTGCTGGTATGCGGGTGATGCAGAAGCTCTGCCCGGGCTGTTTAATCTATTCATGACACTTCTGTCTCTGGCGATACAAACCAGCGATGCTAAAGTCTGGCAATTTTAAGCTGACTCAAAACCTGCGCTTTTTAGGGAGGTTTTGGTGGGGTTTCTTTCCCCCCTTTTTTAATTCCCCTTTACTTTTTGGGTGAAGCAGTGTAGGAAAAAAAGAAAACCGACAAGAGGAACTGGGGTATCCACAGTGCCATTTAGGGGGGGGGGGACGGGACCTAAAGCTACTTAAAAATAACTCCGTGCGATTCCTTGAAATCCCGGGTATCCCTGCCTCGCAGCCCGGGTCCTCCGCATCTTGTTTTGCGGCCCGGGGGGCTCCCCCTCGGTCTCGGCTTTTTACAGCCGGGCCACTTTTGTCTCCTGGGTTTTAAACTGTTCCTCCTCCTCCCCTCCTTTTATCCCTCCCAAGCCCGGGGCGCTCGGCGGCGGCTGCGGGGCACCCCCCCATCCCCGAGGGGCGAACAAAGCCGGGCGACCAAGCGGGCACTTACCTGGGCTTGCAGGCAGAGGACGAACAAGTGCATTAACCTGGGAGGGGAGCCGGGGGTGGGGGGAGAGAGAAAAGAGGAGAGAGGTGTGAACCGGGGGTCTGCGGGCCCGGGGCGGGAGGGCCGGGGCTGCCGGTACTCACACGTAGCTGAAGAGCGAGGAGCAGGGGTCCATCGCGGCGCCGGTGCGGGGCCGGGAGCCCGGCGGCGGCGGGGAGCGCCCGCGGGGGGGGGGGGGGCACGGCGCGGCGCTGCCTCGGCTCCTCGCCTCCTCTCGCCCTGCCGGCGCGTCCTCGCCCCGAGGAAAGGAGGGCACAAGCGGCTACAGAGGGGAAAGGCCCCTGCCGGCCCGCCCGCCCGCCCGCCCAGCCCCCGGGGCGCACGGCCGGCGGCCCCCCGCCGCGGGGCGACCCCCGCCCCGCTCCGCGGCCCCGCTACCGCCCCGGGAGGCGGCGAGGCCGGCCCGCAGCCCCGACGGCGGGGGCGGCCGCGGCCGGGAGGGGCGGCCGCCGCCTCCACAGAGGGAAGCCCGGCCGGACCGCCGCCTCCCCCGCTGCCCTCCCCAGCCCGGCGGTACCTGCCGAGGCGGAGGGGGCGGCGGGCCAGGTGTCGCCGGGCTCGGGGCTGGCACTAAGGGCCGGGCTCCGCCGCCAGCCGCCGGCGGGACGCCCTTCCCTCCCCTTGCCTCAGTTTCCCCATCCGTAAAACGGGGTTTAAAGGCTGGGAAGGAAGGAGGGGGCGTCGGGGCCGCGTTTCCCTCACCGGGGGCTCGCTGCTCCGCGGGCGCGTTGTGGATTGGGACCGGGCGGGCGAGCCCTCCCGGGACGTGCCAGACATTAAAAGGATTACCCGGGGGGGGTAGGGGTGTAGTTGGGGGGGGGGGGGGGGGGGTATGAAGGGGGCCGGAGTTTCGAGAGGGAGCGAGGCTGAGCAAATACCGTAGCCGGGGTGGCCAGCGGGTTGTTCCCCCCCCTCCCGAGCATCCCCGCCGGGCGCTTACCTGGTGGGGCGGGCGGTCGCCCTCAGGGCCGGCGGTGCGGGGCCATGGGTCCGGGCGACGACGACGGGACGGGGCTCAGCCCCGCAGCCCGGGCAGGGCCGCCGAGGACTGCATTGTTCCGGCGAGCCCCGGCGTTCCCGACCCCGCCACCTGTTGCGCACCGGGGCGGGGGCTGCGGCGGGGCTGTGGCGGGCGGCCCCCGGGGCCGGTACCTGGCCGGGGCCGGGGCCGGCGCCGCCTGCTCGGCTCTGAGTGACAGCTGCTAATTTGCCGGCCGTGCCCCGCTGCCGGTCCCCGCGCTCCCCGCGCCCTCCTTTATCTTATCAGAGCCCATAATTACAATTGCTATTTTGTTTCCTCGAATCAGCAATCAGCGCTATCTGCCGCCGCTGGAGAGGCAGCTCCTGTCAGCCGGCCTCTGAGTGACAGAGCGGCGGGGCCGCACCGCCGCACACACAGGCGTGCAGGGCCCGCCTGCACACACACGCAGCCCTGCACACCCCCCCTGCACACACACATGCAGCCACGCAGCCCTGACACCCCCCCTCCACGCAGTCCCTTCCATGCCCGCGCAGTTTGCACACGCATAAAGCCTTCCCCATGCAGCCCCCTCCTTCCCACTCGCACCCCCGACACGCACGGTCCCTCCACGCACACGCAACCCTGCACACACACACACACTGTGCACCCCCTCCCCCAGTACAGAGACACACACATCTCTTTGCTCATCCTTACCCCAAAAATACACCCCCCCACCTCGCACACATTTGCGCACATCAGCTGCAGTCACAGGACATTTCTCTCTCTCACACACGCTGACATCCAGCTCGCGCGTTTTCCCCCTTCTTCAGGCACCCAACAACCGCAGACACATGTGGCCCCGCACCTCTCCCCACCCCACACTCAGTGTTTCACCCCAAAACACTGCCTACAGTCACCTCCAGGGATGGATCTCCCAGGGGTGCGGGGGGTCTCACCCGGTCTTGCCCAGCATCGTCACTGTCGGGGGGGTGTTGCAGGTGGGCAGGGGAGCCTGGGCACTGCACCATGCCTGCGCTGGCCCCACAGAACTCAAGGAGAAAAACATCCCCTGCATTGGTATTGTCAGACCTAGCACAGCACAGGGTGGGCAACTGCCTTGTTCTGGCGAAAATTTCCCACAAAATCAGCCCCTTGTGCATTTTCCTTCTCTTTTTCCTGGTGCAAAAGGCAGGACGGATGTTTCTGAGTAATTTTCCTACATTTAGAAAAAAGTCTTGGGCCAAACCTGTGTTTAAGTGGAAGACTTTAGGAGCGCCACAGGAACGGGCAGGGTGGGTACTGGAGATGCTCAGCTGAAGGAAGCGAGGGTTTCCACGGGCAGCAAACGCTCACGGACTCAGCTCATTGGTTCAGCACATGCTCAGGCAAAAAACCCTCCGTGTCGAGCTATGCGAACAGCTGATGTGCCACAGCATGAGTGAGGCAGCTCCCCGTATCCATCTCTCCGGGTTGCCTAAGGAAAACCAGGCAAAAGCAGAGCAGGCAGAATTAGATATTCCCGGTGCTCTAAGTTCAGACAATCCTCACTTTTTTATATACTAAAAATTAAAGGGATTTGGGCACTGTCTCTTTCCCAGATGCTGTTCTTGCTCACCGGCGGCCACCCCTCCGGTGGGTGCAGGGTCGCGCCATGTGTTATCCCGTGCACTGTGTTCAACAGCACTGCATCCAGAACAGCCCGGGCTGCCTTAAACCGGGAGATTTATGGTGTCCCGTATGGGGTCAGAGGCAGCGGCGAGCTGACAGCCCCGCGTGCCCCCTGCCCTCGGCAAACAGGCTCAAGTGCCAGTCATGGCTGTAAAATCAAGCCAGTGCGGGATCACCCAGGGGTGGCCACACTTCGCCTGACAGCAGATGACAGACGATGCTCCTGCCAGCCATCCTCGGGCCCTCGGCCAAGGCCTCCACAGCCCCTGTCCTACCCCACCTTTGTGAAGAGACACGAGCGGGTTGGTGACAGCAGCTGGGGACAGGCAGCATCACGGCTGCCGGACTCGTCCCACCTCTGCTTCTGCCTTGGCTCATGGCCACGATCTGCTCCTTGCAGGAAAGCTTGGTGCCTGCACAGAGGCATTCGCCTCCTTGCCTCGGTGCTTTCCAGTCCACCACAGGGTCACCCATGCTTGCATCAAGAACAACGCCCCCCCACCCCCTTTTTGTTTTCTAAGTTAAAACCAGGCCTCTCTGGAAAGTCTTTCTTCTGTGCAAGGCAGCACAAGGGAAATCAGTCTTGCCCATCAGCTCCTTCGCAGGCCATCTGAGCTAAGTCCCCTGGTCCGCAGGGTGAGGGTCCCCTCCATCCCTAGGCACTGAGGCTAAATGACTTGTCTGCCTCTCCCGCGGAGCAAAGAAACCCCAGCCTGCTGCTCCTGAGACCAGCTGGGCCTCAGGCTAAGCTGCTGTGGAGCCGGTGGAAGAAATTCCCTCCCAGCAGAAGGACTTGAGGACCTGCTACGTCCTCAGTGCTCTGGGCAGCCGTCAGGCTGTGATCCCTGGAGGAGGCTACCGGCGTGGTCCCATCACATCCCATTCTGATGCACCACTGCTCCATTGCCCTGATCTGCAGAACTGGGACCACGTTTAGGCTGGGCAGGCACAGGAACGTGTCTCCCTCAGAGAATAGTTCATGTACTTTACGTTCTTCAGGGATGTTAAACGCTGCAGATGACGCAACAAACACCTGAGATGTGACCTGTGGCCCTTTCACCACTTTTCCCCCAAAGCTGAGGGTGACCAGGTGCAGCCACAGGGCTGCAACACCAAGAAGCAGGAGCTGAGAGAGGAACCGGGACACAGATGGCTGACTCAGCCTGACTAGGGTCCAGGCTTGCTCCCAGGCATTCCCCACCTCCGCCTCCCCTTTGCACCCCACGTAGAGCCTCCCGGCAGCTGGGAGCTGTGGGGGCAGCTCCTGCAGCAGCCCAGGCTGCAGTCTGGCAGTGAGCAGACCGGGGCAGGATTTGAGGAGATGGAAGGGGCAGCAGGCAAGGGACTGTGAGACCCTGGGAGGGCACTGCCTGTGCCACTGTACAGCAGAGATTGGAGAGAGCGCGGGGGGTGCTGTGGGGCGTCTCTTCCCACTTTCCCTGTGATCCTCAGCTCTGCGTCCCCCCCACCCCAGGGCCACCCCAGCATCATCCCTGCTCTCTCCCAGCATGTCCCTTTCCACATCTGCAGGACACATCCAGGTCCCAGCTCCAGCTTCCAGCCTGCTTCTTCTAGGGCATCATCCCTGCCTGGCATTCTAGGGCATCATCTGACCTGCCAGTCCAGGTCAGAAGTGGTCCGATGACACCCCTCTCCTTCTGCCAGGGCGAGGGATGGCAGAGCAAGCCCCCGCTCCCCAAAACTGGTCAAAGCCAGCAAGGTGTTACCAGCTCCTCACTGATCGTCAACCTAAAACCTCCCCACTAGCATCGCTTATTTCAGAAAGGCAGAGCCAAAAAACCAGCATCAACCACAGCTTTAGGGGCAACCAGTCCACACCAGGGCAAATGGAGGCAAGAGCTCTTAGCAAACTGGGAGTTCACATGACAAGAGGAGGCTGGGAGGATTTGAGGTGAGGGGTAGACAGCAAAACACCCGCAGGAGGTTTGGCTTGAACATCTCTTTGCCAGAGGGAACTGCCAGGCGGAGAAGCGAGCAGGACATCGCTTTCACCCGCAGAGAAGGGCCAAGAGGCACAGTGCCCTGCTCCTGCGAGGCCAGGGACATAGACAGGACCACAGTGCTAATCCCGACTGATGGAGGAGAGTAGCGCCTGCAACAGCACACTGCAAGACGGAGCTGGCCGGAGGGCGAGGAGACCTCCTCTCTGCGGGCACAGAGGGCTACGAGAGCCAGCAGAGCAGTAGCCTTTGAAAGGGGACAGACAGAGTAGGCGGTGGGGCAGCCAGCATGAGGCTGAGGGTTATCCAAAGGCTGGGGCACACAAAGAGGAGGACACCGGAGCGCGGGCAGCAGTGCGCTGCGCCAAGCATCCCCCTCCCCTCCAACACCATATGACGGAGAGCCGAAACACATGAAAACTGGGATCCTGTAACAGTTTACAGCTACCCCTGGAGGATGCTTGGCCATAAACCAGATTTTGCCACCCCAGAAGAAACATGTGGAGGCTTCCCAGCAGAGCCAGAGGGATGCTAGCCCGCTCCACTCTCACCCTTCCCAGCTCCGCAGCCCAGCACCCCCAGCCCTGCCCGCTGATCCTTCACGGAGGGACCGCAGCATTAATGGGGCGTTTCGGAGGCAACAGCAGCTCCTCCATGCCTGAGCAGTGCGGAGCAGCCTGGGGCGATCCCACCGCTCGCCATTAACCTGCCCCCCCCCCGCCAAAGGGAAGGAACTTGGCTGAACCCCACAGGGATGTGTTACATGGGAATGACCTTGTCTTCGTTACCCACAGCACCAAGGCAGCCCCAGGGCAAACGAGGAGCGGGGAGGGGAGACACAGCCCGCTCACAATTAATTCTCCTCTCTATTCAATTACTAGCAGCAGGGTTGAGGCATGTTTCGTGGGTGGTGGGAACGCCAGGCCAGGAGACTAGCTCTGTGTTCTGGTCACAGTCCCCTGGAGCTGTGCCCACCCTTGTGCAGGACCAACCTGGGTGACGTGTCCCTGTTAGGTCCCTCCTCGGCAATCTGCTCTCACGGCTTCATTCCAGGGAACTGGGCTCACTCCTCTGCCCTTTGGAGATGGCTTCATCACCTCCTGTCTCTCCCGCCCAGCATCTTTCTGGAAACATGGCCTTTGCTTCCATAATTTCAGGCTGTGCTCCTGGAAGTGCTGGTGTCAATACTGGATCCATCATCCTCCAATGGCCACGTGCTCTCTCCCAGGCAGCGATGCTCCTGCGGATCAGAGGGGTCAAAGCTGGGCTCTGCTTTCCATGCATGCTGGGTGATTTGGAGAAGAGGTCACTGCCCACACCAGCACGGCAGGGGCAGCCTTGGGTGGCACAGCACGGGACAGCTTTGCTCCTGGTCCCCCGGAGTTCATCCAGGGCAGTCCATGGATGCAGGGAAGGATTTTCCGTTGGTGTTAAGCATCTCTCTCATGGCTATGTTTGGCTCTGCCAAGCCCAGCACATGGCAGGGGTTCAGAGGTGAGCCAGGAACACGGGTAAAGATCTGGCAGTGCCAAGTGAGGCCAGGAGCCTTGTGGAGGGCAGTGATGGGGAGACTCACCCCCAGGCCACATCCACCTGCAAGGAGAGACAACTGGAATGGCTCTGCAGCCATCCAGCTTGGGAAGGGGTCCACACAGAGTCCCACGGCTGGTCTTGAGCTGGGCAAGCCAGAAACACAGACTGAAGGCTCCTAGCTAGAGCTGTTGACGTGGGAGCAGCTCAGGGAGAAGGTGTCATTCCCAGCCCTGTGTGATTTAAACCCGAGGTTGAGCATTTTTGTGCAAATCTGCTCCGCATCTAACAGCGTCCAATAAACAAGCAGCCCGACCAGGTGTGGCCATGACAGATGTGCATAGGGAAGGGGTGACACACGTGGACATGTGGATGAGGATGTGTGCGCTCATGGCATTTATGGAGTTCCACTACATTCCTGACCCCATTGCACAGACCAAATAGCTTCTCCAATGCCTGGTGCCGACACGTTTCCCGCTGGCACCACTTCCCCAGCATCGGAGCCCCAGGCCAAGCAGCAGCACTCTCCCCGGGGTCTCCAGCCACACACCATCAGGCAGGGTTGGGAAGGGGGGTCAAAGTCAGGCTGGGTGGGAGGGGGCTCCACTGGCCACCCAGGAAGGTGGGAGCTGTCACTCAATGCTGGGGGTCACTGTCCTCTCTCTGGGAAGGGCTCAGAGGCTCCTTCATGGCCTTGAGGAGCTGAGAGAATGATGCAAAATGCTGGCCCTTTGCTGCCCAGGTCCAGCCTCGGCTCCCAGCCAGCCAGGCCAGGTGATTTGGTTTTGGTTTGGGTCCTCTTAGGAAGAGGACTCCTGCGCCCAGCCCGGGGAGGGGGGGTTAAGCCTAAAACTAACAGCAGTGGCCGGGGGGGGCCTGTCCATCGGCTGTAACTCTACCTTCGTTTGTTTGCTTACAGCATCCACCCAAAATGCCCGTGTGTGTCTCCGGGCCCCTGTGTCAGTGGCAGCTGAACTGCTGACCCCAGGAGTTTGCAAAACACCAGGGTTATGGCCCCTTTGACATCCCAGCCCAGCAGAGCCGCAGCTCGTCCTGACCCTGGCCCCGGGGAGCCAGCCCCTGGGGCACCCTACACGTCCTGGTGAGGGACGGGGGGACAGCGAAGGGAGGCCACAGGGCCAGCAAGAGCAAACCCCAAAGAAATGGTGAGTTGGCCACGTTCCCCATGGCACCTGCTGCTCACCCAGGGTGGCCGCAGCCCCTCAGCTTGCTGGCCAGCCCCATGGACCTGCCCCAAAGCCCCTGCTGCCCTTATCCAACCTAGTCCCTACAGCTCCCGTCAGTCCTACAGCCCCCACCCCACACTGGCACTGGGGCTGGCGCAGGAACTGTGCCCCTCTCCAACTCACCACCTCTGGTCTCTGAGCCACCCTGCACACCTCTGTGTTTTGGGAAGGTGGGAAGCATGTGGTCCCAGGCAAAGCCATGGTCAGAGACTGAAGGCAGTCTGTAATTGGATTCTCCTGGGCACCGGCTGCGGTAGGGGACTTCACACCACCCTGGAGCGTGGCCATGGCATGCACGAGATGCCCAGGCTCCCATCATGGTGCAGACACCACCTCCAGGGCGTGCAGGGATGGGTCAGGGCTGCGGGGAGTCAGCCTGGGCACAGGAGCCAGCACCCAGGGAGTTCAGATGGGGTTTGAGAGGTCTCCAATGATTCTGCTCCTACTTTTTCCCCAGCAGCAAAATCCTATCTCCCAGGGGTCCAGGCCCACCACTAGACCATGCTGCCCTCCCCCATGAGCTGAGCAGCAGGAGGTCTAGCAAGGCAGACCCGCCACAGACAAGATCCCTGTCTCCTGTTCTCTCTTCATCCCCTGCTCTGCCCGTCCGCAACAACCCTCCTATCCAGCCCCCAAAACCTTCTGTGCTGCCGCACGGGGTTTTCACCCCCCTGAGCCCATCGGGGGAGCAGGGGCTGGAGCCATGGAGGGGGTATGGGGTGTCGCCCAGCCCCTATACGGAACTATCACCAGCAAAGACACCACGGAGGCCAAATCCTGCCCCTCCAGCCTAGGGCTCTGCCACCACTGGGACTGGAGAGAGGGGACTGCAAGGGGACCTGCATCGAGATGCCTCGTTGGGAGGATCCCTCCAGCAGATCCTAAATCCCCTCAGGGCACAGCCCAACCACTTTGGGGAGACCTTATCCCCCCCAGCTGCCACCAGCCCTGGCAGGGATGCATGGCCAGCGGTGACAGTCCTGCCAGTGTCAGGGACAGCCCAGACCAGAGCGATTAGATTCACGCCTTGGAAGGGTCGAAGGCCAGGACACCTGTGACCTCCGGGTGTCTCAGCCGCGGCTGTCGAGCTCAGAGCTGCTAACAGTGCCCTGATGCGAGGCGGGCTGCGGTGGGGACGCTGGAGGGGACGGTGCAGGACGGCTGCAACGGAGCCTCACCCCGGCTGTCTTGCAAGAGGCTCTACCACAGCCCAGCCACGTTCACTTTTAGCACCTGCTTTATGTGTTTGTGAGTTTAAACCCAACTTGTGTCATAGCCCCTGCTCCAGCATCACTCTGTGCTCCCCCAGCACCTTCTACTGTGCACCCACTGCAGACCATAAAGCCACAGCTGTCGTAGAAACACCTTTGTGGAAACAACCCCCTCTTGTATTCCGGGCAGCGCTGTGGAGCTGGCGACATGCACACCCGCTGCCAGCAGACACACTGAGCAGCTATCGCAGCCTGCGAACACCCGGAGCAGGGCCTGACCATAAGCAACCTCCTGTGCCAGGATGTGCAGCCGGGAGCAGCCGTGGTAAATGAGCCACCGGCACCCGCTGCAGAGCCGAGAGCTGGAGGAGCCTCTTCTCCTCCCACAGAGCAGCCTGTGGGGTGAACACCCACACGTCCAGGCTCCCAGACAGCTCAGGGCACGCTGGGGAGCACCCAGCACATGACTGAGCACCAGCGAGCAGGAGAGGACCCCAGACCTGAGTTTCGGCTTCTCCAGTATGCAGGGCTGTTCCCACATAGTGCACGAGTGGCATTTCCTTCTGCAAGGCGTGTTGGCAGGAAGAGGATGGGAATTACCAGCAGCCCAGCCCTTCCAGCCTGGTTATAATGTGTGCCTGGCTCAGCTCTGCCAGGGCCAGCCCTGCGCTTTAGGGTGCCAGCAGCTCCTTGAAGCAATAGCAGAGGTACCTGTGCCCACTGGCTGGCAGGACAGAACAGGGATAGCACAGTCAGCTAACACTGCAGAGGACAGGACACTCATCACACCCACCACCAGGGTGGTCCCGGCTGAGGGTGGCTCTGATGGCCCTTTTCCTGGCACCTGCTGCCACTGAAGTGCCATGCACCTCTCTCTCGCAGAGCTGCTGCATCCTGGGATAACAGGCGATGCTGCATCTCAGGGGATGTCCCACTGACTTCCTCTGTACGCCGTGCAGCCAAGCCTCAGAGACAGGCAGCGTTACTTCAGTTCAGTGTGGGAACCAGCCCCGGAGAGCTAGCTCATGGAGCAGGGGACCAGCCCCACCTACAGCACGGTCACAGCTGCGCCTCAGCCATGGAGAGCTGAAACCCAGCAAGAAAACTGTTGGGGCAGGACCAGCTGGGTCATCACAAGGAAAACCACTACCTGGCCATGCTCAGCAGAGCAGCTCCCCATCCTGCTCCTCCATCCCTGAAAAAGCAACTCAATCCTGACCTCTGAAAACAGAGCATCCTCTGTGAGCTGCTGGCCCTGCCCAGCCACCCGGCTGGAAGCAGGCAACCAAGGCCCAGCCCAGAGGGGCTGCACCTAGACCAGGCCCTGCAGCAAGCAGCCCAAGCTTCTTACCTGGCGCAGAAGGCCAATTCGGGAGGACTATGGAGAGTACGGCAGCATGGGTGCATGGCCATGGGGCTCATGCATGGTGATCTCCACACCAAGCCATGCTATGGCTACATTTCTCTGCTGCATGGCTCAGCTAGGGCCAGGGTGCCCTGCTGCTGCCAGAACAGGGAGGGATCCATCCCCAGCGATACCAGCGACACCACCTCCTGAAACACAGCAGAGGGGAGGGATGCTCAGAGCCAACCACCTGCCAGAGCAACCCCAGGGCCATCACCTGGGCTGGCGCATCCTTTCGCTCCCTCCACCACCCCAAGGGAGAGCGACGGACTCCACACCCTGACATGCATCTCCAGCATGGGGACCCCACATACACACATAGACACACAACAACTGAATTTTTCCCCACACCCTACTCAAAACAAGGCAGCCCTCACACCAGGAGCCCCACACGCTTCACTCCCCATGCACAGAGATCCTCCTGCCCCCTGCCACCCCTGAGCACCCCCCAGCCCAGCCATGCCCGAGCTCACCTGCTCTTAGACAGTCCTGTTTGTTTGCCCAAGGTATTTGCAGCCGGGGGCACCTGCTTTGATACCATCAGCTCCGCGAAGGAAGCTGCTCACCTAGCGTGACCCCTGTAATCCCATCCTTCCCCATTAAGCGCTGTGTGTGAGCGCATCCCCCCTCCCAGCCTCCTGCCATCTCAGCATTTATCTCCCTCTCCCCAAGCTGAGCACATCAAGGTTGTGACATCGCTGGGGAGGGGGGAGCAAACCTCCTCAAGTCACTTAGAAAGGGGCCTGGCAGTGCCAACACCCCCCAGCCCCTCCATTGCCCCCTCTGAGACTGGGGTGTTCCCTCTCCCCCAGCATTGCCCTGCAGCAGCACTGGGGACCAGGCAGCACTCATGGCAAGGCTTTGGGATGGGTTGGTCCCGCAGTGGGGTGGACAAGCTTGGTCTCCTCAAGCCTCCTGCCACCAGCACCATGTCCCCCATGGTGCCGCATTTGCCCCCTGGCAGGACTGTCCCTCCTGCCACAGCCCCTTGTCCCACAGCTACCCAGAAAACCCTAAGGAAACCAGCACCCTGCCCTGGGCTCTGAGCCCGCCGCCTCCCCCAGACCAACCTTCCAGGAGCATCTTGTTAAAAATGATTTACTGGCTCTTATCTCCCCTAAGCCACGCTTCTTCTCCGCAGAGAGCAAGCAGGACCGAGGGCCGGCAGATAAATTAGCCCTGAACCCCTCTGTGTGCGCACAGCCAGGGAGATCTATGAGGTCCCGTGTGTGCCAGCCCTAGCAGGGGCTGGGTGCCACCCTGGCACCGGCGCAGCTTTAGCTCCGTTCATCTCATAGCTCCGCTCCTGCACCATCAGCACAAGGCACTGGTACCCTGTGCCCCACCAGTACCTCTCAAACACACATCCAGCCCTTGGGGAGGATGCTCCCGCCTCTCTTCACTCAGGAAGGCTGCTGAATCGCCCGTCCCGCTTCCCACAGACTTTCCCAGGGCAATGAGGTTTGCTAGGGGTTCTCACAGGGTATGGGCACAGACCGCCAGCCCCGGGCACCCTACTGCCCCCGGGATGGCGGGGAGGAACGATGCTTCCCTGGGGGACATGACGCCGCCCAGCCAGCACCCACCCTCCCCGCAGGGCCAGACCCAAACACGCCTCTCCTCCCAGGGACACGGAGCAGGGTGCTGGATGCCCTTGACATCCCAGGGGCTGCCCAGACCCGGAGAGGGTGGCCACGCAGCGGCGCGAGGGACTGGCAGGGACGGGAGGCGAGCAGAGAAGCCAGGAGCGGGCGGGACGCCGGTACCCGCTCGGGCGGCAGCGGGGCCGCAGAGCCACCGCGCTGCCCGCCTGCCACCTAGCGGCCCCCGCGCGGCGACCCGCCAGCCCCGACACCGGCCCCGAAGCCCGTCCACCGCCAGGTACCTGCATCTGATCTCGTATCCCTGGTCGATGCCTCTCCCAGCCCCCCGGCATCCTCCCCACACACCAGCCGAGGGGGTGCATCCCCCCCCCGGCGGGCTCTGCTCTGTCCTCCGGTGCCTCCCGGGCAGGAACAGTCCCCTGGGACACAGCCCCGTGCCATGGGGTTGGATGCCAATGGTCCTTTCCCCTTTGCTGCAAGGGGGCATCAAAGCCTTCCTCCATGCTAGTCAAGGGCTGTTTGGGGCCAGAAGGAAACAGCGAGGACATGGGATGCAGAGAGGAGCTGCACAGGCCTTGGGGCAGAGAAACAGCCCCACTAACAACCTAGGATGGAGCCTGAGCTGAGGATCCACCCTGGAGGATCTCCCACCGGAGTCCATGCAACCGAGAAACTCGCTGATCCAGAAGACCAACAGGGCAGAACAGTTCGTGGTGGTTCTCAAGGACGACTGCCAGCGTCACAAACAAGGAGGGCTGGGACAGGCATCAACCTCAGATGCAAGATCAGATGCAGGGAAACCACCACGTTTAAGGACAGGATCAGCCCCCAAGGGTAAGAAGCACCACCTGACTGAAGCACAGAAAGGATCAAACCCTCTCCAGGTACCCAGACACAGGATGGGGGGGACACGGACGTGACTCCCCAGCAAAGGCCAGAGCTCAAACCTCCTCCACACCCTGCAGGTGCTGGTGTTCCACCCCTCCACAGGACGCTGCTGGTCTGAGAGCGGGACACAAGCGAGGACCTTGCTGTGACAGTGCCCAGCACCAAGGCCAATGTGTCCAAAATCAGGAGGGTGCTGCTAACGGCTGGGTTAGCTTTGGGAGCACACATGGAACTGGGTCCCTTGCCCGTACAGCTGCCTGTGACTCTGCCTCTTCCCTCGCTGGCCTGGATGCAGCACTGAGCTGGCTGATGGGGCACAAGTGTGCAGAGCCCACAAGGGAGAGAGAGGACCCCCCGGGCCCCTCCTGGGAGCAGCATCGCCAAGGGAAGCAAATGTCAGGGACTGGACACGGAGGAGCATCTCCCACTGCAGTGCACATACGAGGAACCTGTCAGCCAGCAGTGACCCCCCCTCCAGACCTGATGCCTGAGAGACCTTTATTCAGAGTGTAAAAACAATTCTTTACAAAGCAGATTGACCTAGAACCTCCCCCCAAACCTCAAATAGGCTGTGAGCTCCCACCCCACCATAACCCCAGTTGAGGATGCAGCCTGGGCCCGTTTCAAACTTCTAAGTGTATAAAAACCATCTGTCCTGGTTTGGGCTGGCTTGGTTAACTTTCTTACTAGCAGCTGGTATAGTGCTATGTTTTGGATTTAGGATGAGAATAATATTGATAACACACTAGTATTTTAGTTATTGCTGAGCAGTCAAAAGACTTTTCAAGCTTCTCATACTGGCCTGCCAACAAGAAGGCGGGGGGCACCCAAGAAGCTGGGAGGGGACACAGCCGGGACAGCCGACCCCAAGTGACCAAAGGGATATCGCATACCATGTGGTGTCACGCTCAGTATATAAAGCTGGGGGAAGAAGGAAGGGAGAGATGTTTGGAGTTACAGCATTTTGTCTTCCCAAGTAACCGTTACGCATGGTGGAGCCCTGCTTTCCTGGAGATGGCTGAACACCTGCCTGCCCATGGGAAGCAGCAAATGAATTCCTTCTTCTGCTTTGCTTGCATAACATGGCTTTTACTTTAGCTATTAAACTATCTTTATCTCAACCCTCAAGTTTTCTCACTTTTACTCTTCAGATTCTCTTCCCCATCCCACCCGTTGGTGCTCAGTTGCCAGCTGGGGTTAAACCATGGCACCATCAAATTGTGGGGAAAGAAAAGCAAATGTACTCGAATGAATGAAACTGCCTGTCCCACCACTGGCTTTACAGCCATCTGCTGGGGAAGGGGCCAGGAGTGGGTGTTTCAGAGCTAGGGAGAGGGGGGTGCACAGAGCAGAGGTCCAGGAGAGCAAAAAGGCACAGGGCAAGGATCACCCCCTCCCATCCCCGACTCCCGGCACAGGGATGGGGGAGAGGGGATACACCAGCAGCATCCATCCAGTTTTGGGATCAACCTCCCCAGGCTGTGGGAAAGGAGACACCCCGGTGCTGGGAGCAGTCCCTGCTCCCCAAAAAGTCACAACAGAAGGAAAAAAAAAAAAAAAAGCAGCAAATGTTGAGGTCCTGGCAAGAGGTGTCCGAGGTAAAAGCCGTCCAGGGAGAGAAGTCCCAGTGAGTACCTGGAGGAAGAACCAGACTGAGATCAACAGCCTCCTGCAGCAGGGCAGCTTCCAGCCACACTTGCCATGCCGGCGTCACAGCCACCCGATCCCTTCCTCCGAGGCTGCCTGGCCCCTCACCTTGCCTGGAGATAAGTTACCACTTCCTCCTCTACTTCTTGGCTGGCATGATAGGAGCAAGGTCCTTCTCCTCCTCCTCGTCCTCCTCAGACAAGTCATCATCATCGTCCTCAAAGGAAGCATCTTCCCTGTGCACTGGGACACACAAATAACTCCGTTACTCACCAACGTTTGTCTCTGCAAATACAACTGGCCCCCAAGACACCCCAAGAGCAAAGCAGCCCACGGAGTGCTGGAGCAGTCCTAACAAGCAGCTTGTGGGCAACAAGCTGTATCGCAGTCAGAGGGATGTCCCAGAAGGGGCTGGCGACAGCGAGCCATGAGAAAAAGGGACAGTGCGGGTCATCCAGATCCCTTTTTCCCATGCATGGCTTTATGGCAGGGAAGTAATCCCTGCATGGAGATGGCCTCTGGGGAACCAGCACAAAGGAGGCACCGAGCACACGTGTGGAGCAGCACCATCTCCCAGGGGCTCTCCAGTCGGTGTTCACGCTGGAGGGAGCCTTTCCACACCCCTCGCTCCTCCCAAGCCTTTCCCCACACACAAGTCCTTACTGATCCGGTGCCAGCCAGCGAGGTGTACCGGGCCAGAGCCCGCTGCCAGGCGGAAGGTGACCGGGGGCTGCAGCTTGAAGTTGTCCAGACTCAGCTGCAAATAGAGATGGAGCTGAGTTAGGTGTGACGGGTTTGTCTGGGGTAGGGTTAATTTTCTTTACAGTAGCCGGCATGGGGATACGTTTTGGATTGGTGCTGGGAACAGTGTTGATAATACAGGGATGTTTTTGTTATTGCCGAGCAGCGCTTGCACAGCATCATGGCCTTTTCTCCCCACATCACCCCACCAGTGGGCAGGCTGGGGGTGCACAAAAAGTTGGGAGGAGACACAGCCCAGACAGCTGACCCCAACTGAGCAAAGGGATATCCCAGACCATGTCGTGTCACGCTCAGCATATAAAGCTGAGGGAAGAAAGAAGGGAAGATGTTCGGAGTGATAGCATTTGTCTTCCCAAGTAACCGTTACGTGTGATGGAGCCCTGCTTTCCTGGAGATGGCTGAACACCTGCCTTCCCATGGGAAGCAGTGAATGAATTCCTTGTTTTGCTTTGCTTGCATGCGCGGCTTTTGCTTTACTTATTAAACTGCCTTTATCCCAACCCACGAGTTTTCTCACTTTTACTCTGATTCTTTCCCCCATCCCATCAGGGGTGGGTGAGCGAGCCACTGCACGGTGCTTAGTTGCTGGTTGGGGTTAAGCCACGACATAGGGGCAGAGGCAGAATGACCCGCAGTCCCCAGCACAGCACCTAGCCCAGCTAAACATGTCCTTCTGAGAGCATCTGCGGCCAGGCCAAGACTACCCAGGGCACTTCCCCGCGAGCTGCAGACCAACTCATGGTCAGGGTGCTAGCGGAAAGGTCCACAAACATCCAGAGACCTTCAGTTCCCTGCAGCCATTGCCACCTGAGTCTTCAAGACAACCTCTTACCAAGGGCTGGCATGACAACTTCAGATTCGCCACGGGCACAGCGATCTCCTGGTTCTCGTGGTTTCGCCCAACGACCTCCACCACGTTGCACTCATCCTTGGCACCGTCCGTGAGGCAGACCTGGGTGGGAGTGGAGACCATGAACTACTGCACTCCCAGGGGACACAGCAGGGACAGCTGGGGCTCTCGATGGGACAGGAGACCCACAGCAATGCTACCAGCCCAGCTGCTGTGCAAGGTGTGAGGATGCTGCTCCACAAAATAAGGAGAGCATGGAGCACCCCCCCAACCCGTCTTCCCCCACAGCAATTGCCCCCGACGGCATCCAGAGGGGCTCTGTGCCTTTCCCAGCTGGGACAGCTGTTCCTCAACCTCAAGAGATACCACCTGGACTGCATTTTCTGCTGATCTGATCCATGGTGGCAGGTCCTGTGCTCCCAGGACAGAAAGCATCCCCCAGGGAGAGCCAGGAATGAAGCCCTGCATCTACTTGGGCTTGGAGGCTGACAAGCCAGAGGCCCAGCTGGTGAGGGGGGGCCACATTCTTCTAGCAGGAGGCTTCAGCAAGGTCAAATATAAGGAAAAAAATACTTTCCTCCACCCCATGTCTGGAGTATTCCCCTGCTGAGAAGCCTCCTGACGCCACTGGCTTTGCTCAAGCACCTCCATAAATGTGACAGCGCTGTGCCCTGTCCTGAGAACAGCCAGTGCTGAGACCTCAACCAAGGTAGTCCCCTGGTCCAGCCTGGCCAGAAAAGGGGGAATGAGCCTGGGAAGGAGGAACGAGGCTGTGGGACACCATGGGAGGGGACAAGCATAGTTAATTCTCATTTCTCTTACCACAGACAGGGCCAAAATGTGGTCAGCGTCATCTTTCTCGTCCACCTGAAAGGTGTAGGACTTGGTACTGGCAGTCAGCTCACAGCCTGGAAAGAGGAGATGGGAAAAGCTGCAGCAGCCGTTACATGGCACCAAGCGCCATGAGCAAAGGGTTCCCAGGGCGAGTCCTGGCTGGACAGGCCCATGGCATCCCTAAAACACTTTATTTTCTCACGCTTAGGAGCAGCCTCAGGCCAGGGCACCCTGGGCTCCAGGATAAAGCATCCCTAAGAATTATGCATCTGGCTCAGCACCATACAGGGACAAAACTTGTTGTCCCCAAACCAAGCAGTGCCCAGGGGCACCCAAAACCCCTGAGCACGGGCAGGGCAAGGCTCATCCCCTGCACAGGCGCACAGCCAGGGCACACTGCTCTGGACAACGGGAGAGGGAGGAGAGAGAGAGGCAGCTCTGCTCTCCCCAGCGTCCCCAAAACATTTGTTCTGGTGAGAGTCTGGAGGCAGAGACACGGAGCGTGAGACCTGAGCGATGAGGAACAGTCCAAGGGGAGGACGCTGGGCCAGGCTGCAAGGAGCCAGTCCCTCAAGGCAAGCCTCCAGACAGATTTTATTACATACTTCTCCAAACAGCTAAAAAAAACAAAACAAAACACAACACAACAAAAAACCCCAAACAAACCAAAACCAAGAAGAGAGATGAAAAATTATGTCCTCAACGCTCAGGATCAGGACTCAGCCGAGCGTGGGGAGGAAGGGGAGGCAGAGCGTCCTGGGTGTGTTTGGTTGTTGCAGGATGATTCACCAATGTGAAGCAGATCGGGAAAACGCGGACCCGAGCCCCGCATACCAGACCCGGCGTTTGGCACGGAAAAGGAGGAAATGGGCCTCAGCAGACACAGCCCAGGGCAGGGGCTCTTCCCAGCCGCCCTCATGCAGTCAGCTCACCAGGGCAAGGACCGAAATCCAGGCGCATTAAAGGCCCGGGGGGGTGTGTGTGTGTGTGTGTGTGTGTGTCCTGCTGCTCCGCCCCCCCCCGCCCTGAGGTGCTTCGGGACGGGAGCAGCCCGGGACGCGCCTGCCCACGCCTGGTCGCACACACGCTGGGGAGCAGCGCAGGGCCACGTGTCGCGGGGGTTTTAAACATCCCCCAGCCCAAAGATCCCCGGAGAGGGGGGACACGGCTATGCACCCGCCCCCCGCCGGAGGGCACCCACCCAATGCGCGGGGGATAAAACAGAGGAGCACCGGCGAAAACCAGCCCCTCCCCCCCCACCCCCCCAATTACTTCCAGCCCTCTGCACTCATAAGAACACCAAGACCCCACGCAGTTGTTCCCCCCCCCCACTCCCAAACCGCCCCAGGACCCCCACTACGTGCCCGCTGCCTCCCAGTTGCGGCCATACACGTGTCCCTCCGCCCCGGCCCCCGCTCCCCGAACGCCAGGGCCTCGCTGGCCGCCCTCACCCCGTGCCCCGTCCCGGCCGTGTCTCTCTCCCCCAGTGCTCCCCCCCCAGCCCCGGCACGGCTAGTACCCACCCCCCAGGGCTCAGTAATGCCCTCCACGTGTCCCTCCGGACCCACGTGTCTCTCTTGCCCTCGCCCTCCGCGTGTCTCTGCCGCCCCCAGCTCTCTCTTTTGCCCCCCCCCCCCCCCCCCCCGTGTCCCTATTGCCCCCCCACCTGTCCGCCCCCCCTAGTCAATTCCCCACCCACGTGTCTTTCCTGCCTCCACGCCGTCCCCGCTACTTCCCAAACTCTCCCTATTCCCCGCAGTCTCTCTCCTACCCCCCAGTTTATCGCCCCCGTGTGTCTCTCTGGTCTCTCTAACCGCCCCCCCGCCGCCACTTACCGAAGAGGACGCTGCCGGGGCAGCCGGGCCCGTGCGGTTCCATGAGGCGGCAGCGCGGCGCTGGCAGCGGGGCGGGCTGTGCCGGGCCGTACCGAGCCGCCCCGCTCCGCCCCGCCCCCGCCGCTCCCGGCTCGGGGTGATGCATCGTCCGCATCCCGCGTGGGGAAACCCCGGCTGGCTGGGGGGGGGGGGCTTTCTGGAAGGGCTCCGTGCGAGGAGAGAGAATAGTTGGTGAAATGCCATATTTATAGTATTTTATTTCCTTGCAATAAAAGGGGAAGGGTTATTAGCCCAGCGGGATCCTAATGGCTTTTCCTGGTAACCAGCCCCATCCGTCACAAGATTCTTCTGGGGGGTGGGCAGGAGGGGGAAAGGGTGGAAGGGGAGAGGGTCCTACATTGTGAGGATGAACAGACCAAAAGCCACGCTGGAGGCAAAAGACAACACTGCATCCCTTAACTGGGGATCTCCTGCCCATCCTGGCCCACTCACAGCAGGACAATGCACTTACTGACCACACTGCCAGCTGTGGAAATGCCACACTGGAAAAATGGCCCTTACGCTGGTCATCCATGTATGGGACTTCTTATCCTGTCTCCAGGGCACCAGCATCCCCAGACAGCGGGGAGAAGATACAGGGGGCACCAATAGAGGCAGAAGGCCAAGGGCATAAAGAGGGGTATCAGAGGGGTAGGATGGTGACAGGGACCGAGGCAGGGTGCACAGTGGGAGGGATCATCTCATCTCTATCTCTTTAAGTGTAGGGGAGGGTGAGGGCAGCATGATCTGACACGGGGGACTGCGGTACAGCAGCCTTTGAATGCAGAAGGCAATATCCTGCTTCAAAACCTATTGCAGGGAGCAGAGGGACAGACTAGCCTTTCAACGCAGAAAAGGCAGCAGCCCGGTCTGTGCTGCAGGGGGAAGCAGCTAAATTAAAACCAACCCCGCTAACGATGAGCTCACACCGCGTTCTCGGTAGGAATCTGGCTCTGCTCCCACCACAGAGGAGACCTCCACCAGGCGGCCATTCGCCCTGCTCCAGCTGGAGTCAGTTCAAGAAAAACACGAGTGAAGAGGTTTGAAAAGCCGATCCTGGTCCCAGAAAGAGGCGGGCGCTCGCTCAGCGATGGTTACACAAGCGCACCCGTTTGCTTCTGCAGTAGCTGCTCTCCGCAGCCATCTGGCTGGCGGCAGCATGTTACATACGTGACCCATGTGCAGCCACCACCCTGGAGCGAGGGAGTCAAGAGCGCCTGCTTCTGCTTCATGCTCCCTTAAAGGAAAAGTTTAAGTCCAAACCTGCCCTCCAGGCAGAGATGTGTTTGACACAAGCAAGTTGTATCACCATTTCTGTCATAATTTCGTGACATAGGCTTCAAGAAAACAAAAGACGACTACATGCAACACATTATGATTTTGTGAAGAAAACCCACCGTTTTAACATGGCACACGTTTACTGGGTTAGGATAAAAGTTTTTAACTGCTCATTTCCCTGCTTAGTTTGCATGTTATCACGTTCTCCACAATATATACCTTTAGCACTGCATAACCAGTGCACTTCCACAGCAGGTAGATGAACTCCTGAGCACTGACCTTCGGAAAAAGCTGCTTTTCATAGCCCTGAGCCATCCCTTTTGCTTGGCTGTCATCCTCAGCAGGAAGCTACTTGCTTCAGCTATCTCAAGTGTTCAGCTTCCCAAGTCAAACTTTGTGGATACTACTAATGCAAGACTGTGAAGCTACAATATTTCCCCTCAAATTACTTTGTGTCTCACCTCACTTCTGCTGGCAAGCTAGTCAGGGTTTCAGCAACCTCTAAACCCATCAGTCAGCAAGAAAAAATATAAAAAAAAAAAAAAAAGAAGGAAAAAGAAAAGAGTCAGAAAGAGCAAACAAGCACTGGCACAACACAGCTCACACTGGCTTTGCCAGACACTGGAGACCACCTTTGAAATAACTGGTTTTTACAAAACCGGTAAAGTTCAACTGGTGCTACTCACGGACGAGCCAACAAAAAAGGTCACTGCTACCCTAAAAATCTTCGGGGCAAGTACTTCTGAAGGGTCCCTGGGTACTTGCCTATGAAAAACATCAGCACAGCTAAGTGTCTACCATACAAAACATTGCCACCACCAAAACCAGAGACAAGTTTCTCTGCCAGCTGATCCCAAGGGCATCCAGCACACATGGTGTGATGTAACATACCCTGCTGAACCCGTTCTGGAACCTCATACACAAAATACACATTTCTTATTTACATTCACTTCTCAATTTTTATTCTATTTCTCGCATGGTCTTCAAATACAGTTTTACAGGTCTTTTTTTTTCTGCTACAGATACTGTTGATCTAAAAACAGATTAATGAAAGTGGCATTCCAACCTTAATGAAAATTCATAACCATGAAAGATATGTCAACATATCACTTTACAATCCTAGAATGATGGTATTGGCCTGACATTCCATAGGCTTATACAATTAATTTCTATAGTAATAACAAAGTCATAGGAAGAGAAAATGTGGCAGCTCCTTAAAAGCCAAGAAATAAGGCCACAAGCATCCTATGCTGTAATGTTATGCATCCAGATAAAATAAGTTGACTCTGGTATTCATGAAGAAAAAAAACTCTCCCACCTGATAAACCAAGGTATCAGCTACTCAACATGCACTCAAAGCTGTATAAAAACTAGTGGCATTCAGCTCTGACTTACATGAAATCCCACAGCACAACCCCGTACCTCTCTAAAAATGAAATGAACTTGTTTCAACTTAAATACTTTGCTACCGCATTAAAAAAAAATTGTTCACATTCTGCAAAGGAAAAAAAAAAAGTAATCCTGCATGTGACTGCACCAGAAGGCCAAACACAGCATCTCCTTACGGGTCGCAGCCAACATTACTGCAGTCTTAATGCCATTCATTATAGGTTGCCTAATTTCTTCTATGCAGCTGGAGGCTTGTAAAAGGAACTGCACTTCCTTTGTGCACCACTGAAAGAAACCCCAGGAAAATAAAAAAGGAAGATAAAGACAGCCGATGGCAGCAGGTGAAAGGAGCAAGGTGCTGCAAGGTGTGTACCATTGGCCAATTAGGTATCCGGGACTTGACTGAAATACCAATTTCAGAAATGATGCAACTACCTCACTACCAGAACCCATCCCATGCCGATTCCATCCCATAGCCAAACATGTCAGACCTGGGTAAAAACATTAAACTCTTGGAACATTTAAAAGTAGGTAACCATTTAAATAATGTGTAAAAATGTGCTTATTGTGGCATTTCTTGTAGAAAAGTTATTTGATACAAATGCGCAGGACTTGAAGACCCTGATTTAATCAAACTAGTACGAACAGGCTTTGAAAGATGGTGACTGTTCCAAGGACAAGTCCCAGCTGTGGGCCGGCTCTCTCCCTCTCACCATCTTTCATCCACAATCCCGTGCAAACATTACCAAAATTAACGGGTTCAGCAGACCACCCTGTGAATTGCTGTTTCAGTTCCAGGAGAATGATGACAACCTCAAGCAGCAACAAACTGCTGTCTGAAGGAAGGATCCGCACACCCCTTACACAAGATGGTCAGTTTCTAGCCCTGGATACGAGGCACAATAAGAAAGGTCAGTGCTGAGGACAGATTCATTCTCCATTGTGGTTTTAGGTTATTCAAAAGTGCCATCTCGGACCTATACCATTTCACTTTTCAAAAGAAAAAGTTACAAAAACTGGTAAACAAAAAGTTAGTCAGCATACGGCTAAGTTTATATACACTGAAATTTACAAGTTTGTCATTAAGTGACTTCTGCCACAGACCACTGCACATTTGTCCCTAACAAAGCACAAAGCTTGAACCAATGGTCATTAGAAGTGACAACGGGTCATCGCTTTATCAACAAGCATAAAGATAGTAAAAAATAGAACTGTAGCTACTTATCTTTAAATTTGCTGATTGACACAAGCAATCCCTCCCATTTCTGCAACTTCCAGTTGCAGATCCTGCTCTATGACAAAGAGAACCCTGCATCTTTATAGATACTTCTGGCAGAGACCACTTTTCTGTTGACACGTGAACGCAGAGAACTGTCGTCAACCACAGTGCCGATTGAGAGGGATTCCTCTGAGAAGCTATAGCCCATGCAAGATTCCTTGGCACTTCACACAGGACCAGGAGAGGACAAAGTTTCTCTTTGTTAAAACAGTATTTTCAGCAGCATTATCCTCTTCCAACAAATTACAGTCTGAACGTGTGATGGGTGATTTTCGCATAGACCCTTCTACCAAGCTGGCTTATTGCTGGCTTTGTACAACTAGACCATATGAAGATCCCCACCACTACCTGCCCAGCTGTTAAGGGACTACAGTACTGGAACAGTTTGCTGTCAAGCACTTCACAGGCTTCTTCCAAGGATAACAACATCCTTTGGAAATCCTTCCATTTTAGCAATTTCAAAACAACCCAGCTTGCTGTAAAATTCCAGGATTCTTTTATCATCTGGTCTCACTTCACAAAAAGCCCCACGGGAGCCTGAAGAAGGAAGAGAGAAACAAAACACTGTAAGAGAAGAGTTATTCTAAAAAGCACAGACATCAAATATTACTAGAGTTTCCACCTATTTTTGCATTTAAACCAAATGAAACCACTGATTCAATTTCGTATGGAGTATAGTGCCCAAAAGAAAGTAGATTTATAGCAACATAGCTGACCATTGGGGTCAGCTGCACATTGCAGATGTCTTGTCAGTCTGAACTAATCACCTCCCCTCTGCACACCCTTTATTTCACATAAAAGCATCCCGAAACTCTGATGTTGGCTCAGAAAATAGCACTAGAAGCAGGCACCAAATCGTGCAAAGGAACTGTGAACCTCAGGTGCGCAGTAAGGCAGACAGCCAAGTACTTCCCCATATTGAAGGTTTTGGTAATTACCCACCAGTGCACACTGCCACACATAAGAAAAAGCATCATTACCAATGCCAGTAGGGGAAATATAAACATTTCTGCGTTGTTCAAGATGTAAAAATGTGTGCTCTCGTTGCCAAATTGCTCCCTCAGTTCTTCCTATTTTCTAATTTGCAAGATAACGGCTAAAGTGAAAAGCTACCTCTTACTGAAGACAGCAGCAGAAGTTAGCTATCCAAAAGCTTTTATAATTATTTACCTAAATCTACATTGCCAACTATGGCAGGAATTGAATATCTCAGGCTGACAGGCAAACACAGTAATGTTAATATAACCATCCCCAGTTTGCCTTGCATCCTAGAACCAGCATGTAATTAGGAAACACGGAATTCTGAGTGCAAGAAGCTTACCATTAGCCTTCAGAGAAGAGAGCAGACAGGCCATCATACTTTTGGCCACGCTTGGATCTGTCACTTTTTTGTGGATATCAATCTTTATCAATGATGGGAAGTTGGCAAGAAATGATTCTGGCAATACTTCCTGCTCTTCATGGAAGCTTAGCATTATTTTCTGAAAAGGATATGGGAAGCAGACATTTTCATTTATGTTTATTAAGGGAGGCTGCTTTGCTCACAGAGTACACCTCCAAATCAGCATGTTTTCCAACCACACCTCTGACAGTCATTTTGTTCCTTACCTGCTGAATGGCTCTCTGTATTCCAGATAAAAAGGCAGACTACAGAAGCTTCTCAGACTGTCAAAGGAGGAATGCAAAACTCCTTCCATGGCTTCCCAGTGACCCACACTTCAAGTGAGAAAAACCATAAGCCAACCCATAACTGACAGCTTGTGCACAGGTATTCATTTTCTTTGTGTTTTACAGGGGCAGTTTTAAGCTTTAAGCGTTCCATCCCTCTCCACATGGATTCTTTGGTTCACAGCAGCCTCGAACCATCTCTCATGTCCATGTAATTATCTTAGACTACTTGCCCCAACAAAGGCAGATTTGTCTCTAGCTTGAAATAAGCCTTGTTGGTGACTAAAAGGTGTTGTTGATCACTTAAGACTATTGCAATCATCCAGGAAGATCTTTGCGAATGTGACATAACACATTAACTTCATGCATCTCATGGGAATAGAACAATCAAGTGAGGTTAATGCAGAAGTAGACAATGACACACCTGAAAGATACTCAAGTCATTCCCCCTTCTGGTTACTGAATTTTAAAACCTTCAGGGACCACTAGCTCAAAAAAGCAACCTAACTTCATTTCCCGTATAAACGAAAGTCACCTTCATAACAACCCAAACTATCACACAAGGAACCATAACACTGGCGACTCCCACATTTTTTTCAGGTCAAATTTAACTGCCATCCCCTCAAATCTATTAACTACCACCTCCCAAAGTCTTTCAGGAAGAGTCTCAGTTCAAAGTTACTATTTCAAACTTGTAGAGCTACTTCAGGTTCAGAACCATGTCTGCTCCCCTGGGCTTTTCTTTATCACAGCTGTAACAGGCACAATCCCATGGAAAGCGTTCAAAGCTAGCCATGCTGGCTTCAAGCACGAAGGCAAAGGTGATCCCTGTTTCTTCCAACCACAGAAGTGCCACAAGAGGTAAAACAGGTTATCAAGGAGTAGGGTATAGGTGGGACTAAGAAGCTGTTAGAGAGACAATGCATTCATCTCTTGTGATCAATAATAACTAACATCAGGAAAAGCAGATACCACATAAACCTCCCTGACAGGAACCTAGACAAAACTGCCAGGCAAGCTCACAAGAGTATGACACAAGTAAGGGGACTGGATTTTCCTTTTGTGAATCAAAACGTTTTATATATCCTTATATCCCATGAAGTTTGGGGCTCAAGATGTATTTAAATAAACTGTATTAGAAGTCAACATTTTAAATCAAAATATCTAAAAAGTACAGAAAGGAAGGTTTTCAAACCAAAGGAGACTGAGATTATCAAGAGGTAAGAAGGCTGTAAAGGAAACCAAATCAATCCTATTCTGTGAGAAACCTTTTCCCCACATGATCTTCAATCACAATGGCTTCTAAGCAACTACTGAATATTCTCTACTTTCCTTTATAGTGTCAAAAGGCTAAATGGATAAAATCCCACAGCATCTGTCTCAAGAGCAAAGTACAAAAAGCTCCTCCGTACTCCCAGGAACTCAAGCCTATACTCTCAAGAAACAGACTTTTTCTGAGATATTGTATGAAAGGCAGAAATCCTGGGGCAATGTACCAACAGCAAAAAATGTTCTTAAACATCTCAATGGAAAAGCTAGTTTACTAGTACAAAACATCTCCTGCTTTCTCTCTGAAGTCTGGCTTTAAACTTCTGGAAATCAAGACCCCTTTCTCCCTTACTGTACCTACTTAAGCTTTGCTGTGTTTAATTTCTGCTATCTTTATATGCATTAGCTTTGCTTCAAAACCTGAATTTACATATACAGTTGAAAGCACAGCACTGTGCAAATGCAGAAGAATCAAGTCATAAAACATACAGACTGCAGAATCAGCTCCACTTCACTAGCAGTAGTGGAGTTATTAAGATACCTTCTACTCACACCTATCCCAGAACAATTCTGCTATTTGCTATGAGGCTTTTTTGTTCTTTTTTAAAAATGTACTTCACTTTTCCCCCACCAAACATGTCCTTAAGTAGTGGCTATTTTCACAACAGGGTGACAAGCATTCCATTCCGTTTCCAGGAAGATTTGCTTTGCTTGTGGGAAGGCCTGTGCTCTCAGAGCCATGACCTCCATTAAGACTTTGTCTAAGTCCTACTGCAATAAAGCAAGGGCACACTGCTATATTTTTGCCCTGCCCTTACCAGCTGGGGATTCCCTTAGGAGGCCCACCAGTCTCACACCAGCCTTTGTATTCTGACAACTTGCTGGAAAGTACTTTCTGGAAAATATTCTTTCCTTCTTGAGAGGGAAAGAAAAAGGATAAGAAGTGTTTCTGGGCCTGCCTCTACTACAGCTTTGTCCACACATCCTTCTACTTACAGGTGTGACTGGCACCTCTTAGTATTAACCACATTTCTTTCCTTGACAAGAATGTATCAGCTAGAACTTTTCACTATTTCTGACACTTCAGTGACATCATTTTTCTAATTTCTTCCAAAAAACAGTTCAAGATATTGATTTTTAGCACTTGCTAAAGGTGAGATGATGTTTTGCACCATTTACAGCTGTCACACTCCATAAACAGCTAATGGATTTTAACATCAAAACTAAATGCTCTTTAATTTGTTTTCCATACTTAAACTGGTGTGACTATGAGGGGTTAGCTTTACCTGCAGCATGGGGAAACTAGTATCTCATTTTGCAGGAGAACAGAGAAGAAGCAATCCTTTATTTTCAAACTGTGATTTTCTCTAGATTAAGGTGGCTTACATTTACTGCATTGATTACTACTAAAGTGCATCTCATGGGTGTATTACAACACACAGCTGTATCTGACTGGCTGTGAATAATTTTACTGTCACCTTCCAAGATGTCAGATATTGTGCTCATCAAAGACTTCAGAAAAGTACGAAAATTGAATTGCACAGAAGCTCAAAATGCAACAGAAAAACAAAGACCCACTTTGGAAACAAAGAGTTCAGCACACAGGTTTGATCTTATGGGCTATACCAACCTCCGCCTCAGACAGCTCCTTGTCACTATTTGGTTTAGTATATTTTTCTTGCATGAAAGGGATCCAAGACATTTTGCATTTTTTAATGAAAGGAGTCACATCAACTGTTCCCAAAGCATAGCCACATATGCCATCCTCATCTTCTAAGACGAAGCAGTAATCCAGGCTGAGGGTGAGTAGACCTCCTACTAACCTGCAGAAAGAAGTGTCCAAATTCAGCCAAAAGAAGGTCACTTTGAACAAGTATGCTTTTCAGGTACTCTGAGGGAGACTGTAGCGTCATCCAAAGGAAGCAACAGAGTCCTCCAGTCACAGAATTAGTTCTTACAAAGCATTAACAGACTAATCAGCTGTCAAAACTCAGCTACAAGCAACATCCGCACCTCAGAATCCCACAATTTAATTCTAAACACACTGCTTTTCTGACTCACTAGACAAACAAACTTCCTTCACCTTTTGCCCTCAGCTTCCTTGTTGCCATTACCTCCTACTTCTTCCATCTTCTCTTTTGGGTATTTTTTGATACCAGTTACATATCCTTTCTTAACTACCTTCCTGTCACAGAGCAGCCTCTTTACAAAGTTTATCTAAATTAAACACTCAAGACAAAACAAAACAAGAAATCAAAGTAGCTGATTTTACAGCTCAGATTTAATGTCTTTTTTTTTTAAAAAAAAAACAACCCACCACACAACTTCATCCCACTTGCCATTGCTTATTCTTTTTAAAAGTTGGTACATGTAATCTGTAATGCGTATTTCAGAAAAAAACTCAAGGCAATTATCTGAAGAACTACACTCGGTTGGAAAAAATACCAGATGGTAACTACAGACTATGAACACTCTCATGATATACTTTCAAAAAGTTTGTAATAATAGGAAATTATGATGCACAGGTTTCATAATGCAGAGGTTTCAGCTAAGTCTTTTTTTTTTTTTTTTAAACAACTCACAAAGGTGACCAGAGCATAAACTGATATGTAACTGTTTATGATATCTCTAAGAAACCAAAACTCCAATTGTTTTTTCGTTTGTTTGTTCTTTTAAGCAAATGCTATTTACATTCTTCACACACACACTTTAAAAAAATTCAAATTAAATACAGTGTCGGGACTTCATCCTTCAAAACCACCTCTGTCGGTCATTCATTCCTAATACATACTTGTCTCCAATTAAATCTGGTAAACTATGGAAGGGTTGATCAGCTCCATCGGCATACATTTCTCGGCAGATCTTATATACAGATGCCTAAGAAGAGAGAAGAGATGATTTCAAGTCATCAGTCACATTCAAAAGCTAACAACTTTATTTGAGAGAGATTTCATTAACAGCTCCACTGGAAACTAGTACTGACAGGCATTTAAGTTACAGAGAACAAGAGTACCTATCTATAAGACAGGACCTATCTCCCCCCAGCCCCTCTTAAAGTTGCCCATCAAAAACATTGTGTTTAAGTTGAATGGCTGGGAAGGAAAGGCTGGAGGTCAACCTCCTGCAGGCTGTAATACCACAAGACTAATCCTGAGGGTCAGTTACCAAACACTCAGTGAAGATCAATAGCCTTGATACAAAGTCCCTTTTCAAAACCTCCAATGTGCAACAATTTCACCACTGTGAAAGACAGGCACATCCTGACTTTCTGCATGTTAAGGGGCTTTCAGTTGACTCTCTTTGAAGAGTAAACTTTTATCAGTCACACTTTAAATAAGAAACTTTAAGCTTTTCAACAAAAAGGCTTTGCATTCGACATGTCTCTGGCCTCCTTTCATAAAAAGGGAACTCTTCCTCAGAAGAGATATTTTTTATAACTGCATATTTAGTTGCATCACCATTTGTTTAGGTGTCTTAGAAAT
Organism: Rissa tridactyla; assembly: GCF_028500815.1. NCBI lineage: Eukaryota > Metazoa > Chordata > Aves > Charadriiformes > Laridae > Rissa > Rissa tridactyla. The sequence continues at coordinate 58,007,930 of NC_071471.1, read as the reverse complement.
ATAAATTCCATTGTCAAAAAGGAACAAACCACCTTAGGTACAATCCTGCATTAAGGTATGGGAAAGGCTGCTTTACTGCCTGTGAGAATAGCGCAGGACAGAGCCTAAAACTAGCAGGTAAAGAACACGCCCCGTCTGTCTGACTGGCTTCAAAGTCAGGATTCATTGGAGCTGCTCCAAGCTCAACTAAATACTAATGTTTCATCTCAATGTGGCTACAAATGCAAAGTCAAAGCTACCTTAACCCTTACATTGTTTAAACTGGATCCATAAAGAGTGTTAACTGTTGGTTGACACATTAATTTTGAGTATTCTTGCTAAGCTAATAGAATAAAGCTACACTACAGATCTGTTCATGAAAAAAAAAAGGGGGGGGAAACCCCTAATCAATAAAGATTTATATTAAATTCCTGGTTTCAAAGTCTCAAACACTCCGAAGTGGATTTGACAACAATCCTCGCAAAACCAGACCAAAAAGTTTACCACTCTAATGAAATCAGTAACAATGGCTGAAATATCATCACATATTACAACCACATTTTGAGACACAGTATCAAGGTTCTGCCCATATCGCTCTGAGAATACCAGTAGTTACCCCAGTCATTATTGTGTGACCAGGTATATGTACTCCCCCTAAGGTTAAGCCATTGAATGTGTTCCCACTGCAAAAATCTCTCTTCCAGCGGCAAACAATTTTAACATGCCTTTCAGAAACAGGGAAGGCAGTCATAGATTTAAAAAGGTGGTGGGGTGGGAGACTGTGAATCAAGACGTGGCTATACCTGTACTGCTGCACAGCACGTTGCTGAACCACAGACAAGTCACTTAACCTTAGTTTTCCCGTGAGATTGCATTTGTGCCTTACGCAACGTACTGGGACACCCATTTCATGAGGTAATGAAGGGACTCGGCAATAACCAGTATTGCCACAAAAGGAAACGCATCACTAACAACAGCGACAAGCTCAAAAGCAGTTACCTCATCTTTAGGAAAGTAGGGTCGTATGGTGTACACTTTGGAAGTGGGCGTTAATGGAGGTGGTTGAAAAAAGAGGTCATTTGCCCCATCAATAGGCAGCAAACGCTGTGAAAACAAAATACTTCATATGACTGTATGAACAACAAGACCCATCACTCTTGGGTGTGCACTGCAGACTCCCAAATTAACATTTGCTACTTGCAGGCACCCCAGAAGAAGGTGGGGTTGGTACGCTTTATAAATGCAAAGACCTTACTTGAATAGAAAATATCCAATTGGTGTTTTAAAATATACAATTGAAACAGCACATTAAGAGTCTGTTAATCTTATCTGCTTTAAAATACTTTTAACCAATCATATCTACACTGTCTCCGTATAAGAACATAGAATGTCAGGAGGAAAGGTTTGGTCTGAAGAGGGTTAACTGGCCAGAGGAGACGCTTTATCCCAAAAGCAATGCGCTGATTCAATTTGCTGCGCGCAGAGCACCTGTGAGGGGGGAAAAGTATAGCGCCTGAAAAATCCATGAACAAATTTGAACATGGTATAAACAGCGATTTAAGAATATTTGCCAATTGAAGTCTTTGCAACAAAGCGCATTACAGCTTCATTTAGACAGAAACCAAAATTTGGATGACTATTGCTTTTGCTCATGGAATTCCCATCGGCAGACAAGCATGCGCGCATTGTGCAATTGCGGGCGCAGATAAAAATGCTGTGCGACCTGCAAAGAAACAATGTGAAATGTACAACTAAAGCCGCTGCGCTTCGCATGCGCGTGGGACAGGCAGCATCTCCTTGAGAAATTACTGTAGAGAGGGGAGGAAAATTATTTTAAAACAAGCTGTAAGGCTAAGGGGCTTTGGACCAGAAAGCCTTCGGCAGACCAATCCTTCCAGACCTCTGATGTGCAACAAAAGGTTTCTCATAAAACAAAGAAAATGTCATTCAGTTGTGAAGTCATATTGATACCTGGAACTCTCCTGCTAGACCACCTCTAAAGGCCCAGGGTTCTTGGTCTCCACTTAAGAACTGTGCTGAAGATTGACTACGACACCCTGTTGAGATCAGATCCAAGCGGAGAATGTTACGAGAAGGGGGATTTCCTGGGTGTCTAACATGTCCAAAAAGCTAACACACACTTGTGGAAAAAGCTCTCTAACTGAGCTAGAATCCAGGGCTTAGGGGGAGGCTGTAATAATGTATGATTTATAAAGACTTTGTGCTTGCACACCAATTGTGGTATTCCAAATTTTTGATTACGTGTAACAGACTAATGTAAGCACAGGAGAGGTGACTCAGATAATACACCTCATTCCATACCAGAAGGCACAAGAATGGTGCCATTCACAATTACGTAAGCTTCCCAGACATTTTGTACTTTTTTTTTTTTCTTTGTATATTTGTGGCAGAAACATCTATTTAATCTATGAAAAGATAACATCTTGGAAGCTACATGGCTCAATAGCTACTATCGTAAATTTCAGATCAAACAAATGCCATTATCACAGCCCCTTGAAAAAAAAATGGACCTTTCTGAAGTCACATTTTAGTAATGACTGTTTCTAATCTTGTCAGAAAATTAGGACTGGCAATATATGCAAACAGTCTGGAACAGTTCAGGCAGTCATGACAGTTACATGAAACAGTATTCTTGCAAGAGACTACGCAGATTTACATAATACAGGCTGCATCTTCACAATGCTGCTGGCATGTTGAAAAATTAAGTAGTATCAACTGGAATTAACTCACAATTTAACTAGTACACCCTGTTGGTCACAGAGAATACTAGCTTTGCTTTTTAGCATCTTGATTTTTTCCTCCTCAAGCCCATCAGATGCACCAGGGTCCCCACTGATCAACCAGCCACAGCAGACCCACTGAAGTGCTCAGATTTAGTGTATGCTTGCTTTAGAAAATAAGCTTTCATTAGCTGTTTGACTTTTAATACTGTTCTGCCAGCAAGGCATTACAGCCTTCAACAACTAAGATAACATAAATGACAACTCTGGAGGAGAAGAAAAAAAAAAAAAAGTACAGTATCTGGAGTGGAGATTTCAACTACCCGCCTAGTTTTCTGACAAGATGAGCAGCGCAAATACTCTTTTCCTTTTGTGGACAGCAATCTACCTCCTGTTCAAGTAACAGTCTCAGATCAGTACAGACAAGTATGTTGTGCTAGTCAGAGAGTCCCAAAGTGTGCCAAGTCTGACATTTATGAGAATTTAGGAATATATGTTAATTACAAACTACCCTAAGTACAGCAAATTTCAGAAACAATCCAAGCATCAGAATTTGAATTTGGTTTACTCCCACATTTTAGAATTCTTAAGTCAAAAGATACCCTTCGCAAGGAGACTTAGTCAATTACTTGGAAGACAGTATCTGTCTGTCCTTTGAGACTACAACTTAACTAGCACTTCCAATTATTACAGTAAAGAGCTGTGTGAATGAAGAGCTGTATAAATGAAAAACATAGTTAATGCCTTAGTCGCTGCGCAAATGTGACTTCAGTTCATGCCTATTGGACATCTAATCTATCTGAGCTGCCTCACAGACAAAACCTTTCCATTTTAATTAATTAATGACGACGCGCTGTGAACATCTGGCGCTGTCCATCCAATAGCAGTAGAAACTTGTGCTGAGGATTCTCCCATCTGTACACAATGGGGAAGAAGACAATAGAAGTCATTAGTAATCCATAGTACTGTACAGCCACACTAATTTAAGGGACTGAATGCTAGCTGGACTTGGGAGGAGAGGTGAAGAAAGTGAATGTTCAGTGGACCATTGAGCACACCGTTTGTTTGGATTTGTAACATACTTAGCTTTATATAATGATGTATTTTGTCAATATATGTATTTACCCTAGTGATAAACTGCAAGATGAAGACAAAAGCATCCCCCCCTCACAGAAGCACTATTAGCTAAGAGTATTAAACTGTCAAGAACTCTTACCTATTTAATACTTTTTGAGTACTGGAACAGAACAGTACCAAAGTCAGAGCTAGTATTTGCGGAGTTGGCTCCTAGTGTGAACTATTCCCAACATTTGATGCATTTAAAGACTTGAACCCAACTTTACAGGGACATTGAAAACTGAAAATAATTTCAGCTGAAATCAGTAGGTAGTCTGGTAACTCTGAAATGCAGGCTTAAATTGAGCCCTCAATGTTTTGAGATTACAAGAATCACTGTTCTCTTTATAGAGCTTTGGCCTAGAGTTTTAAACAGATGACATTATCAAAAACAGAGCACTCTTTCTAGCTAAAGGTCAACAAACAGCGAGAATAGTAAAGTTGGGGGAGCTGCTTCACAGTAGTCTTAAAAATGCACGTACCAAAGCTTTTAAGCAGCATTAGGCAGAGATGTTAACATACTACAATGCTGGCAAGTTTTCCTCCTAAGCTAGTTTTCTTCTCTGTACTTTACAGAAGGCAGTCTTAAAAGCTCTTCTTCTTTATCAACCATGCATACAGGGATCCGATATTTAATAAGCACAAAATATAAAGTTGTTGAACACAGACTGACTTGATGACTTAACAGGTCGTCTGTGTCCTTGCTTAAACCTGACAGTGTTTAAGACTATCATTTAAAGACAATCCAAACACTAGAACTCCACCAAGGTTGTGTAATGGTTAACCACTGTGAAGTTTGTGACAGCTACAAAAAGTGTGACGTGAGACCATCAGCTTTGCTGCCTGCTGTGTATGTCAAGCAAGTCCACAGCATATTCCTTAGAGTTGGATTAAAACCTGAAAGTGAAATGATGTCACCAGAATTACCTAGGCCATGCTGGTGCTATCTGCCAACTTAGAATCCCCCAAAAATCTTTCAGAAAAAAAAACAAACAAAACAACCAACCACAAACAAAACAAACAAAAAAAGGCCACACATTAAAAAACCAAAAAGACAAAAAAGAAAAAAAAAAACGTTTCAAGATCAGTTTAAGTCTCAGACTAAATCTGTCTAGAGAGCTCCACAATTTCCATCCACTACCAAAAAATAATAAAAAAAAAAATAAAAAAAATCAACAATTTGGAAAGTGTTTAAAGGAAATTATTTTGCACCAGAATAGCCTTACGCTAAAGCTCGCATGCGCACAGGGCTGGGAGGATCGGCTTCCTCTTGGCCAGGCCCATTGAAAGGTCGCTTCTGCAATTGTTCTGTTGAAGACAGCAATAATGTTATCAAGACAGAGCAAGCAGCAGATGGCTGATGTGGTCACATTTCGTAGTGTCATTTCCAATCATACAGCAGGGCATCCAAGGAGTTACATGGCATAGTCCAGTGTGCATTCAGTCGAGAGTAAGTTAAAGTCAACACTTACGTGTCAGCTGAGATTCAAGTTTCATTAGCCCAAGAAGAAAATCAAGGTCTCCAATCTTAAGCATCCAGCAGACTTCACTTATAATACCAAAGCAAATTCACAGCAAGCATTGCTTCAAATAGTGAGACAGGAAAACCTTTAAAACAGGGTCAAATCAGACCCCACGTCCAATGCCTAATACTTCGTTTTCCCCGTGGGCTAATTAAAAACAAAAAAATACACTATCTGGGATTATAATGGCTCCCAATGCACCTACCTAACCACTGCACAAAAGATTTCACCATTGACATAATACTCTTGATATCCCAGACGTAGGAGTACATGTCATAAAGGATTGTCCTGTTGGCACAATTGGAGAGGCGAGTGAACATCCCCATCACCAAGCTGCACATCTCTTCAAACTTGGCTGCTCGGTTACGCCACTCTTCTATCTATGAACGGAGGCAAAAGATCCACAAGATCAAACACAGCCTTCTAGGGAGGAGAGCTACTCTAAATATGGAAGACGACTATACAATTCATTACTCCATTTTACCAGCACGGACTACCACACCACACATGACTCACGGGTATTCTCTAGGTCTGTTAGAAGTGAGGCCAGTCCAGGATCACTGGTCAAATGCAGACACCAGACCGCCTTCACAGCTACATGGTCTACAGGGCTTAAAACAGTAGATTCCACTGGAGAAATGAAAGTTACTGTGACCTGCAGTTAGTTATACACTAACCCTTAGCTTTTAGGAAGTGGAACACTGATCTCTATTACAGACAACATTGGTCAGGATTTTGATTTAAAAGGAGAAAAACAAGATTCACACTCACTTTTTCAGCATCCTTTCCTTTGCAATTAACACTGACAACACTGCTATTTGCTCTGAGCCACTGGAATTCTCTCAGCATCTGTGCACCTTTGGGCCCATGTTCATAAGGAAGATAAAACAAGTCAGCAAGAAGCTGCAAGTCCTCTAAAGTCACTGGTTCTACTGTGTAGAGAGGCTTTTCATTTGGCCCGGGCACAAACTGTTCTTTGTTAACTTGCTCATCAGTCTGCATAGGGGCAATGTCGCTACCAGAGTCTTCCTGCATAGACATCTCCGGGGACTTTGATTCAGCTATGCTCTCCTTATCAGTATCCATTGGCTTCAACTCCTCTGCCATCTTGGCTTCAGCAATATCTGTCAGTATCTGATTAGCATTCTTGTCTGAGTCTTCTTGTTTTTCCACTACCATGTCCATTGGTTCCTCATCAGATTGCTTCTTTTCTTCCTCCTTTACCAAGGCTGGTGACTCGCTGCTCAGTGCTGCCCCCTGACTCATGATGGGTTCTTGATAAACCGTGGTAACCACAGTTGCTGCATTTAAAGAGGATGGTGCCACCAGAGGCCCTACATCCCCTACAGTAGTTTTAGCACCACTGTGGGCCACTTGCCTACCTGAGAATAAGAAGAAACAAGTTTAGAGTTTTCAATATCTAACTATGCATTCAATAACTAACATGCAAATCAGCGACTTCTGCAAATCATGGATGATTCTGCTGCCACACCATCCGATCAGCGCAGTTTTCTTTTGGTACTTTGCCTGTTCTCTTTTGTCATTGTAATTCTAACTACTGACTTTGTTTTTTGCAAGTTTCCCCTCCACATAACTAATTTTCCTAACTTTTCCCCCATCCTATCTTTGCTTACCAGTTAATATTTATGTGTTGCCAGCAGCATTTCTGACTACGCCATCATAATAAAAAGCTCTAAAAGTTAACTTTTTTCTTCTGCATCAACTGACTTGTTAAAGTTTTACTTGCATATAGAGCACGCTTCAAAACATAAGAACTGATGCTTAAATATTTCAACTGCAAAAACGTCTTTTGTGAAAATGGAGATATTCAAGACCTGACTGGACACGGTCTTGGGCAACCTGCTCTAAACTCACCCTCCTTGGGCAAGGTCATCAGGCTAGAACTCGAGGTCCTTTCCAACCTAAACTAGCCGGTGAAAGTGAAGGAAGATGACACCTTAATTACTACTCCTCCCCCAACGTTTTTGCTGCAGAGTTTGAGAACAACCAGAAACCCTACAGCAGTTCAAAAGGATAACTCCTCACAACTCTGCTCTAGAGCAGAAGAGGTTCTTCCTTCGATTTCACCACCAGTTATCAGAGAAGGGCACTCCGACCACCGCCAATGTACATTTGAGAAAAACAGATTTTACATCAGATGCCAAGCTCCCATTGCTACAAGAGAGATGTACAATGCTGGAAGGAACTCAGCTGTTTTCTATAGGCAGAAACTAAGAAAAAAAATTGAAAGAATATGGACTCTGAGGCAGAACTAATGTTTACAATAATCTAACACCCACTTCAAAAAAAAGACTATTCTTATTCTCTTAGGTCTCACAGAAGTCTAGTAACAACTGGGACTAGCAAGATCCAGACTCTTTCCTGTCTTGTGTCATAAGCACCAAAGGACCACATGTCAACGTTACTTCTGCTGATCAGTCGGGGCACTGTAGGCACACTGCAGAATGCCAAGCATTCTTTCTTTATTAAGGCTTCCCCAGTTAGTAAGGCAGAAAATACTTTCAACAGAAAAGTATGCAAATTGCGAGAATCTGTGAAACATTTTTAGTCTAAATGCAACATTTAACCCCATTTTTCTACCAACCCCAGAATACCACAAAATCAAGACTCACTGCTGTATTGCTGAGGTACACCAAATTCCTGCAACCATTCTGTTAAGGCCAGCTTCAGGGCCATTTGTGGGCTGTACAGAACATCTGTTTCAATATCTTCATCACTCCCCTCATTTTCCAATTTAATCTGGATAGAAACTGTGCTGTCTTCAGTATCAGCTACATAGACAAGTTTTTAAAAGTTATCATGCAAGTTTCATTTAAAATAATAATAAAAAAATGTCACATTAGACAAGGCATTCAAAAACTCTCTAGCAGCCTTATTTCACAAAGAAGGACAAAGCAATACACATCCTAATTAGACAAGATGGAAAACTATGGTCACCACCAACATCAATACAGAAACGTTATGCAGAAACTAGATATTCTGGCATTCAGTTTCTCTTTTGATCTGAACTGCTTATATTCCAATGAAATCAAATCTGTGGACACTTATGTCAAATTTGGACATTAAAATTGCTTGCTGAGAGTGCTTTTTATACAACCACAGACATCTCTCAAGGCTACAGAGGTGTTATAGATACTTCCCAGGAAATCCATAAAACAATCTAGATGCTTGTAATTTTTCAGGCAACTGCCATTTACTTACAGGATAGAAAATGCTAAGGGATCTTAAACAGAAAGAGCTGGTAAGGAAAGGCTAGAATCATTAAAAAAAAATAAAAATCAGTATGACTTACATGGTTAAACATAAATCCCAGCAAACAGTTAAGCATACTTACTCATCACCACATCTTTTCTCACTCCATTCATGTTAGACTTGTACCATGTTGCAAGTGTGTGAATAGCAACATAATTGGCTTCAAATTCACAGTTTGGATTGGTCAGAACTCCCTTTAGTCGAGGGATGAGCTCAGTTGACCGACCTTTGTATGGCCCAAGAAAAAGCCTCTTTTGATCATAATCATTAGCATGAATGTTATCCCAGATAACTGGTGCTCTCCTGATGATCTTAGAAACTTCTTCAATGGACTCTACTGGAATGTCTTTGGATACAACTTTCGGACCTAAGAGGGAAACAAGGTAAGCGGAGGGTTTTGCATATACTTGAGGATTCAACCCCCAAGTAGTCAGACAGTTTATTTTATTAAATGCTTATGAGAAATTGTTTTTAACACCAGCAGTGAATTAAAAAAACTCAAACAACCAAACAACCCACAAAACCCTAAAATAAACAATTTCTACCTGTCCATAACACCTCAATGCCAGGGAGCAGCTTTTCTCCTACAGTCCGTAAATATGGCGACTGTGCAACATTTGGATAACAGAAAGTTCCACAGTACTCTGCACAGGGAAAGAGAATGTTGCTGTTAGTAGAAGAATCCACATGTGTGACAACATACCCAACTGTCTCATGAATGCATTGACAGAATACTACCATGTGAGAAGAGAATCATCTACAAAATTAACAAAGAAAGGCCCAAAAAGTATAAAGTATAAATAAAAAGGACATTATGAATGATACTTAGCGAGCGTAAAGATCAGAAGGGAAAGGTAGAGAATTTAATTAAAATTGCTCAAATGTCAAAATCAGGGAAAAAACTAATGAAGTTCATAAATAGAAGGTAAGGTTACAGCAGACAATACACAAGAGAACTAGAAACCCTAAGACTGATTATGAAGTGCAAATACCTAAAAATATTAACACCAGAACATATATCTTTTTAAAGTTAAAGGGGAGGTCAGCAACAGAACCAAACCACTATAGTGTAAGGGGATAAACAAATTAACAATGAGGATAACATAGCTACTCAATTGAATTTCCCTTGCAACAATCCACACCGCTGAACATAGTGATTCTCCCTTACAATATTTTTACAGATATTAGAGGAAGCTTCCAATTTAAAAAAGCAATGACTGGACCTGAGTGCAAGTCATTTTACTTTTTAATAAATAAACAAAACAATTTAGTGCCTAATAAAAGTGGGTAATCTTATTAAAAACAGGTACCAATGACAGAAGTACACAAAGACTGTGCTGTACCTCTACCTTAAGAAAATTCTAAGAAATTAACAGCTAGCCAGATCCAGAAGCAAAGAGATTGTGGTACATGTCAAACAGAAGTCTTCCTTTAACCTAATTTTCAGTTCAAACTACTTGAACTGTTCTATCAAGCTGCCTTCTTTGCTTGGCATTAAGTTTTTGAGAGATGTGTAGTTTTGGCAAAACCACTGCATATATTTGAATTACTTGAACCTTTCTTCGTAAAACAAATTTCTTCAAACAACCCCAAAATAAACCTTAAAGCAGTGATTAAATATTAAACCAGCTTTTCAACCAGTAAGATAATAGGGCCCCTCCTTTAAGGCTGAACTAAATGATTCATCTCATTTTACCTGTAGGACAGAAAAGGAATGTGTCCGGTTCTCCTAGATACTGATAAATTTCATTTGTTATTGAGACTTGAGCATGAGCAAAGGAACTGAAAACTTCTTTGTCTGCTGCACACATGTTGTGATCGATATCATCAAACAGCAGTGCAAAAGATCTGCAGCCAAACTGGGAAACCTGATACAAAAGACAAGAGCAAAAGATTTAATTTTTTTAATTACTTTTACTTTTTTCCTTTTAAAAATTCTACAGTTTGATTTTACAAAGTGACAGGAGTGGGGGAGAGAAGGTAGGGGAGGCAAGACAGACTTCGGTGTCTATTCATAATGAATGCCTATCTCTGACCCACTGCTCTGCTTTTCTCAAAGATTAGACATCTAAAGACCGGCAATCTGTTCCAGCTTTAACAATCCAAATCTGATCCCACTGGACAGACAGCTGGAAAAAAGCTAACTCTTTATCAGCTTTTGGACAAAAGACAGAAGTCAATTACGAGAACAAAAAAGGTGTGTATGTCAGGTCTGCCTCCGAAGGCATTTACTGTGGATAAGAGTTCTTGCTTTAGAAATGTGTCTTGGCTTCAAGGCCCCAAAACACTCTGAAGACAAGCTCCCAAGAATAGCCTTCAGAGTCCAATATAAAATAAGACTTTTTTTTTTTTTAAATTTAGATTATCACTAGCCACTTCATCAATACAACCTGAACGCAGCCATTGGAATCGTTCAGAGGCGTACAAACCACTGCTAGTGCTGAAAACATTGAAGAAGCTAGTAGAAAAGGTGCAAGAGTGAGCAGAGTACTGAAGTTTTCAAATTAAGTAGCACTGCAACCTTAGGAAGTTTGTCACACTTACCTGGTCTAGCTTGCGCTTCAACGTGGATACCTCTTTAGGATTGGAGAAAGTGATGTCAAGTCCAGGTGAGATTGCATAGATAAACTCTATTTCATGTTCTCGTGCAGCTGCTATTAGAGTCATTAGCTGCTCTGGAAATCAAATTCAAACATTTCAGAAGAATTCAACAATTACAAAAAATAATCTTGCATGTCGTTATAGGTAAATTACAAAACGCAGATGCCTCTGCTACCATAATAAAAAAAAAATAAAATTGCTCGAGTTTCTTAAAACTAACACAGCAAAGAGCACCAAATCATTTGAAGAATTATCAGAAATTATGCCAAAAGGAATCACAGAATCATGCAATGATAGGGGTTGGAAGGGACCTCTGGAGATCATCTAGTCAACCCCCCTGCCCGAGCAGATTCATCTAGAGCAGGCTGCACAGGAACACATCCAGGCAGGTTTTGAATGTCTCCAGAGATGGAGACTCCACCACCTCTCTGGGCAGCCTGTTCCAGTGCTTTGCCACCCTCAATATAACAACTGTCCTTGTATTATTATTTTCCATGTTAAATTTTTAAAAATATTTTTTAAATTCTCTTTATCCCAATGTTGTGAGACAAATGTGGATGTTGTCTGTTTTTACAGTACGCACACCACCCCTTCCAGAATTATTACTCACTTTTGTCACACATACTAAGAAAAAATTCAATGTAGCAGTATGACACTGCATGACATCAATTCACATACTATTCGTATGACTGAAGCTTGGGGCGCATGAAAAAGGGCTTTTTTAACACCACTGTGGAAAAGTAGTTGCTTTAAGAAACAAACTTCAAATTTAATCTTCCATGCAATGAATAAAGAGAATTATTTTTAGAATATTTAACGATTGTTGTTGTTATTGGCCATTATCTTGCAGTATCCTTTAGACTGTATTTCTGCGGTGGTTCCAAGTGGCCTCCAAGAAGGATTATTTAGTTTCAAGCAAGTATCATTTTTCCCCTCACCCAAGGAAAATCATAATCCCCACAGGCTAATAAAACACTGTAGATCCCATAAATGCCAGAGGTGGATAAAAAAGCCTCACACCAGTTTAAACGGGTCTTTTATGTTCTGATTAAATAGTCAGAAGCTGCTTTTCTAACTGGTACTCTTCATTGAGACAAGCACTTAATGAATGACATAAAAGGGCATGCTATTCACTCATCAATCTTCTCTCTTTTCTGAAGCAAATAATTTCTACTTCAAAATATGGCCCAGATGTTCAAGAGCCAGAGGAGTAATTTTAAGCAACCTTTCCCTGGAAAAAAGTAGATCTCGTAACACAAAGCCTTAAAAGCAGTTTTAGAAATAATCTGTAGAGTTATAGTTAAAAGAAGTAAAACCATGCTTGTACCAAAGCTCCACTAAATACATCTGCAGGGTATTAAGAATGGGTCTCCACTCACCTTTGGAAATGGCTACTGTGATTGAACACACACAAACATATGTAGCAATGTCCAATTCATTCAAAAGTCTATTTATAGAAAATACAGAGGGGAAATAAAGGCAATTACCTGCTTCCTCCACAGAGTACATTTCTCGCCAGAACATCCTGTGCTTGTAGTCATCCTTTGGAGCATACAGGTATGTATTTAGTCCCCACTTCTGAAGTCTATAAACACAGGATAAAAAACCTTCATTGGAAGAATAGTCTACAAATTCAGGAATTCTACATTTCACTTGATCTAATTTCAATTATTTTTATTTGATCTAATTTATTTTTTTTCTTCATTGAACAATAACGTTACACACAACTGATATTGGACAAATACAGTTTAGGCAAGATGGAAATGTGATTATGAGCCCCTCCTAAGAATATTGATATTAGCCAAAAAGCTGCTCTAGGTTAGAACAATAATTCTTTTCAGGCTTAAGTGGAAGATTATGATTATATTGTGATGGAATGCGCTGCAGTAAGAGGAAACACGACTTGCCTTCTAAAAAGTTCTTTCCTCTGCTCCATAACCCAAGGTCTTCCATAAAATCCTACAGGAAACAAGATTAAAGTTATCCAGTTAGATGTTAGATTATACCTGCTTCATGGAAAATTATATTACAACCCACCATTTTCTTCCTCTTCTGCTACATTCATCAAAAAGCTTCCCAAACCAGAAGGGAAAAAGTAAAATCTAGACAGACAGCATTAGGAAAGTGTAATAACCTAAACTGATCTAAATTTAAAATGCAATTATAACTTATTTCATTACTTATGATCCAAGGTCTTATAATTCTGGCCACTGAAGCAATTAATTTTCAGAATACAAACTGTATTCCTGAGTATATGCCCTTGAAAAGTCAGCATTATTATAAGAGCAGACTGAACAGTCACAACCTAATTACACTATCACTCCAGACACCTAGAAAATGGATTTGTTTGTAATGTGAACACTGAAGACACTTGAAAATATTTACTAGCTCGAAAATGCTTAACCAGTGGTACAGTTTAGAATGCTAAGTACACACAAAGAGTATATAAATACATACTGAGGTAGATGATGCGTAATTAAAAAAAAACACGCAAGTGAGTCAACAAAATGCTTAGGATTTCATTCCTTTTATTCAGTTGAATAGGCTCCTTGTCAAAATTAACTTGCAAGTTGATATCTTACTTTACAATTCCCCCATCTTTACAAGCTAAGACTATGTCTTCAAATAATCATATAAAAGTATCTACAAGTGATTTTAGAATAGTGTATATTCAAAGTAATGGAATTCCATAGAAATTGTAACTGCTTCTGGTTTTAAATCTAATCCTTCCATTCTAGAAACATAATACTTTAAAAAGCACTCTCAATACATTCTTAGTCAAGTAAATTCACTTAGACCTATGTGCAAACAGTTTAACCACAAGTGGGCACTTCAAAACAAAGCTTCAGCTTGGCAGTCTGTGCAAAGACCAGAGACTAAAATAACACTGAAATTTAATAAGCTCTTATTTTCAAACAGCACAGCCACTCAGTGATGAATGATGCTCCTAATACACAAAGCTTACAAGTCCCCACAGAACACCAGTTCAAAAGGTAGACAATATCTTCATTTCCAGAGTCATTCACCATTGTAAATCTAAATATTTGGCCTCACAGAGGTCAAAACCACCCTCCTACAACCTTTCAAAATTCAAAACTGATGCAACTGAGCATTTTCCATATACTAACGAGTATTTCAGTTACTTGTTAAGTGAACAATGCTCTTTTAAGAAGCTTAAAGCAGGCTCAAGTTTTAAGAATTAGTCTGTCAGAGGGATCTTAAGACTAAACGGCACCACGAAGTGGCAAAGCTGAGTAAGTACTACACTTCACAAACACCAAAGTGACAAATGGAGGACAGTTAAATAGAGGAACAAACAAGAGCAGTTGCAAGGCATAAAACCCTCCCAGTTTATTTCACCCAGAACAAATTTCTCACTTTCACTAGCATTATCTAATTCCGAGTGACGCTGCTCTTTCTTTACCTATGCCACTACTGTTTCAGACCTCCTAGCCTAAAGCAGAGCAGGGGCCTACTAGAAAGAAAAAAAAAAAAAATAAAAAAAGAAAAGAAAATCAGGTAACAAAGATGTGGTTTAACCCCAGCTGGCAAGCAGAATCATGCAGCTGCTCACTCACTCTCCCTGGTGGGATGCAGGAGAGAATCAGAAGAGTAAAAGTGAGGGGAAAAAAAAAAAAAACACTCCTGGGTTGAGATAAAGACCATTTAATAAGTAAAGCAAAAGCCACACATGCGAGCAAAGCAAAACAAGGAATTCATTCACTGCTTCCCACAGGCAGGCTGGTGTTCAGCCATCTCCAGGAAAGCAGGGCTCCATCACCCATAACAGTTCCTTGGGAAGACAAACACCATAACTCCAAACATCCCTGCCTTTCTTCTTCCTTCCTCAGCTTTATACTATATGGTGTCACACTCAGTGTATAGGATATCCCTTTGGTCAGTTGGGATCAACTGTCCTGACTGTGTCTCCTCCCAGCTTTTTGTGCCCTCCCAGCCTGCCCACTGGCACAGCCATGAGAGAAGCAGAAAAGGTTTTCACTGCCTGGCAACAACCAAAAACATTAGCGTGCTATCACCACTGTTTCTCATCCCAAATCCAAAACATAGCACTATACCAGCTGCTAGCAAGAAAGTTAACTCCATCCCAGCTGAAACCATGACAAAAGACTGATTAAATATGACCAAAGAGAACATGCTAATCCAAAGTGAGACTTTTCTGTCACCACTTTTCTTAGATTACTAATGTCACCATCTGATGACAGTTTTTGCATCTTTCTATCCGACTAAAAAATCGACCTGGTTTTGTATTACTCCCTCAAAACTGTGTATCAGGTTAATACAAAGTCAACAGATCATGCCAAATACCTCATCCCATTCACCATGCTCTCCACCACTAAAAGCCAGGATAGCCTGGAGGCAGAGCACCAGAGCTTTGCGTCCTGTACTCACAGATCTTATTACCCCCCCAAAAGAGTGAATTTGATATCTGTCAAACTCTTCACATTCTTAAAGAGCACACCCAGTATTTGGCCAATTCCCCCGGCTCTTCTAGAAAAGATCCAAACTCTCCACCTCACTGCTTTAATTTCACCATATCTCTAGTCTGTGTTAACCACTGTACTATGTTTAAATATTTATCTATACTTCTGAAGTAACTCCCCGTTTTTCTCTTACCCCTATAATTCTCTTGAGTCACTAAAGAGACAGATGTTTTCACCCGCTACCATTTACCTCATTCACCACAACAGAGTTTTCCTGTTGTTGTTTTTGGTTTGTTTTGTTGTTGTTTTTGGTGGTTGGTGTTTGTTTTTTTTAAACACTCCCCTATTCCTTTTCTTCTTGTATACATTAATGGTAGACTAGTAACTCTTAACTAGTGTTAGACTGCTTCATTGGGCAGAGGCCATTTTCTAGCTTCGCATTATACACGGTGCAATCAAGAATACCTGCACCAAAATATATGCAGAAGAGATCAACAATGTAACTATGATGACAAGAAAAAAGATTATAGTATTGGTGGTTCTGATATAAACCTGGATGAACAGGTGATCCATGGTCAAGGTGTATCATCAGAAATGTGAGAAATCATGCTGTTACAACCTGTATTTCTGTTCACTGTTATCTGTCTCCAAAGCCTTCAGTTTAGCACCTATCTTCATAGAATTAAGTCTATTAACTAAGCAAAGATATCTCTCTCCACACTAACTGCATTTAAGCCCTAGTAAGTGCTAAAAAATAAAGGTATTAACTGGGCCTAGTGCACTTCGCACAGTGACATTTGCAGGAGCCAAATGGTATTTTCTTTTTAAGATATGAACAAAAGCCATTCTGCAAGCAATGCAGATACTGACTTTGACAAACGGCCTGTTTCACTCTCTACTCCATCTATTAATCATTTCATTCTCCTACTGGAGATTCATTACAGATACAGAAATAATAGCAGTCCACAGGAATTTAGAACGATTCCAAATCAACTATAGTGTTGGGAATAAACCATTTTTCTTGCTGGCTTTCAACCACCTACCTTAACTGGCCTGTCAGAAACGCAGATAAATTCTGTAGTTATTGAGAAATGCAAAGACAGTCTCTTTATTCTGCAGCTTCTGCAACAATTTAAACCTTTTAATGTTGCAACTATGCCAAAAGACAAAAGAGAACTGTTCTACAGCGCAATTAAAATGGTAAGCTACAACATTTCAGAAAACAGGGAACATTTAATATTAATTCCAGAACAGATATCTATAGAATCACCTATTCCCTACCCAGGAAACTCAATCCGAGTCTCTGGTGTGCAGGAAGAGCATGTACAGCTGGGATAATCGCACAGCAGCTCTTCTCTCTCTCCTACCTCCCCCTTTAGTCGCGTACTAGCAAGCACTGCCTCAGCCTCCATTAGGAATCATCGGCCCGCTGGGGATGCCAGGCCTGCCCTCACCCCGCCGAACAGCTGCCATCAAAGGGCACTCCCTGCTAGCCAACAGCTTCCAGCACAAGCCCCAGGGGGAGCAGCCCCGCCCGAGAGCCGCGGCTCCTCCCCACCCCCCCCCTCCAGCCTTCTCTAGCGGAGGGAGCCCCGGCCAAGAACGGCGCACCACCCTGCTCGCAGAGCGGGCTCCTCCGGGGGAGGAGGCACAGCAGCGCCAGCTGGGACCAGTTCCTCGCCTCCGGTCTCCCGCGAATGCCGACCCCCCTCCCCCCGCCCCGGACAGCCCCCGCCCCGTCCTCCCACACACCCCCGTGTCCCAGGGTTATCGGACACCCCCTCCGAGAGCTCTTACCTTCCACGACGCCGCAGAGGAAACGGCGGGAGCCCAGCGCGGTCTCCGTCTCGGTGTCGGTTTCCTCGCCCCCCGGGACGGGCCCCGCGGCGGCGCCCGGCGGCTCTAAGGGAGCGCCGGGCACCCCAGCCGGGTTGGGGCTGCCTTGGGGCTCCTCCAGCGCCGCCTGCCCCTCCTTCTGCACCATCCTGCCGCCCGCCGCCAGGACCCCCGCTCGCTGGGCCGGGCCGAGCCAAGCCAACCCCAGTCCCTCCTTCCTCCTCTCCACAACCCCTTTGTCTCCGCCGCTCCGGGCCGCCGCCGCCGCTTCCTGTTTACGGGGCCCTGCGCCTGCGCGGGGAACCGGCCCCAACCGGTCCGCACCGCTCTGCCCGCAAGCCGCCCCGGTCGGAGGCACGCCCGGGGGAGCTTCTATCGCCGCGGAAAGGAAGAACGCGAGCCGCCGCGGCCTCACGGCCCCCCGCCGCCGCGCTGCCGGGACCGCGCCGCTCGAGCGGGAACAACGGACTGAGACGAGGGAGTTACCTCAGGGAACGGGCGCGCGGAGCGGGGGGGGGAGGGGGGGGTTCGCCCACAGCGCATGCGCGGAACGCGGAAGGATGCGCACTGCGTCTGCGCGGGGAGGCGGGCTGTGCCCGCCGCGCATGCGCGGGAGGCCCCCGGGAAGGGAGGGAGGCGGCAGCGGGGCAGCGCGCACGCGCAGGGCGGGGGAGCGCGCACGCGCCCTGGGCTTTGTGTAGGGAAGCGGCGCCGGGGGGAGTGGGGCGGGAAGGTGGGAAATGAAGTGTTTACTGCGGCTCCGCGCATGCGCCTCGGGGGACGGCGCGCGGAAGCCTCGCGGGCGGGAGCGCGCCTGCGCGGAACGACCTCGCTCTGCTCAGCTTCGCTTAACTCAGCGGCCGCGCGGGCTTCCCTTGAGCCGTGACCTACTTCTGGCGATGCCCCGCGAGTTAAGCAGGGTCCGGTGGGGCTGCGGCGCGGATGGGAGACCGAGCTGCTGTGTCCCTGCCGCAGGACGGAAAGGGGCCGCGGGTGGGATGCCTCTACAGTCGCTCCTTCCCAGGACAGCCCGGCTACGCTCGCAGATGTTTCCACGCCTGGAAGGGTCTACGAGGATGCTGAAGGATGGGCTGCGAAGCTGAGGTCATCTCAGTAAATCAGAGAAGGGGCCTGAGGTCAGACGGCATCTCTCCAGGGAGAAGCTCTGGAGAAGCAACAGCCTCCCCCCCCCCGCAAGCATGCGTCAGAGCAGAGGGCTGAGCAGAAGACCTCCCATGAGGCCAGGGAGGTAATCCTTCCAGCACACCCAGCACTGGGGAGGCCACGGCAGGTACCAGCCAACAAGAAACCAGTGAGCAAAAAGCTGCTGGAAACCCCAGCGGGGGGAGGGGGGGGCGTCTGAGAAAAGTGTCAGACATCACAGCAGCTACATCACGTGTCAGCCAAAACTGGAAAAAAAAAAATAGTGAAAACTGATTAAAAGCATATCCCTTGCTGATTTGGGCACTGTTCACCCTTACCCAGCTCACTCAGCTCTCCCAAACCCCTCCCTGGTATTTTCTGAAGTCTGTTTCCTGCTCTTTAACCTTATTTCTACCAGTGATATTTTGGTGTGATGAGAAACTCAAGACAGGTCTGTTTCTGGCTCCACCTATACCCATGCTCAGGAAGCTGCAGCAGAGACCCTGGCCAAGGAGCATCTCTAGTTACTGTCACATCCAATTTAAAGCTTTCAAAGAGCAAAAATAGAAATTGTACTGCTGCCCCTAAATAACAACTGGCTAAATTTATTAATACGTAACAAAGCTTTACAGAAGTGTTAGAGAGGAGAAGTGCACAGACTTTGGGTGGAAAACACTCAGTACTCTCATACCACCGCGTGCAGGACTGGACAGTTGGCTGGTAGGTCAGAAGGGACCCTAAAGCAGGCTTGCACTCACAGCTTTGATCATCCCAAAATAATCCTGTGGTGACAATTCCCCCAGCGTTGGGATCTCATCCTTTTACAAGATGCTTGTGTTTCTAGGCAGCATTCGGGATGCTGGAGTGAATCACTGCCCCAGGCTGCATCAGCTGCCTCATCCAGTTGCTCAGCTGTTTTCCCACATAGCCACTGTTCTTTTTTCCTCTGAAAGCTGGGAAAAAAAATGGCTTGAAACAACACAAGGCCACCCTTTTCTAAGGACCCATCAGCTCTTACCTCCATTCTCAGCATAGACCCGACAACTTTGCTGTTACCCACCTTTAAATGCCGCATCCTAACAAGGGACACCTGGTGCCAAGCCCTGCCTCACACAGCAGCTTCTCCTAACAAGCTGATGACACCCCTGGAGGGACTGATCCAGTCCTCCCTGCCCTCAGCCCCTTTCCCGAGGGCCTGCCCCAGGGTGGAGCTAAGCAGAGATTATTTTTTGACTCCCAGGTTCAGCCATCCCCCCCACCCCATAGCTACCGGCTGCGATCCCTGGACAAATATATTCCCACTTGGCATGAAAAGGCTACGGTGGCATTTGAGGGCTGAGTAAGCCCCACAGCACCCTTTTGCCCCTTGTCATCCCTACCCCTCACCCTGGGAGAGGGACCCCACCCGTGGCTTACAACATCCCTGTGCCACAAGAGGGCACGTCAAGCTCACAGATGACATTGCCCAAAAATAGCAACCAGCCAAGCAGAGCTCACGGGGGATAGGATATACTGGGAAGGGTGGGTTAGAGGGGGAAAATGCACTCAGGCTCATTCATACTGCTGTACACAGACCTTGGTGATTGCCAGTGGGTCAAAAAGGTCCCTGGGGAGTCAGAGGCTTTGGAAAGAGCAGACTCGCAGCTTTCCCAGTCCCATGATGGTAATTCTCCCCATAGCTAAAGCCCATTATTTTAAGATGTCTGGGTCTCCAGGCAGCTCTTCACATTGAGCTTTCAGTTCTTGGACCACAGACTGCATAACGCTGGAGGTGTCACTGTCCCACACCAGGTCCGTGATGCTGTTATTCTCCTGATTTCTTACTCACTTGCTTCTTTTTTCTTCTTTGTTTTGCTTCAAGCCATTTTTCCCAGTTCTCAAGGCTGTGTTTTACCAAGGATCAGTGATTGCCCATCCATTCACATCCCTAAGAAAAATCCCTTTCCAGTCCATACCTACCTCTTCTAGGTGGTAGCTGACCATCTACCTCTTAGCTCAGCCTTAAATGACCCATCCTAACAAGGGCCACCTGGTCCCAAGCTCAGGTTCACTCAGCAGCATCTCCTGACGAGCTGAAGACACACTTGACAGCCCCACTCCTGACACCTGACACACTCGGTATGTGTGTGTCACCCTGTTAGCCTAAAGCCTCTTAGCAGGGGAAAGACTGTATTTATGGGGCCATCAATGGCGTGGCCAGGCTGTTTGGGACCCTGACCAGCTCAGGGTGCAGCCTGTCCCCCACGCAACCTCCCAGAGCACCCATGCAGAGCAAACTGCAGCTGCAGCATCCCAAAAAGACTGCCAACCCTCTGCGGAGACCCTCGGACCCTATTTCCCGCGTCCCCCACCAGACGACTGACAGATGCAAAGATGTTAACGGTGGTGTGCATAGCGATTGTGGTTAGATTTTATTGGTTTTTTTGTTGCTTTTTTTTTTTTTAACCCATATTATTGTTATAATACAAAATATACAGACTGGAGATGCCAAGCGGGTTGTGGGTCACCATGCCCCGGAGTGGGGGGGGTGGGGGTGGGGGGTCACACCATGCGACCTGCAGCGTGAGGGAGGAGGCAGCATCTGCTCCGTGTGGCCGGTGGGTACCCCAGAGAGCCTGGGAAGAGGGAGGACTGGGGGGGAAGGAGACGGGAGGGTTAAGGATCGGGATACCTGCCCTCCCACCCTTGGGAGACTGCAAGTGGGAGCTCAGCCCCACGGCAAACCCAAGGAACAGGACTTGTGAGATGAACGATGTGTTGAATGAACCTAAAAAAACCGCATCATTTCTGCAGGGGCTGGGCCAGGGACAGTCCTGCTGGGGAGCAGCCCCGTAGCTTCAGCTCAGGGCCCTGGGGGGGGCTGTTTCTAATGGCTCCGACACCAGGGGCTTGGCCTGGGTCTGGGGCCTGGCCCGGGTCTGGGGTCTGGCCCAGCATGGGTACTGGCCTTGCTCATCCCCACCCCATTGATCCCAGACGCCGCAGCTCAGGCCAGCCCTGGCTGCCCTTGTCTGCTAAGGATGCGGAGGCTGGAGCAGCAGAGCTAGGGGCTGCTGGGGCCAGGTACGTTCCCAAGGCCTGTGGGATTGCACAGAGGGGCTTCTGGGGTTGGCATGGGGTCATTAGCCCACGGGCATCACTGTCCCAGCTACAACTCGGAGGGATACGTGAGCAGGACAGGTCTGCCTGCACACACGCAGCTCCGAGGAGCTGGTGGTGACAAAGACGTGGGGAGCCCCAGGGTGCTGGCTCCACCCCTGGGGTCCCCAGGCTGGCTCTCTCATGGCCGTGCCAGGAGAAAGGGCTGAGCCCACCTCCCCCGAGGTGACTCACCAGCCCGCTGGCAGCACAGCAACGACTCCTGGCTGGCCCCAGCCTTGACTTTCTCCCCAGGGAGCTGCCAGCTCAGCCATGTCCCCAGCACAGGGCTCTGCCTGTTGGGGACACCTCTCTGCCCCACTGCTCGCTCCCTGGCTCCCCAGGCAGCAGGTGGGCTGGGACGGGTCAGGGCACGGAAGCAGGGGAAGGTCATCAGCAAACGATGCTGCGTGGCCATCACGCCTAAAGGCCGGGGTGGCCGCAGGAGCCCAGCACACCTCCCTCCTCCATGTGTCCCCATATCCTGGCCGCCCTGTCCTCACTGGCTGCCCTGCCCACAGGGAGGGGTGGGAAGGGTGTCTCTCCATTGGAGCCTCAAAGTGGGTCCCTGAGGTCCCCTGTGTGCCAGCACCCCGAACTCAAGGGACAGGGGCTGAGGTTGTAGCTCTCCCAGCCCAGCATCCTCCATCCTGGGGGACCAGTGCCACAAGAAAGCACCTTTAGTCTCCCCTCTCCCCATGTCAGGATGGACCTCCTAGGTCTAACTGGGCCCCCTGGGATCAGAGGCTACCCCCCACATCTCATACAGCGATGAACCCCGAGTGCCTGTGTGGCTGCCTTCTCCAGGCACAGCCCCTCTGCCCACCCACCGGCCCAGGGGCTGGGCAAGGAGGGTGTCCAGTGGCTCATGGCCGACATGCCATCCATGCTCCCTGCAGCAGGGCACAGCTGGGGCAGGGGAGGAAGCCGAGGCACTGGCGCCCATTGCAAGACTTTATTGGTTTCTAGACAGCATCGCTGGAGGGTTTGGGCTGGAGCTGGGGCTGGGGGCTCCCGGGGCTGGGGAGGGTCAGGGGTGGGGGAGCCATGGCTGCACGGGGTGCTGTGCATGTGGGAAGCCTCTATTGCAGCCCGAGACTGCGGCTTCCCTGCCAGGAAGGGGTGCAGGGAGGTCCATCCGGGCCAAACGCTCGCCCCGTGCCAGGCGTGCCCACGCTCCGATGTCCAGGAGCACCTGCTTGGGGTCCCCCGAGGAAAGCAGAGCCAGCCCAGAGGGAAGGGAAGATCCCACCGCTGACCACATCTCTGGGAACGGAGGCTCCTTCCTGTGGGGGTGTCTGTGCAGCCGGCAGAGAGAAGGCTCAAAGGAAAAGTCGAGAGAGAAGCAAATTCTGGGCCCAGTGGCAGGAGAGCTCAGCTGGAGGCAGGTCCGGGAGCTAAATCACGTTGTCAAAGAGCTGCATGGACCGCATGATGTTCTCATCCTGCAAGAAGGAGGTGGGGAACAGGTGGGTTGGGCACAGAGCAGTAACCTGGGCAGCTCCCCCCAAACCTGCCTTTATCCTCGTGGCAGCTCTGTCCCCCTGGACAAGAGTCCCAGGGATTACAGGCAGTTTCCAAGCCCTACTGAGATGCACAGCTCTCATCTGCACAAAGATACCAGCATGGATATGGTTCCCAAAGGAGAGCCCCAGCCTTGCCCCTTGGAGACCTGCCTTCACCCCCTCTCTGCCAGGAGACCAGTGAGGGGACAGAGGTCCCCAAGGGACAGGGAGGTGGCCCAGCCCCAGAGCAGTGCTGCTGGTAGCTTTACCTTCTGGCAGGACTCCAGGAACTCCTCGATTGTCACCACGCCATCCTTGTTTCGGTCCATTTTCTGCAGACAAGCACAGCACGGAGGGCATGGCAGCAAGAGCTCCAGCCCCAGGGAGAGCCCAGCACCACCTGCCTGGGTCCCACAGGGGCTGGACACAGCGCACCCCTGCCCCAGCCATCCCCAAGCACCCAGCAGGACCAGGATGTCTCCCTGGCTCCAGCACAGCCCTGCTTCATCCCCAGTGCGTGTTTTCTCCTGCACCATGCCACGTTTTGGGCAGCCACCGGCTCTGTGCTGGAGCTCTGCTTCCCCAGGACATGCTCGGCTCACCTGGAAGAAGTTCTCCACATGTTCCCGGGGTGCTTCCTCCCGCATGGCTGGGTAGGTGTACTTGCCCATCATGTCATAGATGGACTTCATGATGTCCAGCATTTCCTGGAGGGAAGGGGGTTGCAGGGTCAACATGGGGCTCTGCCTCTGTCTAGTCCCCAACCCACACCCTTTTGGTGATGCTCCTGAAGGACCTGTGGGGTTCTCACGCACGTTTCTGCCAGCTCCGTGCATGGTGTGGGGCCATGTGTGTGTGCCTGCAGGTGCAATGGAGACCCAAAGCATTACACCTTTCATCCACCCTCCACCCCAGAGACACACCAGTGCCAGGAGGGACCTGTTTGCAAAGCTGAGCTCAGTAATTATTGACCCCTGCCAGCTCTCCTCCAGAGCTCAGCCAATGCCCCTGAGTCCTGCCCTCATCCCTGTTGGGCACAGACCTGCGCTGGCCCCAGGTACCAGCCCAGACCCCCCCATCCCACCTCTTTGGTGATGCAGCCGTCTTTGTTCAGGTCGTAGAGGTTGAAGGCCCAGTTCAGGCGATCATCAATGGTGCCCCGCAGGATGACGGACAGCCCAGACACAAAGTCCTGCAAGGATGGACAAGGCAGGTGGATGGGAGTTACAGCCACAAAGGGTCTCATGGACACAGAGGGCAGAACCTTGCTTGTCCCTCCCGCAGAGGGAGAACTCAGACCCAAGGCAGATATGCCCCAGAGCTGACAAGGGAAACGTTGAGTATCAAAAAGAGCCTGGGGAAAACCGATTGCTTGTCCCCAAATATGTCCCACACTAGTTCTTTGGGTCACAGCACCCAAGAGGACAACATGCATCGGGACCTGCTGTTCAGCCAAAGCCTGAACAAGATGCAGCCATGGCTGTGCCTGCCAGTCTGGGTACCTACAAGACACTAGCCAGAAAATATAGGAAGCCCCCTTTTTTGTTGCTTTTCACTGTTTTTCCACTGCCTCTGTGAATTTAATAAGTGCCACCAGCCCCTGGGAAGCTCTTCATCCATCTGCAACAGCAACACTGCTCAGCCCAGCCTGTGGTACCTGAAGGGACGTGCCCTCCCTGCCCCACTGCCATCCCCTCCTCGGCCACAGCTCACCTCAAAGCTGACGGAGCCATCGTGGTCAGTGTCGAAGGCGTTGAAGAGGAAGGTGGCGTATGTGCTGGAGTCTGCGGGGAGACCGACAGTGTGAGGGGGTGTTGTGTGACCCCCCGCCCTGCGGAGGCACCCCTGCGGGGCATGGGGATGGGGGCAGGCACTCACCTCCCTGCGGGAAGAACTGTGAGTAGATCTGCTTGAAGTTTTCTTCATTGACGATGCCGCTCGGGCACTCCTGCCAGGGCAAGCCACATTGTCACCTCCCCATTGTGGAGAGGGGCCGAGCATCCCCCTAAATCCCTGTGGCTCCCTTGCCTTGCCCCCTGGCGCTGCGCTGCCTGGTGGAGTGGCTGGCAAGGCTGTGTGGAGCATCTCCCTGATTTTGTGGGCTGCACCCCTCGCTGGAGGGGCTCTGCATCCCAGGCACCCAGGGAGGAGGCTCTCTGCACCGAAGGGATGGAGCACAGGATCAGGCCACCCCACTGAGCTCCCTGGAAGTGGAATCAGGCCGTAGCCTGATAGAAACTTCAACCCCAAGGTCCCGAAAACCTTTGCAAACCCCAGGCACCACTGGGCGCAAAGCATCCTCCGAGCTTGACGTTGCAGCGGGGGGAGGCTAGCAAAGCTGGTCGAGGGGTACTCACATTCTTGAAGCCTCGGTAGAGGACCTGCAGCTCTTTGCGGGTGAACTTGGTCTGCTCCTGGAGCTGCTCCAGCCCCTCGGGGCGGTGGCAGACGGTGGAGAGCTCAAACTCATCCTCAACGCTGTCTGCAAGGAACCCAGGGGAAGAGAGGGCAGCTGAGGCCAGCACCGTCCTGCCTGCCCTGCTGTGCTGGGGGGCAGGAGATGCACCTTGCACAGCACACCCCATCCATGGTGACACATTTTTGGGGTACCCTGCTCAGCCAGAGTTGGGTATATGCCAGCAGGGGACACTCAGAGACACCCTGGGGGCAGACCAGCAGCTGACACTGGGCAACAGTCCCCCCAGTCCCCCATACAGAACAGGCTGGGCAGAAGGGGGGCGTGAAAGCCCCCCAGTGCTGAGAGCCCCCCAGTGCTGAGAGCCCCCCAGTGCTGAGAGCCCCCCTACCTGCCCTTCTCCTCCCCCTGGCACATGCATCTGCCCTGCAGAGCCAAGACCCTGGACATCCCACAGGTGTGTGCTGCACTGGAGCTCATGTCCAGCAGGAGAGCTGCGCCCCAGAACCTCCAGCCCCAAATGCCCCCCCAGCCTTGCCTAGGCCCTGCCCTGCCCCTTGTGCCCCCGCCTTAATCGATGGTTTCTCCCCACCATCTGGCAAGCTGCACGACCTCAGGCCGCAGCAGCCAGCACCCCCAGATCCCACTGCAACCGAGGGGCTGCGGCCCCACAGCGGTTACCCCCCCCTCTGTGGGGCAGCTCAGCCCTTGCCCCCTCCATACTCACCTCTTCTCCCAGGGGGTATCAGCTCACACCACGTGGCAGGGGATGACCCCAGCCAGGGACTCGGACTCACCGAGGGGCCAAGCGTAACCAGTGCAGGCCGGGTAGGGGGCTCTGGGCAGCTCTGTGCTCACTCCCTGCTCAGCCCCTTTCACCCCCCCTATCACATCTCCATCTCCAAACTGACACCGAGCTTTGAGCAACAACCCTCCCAGCCCTTAAACCAGCACCAGGAGGGTCCCATTGCCCCGAGGCAGCTCCAAAGCGGGTCTTGCCGCTGAGCATCCTGTGGGAGACGCTCCTGGGAGCTGGAGAGGGGGAAAAACCAGCCTGGAAGCAGGCAAGGAGAGAGGTGGTTGTAGAGCCCATTGGATCGCACCCCTCCGGGGCAGGGCTGATCCTGACAGTCCCAGCCTCAGCACAGCGGGGTGGCAGAGGCATCCCTTTCCCGCGGGCAGGGCCAGGGCGGAGGGCAGGCAGCAACACTGCTGGGGACACACACACACAAAGGCAAGAAGAAGCACTTGCTTTCGCTGAGCGAGGGGATGGATTTGGGCCGGCAGCAGGGCAGCAGTTTGAGGAATCGCTGCTTCAGCGCTTTTTTAGTTTGGCCCGGCGGGTTGCCTGGAAGAAAGAAGGAGTCACCAAGCAGAAGAAGAGTTAACGGAGCAGCGGCCCCCGGACCCGGTGGGCAGCGGGGTTGGGCACCCGGCACAGGGCGAGCGGGGCCGGAGGCAGCACATGCAGCGCGACGCCGGAGGAGCAGGAAGGCGAAGCCCAGCCCAGGCTCTGCTCGGCCTTTCTGCTTCATCCCAGGACAAACCCAGCACTGGAGTTTTCCTCCTGGGGAAGGAAGGGGGTGACAAAAGGGCAACCCTGCCGGGCTACTCACACCCAGCACCTCTGCACAAACCCCCCATTGCAACGTGTCGGGGTGTGCTGGAGACATCCAGCAGCCCAGAGACCCAGGAGATGGCAGGGCTACCCTTTAGCCTGGAGGCCAAATACCTGCTCTCTGGGATCCTCCCCTCCCCAAGGGGCTATGCAGGGAGGCAGGGCAGGATGGAGCCCAAGAACCAGCCTGTGGCTGAGACAGGGCTTTGCATCCTCCCCAGAGCTCTGGGCTGGGTTTGATCCTGCTGGCAGCCGACGGCTGAACGCGAAGCATGCACCGAACCCAGCCATGCAGCCCGGACTGCAGCGTGCACCCCCACCCCAGCGTGGCACTGGGATCCCAGCCCAGGGCTCTGCTTCGAGACAGCCAGAAGGGGAATGGGGCTCAGGGCTTTGCCTCGGCCAGGCTATGGGGGCAGGGTGAAGGGCTCACCATGTCAGCCTGGCCCGTAGCCATGGCTTCCAAGTGGCTCTGCATAAACAGCAAGCCCCCTCGCTGCACAGACCTTCCCCCCCCAACCCTATTCCCCCATCTGGACCCCAGTGGCTTTGCTCAGCCCCATCTCTCCCTGCTGGCACTGCCCCATGGCTGCAGACCCACTCCCTCCCTTCCCACAGTGTCTCAAGCCAGCAAACCCAGCGCAGGACTAAGGCTGCAGGCAGGGAGGGGGATGAAGGCCATGCCGGGCTCCAGCCCCCAGAGGTAGGCAGAGAGCGGCACGGGGCACCGACGGGATGAAAAGTGCAAAGTCCCTTTGGGGATGTGCTGTCACAGCTTTTGATCCAAGCGCCCTGGACATTTGCAGGCAGCAGGCCACAATGCCTGCGCACCCTGAGCCCTGGTTTTGGGGTTGTTTCTCTAGGGGGGTAGCAGATGGGGCTTCTCCAGCAGCTTTCTCAGCCTTGTGGGGCTGAGCTGAGCCCTGGGGGCTGGGGAAATAGTGCTGCTTGGTACCCAGATCCAATGCCCAGAGGAAGACCTTGGTCTGCAGGCAGCTCCATCACCCTGGGGCGATGGAGAACAGCTCCAGGAGGTCATTGTCCCACAAAGCCACTCAGAGAAGGCAAACTTGTCCCCAGGGAAACAGCATCCACAGTAGGGTGCCAGTGACACACAAATGCACAGGGATGCACGAATGCACCCCCTGGCATTTGTCACAGGGTGACAGAGGCAAGGGTGAGGGCCAGGATCTTGGTGCTGGCAGCACAGCCTGGCCCCTGTCTGCTCTGGGGTTTGTGGGCAGGTGAGGAACGAGGCTTTCTCCTTCCTAGAAGCGGGCATCAGTTGTGCCTAAAACATGATTTCAGCCCAGCTACTTTTCCAGGACTTTAATTTGCAAAGGGAAAGGGAAATTGCACCTTTCAGCCTTCCAAGGATGCCCTGGGGCCAGGTCCCTCCAGCAGAGCCGAACTGTGGGAACAGACCTGGGAGGCAGGAGCAGCCCCATTGCCCAGGGGAAAGGGATGGGACGGGCAGAGCAACAGCCGGCGCCAGGGTGATGGACCAGGGGAGGGAGGGAAACCACACAGCGAGAGAGATGCAACAGAGAGTAAACTGTGGTTGGACTCACAGGGGCAGCAGGTATAGGCACGTGCAGTAGGTCAGGTCAGGTGCAAGTTACACTTTAGTTTGTTATAAAGAAGGAAAAAGAAAAAAAAAATAAAGAACATGGGCGTTTTCTTAAGGAGGAAACTAAAGAGGGCCCGATTTCAGGGGCCCCGGGGCAGGGGAGGGAGCACGTTCAGCACATGCAGCTTAACAACAGGAGAGGGGTGACCAGGGATGGGGTTTTGCTGTCCTGGCTTTGGTGCACCCGAGGGCTCTGCTGGGGAGGACGTTCCGTTCTCCTTTCTGTCCCCCAGCATCCATGTGAGCAAGTCCCAGGGCTCCCTCGGCTCCCCCGCACTGGGAAGCAGCTCTGCCCGAAGATGGGGAGTGGAGCCCAGCCATGTGCTGTCCTGCTGAGCACACAGGACACCTGCAGCACAAAGCCCTGTGCCTGCTCTTTTTCCAGATGTCACTCTGTCCTCCACCCCTCTGCAAGAGCCATCAAGTGGCTGGCACAAAACAAGCCAACGGAAAGGGCTGGCAGTGTTTTATCTGCGGCAGGAGGTCTGCTGGGTTAAGTGGCTTGTCGCTTTCCATGCATCACTCCACAGCCCAGCGACTTCAAAACACACTTACACACAAGCAGAGCCTCCATCCTTGGGCAGCACCAAAAGGGGAAGGGATTTCCCATCCCCACCTCCACATGCTGTTGAAATGTATCCTGGAGGTTGCTGGATACTGGCTCTGAAGGGACCCACAGCAGGTAGATCCCAAACCCCAGCAGTGACCACCACTGGGATGGCCATGGACCACTTTGTATTGAGCCACCAGCAGCTGATGTACCCTTGGGGGCTGGATCCAGCCAGTGCTGCCATGTCGGGGGGTTACACGGTGCTGGGCTGACACCTCTCTTCCCAGGGAGGACCCAAACCTGGTCTGGTCTCTCTGGTCTCCCCAGAGAGAAAGCAGGACCTGGGGTCAACTCGATGCATAACCATGTCCCTGCCCTCCCCACAGAGCCAAAGCCACCAGTGCCCTCCCAGCAACAGCTGACTGGGGAGACCAACCCATCCCTTCCACAGCACCCTCCTGCTAGAAAAGACCCTACAATAACAAACCAACAGGCAGTGCCAACCACCTTCCCCACCAGTAACCCATCAATAAACGCATCATCACAATGAGTGAGAACCCTCCCAGTGTCCACAGCTCAGTGCCTGGGCAAAGCACCATTCCAGGATGGGAGCAGAGCACCAGCAGGCAGAGGGTGGGTCATGCAGCCCCCACAGCCCCTTCTTGGCCCCATGGGGTAACACCAGGTCAGTCGTGAGGTCAGAAGGAGCTGGTACCCCAGGGGCGATCTGCCCTAGCACCATGCCCTAGGAGGAGGGCTGGCAGAAGGCAGCTGGGTGAGGGGACCCCTCTGCCTTTTAAGATGTCCTGGCTGGGAAGAAGGAGGGCAAACCCCAGCCAGTATAGAGCCAGAAGAAGGGGCAGGGCAGGGCCAGGGGAGCATGGGGAAGGGGTCGGCAGTTCCCAGAACATGCTCTTTTCAGTAGAAGAGCCTCCATCCTGTTCCAGAGCATCGTCTTTTCCTGGGAGGCCAGAGGCACATCCCCAAGCTCCCCCTGCCAGGACATGTCTCCGAGTCCATCCAGGCAGTGATGCTCAGCTGCCCCTACCACCTGTGGCTTGTGGTCATCCCTGTGCAGGGCTCAGCTCTGAGCGGGGTCCACCAGCCCCCGGCTCAGCTCCCCCTCTACAGCACCTAGCCTCGGGCAGTGCCACCTTCTGCTCAGGGGGACCACAGCTCTCCGGGGTCTGCAATGAAGGCCAGCAGGAGGAAGAGACAGTGAGCTCCCCCACCCGCCCCGGGGAGGGTCAGGATGGGTCCTGCGAGCAGCAGCTTTGCAAATGACCCTCATTAGTCAGCGGTGACAGAACTGAGCACAGCCAGGGCCAAGGTGCCTGCAGCAGTCGCTGGGGCCAGACAGTCATCCATTAGGGGAATGAAATCAGAGCTGGCATCTCCAGGGGCAGAGGACGGACAGAGAGTCCCTGTCCTGGGGGTGGGACAGGGGTGGCCTCAGCCCGGACACCCAGAGCCAGCAGGGCTGGAGGAGCTGTGAGCAGCAAAGCTGCCGTGCAAGACCTGAAGTTCATGGGACAGCAGAGACTCAGAGCTGGGACGCTCCCCAGTGCCAGAGAGGGGAGAGGGGGGATGTGGGCCAGAAGGGCTACAGAGCAGAGTGGGACTCACAGTGGTGCTGTCCCCATTCCCATTCCCAGCCTGTGACAGCGCTCCCAGACAGCCTGGCTGTGCCCAGAGGAGATGTTGGCAGAATAATAATTTTTCAGGCCACACTACATACAAAATTTTGCAAGAAAGGAATGGGATGGGATACACGTACCAAGGCACAGTGGACCTCAGGGACTCCCCAAAAGGAGCAGGTAAGGCCGCAGGACCGGGACAGACATGTGCCACAAAAACCCACTTGCAGGGACACATCCTGCCCTGTTCCCATCACCACCTCCATGGCAGGGACATCTCTGGCAGCAGCAATCGGTGCATCCAAGGTGCCAGAGGAACTGCCCAAGAAATGCCCCAGCAGAGCAGCAGCTCCTCTTGGCTGCAGGCAGCGTGTCCCATTAGAGAGCTGGTGCCCTGCATAGCCATTTCCCAGATATCATCCATACCGTCCCCAGTAAGGCACATGTACGAAGCCTGGATATGCCTCAGCCACAGCCCAGGCAGCTCAGGGACATCCTCCATCACAAGGGGGTTGAAAGCACCTCCTGGGCTCAGTGGCCTCCTCCCCTCCCTCTGTTCAGTCACTAATTGCTCCTCTGATCACTCCTAGCCGCACATCACCCCATCACAGCTCCCAACCCCGGGATCTGGCCGCCGGAGGGGATGCGATCTGCAGCCCCTTCATCTGGCAGCATCCCCAGCACCAGCCAGAAGGCAGAGGGCTTGGGGGCAAGAAAAAAAAAACAACCCTAAATCGCACTCATGCACAGTCTGTTGGCAGCGCTTGTCTGAGCCAGGACTGTCCGTGGCAGAGCCGAGGACAGCAGCAAAAGCAGACAAGCCAGCTGCACCGTGCAGTGCTCTGCACTCCCGCCCTCGCCAGGCACAACCAACAGGTCCCACATCCCTTGTTCCGACGCGTTCCGAGTCCTCTTGCCTGGCCACATCCAGCCTTGTCCTTAGCACCCACCTGCCAAGCCAGGGAGCTCAGCACCCACGGCAGCCCCTTCCCTCCCCAACCCTGGCACAACCCCACAGGGAGGGTGAAGGGGCCGGGGGCTCCAGCCTCTTTTAGCCATGCTCCCCCCGTAGCCACCAGCTCCTGCGGCAGCAGGGAAAGCTTTGTCCTGCATCACTCCACATCCATCCCTCCCTGCCCCCAGCTCCCACCCCTCTCCCCAGACCCAGTCACCTGCAGCCCTTTTCCCCATCATCTGACAAAGCCTGGCTCCCTGCATTCCAAAGCCCCCAGACTCCAACACCCCAGACAGTCCCAGGCCCCCAGCACCCCACACAGCACTGCACCCCAATGCCCTGAGATATTCCCACCCCAACAGCCCTCATACCCCTGCACCCCAGTGCCCTCTAAGCACCCTAACACTCCCAAACGCCCCCGACCCCAACCTCCAGACACCCTCACTTCCCCAGCTCCCTACACCCTAATGCTGCCAGGCACCCTCCCATACCCTAATGTCCCCCTAAAATGCCCCAAAACACACTAATCCTTCCAAGTCTCCCTCAAGCACTCTGCAGCCCCTCGGACGGGAAATGAGGAGCACCTCCACCACAACTGCCCCATCCCATCGCAACCCCATCCCTATCCCCCTGTCCCACCTCCACTGGCCAGGTCGATGATGCCCAGGACATGGAGTAGCTTGAGGCTGGAGCAGAGCAGCAGGATGATGCCCACCGTTTGCAGCCCCTGCAGATCCCAGGGTGCCCCAGCAACCGACATCCCCCAGACGTGCAGCCCCAGCAGGCAGCTGGTCTGGCAGTAACAGACCCAGCAAGGGAGGAGAGGGGAGGGCAGGGGAGGAGAGACCTGCCTTGGCCCTCCCTCTTCCCGCCCCGGCACCCTCTGGGGTCCCTCAGGGCACCCAGGCTGCAGGGGAACTGAGAGCCCATGCATATGCCCAAGGGACTTAGGGGCCAGCTCTCACCCCAGTTCCCCCGGGGAACCTCACTGTTGTCACTCTGCACCTACACAGCCTGGCACGGGCACCCCGCAGCCCCCGAAAGCTGTGGAGGGGTGCAGAGCTGGCACCAATGGGTGCGTGGAGGAGGCTCAGCTGCCCCCGGTTCCCACCCCAACAGCACCATGTGGTGGCACCGACCCTGGAACTCAATCACTCACAGTCCCCCAGGACACTGCTGCCACCCAGCCCAACGCAGCACCTCCGCCCCATCCCAGGCCACCAAACCTGTCCCCCAGCAATGCCGCCAACCTGCATGCACCCACAACACAGCACAAGGAGCTCCCAGCCTCAGGGCTCAGACTTGTCCACTGATCACCTCCATGGACACCTGCCATCCGCACCTCTTCCCTCTGCACCTGCTGGGGGAACATCTGCATCTCTCCACACAGCAAGTAAGTCACAGCCATCTGCAAGATCCGTGGCATGTAGAGAAGCTGCAGCCGGGGGCTGCCGGCCCTGGGTACTTTGCTTGCTGCTGGAGGGAAATGCACCCCATTCCACTCCGGGGTGCTCCCTGGAGGGAGGGCAGCGTGGCAGGGCGGCCAGCCAGGGTGGGGGTTCTCTGCACCCCATCCAAAGCCCTGCCTCGTGGGCAGCAGGGCAGAGACCCCAGCCTGGCAGTAGTGGTTATTAGAAAGTCTCTTTGAGCTAGTTTTCCACGCATCTGTCCCCTAAAAACTGCTTCTGATCTGGCCACCCCCTGCTCCAGCAGCACAGCAAGCCCCAGAACAGTGGCCCATGGGGAACGAGACATTTCCCTGCATCCCTGGGAGGGGATGCTGCAGCCAAGCACGGACAGCATGTGGGACCTCCTGCTGCCTGCACTCCGGGGACCACAACCACACAGAGCCCTGGCCAGGGCACCTCTATTCCCGCCTGTGCCCAGTCCAGGGGTCTAATCCTGCCCCTTGCAAGGGAGAGGTGAAAGAGACCCTGTTGAGCTCTCACAGCACCCTGCAGCCCAACACAAGCCTATGCTAGAGAGCCCCAGGCTGGCTTCAAGCCAGACCTTCCCATTGGACTCTGAGGTTTCATCCTCCACCAGCAGAGCAGGGCTGCAAAGAAGGGTTGTCTCAACAGGTTCCCTTACTCTCTAGCTTTATTGCTTTTTCTCCAGTCTGCAATTTTCTCACCTCCCTGTGGCTGAGCGATCTCCCTGCCCTTCCATCCACTGCCTCAGAGCATGTCCCTGGGGCAAGACAGAGCAGAGTGGGGTCCCTGCTCCATGTCCAGCCAGGTCCCCTTGCTCCCCTCTCCAGGCACATCAGCAACAGAAAGAACAAGCCAGGCCACAGGGAATTGGGAGAGAAGCAATGTGAAAAGTGATTAACGCGAGGCCGGCGGCAGAAGAGATTCAACAAGCTAATTACGTCTGGCTGGGCTGAGCGGGACGTGACACCACGCAGTGTCAGGGTTGGCGGGGTGCGTGCCACGGGCGCTGTGGTCCTCGGGGAGCTCAGTGCTGGGAGAGCTGCCCTGCCCTGGCTCCAGCCGCAAGGGTCACAGCCAAGAGCCAAGGAACCAGGGCCAAGTCCCCTTCTCCCCCAGCTTCACCCTCTCCAGGCAGGGTGAGACAGCACAGCCCATCCTGTGCCCACGCTGACAACCAGGGCTGATGTCCCTGGGTGTGGAACGTGTGGAAGATGCTCCACAGGGGGGAGCGTAGGGTCCCCAGCAGACCTTCTTCTCTAAGACCCCAGGATGTGGCCCAGCTACAGCATGCCTCGGTGTGTAAGGCCATGACGAGATCCAAACCCGGAGCCTGGCCATGACTATCAATCACACACCTCTGCCCCTTCCCCTCCCGCTTTGCAAGCCCTCACCATAAGCCAGCAGCTCTCTTCTGATTCAGCCACCAAACCCTGCCTAGCTCCACAGCCAGCTGAAAAACCTGCCAGCCCTTGGCAAAGGAAAGGGAAGGGTTAAACCCCCTGTGCACGGGAAAATCCCTGGTGCACCCCACCCCAGGGAACCCCAAGCTTCAACCTGGAGCACCTGAAGCTGTCCCACACCGGATTTCGATGTTCCGAGATCTACCCCACCCACAGCCGGCTTGCCTTGACCTCTTGGGTCTGTCAAACCCACCAGGCTGGATAATGCCCTGAGCCCAGGGACCCCTGGCACCGCACACCAAAGGGCTGGTCCCTCCCGCAGCCAAGATGCTGCGCTCCTGCCAAAGGGGTTCCTGGAAAGCAGGAGGAAAGCAGGGCTTGGCACAGGGCTTCACTATCGCCAGTGCCGCAGGGATGCTCATTTTCTCCCTCTCTGGAGGGACCCTCACCCTGAGCCAGTCACCAGGAGGTGGCCATGCTGCTCGCTGCCACCACCCTCCTGCCTGGCATCCTTTGGGGTGCCGGTGGCACCCAGCCGGGCTGCTGCCCCCTCCTCTTTCTCCCCAGACTTTGGAAGGCTTTGGCACCCTCTCCAGCTCTGCTTCCCCCTCCACATCTTCAGCTCTGGGGCAACAGCAGCAGCCTCCCAGGGAAGGCAGGGGCCAGCCCACCCCATGTCAGGGGCTTTCCACGACACCCCCAATCCTGCCTGCCCCATGCACGGACTCTGACCCAGCCGAGGCAGGGACAGCCCTGCCAGCCCTGGGCAGGCACCAATTATCACGCCAATAGCAATCTGCAGCTTCATCTAATATTCATCTGAGGCAGCTCTCCCGCCTTTTACCTCCCGCCCACCCCTCCTCCCAGCCGGGACCGATTGCTCCGCGTTGAATTATTGATGCTGCACTTCAAGAGCCAAAATCAATAGCGTTTCTCTTTGCCTGCCCCCTCCTGCGCGCTTGGCCAAAGTGGGCCCTTGGCAAGGGGCTTGGGAGCCCCCCAGGCAGCTCGGCAGTGCATGTGCAGCTCTGCCAGGAGATGTTCAGGGTGGCACAAGGCACTGGTAGGGTGACGTGGCCCATCAGTGATTAACCAACTGGTAAACAACACCAGCTCCGTCATCGATCACCCCTGGAGCGCAGAGTGCCCACAGGAGATGCTCTGACGCTGCTGCCAGACAGTGGCTCTGGCTGTGCCACCAAGGCTGCACGGGATCCGAGGGGGGACAGTGCCAAGGGGACATGGCAAGGGGGCGCAGACAACCAGCGCTCCCATCCAAGCCCTTGCGCAGAGGAGGGCCAGCTCCAAATGGAAGGATGGGTCACTCAGGGCCTCATCCAGCTGAGTTTGGGAACCCTTTGTGGGTTTTCCCCCTCCCCTCCACAGGTCAGACAGTGTCCCACCGCAAGATGCTCCCACCAAACCCTTCCCCAGGGCTAAGGCATTTTTCTGGTCTCCTCTGGAGATGCTCCATCCCCAGACCATCACTGTGGAGGCACAACACTTCCCAGCACACACCGTCCCCAGGAGACCACCAGCACAGCTTGGGCAGAGAGACAGCCACAGGCAGGGGGCCGGCAGGGACAGGGCAGGGAGAGCATGATGTGGCAGCCAGGACAGGGGAAGCACAGCAGGCGGTATCGATGACTCCTGAAGCGAGTGGCGGAGCCCCATGTCCATTAGCAGACCTGAGCCATTAGTGTACGGTTTCAGGCTTTTTGCGGTCCCTGGGCTGCCGCTGCCGGCACAGCTGGTAAACAACCCCCAGAGGGGACTCAGCATTTCCCAGCCCCAGACACTGCCTGGGACCTTCCCTGGAGAGCAAAGTCTCCTACCTGCTGCCTCCTGAGCCGAGGGGGTGACCCACACAACAGCATCTCACCCCCATCCCAACACACAGGCGCCCACCTGCAGGACTCCCCCTGCAGCACCCAGAGCTCTGCTCAACCTCCGCTGATTCCTGCCCCTTGAGCAACACCTTTCCCTCCCCTCCAGGCACCTTTTGGCGATGGGAGCAATTGCTGCCAATCTGGAGCACCTGGGTCCCACTCCCACTGCCACAGCTGGGGCAAATCTCCAGCCAGGCCAGGGGGACCCACAGCTCCCAATCGTGGGACAGGGCAGGCTGTGCCTCCCCATGCTGTATAGTGACACCATGTCCTCCTGGGGACGAGAGAGGACTGGTGGCAAGGCTGGTCCTTCACGGGAGGCAGGCATGCCACCATCCATCCCGGTTCCCTCTGGAGGGCTGCTGGCTGACAGGTACAAGGCTGGATGCAGGACACCCCATCTCCAACTTCCTGTCACTTGCGTGGGGACGAGTGTGCCCCAGGGGATGGAGGAGCACGTCCCAGGCAAGGAGCAGCAACACAGGCCAAGGGGTGGCCCCTGCCTTGTCTGCACCCCTCAGCAGGGTTGCTGCAGGGACCAGGGGGCTCACTGCCCCCACTGTCTCCACTGCAATCTATGCCACCACCTTTGGTCCAGAGCTTCATGGAGCTGCACAGGGAAGCAAAAGCACAGGGAAGGGGACAAAGCAGAGTCTGGGGGAGGCACCCCCCAAGTTACCAGCAGAACTGGGGAAGCGGGGGTCTAATCTGGGCACAGTCAACATGTTCCCCCCTGAGGCTCACAGGCAGGATGCCTGGCAGTTATTTCAGCTCTGTCTCAGTTTCCCTCCTGGCACAACCCACCTAGGAGCACTGCCGCTGGAGCACTGGGACAAGGAAAGCAGTTAAGCAGCAACAAAACCCACTCACCACGCTTTCTTGTCCTGCAAGAAGGTTCGCAGGGCCACAGGGAGCGATGCCCCCATCTGTCCCCTCCCTCCTTCCCCACTCCCAGGCACAGCCATCCCACAGGTGCAGTCCAGGGGTGCGAGAATCAGCGCTACAGAACCAGAGTGGAGCAATTTCAGGGCACCAGTGGACCAGGCAAACTGCCTGTCACCTCCTCATCCCGTGGGTGCCCCAAATGCCCGGGGACGGGCAGGCTGCAGCATCCTTAATATGGGTGTCTGCAGGCACAGGCAGGGGCTGGGTAGGGCTGGGGGGACCTTCCACACAATCATCACCCCTGGGAGTCCAGGGAGCACCCGACCAAGCGGTCCTGGCCTCCGTCCCACCCCACACAGTCCCTTGAGCAGATCTGAGCTCCACCAAGCGCGCCCCACACACACCACTCAGCACTTTGCATGGTCCCTGCCCAGCTGGGCAGCAGCTCGTGTGTCCCCCCACCCTGCCCAAGGGCCATGGGGGGACTCTGGGAAGAGCCAGGAGCAGGGAATGCATCAGGCACCCATCCTGCCCAGGCCCTGGCTGCTCTGCAGGCTGGTGCTGAGTCTGACAGCTCATGTTCGTGCTGCTCAGGGTGAGGTGACCACAGACCATGGGGACACGCTGCTCCTCTAGAGGTGCTGGAAAACACCCTGGTGCCCACTTGCATGCTCACACACAGTCCTGGTCCATGACACTCCAGCACACACCAAAATCACCACCATGCAGCAGATTTTCCCCTCCCCTGTCCCCTCCCCATGTCCCCAGACACTGGGACCTTGCACGGAGCAGGCAGGACACCCCGCTCCTCGCACCAGGACCCCCCTGCTCGCCCCTATGAGCAGCAGATGGACACCACGTCCCAGGACTCTCCCGTGGATGCAGCACTTTCAGAGCATGCTTGGGGGCAGCTCTGGACACCCACCAGCTGCCGCCCATGTTCCCAGTGGAGCCAGCACCGCCCGCGCCCGTTACCTTCCAAGGACACGGGCTCGAAGAGGCCAAATTGCTCCAGCACTTTGACGAAGAGGACCAAGACCACCAGCACCGCGATCATCTCAAGGCCTTCCAGGTTCATGGTGGGGGTGTCTCATGGCCCCACCCCCTCCCACCCCCTCCCCACTGCCGTCCTGGAGCCTCCTCACCCCAGCGCTGCGACTGCCGGACCATGCATCCCCAGGGACCCCCGCCGCTGTCCCCAAGGGGGGATCGGCTGTCACCCCTCTACTCAGGGGCGTCCGCCATCAGCTGTGGGCGAGCAAGGGGCCAGCATGGGGCTGTGGCAGGCAGCTCGAGGAGCTGACAGCCCAGGCAGAGCAGGGCCGTGCCTGCAAGTAAGAGCGGAGAGAGGCCAAGCGGAGGGAGGCGTGGGGGGGTGGCGGGGATGGGGGGGCCGGAGGGGAAGGAGGCATGCCCTCCCATTCCAATGACACCACCTCTATCGATTTGCTTAATGCAGTTGCTAAGGAAACGGGCCACAGATATTAAAAGGCACTCGGTTCCCGGGGGGGGAACAACACAGGGAGGGGACAGGACGCTGGGCACTGGCTAAACATCCAGGATGGGGATGACTCAGACTTGTCCTCTGCGCCCCACACGCGTACCTGCCCCATGGGGACAACCATGGCTGAACACCCCAAGGTCCCCACAATCCTCTCCTGGGCAGGGTCTGGGGCAACAGGTCCAGCTGCCCCATTTCTGAGCTGGCGGATGAGTCCGCCTGTCTCACTGGGAGAGCCAAGGGGAGACAGGGAGCAGGGCTGGGGGAATGGGCCGGGAGCGGGGGCTGTGATGTAGGATGCCTGAGACACTGCCAGACCCGCAGGCAGCACAGCAACAGGCAGGAGAGGAGGGGACGGAGGGGCTGGGGACCCCGTGGGACCAAGGGACCCAGCCAAGGTCACGCGGCAGCAGGAGGCAGAGGGCAAACCCAGGCATCCGTGTGCCTTGAGCACACATCCACACACAGCCGACGGGGCTATATTTAGCTCCTATGCTTTTTTTAACAGCATCCCAGCCTTTGCCTGGCTGCTCGATCACAGACCACAGGGACCACCGGGAAGCCAGGCACCCACCGGTCCCTGCCCCATCACCAGGGCTCAGCACCCCTTGGGGTGCGTGGCTGCCCCTGGAGACACCGCTGGCACTGCCCATCCCTGGGTGGACAAGTCCCGCATGGGGCATGATGCAAGAGCAGTCCCAAGTCCAGCACCAGTGTTGCAGGCAGGGAGCAGGGCTGTCCCCATGCCACCACTGCTCCCTACCCTGCTTTGTCACTCACAGGAGCAAGGCCAGCTGCCCCAGGTATAGGTGGAGTGGCCATACCCAGACCATGGGGAAGACCCTCTGCCCAGCTCTAGGGCCCTCCTGCCCCCACAGAGGGCCCTGCAGACAGGACTGGGGCAGAAAGCCCCTTTTCCTCCCTGTTGCCTTTGTGGTGGGGGGGGAAATACGTCACCAGGGGAAGAAACATCACCAAGGGAAGAAACATCACCCTGTGACACCTGTGGGAGGAAGGGGATGTCGGAGGTGCTGGCTGATGCTGGCAAGATCTCGCAAGAGGGCTGCCCCACACCAACCCCCACACCCAGGACCCCCACCCAGGACCCCATTCCCAGCCCAGGAGGTTGCAGGTTTGTCCCCTGGCAGGGGATAGAGAGCGCTGGTGGCTCAGTCCCAGGTCATGGCATAGCTAGGCTATTTAGCAACTCCGTGCCACCCGGCTCAGCATCTCCTGCCCGCCTGGGGCACGCTCCCAAGGCTCTGACACCAGCAGAAGATGCCAGCAATGCATCAGAGGTGGCTTGGGGAGTGAGATGAAAGTCCTCCCTGGGGAAACATCCCTCAGGCTGGAAGTTTTCCGACCTAACATTTCCTTTTCTTGGAAAGAGGTGAGTTTCCAGGCACTGAGCCTGGATTTCAGCCGGCTGGCTCCTGGCTTTGCCCCCACCCCGAGCCAGTCCCTTCAGGGATGGGGTGGCACAGGCCTGTTGCACTCTCGGAGGAAGTTTCCCACTGATGCCAACTGCATTTTTAAAGCTTTTTTTTCTTGCTAAGCCCCAGTTGCAAGCCATCATGACCCCAAGCCTCCAGCTGCTCCCAGGGCCGATGCCTGCCCCGCACGCCATGGGGCTATTTATGCAACCTAATTTTGGCCAGATACAGTGGTAGAGGAGTCTGTCCAGCCTGGGCCAGGGCTAGTCCCAGCAAAGAGGGTCTGGGGCAGCTCCTCTGCAAAGCGAACCTGCTCAATCCATGTGAGTGGACCGTTGTCGGCCCCTCATGTGTCTCTGCCAGCGTCGTGGGATGCTGGGGCCAAAGGGTACAGTGGAAAGTAAGCCACCGAGTGACAGCTTCCCCGCCTGCCCTCGTGCCCATCCCACGCCAGCCGGCCTCCCCATTAGAGCCACAATAAATCACCCACCGGACGCCCTGACAGGATTACTCATTCCTGTGCCGGAGCCGTTAATAAAAGCCCTCCACTCCGCTGCCAGCACGATGCAGGATCCCACCAGGACTGGCACAGGCACCCGGTGCTTGTCCTGTGTCCCAGTGCCACACACCGTGCCAGAGCCCAGCTCTCAGCACCCCCAAACTCACCAGAGTTACTTGCCCAGGGCACATCCCCTCCCACCGACGGCAGCTCCGGATGGGCTGGAGGTGTCAGGGTACCACCCCCTCAGCTCATCCACATCCCCAGGGATGCTCCTCAATCTGGAGCTGCCCCCAGGATGGAGGAGACACATGGGACCACACGTGAGGCTTCACCCATGGAGCCAGACCCGCGGCCGCCTTGTAAGGGATGCTGGAAAGGCCATCCAAAACACATGCACCCAGCCAGAAGTGGGACAGGGCTCTGCCACCCATCCCATCAAGGGGCATCGTTCCCAGGGGTGGCTTCTCATCCCCACAGCAAGCCAGCATTTGGCCATGCTGTGGGAAGAGCCACGAGGGCCTGGCTTGAGCTGCTTGGAGAGAGGTCACACGGATGGATGGAGAAATGGACGCCCCAGGCACGAGAGGCCCTGCACGTCCCCATACAAGCGGTACCAGTGCCACTTCTC
Source organism: Rissa tridactyla (assembly GCF_028500815.1). Classification (NCBI taxonomy): domain Eukaryota; kingdom Metazoa; phylum Chordata; class Aves; order Charadriiformes; family Laridae; genus Rissa; species Rissa tridactyla. Next base: position 57,966,156 of record NC_071471.1, on the reverse strand, counting down.
CTCCCCACCTTGCCTTGGGGGTCTCACCCTGCAAAGCCCCCAGCACACACATCCCACTGCAGTGGGGCTTAAAGAAACCCTTCACTGGGGAAACCGGGACCCCCGCCACATCTCAGAGCTCCCCAACACACCAGCTGAGGAGCAAAGATGTAGGTCAAGCCCAAAGGGACCAAGAGCCCCAAAATGCAGGTTGAGGCCCCAGCATCAGCACCGGGCACCCCCGACAGAACAGGAGGCACTGCGAAGCCCATCTGTGTCCCTGTCCTGCAGTGAGGGACAGCGGTACCTGGACGCCGGCAGCATGGTGGAGCTGGATGCTCCTGGAGCAGCCCTGGGCACAGCTGCAGCTCAGCCGTGGCTGCCACCGGCTGCTCTCGCACACGGCGGAGGAGGACCAGGGGCAGGAGGAACAAGTAAAGTCACCAAGGAGGAGATGGAGGTGCCCCAGACAGGCAGACAGGGAGGTCCCCAATCCCCCTCTCCCGCACCAAGCGCCCAGATCGCCTCACCACCTGGCTTGTGGAAGAGTATAGGATGGGCCAGTGTCACCCTGTCCCCCTGTGTCCCCAACCCCGTACCTTCGATGCCGCTGATGATTTTGAAGCAGCGAGTGGTGAACCAATAGGAGATGAGGAGGAGGATGGCAATCAGGGAGGCATAGAGCAGGCTGTCGTTGTGCAGGGCTGTCCTCTCCATGGCTCCATCCCCTGTGCCCGCTTGCGCCCCCCACCCAGCCCTGCCACCCTATCTGGGGCAGTCCCCCGCCGGAGGAGCCGGCCACCGCGGGCAGGGAGGCGGGGGGCCGCACGGGCAGGCAGGCAGGTAATTGGGAGCGGCGTGTGAGAGCCAGGCTCCCAAACCAATTACCTTAATTGTGCTCAGGCAGCACATGGCAAACAGTTAAAAATAACCCTCCTGGCCCGAAGGGAGAGTGGCACAGAGAAGGAAGCAGGGGGCAGAGCACAGATGAGGCTTGCTACACATGTGGCTGAGTCTCTGTGCCATGGGGCCAGCAAGACATCGCCACAGCGTGATGGCTGCTCTGCGCTCACTGGTGACCCCAGGACCCTCAGGGCGAAGCCCCTTGCTGCCAATCCCCAGGAAGAGCTGGGAAGTCCTGGAAACTGGTCTCTCCAGGGTGTGATGCCGCAGACCAGGATTGGCAAATGCCAGGATCTCCACTGGGATGCCTGCACCTGTCCTTGCTCCAGACACAGGGCCTTGAAAAAAGGCAACCCTGCAGCCCTGCTGGCCCAGAGAGCTGGCTCTGGCAGAGAGGCGCTGGCGTCTCGTCCCCTGTGCCCCAGCGCAGCACCTCCTTGGGGATGCCCAGGATCAGCCTTCCCTTTTCTCAGCTTGGAGCCGGAGCCAGCCAGCCTGGTTCCTGCTCTGCAACACCAGGGGCACTCAGGCAGTGCCACTGTGAATTTGGGCACACACACCGGCAAAACCCAAACCCCATGGGATTAGCTGCACCCATGCCTGAGACACCTCTGTCCCCCAGACCGTTGGCCGCCCCATGGGACACGTGGCTGGGGAAGATGCTGGTCTCAACTGTTTCACTTTGACACCTCTTTGCATACAAGACGTCGCATCCCCACCCCTGCAGCTACAGCCAGGGGACATGGCCACCCAGGCGTGGGGTAAGGAGCACAACGTCACCCTGGCTATGCCCCTTTCAGGGCACAGAACCCAGGCATCCGGGTCTGTCCCCGCTTCCCTTCTCTCTCCCACGAGACCAGCTGCTCTGAGCACCCAGAGGGGACACAGGACAGAGTGGCAAAGTGGCCCCGCATGCACCCATGGCTCGGCGCTTGGCAGGGCAGCCGGTCCTGTAATGCTGCCCCAGGCACAGTCGTGGTAGGATGGGCAGCCCAGGCTAGCACGAGCCCGTGCCACCTGTCCCACTTTGGGCTGTGACAATAACAGTCATGAAGCATCCCCTGCTCAGCCACCCCCACCCTGGCTCTCCTGCGCCGCCGGCAGCACAGCCCTGCCACCCAGCTAAAATTAACCACCCCACCAGCCACACGCTGGGTATAAATAGAAATGCCCAGGAGCAGGGTTTCTTGACCAGCAATCAGCTCTGTGCCACGGGCATACACAGGGCAACACCCAGAGCTTTCAGGTAGCCAGGTGACTGGTCCCTGTCCCCATTCTCCCAGTACCACCAGCAGCTGGGCATAGGGAACTGTCTCCCGCTGCGGAATGGGAGCAGATGGGGAGGGAGCAGGGCAGTCACCCATTGCCAAGGGACCTGTCTCTTTGGGAGGGGACCATGTATCTTGACCACAGCCAGGCTCTGCCCTGCTTGTCAGCCGTCTCTGTGGCTACCTCTAGGGTGCTTCTAGCCCGGTGTCGCAGGGTGCTAGGGCACTACCCCCCCAAAATGTGCCATGGGACCAGCTGGGCCACAGCAGAGGTGACGTCATGGTCCCAGGGCACAGCTGGGCAGCAGCTGCCCAGGTCCCTTGGGCGCCGCCGACCCCCAGCAGGGGCAAGCCTGATGGATAGGAGCCTCTCCTTTTTTTTGGTTCTCGGGGCCATCATCCATTAGGGAGAGTTAAATTTAGGTTACAGCTGATCCCATATTACCTCGCTGCTAATCAGAGCGCGAGCAGATTATTAATAAGCACATTAAAATATTGGCGAAAAGCTATTTTTGGGAGGTGAAGTCACAGTTTTAATCTGGTTAATTGATTGAGTCATTTCTCTTTCCCCCCATCAGTGACCTGTCCTTGGCTAGCTCCCCAGGGCACCCAGCCGGGAGGGCACACCACCCTGGAGCCCACCTGGCCGGGCACCCCTGCGGTGAGCTCTGCAGGACCTCCTTCACCTCTGCAGGGAGGACAGAGGGGCTCACTGCCCCCCAAAAGGGAACGATGTGGGAGGATAGAGGCTGGAGGGGGTACAGCACCCTGGTGACCCATGTGCCACATGGACCGGTGCAGTGGCTGGGGAGGAGGGGATGCTGCAGAGGGGAGAAAGCTGTGCAAGCCCCACATCCCGGTCCCAGCTCCAAGCTTTTGGGGAGTATAGACCTGGCTGGCTCTGGATTTCACCCCACTTTGGCTTCTCCACAGCTTAGGAGGACGCTGAGAAGAGAGCGAGCAGCAGTAGCCGGCGCCCCACTGCCAGCCCTGCCTCCGCGCCCATCCCACCTCCAAGCAGCACAGCCACCCTGCACGCCCCGGCAGGGCTGCGGGGACAGCACAGGGCTGAGCCCTTAGGGCTGCTTGATACCGCACATGGCCAGCCCAGAGACCTGGTCCTGGGTCCCCACTACAGACCCAGTCCCCCGGTGCCCAGCTGAAAAGCCCAAGACACTGGGACAAGGACCTATAGGACATCCTTGCAAGTGGTGGGGATGGGAGCACCCTGAGGTCCCCTTCCCACTCCTCTCCATCACCTGCAGCTCTGCCCCTTGCACCCAGGGTTGGACTCAGCTGACTCATCCCCTGCCCACTCCACTCTGGGCTAGTTGGCTGGTGCGTGATGGAGCCAACTAGTGGGGACGGACCTGGCGCTGCCCATGGACACCCCCAGCCTCCAGCACCTGGCATGCCGCTCAGCCAGGCCCACGCTTACCCTTACACCTCTTCCCCTGTCACCATGGTGTGGGCTGCTGTGGAGCCCTGAAGTTGGGGGCTGTGAAGTGATGGGGCTGTGAAGTGATGGGAAATGCCCACGGGGAGGGTTTCTCCAGGTGACCCTCCATCGCAGGGCTTGGGTCCCCACAGGCAGGGAGGTGGCATGGCAGCTGGGCACGGCTCGCAGGGCGGATACTGCTCCCATGTCCCAGCCCCCAGCGCTGCGCCAAGAGCATCTCCAAGGTGCCCCCGCTATCCCCTGGCCCCAGGGATGGGCGCAGGCTGGGGAGACCCAGGGACTCCCCCAGGCGAGAAGGGACAGAGCCGGGGAGGGTTCTTCTGGGCAGGGTGGGCCCTGGGGAAGGTGGTGCAAGTCCCAGCCCCGCTCCAAGGTGTAACGCTGCCACATTGGCCCAACAAGGCCTTGCCCATGCTCCCGGCACGGCACGTCCCTCCCCAGCACTGCTGTGGCCTGGAGGGGCAGCCCAGGGGTCCCAGCCATGGGGAGGGCAACCTGCCCCCAGCATGGGGGCACGGGGGCAGGTGCAGCAGCCAGGCACACAGTGTCCCAGCGTGCAGAGGCGCATGATGACCTCCCTGAGATGTGCCCACTGGGGTCAGGAGGTGGCTCTGGGCTCAAACCCAGGAAAGGGGGTCCTGCCCAGCTGAATGAGGGTCCTGCCATGGCTGTGACAGCAAACTGGGGGGCACACAGCACGCAGGTCTGTCTCCAGGACCAGGCAGCATCCCAGGATACAAGCAAGGGTGGATGCAGGCACCAGGGTGTGTCCCTGCCCCAGCCCACGGGCACACCCAGGGCTTCTCCAGCCGGATGGATGGAGGGCACAGCCCAGCCCCAGAGGTGGCGGGTGCCTGGCATGGCAGGGAAGGGTCGGAACAGCTGTGATTTATTTCCACAGCAGTTTTCTCACTGCACCAGTCCCCTCCCCAGATAAAACATTCCCATCACCCCAGGTCCACAGGGGACATTCAGGGGCTCACATTGCCTCCCGTGAGCATCTTCAGCTTTGCCCCACATGGAGCCCGGTGCAACCCCTCCGCCTGGGGCTGAATCGCTCAGCACCCCTCAGCACCTACACAGCATGTCCCCCCCTGCCGAAATAACCCCACAGAGCCCACCAGGCAGAAACACCGCCCCCACAGAACAGAGCCCCCGTGCCCCCCAGGGCAGCACCTACCTTGGGAGAGGGTCCCGGTGAGAAACTGGTAGAAGAAGCGGATCACCCGGCCCAGCTGCCTCTTGCAGCGCTGCTGGCAGTGGCTCATGGCTCCAGCGCACAGCGCTGGGGAGGGACCCAGTCGCACCCCCTCTCGGCTGGCAAACAGCCCCCCAGCTCCTCCGAGCAGATGGCAATGCCCGGGGGCAGCACAGAGCCTTCCTTGCCCAGAGCGAGCCTGCGGGCATCGGCGGCAGGTTCAGCCCAGCGGAGAGGGCACAGGCAGCGCCTGGCAGCGCGGCAGCCGCCAGGCCCCGCTCCCAGGCGGCAGGCAGCCAGTCGGGAAGTTTTGTGCTGGGATGCTCCTGTGCAGGCTGGCTGTGATCCAGAGGGGCCGGGAGGGCTGGCGGTGATGCCCCTACCAGGGCTTAGGCTCACAAAAGCTGACCACAAGCTCAGCGAGGGAGCGGGGTGCCCGGGCGAGCCCCCCCGTGCCGTGCCAGCCCGCCGGCTCCCTCCGTGCAGCAAAGTTGCAGGGAGTAGCGTCAGAGGGATGCTCGGGACTGGGGAGCCCAGTGATGCCAGCCAGCTCTCCTGGAGAGGCGGATGAACGCCTCCCCAGCTGGCAGAGTCCCGGGTTGCCCCTGGCTCCTGGTCCGCCCCTTGCCACCAGCTCGACCCGGCACTTCACGCCCCGGCTGGCCGGGAACCAGAGGCAGGTTGGTATGGCAACCCGCAGACTCCACAGGTCCCGCTGACCAATGAGGCACTGCTGCATCCCAGGGCCGCCTCTCTCCAAGAGCAGGGAAAAATGCTCCTTCCGGAGGGGAGCCAGCACAGAAAGCATCCTGCATCCTTGGGCATCAGCCCTCCACTCCCAATATAAAGTGCTGTGAGCATCCTGCATCCCTGGGTATCAACCATCATCTCCAGCCAGCCAGTGCTGCGAGTGTCCTGTATCCCTGAACATCAAGAATCCAGCGCTGTCAGTGTCCTGTATCCCTGTGGCAAAAGCACTCCGGCACTGCAAGCATCCTGCATCCCCGGGCAACAGCCCTCCGGCACCGCAAGCATCCTGCATCCTCAGGCATCAGCCCTCTGGCACTGTGTGTGTCCTGCATCCCTGGGCTTCTGCTCCCGCTCCCACTGGCTCCACGCAGGGGAGGAGACAAGGATCAGTACAAGGATGGGAGGAAGAGGAGTCAGACTCCCAGACCGCCCAGGCTGAGAGCTGCTCGCTCCAAAGCTCAGGCTGGCAGTGAGTTGCTAGCTTGCACAGTATGTCAGAGCCAGAGGAGAGTCTGGCGCAAGGCGGCAGTGGGATTTCCCTGCTCCCAGAGCCAGCCCAAGATGCTCTGTGCCGACTGGCGACCACATCCCTTCCCCAAGTCCCATTTTCCCAGCTGCAGTTCCCTCTCCACATCACATCCACGCACCATACCAGCAGGATCTCTCAGCTCTGCATCCATCCAGGCTCTATTATCTCATAAGCTTCATCTCTTATTAATGGGGGAGGAAGTGAAGAAAAAGAGACCTGATGGAAAATATAGCTTCTGCTCTCTTGGGGATGGGAAAGGGGGTGAGGGCATGATCCATCCAGGAACAGTCAGACTACCCAGTCCTTACCAATGCCTCAACAAGGAGCCCCAAGGGAAGGGGCAGGACACCCTCCAGGGGTTGGTATGGGGTCACCTCACCCCCTGCTCCCCAAAAGAAGGGCCGTCCCCTCCAAACCAAACCCTCCCTGTCTGTTATGCTGGCTATGCCCCTGCAAAGCGGGGGGGGCAGCCCCCCAACGTAGACCTCCCACACCATGGCAGACAGTGCCCCAGTGTGGTGGGAACAGACGCCAAGGGATGCTGCACTGGTTGCTGCAAGGCTGAGCCAGGTTTGGGGAGACCCTACAGCAAGGTACAACACACAGCACAGTGGGGGCTTGCAACCCTACAATAATACACCCCCAAAGCCCCTGGCCAGGGAAGGGCCGCAAGGGACATCGGCCCTGTGGGCGAAAGGGGACAGCCTAGGCAAGCCGAGGCAGAGCTGGCAGCTCAGCGGACGCAGAGGCTCCTGCAGGGCCAGTCTGTGAATGCAACACCCCGACTGAACCTACTCCCCCCTGCAGACCACCTGCCCACAGACGAAAGCTCAGAAATTTGGGCTGTCAGTGGTGCCCAGTCCCCTCCTGCCACCTCCCAGGGACAGGTGAGAGGTTTAGGACTTTCATCCTTAGCCACAGTATCCAGCAGCCCTGCTCCTGGCTCAAACCCACAACACAAACACGCTGGGACAGTTTCTTGCAACGATCAGATGCCATGAGCTGTGTGACACAAGGCCAAACCCTGCAAATGCAGAGCTTGTCCCATGCTGGGGGAGAGACCTGGCTCCACGGCATCACAGTAGGGACCTGCCAGCGCAAACCAGCCCAAGGCAGCCACAGCATCCCAAAAACCCGGGGGATAGAGGAGAGGTGGCAGAACAGCCACAGGAGGGTGCCAGAGCCCGCAGGACCCGACAGCTAACAAAGTTTGCAGATCCATCCCAAAACTGCCATCCAGCTCCTTGGGAGCCAGATCCCACCTGGCCAGGAAGGTTGCTCCACCCCAGCGTGTCCCAGGCAGGTGGGAGATGCAAGTGCTGTCCTGTGCACCCTGGCTGTGATGGCCATGCAGGACAGGAGAGCTCATGTGCCCCATCACCATGAATAGACCACCCCACGCCGACCTGCAAGGACACGACAGGAGAGAAGAGCCCAGCATGGATGTCGCCCACCCCGATTCCAGGCTCGGCTGCCCACCAGCATGCCCGGGTGCTACAACCACCGGGACACCAGGTGGTGATTTCCAAAGGAGCATCACCTCCCTTGGCTCTCCTGAGAGACCCTTGTGCGCTAACACTGAGACAAGCTCAGGGGGACCCCATGGGCTGAGCTAGGGGGCCATCCTCTCCCTCTGCACCCAGCAACCTGCAGCAGGTATTTTGTAAGGATGGTGCACCGCAGAGAGCCGTGAGCTGCCTTGCCCCCTTCCCGGGGCTCCCTCCGAGCACACGCTCCCCAGGCTGGCACCGGGGACAGTGTGTCTCGCTCCTGCAGAAGGGCGGCAATGCCACTCGGTCACTCACCGACCTCTACCCCAGCAAGACAAACAGGAATCCACCAGGAATCAGAAACAAGCCACAAAGCAGGGCTGTTGAGCCCACACAGTTTCTTGCTGACAATCTGTCACCTGGGTTGCAGCCACCAGGGGTACCACTGCAGGGTGTACCCCGCCAGCCTCCTGCCCTGCCTGTGCTTCTCCCAAACCTGCTCCCCCCCCAAGGAGGACAGTGGCTTCCCCCCAAACCCCTGCCCCAGCCCCAGGTGAACTCCTATCCCCACGGTGCCTCACAAGGCAAAGAACGTTATCTCTCAAAAGGGTATTTTGAGCCAGCCTGTGTCCCCAGAGCATCTGCTGGGCCCCCGGAAGGGGACACAGCATTGCTAGGGACACAGCATTGCTAGAGCCACAACAATGGGAAGGAGAAAGACCATGGCTCCAGGCTCTCTCTCCAGCTTTGCTCCCCCCAGGTGCTCTGGCTCTGGCAGGGGGAGCAGCTGCCCACACCTCCCAGCACCCAGCCTGCACTGGGGACCAGCCCAGCTCCCCGCTACAGGGTATAAACGGCAAATTCAGTGAGACTGGAGAGCAAAATTGTCCCCCCACTTCCCTGAACCCAATCCCTGCTGCCCGCCTGCAGGTTTTGGGGCTGCAGCGTGGATGGGTGGGAGCCCAGGGCAGACCCACGCAATGCCCGTGCGGTGCCACGGCCCGTGTGGTGCCACGGTCTGCGTGTGGCCACGGTGCCGGTGCCGTTGCCGCTGCCTGACGCTGAGAGGAGCCCCCACACAGCACAGCACAGCGGCAGGGCCACGGGGAGGTGAGCCGGGGACATGGTTCATTCAGACGGCTGTGGTGGCTGGTGGCACACACGGGAGACAGGAGGGGGCACGTGTGGCAGTGTCGGAGCATGCTGGCAAGTGTGGCCGCCTGGGCAAGGCCGTGCACAACAATGCATAGGAACCGGGAAGGCCATCCATGCACGGACACATGGCCATCACGCTCCACTGGCAGTCCCTTGCAGGCTGTAGGGACAGTGACAGCACCGCTGGGGAAGGGGGACGCGACACAGCTGTCCACACCAGAGCCACTGCGTCCTTCCCTGCCTCTCCCTCTCCTCCTGAGATGGCTTCTTGGCAGATACATCCTTCCTAAGCCACCGACATCTGGGCTGGTACCTGCCATGGGAACGCTGGGGGCAGGGAGCAGCCGGGGGAATTCACGCTGGTTCCTGGCCATGAAATATTCATTAGCACAGCCGTGAAGAGAAGGGGAAAAATAAAAGATAAACAGAAGGCGGGGGGGGGGAAGCAGACACAATGCTCGCAGGCGGCTCAGCATGGCATAGACAAGCCCACAGGGTGGCTGGATCAAGGTCTTCAGGGCCGGTGCTTGTATGTGGGTCCCCTCTGCCTGTGCAAAGCCCATCCCACTGTCATGGGTGTCACGGGCACATGAACACCCCTGGAAAATACAACCAGGAGACAGGCAGGCACACACTTCCGTGGATGGCCAGTGTGGGCAGGGACACCCTGGGACACAGACATCCCCAAGGGTCATAACACTGGGCTGGTGCTCGGGGCCATTCCTGCCTGTGCCAGCCCTGGATGGTGCCCAGGCTTCAAAGTGTTTCAGCCCAGACCACACACCCCAGGAAAAGGACCAGAGCAGGGCTCCAGCCCATGGCCACCCCAACCAGGGCATCTCTGGGGTCGTCCTGGGGCTGGCAGAGGGCAGACCCCTGAGATAGCATCTGCCAACACCTCCCTCGATGAGGCAGGGCAGTCAGGGTGGAAAGGAGGCACATTTCACTTAACGAGGAAGGGCAATCAGGGTGGGCAGGAGGCACATCTCCATTAACGAGGAATGGAAATCAGGGTGGGAAGGATGCAGGGCACCTGCAGCCCTGTGCCAAGCCTCAAGCCACCACTCCGGTCCACAGGGACTGTGCAGATGCTCTGTACTCTCTGTACCTAAATCCAGAAGTCACCTTTTGGCGGGGGATGGAGGACATATGCATCCCAGCAATGCCAGACCCACAGCTGCTTGTGGGGGACGGGAAGGATCCTGGCTGGATGGAGGGCTCAGCAAGACTCACCCCAGAGCCAGGGCATGCCGAGGGACGAGGAGGGGGACATCCCGAGAGCAGGGACTGCGGGAGCCACATGAGTCCCTGGTCCCAGACACATCATGTCGGGGCGGGCGGCTCCACAGGAGCCAAACACTGCTGCCATCCACAGAGGCAGGTTCAACACAGCCAGCCCTGCCTGTGGGTCCCGCTGTCGCTCCTGCCTCCTCCCATGCCTGGGGACCCGCAGCCTCCGGGACTCAGGGAAGTGCTGAAAATGTGATGCCAGAGAAAATAAATAAGGCAGCTAATGAGGTAATTTGCATAGCTATTAGCAGGCAGGATTTGCAGCGGCTCTGACATGGGATGTGCTGTCACGGTGAAGCGCAGCCCGGGGGCTCTGCTGGTGCTTGCAGAGGAAAACACACAGCACAACCCCGCGGCACGGGCCCACCTCAGGCGCCCACCACCCCACCGGGATGGGGAGCCAAGGGGGACAGGAGCAAACCGAGCAAGGAGGTGGGAGGAAGGCTCAGAGAGGGGCAGACAGCCTGGGAGGTGTGCTCTAACCATCAGCCCACGCTGCCTTTGGCCACACACGCCGGGGCTTGGCCCTGCGATGTACAGAGCATGGGGCAGCACCTGGCTCCCACCTTGCCGAGGTGCAGAGAGCATCCATGAAAGGGTGAGCTTGCAATGGCCAAGGGAGAGCTGCCAGTAGCCCAGGCTGCCTCACAGGGCAACCCCACCATGGCACAGCCAACTGGCTCCGTGCACCTCCCCATCCAGGGCCGGCTACAGCTCCCTGCATGCCTTACTTCCCCTTGCGCCCTTGTTAACCTGGCCCAAAACACATCCCAGGACAAGCACAAAACCTTTCCTGCCTTACCCCGGCTGCCAGCGAACCCAGCTCACTCTGACTCCCTGCAGAAGGTGCAATTTTGGGGTGTAGGGCTGTGCACAAAGCCCAACAGCAGCCCCAGCTCTGCATTGTGGCTGCCCCATCCTTAGATGCTCAGGTCAGGAATCAGCACAACTTGCAGGGCAGGAAGACACTGGCCATCCCGGTACCTCCAGGGATGCAGGGGCAACACACCTGCAACCTGTGACACTGCTAGATCCCCAACCTGCTCTGCTGGCACAAATGCCCCGTAAATCGGCCACGTGATGGAGAGAGGTGGCGCGCAGGGCCGCCAGGGCACGTCTGGCTTTGATCACAAACCTGTGGCGACAGCTCAGCTCGTTCCCAGCCGATGGATCGTGTTAAAAAATGCATGTGACGTGATCCGTCTGCTCGGGAAGGCGCTGCCAGGGAAAGAGCCCGGCCCAACGCTGTGCACCGGTCCCGCAGCGCCGACCTGCCAGCAGCCGGCATGCAGCGGATGGCGGGGCAGCAGCCTGGCTCTGGTGGCACCGGGCTGGGGACTGGGACATGCCCCAGCCAGTGGGCTGAGCCTGGCATGGGGCTCCAAAGCACCCCTGCAATGCAGGGAAAGGATGGGGGCACCCCCCCCACCTGACGGCAGAGACCCAACAGATGGGTGGTCAGACAGACAGACAGACACAAGCTCCACCAGCAACTTCGGTGGTGGGTGTCAGGCAAAGGCCAGGGCCGGAGCCCCCCAGGGACCACCCCCATGCGTCCATCACCCCCATCACCCCCTGTGATGGCCCCCAGCCCTCCAGGTTACGTTGAGGCACTGTCTCCTCCCAGGCTGTATTTTTTAAGTCAGTTCTGCTAAATATTTCAGGGATTTACACAGAAAAGCTCTCTGTGCTCGGTGGCACGTCAGCCCCATTGGCATCACACAGGCAGCCGCAGAAACCCCCTCACTCCCCCCCCCCCACGATGGGGCATGAATAATTCATTGCCCCCACGCACAGGGTAGGGAGCAGTGGGGAGGAGGGGACAAAGGAGGAGGGACAGGCTCCATCACCTCCCACCCAGGCTGCTGGGGTGCATCCCAAGCCTCTCCATGCCCTGCAAAGGGAGGGCAAAGACCAGCACCAACATCTGCAGGGAAACTGAGGCACGGAGAAGGGAAACGAGTCAGGAGCTGAGCCCAGCCCTGGTTATAGGACCAACATGTCGAGACAGCAGCCGTAAGCAAGGACACCACAGCCTGCCTGTAGCATCTGGGGCCATTTCTGAGCTTGTTGGGTCTAGAAAACACAGCAGCTCTGGGGGTGCCCAGGATATATCGGGCAGCAGAGCAGCATGGCCCCAGGACCTCCAAAGAGGACGGCCTTCGCAAGTGGGGACATCACCGTCTGGGGGTGCACAGCTCACGCCAGGGCACAACACAGCACAGCATCACCTTATCCTGAACCAGAATCTTTTGGCCCCTCGGATGCCCACCCTGCTCCATGCCCAGGGCACTCCACAGGGATCAGCCAGGGTTTCCATCCCTAGCACAGCACCTCGCATCCCCAGGCCTGTCCCACCTCCCGCTCCAAGCCTCGACGGGATCTCCTGAACTGCAAGGCTGGGAAAAACCTCAGCCTGGCCACAAGTGATGCCAGCCCTGCTCCCATATCTGCTCCGGGGGAGGGCACGGCCCTTGGCATCCCAGCACGCTGCTGCATTTCCAGCCTTGCCACACTCACCGCCCCGTGCCAAGCCACAGCGAGGGTGACAAATGAACGATCCCCGTGCAATCACACACAGGTTGGGCTCCGATAAATGGGAGACGGCACTAGGCTAATTTCCTTGCAATCAGCGCTCCCTCAGCCGCCGACAGCTCCGGCTCGGCGGTGACGGGAGGAAACGCAGCGGGGATGGGCTGGGATGTGACCTCGGCTCCCAGGTGTGCCGGCAGCGTGGGGCTGCCTGTGGGCCAGGCAGTGGGGCACCCTCCATCACCCAGCCAGACGCCGCTGGGCTGAGCGGCACGGGAAAGGCTATTAGCACCAGGGCTTATCCAGGCACCCCGGCACGTGCCGGCTGCACAGCTGGGAGAGGGAGATAAGGCACCCAAGGGATCCCGGGGAGGAGAAACATACTTCAAATGGTAGGAATCTCCCCCGAAACAGACTTGGCTTGAAGGCACCGAGAGTATTTGCTGCTATTAATAACTCTGGCTCTGCAACAAGGCGCCTGCCCCCAGCTCCCCGGCTCGGACCCTCCCCGCCTGGGGAGACGCAGCGACAAGGCAGGGAGGGAAAGCAAAGCGGATCTGGAGATGGGGCTGTGTCCTGATCCACAGCCCCTCCTCTATCCCCATGCCAACAGCCCCCGACACTGGCCTGAAACCCCTGGATGAGTGACAACCTGGCTGGACACACACACAAGGTCAGCGCAGCCCCTCCGACAGCCCACCTGCGTCTTTCTCCAGCCTCAACCCAAGACACTGCACAGCCCCACACCCGGGTTGATGGCCCCCCATGCCAGCACTGACCCTCTCCCCACTTTTATCCCAAGTGATGGCTCAGCCATCATGCAGGGCCACCCACTCGGCATCTCCAGGGCACTCGTTCAGCCCACTGCCAGCCCCGGGGAGCCCCCAGAGACTGCCTTTTTAAACTGACATTTTGGGGCCAGGAAAGCTATTTTTGGTTGTTTCAGAAGCAGTGTTTCCATCGCAGTTTGTCTGCCTTCGCCCGAGGGAGGGATGCTCTCCCTGGGGGTGCCGTGGCAGGCGGCTTTGTGTGTTGGGCTGTGGCGCTCAGCACCAACTCTGCACCGCTGGGTCATCCTCACGCCTCCCCACCGCCTACCCTCTGCCTGGAGCCAACGGGCCCAGGAGCAAGTGGGAAAAGATGTCCCTGAGTTCCCCACCTGGGCATGAGGGTCGGGAGCATCCCACCTGGCAGGAGGCACAGAGCAGAACCTGGGGGCCGTGCTCCCACCGGGGACCTCCCCAGCACCAGCAGGATGCCTTTTCCACACACCTTGGTGAGACATCCCCAAAAATGAGCACACAGAGCTGAACAGCCCCCCCCACCCTCCCCCGAAGCTCCCAAGCACTCTTGATAGGAATAAACGCGCCTGGCAATTACGCGGGGGGAGAGTACAGCCTCCCAGCGCAAGACCTGCTGAGAGGCTCAGAAATAAATATGTTAATAATCAAATATCCATCCTGCGCCTGAGCTCACGGGAGGACTTTCAAGTCTAATTAGCAGCAGATTTGTACCATCGCCGCCTGGGCTCGAGGGACAATTTGCCGTGGTTCCCACGAAGCGAGAGGCTTGGCTATAATTAGCCAGCAGCTCCCAGTCTGGAAGGATTACCTCCAAATCCCTGTTCCCCCCCACCCTCCCCCAGCTCCAGGCTGGGGGGCAGGCGGGACCCAGGTAAACCGAGATGAAAGATGCCCCCAGGCTTTGATCTGTGCAAAGCCGCTCCTGAGCTGCAAATCCCGGGCAGGCAGCAGGACAAGCAGCGCACCGGGGCGAGAGGCACCCTGAACCTGCAGGTCACCACACGGTCCCCTGCCTGCATGAGCTCTTCTCCCCCCGGCATCCTGCCACGAACCCCCAGACTGCTCCCAAAACCTCCCCATCCCCAGACGGACCGTTTCCAAGCCAGGTCTCCAACACCCAGGGCTGCTCCAGGAGGCCAGTCCCCAAACGTGGGACATTTTCCAGTCTACCCCAGCCCCACGTGCTGTACATCTCATCACCAACGCAAAGAGCTGTCCCCAACCTCCTCAAGACCAACACCAAACGTAGCTTGCGACGCCGCTCGCACCCCCAACTCGTTGTGCTCGGGGTCTCGGCACTGCGAGGGAGGGGGTCGCATCTGCAAAGAAACCTGGTTCCTCGCTGCAGGCAAACACAAGCCTCGGGGCTTGGCAACAGTTTGGGGACGTTCATCAGTCCCCGGCTGGGCTAGACTGCCCTGCCGCAGCTCCGGGCAGCGTTTTGTCTCGGGGAGATGGAAATCCCATCAGATCAGACCTTTCCCCAATCCATCACAGCAGGACAGGCAGTGATCTGGGGAACGCTCCCACCGCCCCTGCCCATGCGTTTTCAAACAGGGCCACATCCTGCTCCCAAGGACGCCGCCACAGACACCGTTCCCAGTGCTACACCAACTTGCGGGGTGGCTGGGATGGGGAGAAAGGGGCACCCAGGGGAGCAGCACCTGGAGGTGCATCACTGCCATTGCCCAAACTGGGACCAGCCTCCTGGGGAAGGCACAAAGGTGGAGAGACAGCGGATGGATGAGGGAAGGGATGGAGAGAGAGCCAAGGGAGCCACGTCCACGCTGAGGACCAACAGCACAACCGAGGATGCTCTGCCAAGCAGGGAGCGCAACCCACGCGTCCAGCCCCATGGGGGCAGATATTTAGTTGGAGCTCACTGACCCAGCAGCAGCTGCCAGGGACACTCATTAGCACCAACTAATTGCGGGCAGAGGCGGCTGGCCTGGCTGTGGGCACTCTGCCCGCACACTCCTCCTGGCCTGGCAGCGGGCACAGCTCTGAGCCGAGGGCAGAATTACAGATGGGGCCATGGCAGATGCGTCCAGGACACATCCTCAGGGATGGCCTGGAAACGTCTGTGCCAGAGATGTCGTGTCCATGAGTAACAAAATGAGCGCTTCACCCCTCTCAGGGGCACGCAGGTACCCCTCATTCAACCATGTCCCCCAGCCATGGCACAGCCCTCCCCGTCCAGCTCCTCTGCCAGCCCAAGGGACCTCCCCAGCGCCACCAGGTTGTTCATGCCGGCAAACAAGGGGTTACCAGCCCCTCACTTCCCCACGGTTATTTAATTAAGCAGTGATAAAAGGAAAGACGTATTATCCGGAGAGTGACAGCAGGTTGTAATTACAGCAGGGCGGGCTGAGAAAACAAACAGCGCCGAGGGAGGCGCGGGGTGGCATGGGGCTGGGGAGCCACCAGAGACCCTCAGGACCCGCGTCCCTGTCCCAGAGCTGTGGCCCAGGGCAGAGGTGGGACCCTCAGGTCTGCGGGCAACAGAGGGGAAAAGGCTCCTTTACCCCGATGGATGTGGTCCCAAGAGCCTCCCCCTCCAGCTCCCACTGGGCTGGGGTGGCCCTGATCCCTGCCCCTTCCCAGGGACGCTGGGTCTGGACCAGCCCCAGGGAGCAGCAGGTTTTCAATGTGTTGCTTTGAAATATTAAAGAGCATCTCCTGTCTCCCCGCACTGCTCTGGGGCAGCCCTCTGCACCGTGGGGACTCGCTGCCCAGCTGGAGGAAGGGGACAAAGTCCCCGCTGGGATATGGCACCCCAGAGGGGCTCTGCCTGCCCCCCACAGAGCCGGGCATGATGCCCATCTGCTGGGTTCCTCCAGGCTTGGGTTTGAAACTTCTGCCCCATTTCCCATGCACAGCAAGGGGCAGGAGTGGGACACGGGGCACGGCCACGCCACGAGCAAGCAGCCCAGAGCCCCATTCCTGCCCAGCAGGGGTGCTCATCCTGGGAACAGGGAGAGCTTCACCCCCGTGTCCCCCTGCAGCTGCTGGTGGGAGCCACTGGGAACCACTGCAGTCACAGCTGGGACACACTGGGGTGGCTCGGTCCCGAGGGGTGCACGGCCACCTCCTCCCTCCTGCGCCGTGGGATGCTGCTGTCCCCTGTGCAGCCCCCGGCCCCAGCCACATCCCTTCCCTTCGATAAATCCTCCTGCACTCAGCCCAGTCCTCTTAGGCTCCCCCTCTCCCATTGCAGCATCTTTAAATTAATGCCCGGCCGAGCGTTGGATAGAAGGAAATTAACCCTGGGCAGGGGGGCAGCCTCCGCCATGCCTTTTAACGACTAAAGCACTCTTCCCTGCCCTTCTCCCACCTTGCCGTGCAGCGGAACAGACATGATCTGCCACAACCACAGCGAGCATTGCCCCAGCAAGGGCTCCCCGCACCTGCGGTCCTGCGCTGGGGTGGGGTGGCTCCCAAGCCAGCCCCCTGCTTGGGAGACTGTGAGGTCCCCAGTAGGGAGCCCCGGCCATGCTTGGCTTTGTGTCCCACGCACGGGTCTGTTGTTGCCAGTAGCCACAGCCGGCTGGGACCTCGCTGAGAGCGGTTGCAGAGCTGCCCTTCGGGGCCACAGAGCCCTGAGCCACGCAGGGTCCCCCACAGCCTGCACCCCCGCCGGGGCACCTCGGGGTCCCTGTCTCTGAAGCAAGAAGCCAGGAGGGATTTGGCTGCTGGTGGGAAGCATTTGCAACCCCACGGCTTGGGGAGCTCAGAGGAGCTGGAGAAGCACGTGTCAGGGATGAGGCAGGGATGCAGGATGCCACAACACACACCCTGATCAATGCAGGGGATGCTTCTTGCCCATGTCACCATGGAGCAGTCGGGACGAGCACCCTGTGGAGGAGCTGTGCGAGGGTGGGCAGACACCGAGGCCACGACAAACAGGTCCATCCCGCCCAGCCAGGGTCCAGGCAGGACTCAGCACTTTTGGGAGAACATCTCAGGGAGCCGACACCATCGCTGCCAGCACAGTGCGGCCATGGGAGCACAACCCCAGCAGGACCCGGGATGCTCCCAGCTGCAATCCCACCGAGCTGCCCTCTCCCGGGGCAGCGGGGAGCCAGGGCCAGGCATCACCCGCCAGAGCAGCGCTCCCGCTGATGCTCTCCATTACGCAACAAATTATTCCACTCGCATTAATGACTTTGCGGCAAAGGGGGAAATGACATGAATGATTCCTGGTGCCTGGGAGTGACTCACTTTGCACGGCGGAGGGGAGGCGAGCGGGGAGGGCGGGAGCCAGGCGAAATTTGTTCGGGTCAGCATGAGCCAGAGCAGGGCCGGGGCTGGGCTCAAAAGATGGGACTTATGGAAGGAGAGTCAGGGGGGTGAAAAGAGGTCCTTAAGGACAGATCCCACCACCCAGGAGAGGGCTGAGATGTCCCCAGGGGACACCAGGATCAGCCATCACCACAGCATATTACAGCATCCCTGGCTACACTGCCCAAAACCCAGTGCCAGTGGCCGTCCCTCCCCGCTCCGGGGTCACACAAGGAGCTGAGACCCCATGCAGCTGCAACCAGAGCTGGGAGTGCTGTGCTCTACCACCAGACACCCCCCTCCCAGCTCCAGCGTGCCCCCAGGAACACCGCAGGATGGACAGGGTGGGCAGCTGCCCACCACAGCCCTTGGGGCAGGAGTGGGGGGCAAAGGGGACCTGTCACACAGGCTGCAACCCAGAGACCAGCACCTGACCCTCTGCCTCACCTCCAGGCGGCTTTTCCAAATCACGCCATTAAAAATTAATCAGTATTTCCTCACGGAGTAAATCAAGAGCTGTCAAGGGCCGGCCAGCCCAGCCAGCCACCTCCTGGGGACACCAGAGACACGTGGAGACACACCGGGGACTTCAATAACCCACTGCCAAGTAGCCCCAGGGGGACCATCGCAGTGACGGAGGGCTGGGTGGATTACTGCCTTTAAACCCATTCAGGGACTTTCTGTAAGCAATGCAATTTTAAAAAATTCAATCTAGGAAGAAGCGATTAACCAAGCGGGCCAGGAGCAGTGGCTCGCCTGTCTAATCTCGTTAGCGAGCAGGCCGGCTCTCATTTCACCCTGCCGCGGCTGGATGGGCCGCAGTAACGGGGTGAGAGCAGCCAGCCAGCTCTTCCCCGGCTCCGGCTGGGTCTGAGGTGACCCAAGGATGCATGAGTTTGCCGGTGCATCCCTGCATCCCACCAGGCTGCACCTTCTCCAGCCCAGACCAAGGGAGACATCCTAGAAACCCTCTTGCCTGTCACTCAGATCCTGGTCAGACTGTCAACAATGCTCCATCCCTAAAAAGTGCTTTTTTGGTGCCCAATGCATAGCTTTGGTGATGGGAAGAGGGCAGGTGGGGCAGCCGGTGCATCCCAGCCCTGCTGCTGGGGTCAGTGCCTGGAGCCAGGAGTAGCATCCCACTTTCTGCCCCATGGAGGCTCAGTGACGGGGTCCTGCCAGTCTCTCATGGTAGCATCTTGCCAAGAAACCTCCCTCTGCTTCAGGCTGTCGAGCCCTTTCCCAGCAGGAACATCACTGCCACGGGAGGTGGCTCACAGGGACAGCAGGACAGCCCAGAGGGGTCCTGTCCTGCCTGGTCAGTCCCTCCGTCTCTGCGCGGCAGACCTGGGGCAGTGGATTCGTGCCACCAGCCCGCCTGCAGAGTTAGTCACTCCATCACTGTCTCTGACCTGCTCCCGGGAGAGGGACCACAGGCGAAGCTATACATCTCCACTGCCAGCCTGGCACAGACCCTCAGGGCTCTGATGCTCTCAGCATCCCCTGCCTGTCCCCGGGCACCGCTGCTGCTGCAGTGCTCTCCTTGTCGGACCTCTCCGTGGGTCAGCCAGACCCCACCAGGTCCCTGACGTCCCCAGCTGGTGTGCGCAGGAACGGCATGGATGGGACACCGATCCTCTTGCGGCAACCCGGAGCCCCCAGCAGCGATGCTAACACCATTCCAGGGTCAGCAAGGCTGCCAGCTGTCTGAACAGGAGCGATCTCAACCCGACAGGTTCAAAAGCTGGGTGTCTCCTGCCAAAACGGGGCTGGAGTCACCAAGAGCCAGACGGAGCTGAGGCCTGGGGCTGCTGTCAGCCACAGGCAGGGGAGGCATGATGCCACGAGTGCGGGCACACACGTGTGTGTATACGAGACCCCGGCCCACGAGAGTCCATAGGTGACTCACCCTGTTGGAACCAGAGAGGAAACGTTTGAGAAGTCCCAGATTCAGAGGTAGCAAAGGTGAGAGTCCCTCTCTCCCCCATCTCCAGCAGCTCCTGTCGAACACAGCAGCCATCCTGACCCTAGCTCTGCTCCCGCAGGGCTCCGTTTCCAAACAAGATAATCACTCACGCTGCTCCCCAGGGGGCTGCGCCCACCCATTTTCATTTGAAGCAGAAAGCAAATTTACTTAAAAACCAAAGCAGACAGGGCCACAGCAGCTTGGGGACCGGAGGACCCAGACAAGAGCCTCCTGCCCCGCACAGCCCTGCTGACACATCCCCTTTGCAAAGCTGCTTGGTAGGGTATCGCTGAGAGGGGGGACACTCCATCCCTGCATCCCAACCCCAGCCCGGTCCCATGAACCGTCCTGCCCCTCACCCCCATGGCATGGCACCCACCCAGCCCCGGTTGCCGGCAGAGCACCCTGCCACGGGCCATGGGTTGAACAGGACCCCCACACCTACTCACAGCCCCCCCAGTGGAAAAGGGCTCCTCCTCCCCTTTCCTCCCAGCGAAGCCGCTTGCACCAGCCCCAGCAGTTCATTCGCTCAGCAATAACGACCCCACACCCCGCAGGGCTCCACACACCCTTAGCAGACGATTTTGTTCCCCCGTCCCAAGCCAGAGCCCCTCACCGTGGTGTCAGGGAGGCAGCCTGCCCGGCTCAGCCCCCCCCAAGCAGGGCATGACAGGGAGATTCATTTCACTGGAGGCTCATTCATCTGCAGCACGATTAAAGCCCAGGGCTGGGATCCATCCCGGTGGCAGGAGAGCGATTTGCCAGCAGATGGATTTATCATCTCCCAAGCACAGCAATTTGGCTTAAACAAAACCAAACCACTTCTCCTAATGAAAACACCGCTAATGAACAGAGCCAGTGACGGGGGGGGGGGGGGGGCAACTCCACTAATGGGGTCTCTCCTGTCCTTCGGGGCTGGCGCGACCCTCTGATGCCCCCGCTGCACAGCAAGGGCATGAGGCTCAGCTCCAGCCGGGACGTATGGACCCGTTACAGCCTGGGGGAAACCAGAGCCTGTTCCAGGGGCCAGCTCCGCTCACCCCCCCAAACCTCCTCCTGTCCCAGCTCCCAAGACTTTGGGGCCAACTGGTCCCAGCACAGCACACAGCAGGAAAGCAGCACCACTGAGTCCAGACACCTTCTTGGGCTGCAGCGCAGCCAGCCACAGGGAAAAACTCCTCTCCATGCCTGGACACAGAGATGGCAAAAGAGCAAACCCTCCCCTGCCCGCGCATGGCCAGCCCTGTGCAGCAGGAGCTCTACACCTTGGCCGAAGTTGCGGCAGCCCATGAATTATGCATCAGCATCTGCAGAAATCAGCCCTTTCACCGCCCCGACCAAACCCACGAACTTCCTGACAATTAATCCTGCGCCACCAATTCCCCACGAGCTCCAACCGGCCTCTGCCTGCGGGGATGCAGCCGCGGCTGCCAAAACCTCAGCTCTGGCCTCTCCACCTGCAAAATCCAACCTGCCTGCGGGCAGCAGTAACCAGTAGCATCATCCCCATGTCCCCTGCCCCGCATGCGGCTCTGCCCTGGTGTGAGATCAGAGCAGCATCCCACCTCCCCACTGGCAGGATCTCAGCCTCCGGTTGGTCAGGAGAGGCCACAACACCCCAGGAGAGGGGATTCATGAGCATCAAAGGGCTGCAGACAAGCCAGGACAGCAAAGAGGGAAGAGGCAGAGGGGTACAGATGCCGGGGAGAGGGAGAGAGCAGAGACAAGGCAGAGTCAGGCAAGGCTCCCATCACCCCAGGAAGGTGCAGCATCCATCGAGGGCAGGGCGCTTTGGCACAGAGGGGAAACCCCGGCACCCCCCCAGCCCAGCGCACAAGTGGGAGCCCTTTCCCCACCGTACTCCACCCTGACTGGGAGCCTCCTGGGGAGCTCGAGGACCTGGCTGGAGGATCAGCCCAGCTTCCAGCCCAGCCTCACCGCCAGGCAGCGAGAGCAGAAGCGGCAAGCAGAGTTGGGGGGACATGTGGGGCAGCAGCGGCAGCGTGGAGGAGGCAGGTTAGTGGGGGAGCAGGGGGACGGGCAGCACACTTGGTTCCCATGGGCTAGACCCCCCAGGGAAAGGACATCAGTGTGTGTCACCCCTGCTGGGGACCGCTTCTAGGAGGAGGGGACAACCCACGCGTGCTGCTGGCCACAGGGATGCAGGGCCGTGCACCCAGGGATGCTCCTGTGCTGCTCGAGGAAGCAACTGGGCAAGAGAAGGAGCTTTTTTCTGGGCATGGGTGAGGCGCTGCCATGGTCTCCGGCACGGTCCCCATCTCAGTTCCCCTCCCCGGGATCCACCCCCGCAGGCAGCCACAGCCACAGCACACAACCTGCCACACACGCTCGCAGCCGGGCACCCGTCCGGCCCCTGCCTGCCTCCTGCCCTCGCTCCCACCACATGGGCCCCATCGCTCCATCCTCCAGCTGCAAATCCCGGCGCTTCTCCCTACACACACTGTTATTTGGGACCAGCTAGCGCTAACCCCCGCTCCTCACCCTGGGAAATAAATTATCCCCTTTGCAGGTGGAAGTCCTACGCTACGGCAAGCTGGCAGCGATTTTCCTCCCGCCTGGCTGATCATGGGCTGCGAGCAGCCACAACGGAGCCGCCGGGTTTGCCGGCAGCAGAACAAGCCCCTGGCGCAGCCCTAGATCTGCCCATCACCTGGTACCCGCCTGCGGCAGACGCATCACTGGGGCACGGCTCTTCGGCTTTACCCCACGTCAGGGACTGGAGCCCGGCTCCCGCTGTCCTCCTGCCAACCCCACTGACCCGTTGTCCCCTCAGCATGTTTGCGGGGGACCGCTCGGCCCCATCTTTCCTTTCTTACTGCCACCAGGGGTAAGATACACCCTTTGATTGATACACCCTCCCTCCAGGTAGGGAGGAGAGCTCAGCCAGATGCTGCGCGGCTGCTACACCAGTACCTACGGTTGTCATCTCCCTGGGTGGGCTGCTCAAAGTGCTACGAGTTAGGGAGTCCCCATCCGGCAGCCGTGCCTCGGGAGGCAGGAGGATCCCAAAGCTCCGCGCATGGTCTCTATAGCAATTGCTCGCCCTCTGCAAACGCTGCGGCTGCCTTTGGGGTGGAGCAAAGCGGTTGCTCGAGACCCCACAACATGACAATGGCGGGGAGAAAGCAGGGGTGAAAAGTGAGCCTCCTAACCCCTTTTGGGGGACCAACAGCCCCGAAGGTGAATCCTTCACGCTTCCAAAATGCAACCAGGGGGCTTGACCCACCCCAACCAGCCCGGGTGTTGAACCTGTGCCTGGCACATGCTATCACACTCGCAGGACACAGCACGGCTGGGACAGGTTTGTCCCACGGGGTACGATGGGGCCCTGGGCCACCCACCCCGGCTCCCCAGCCGGGACTGGGGCAGCCCTGCTGCCCGCACACCCCTGCGGAGTGGCGGGCGGGAGGGAAAGCCGCCTCCAAGCCCCCCTCGCCTCTCCTGCTGCCAGGATTCGGGGCCGGGGACGTGGTACCTGCACTCCTCAGGGCAAAGCGACACCGGGGTCCCGTTTCTCCTGCAGTGAGGGCCATGTCCAGAGCAGTCCCGAGACACTGGCTTGGGGCTCTGCTTGCACACTAATCACCTGTGTCATTAGAGGGCTGGAGGAATAATGTAATTTATGGATGGCTTTTATTTCTCGCTAGCGTCATCTAAATACCCCAGAAATGGACTGGTTTAATTTCCTAGTGGCGTAACCTAAACATTTCTCTCCTTAACACCCAGGTGGGCACCCAGGCTCAGCGGCTGGGCACGGCCGCTGCCTGCTGTCACCCCACACCGCCACAGCGGGCCCCGGCGCAGGCAGGGTTCCCCGGCACAGGGAGCCAGCGCCTGCTCTTCCCGCCGCTCACACGCAGGCAGCCTTCATTCACTCGGGCACTCTCGCCTCTCACACACACGTCCACGTGCCGCACGCCCACGCAGCCCACGGATGCTCTGGCCGGGGACCAGGGTGGCCGGGGCACCGCTGGAGATGCCACGGGGAGGAGGAGGAAGGGGGCTGTCACCTCACCACCTCACCCCATTTTCTTGAAATTTAAAAATCAGTGTGCTACTGGGGAAGGTGTGTGTTGGGGGGGGGGGGGGGGTTCTATCCTGTGCATGGCTTGGGGTCCCTTCTCCTTCATTTGGAAGGGAGTATTGCTAACCCTTCTCTGGGCATGGATGGATGGGGGTTCTCTTTGCCCCCACTCCTGTTTTTGGGGAGTGATGGGGAGGCAGCAGAAGTGGCTGCTATCCCCCTGCACACCGGCAATCGCTGGAGCTGCCATGGGACTGTCGCATCACCTGACATCAAATCATCTCTCGGATAACAGCTCTTGCGCGGCAGATGTCCCCCAGACCCTGATAGACCCTTGACAGATGGGGGTCTCCAAGGCTGCAGAAACACCCCAAACTGCCCATGCTTGTCCCCAAGCAGGGCTGAGCTACCAAACAGCAAGGACCCTCCCATCCGCAGGGAGAGGCTAAACCCATGCTGGAACTGCCAGCTCCACTCCGGGGCTTCACTACGGCCCCACGGGGGTCCTGGCCCCTCACAGAGGGGAACTGGGAGAGCCTAGGCCAGGGGCTTGAGCCGTTAAACCCTCCCCAGACCTAAGTCTGCATGCCCTCTCCTCCTGACTGCATCACTTCCACACTCTTTCTAGGAGAAAAACAACTTTCCCTTCCCAGGGAGGGATGGCTTTGGCGCATTCAGCCAATGTGGGGGAAATCGGTGCCACTGGGACCAGCTCCCTCCCCGGGCACCTGGCGTTACCACCGGCTCTGCCCTGGCAGGTCAGCGACCTGATAGAGACGGCAAATGAGTGACGTGCCCTCCCGAAGCCTCCGTTTCCCACGCTGGGAAATGGGGCAGATATTTCCAGCCTCATTCCCCAGAGGTTTCCCAGCAGCCCCATCTCCGCGGGCAGGGGCTGGCACAGTGGCACGGCTCCCTTCTGCCTGGGTTCCTCATGCACGGCTGGCTCGGGGGTAAGCCCAGGCGTAAAAGGTCTCAGCCTCGGAGAGACTGGAATTTATTTTTAACCTCGGTTTGATTTAAATCCATATGGACATTTTAAAGTTACCGGAGAAACCAAAAGTTGTGTGTGGGTTCCAAGTTCCTACACAGCTCAAAAATATCTTCCCTGCAGCACGTTTGGGCAGGCAGCAAGCAGCGTGTCCCACGTGTGGGGCTGCTGAGGAGAGCAGAGCAGGGGTCCTGCCCTGCTACCAACACCTCCTTGAAATTCCAGAGCAAATCCACTCCAGTCCGTGGCAGGAAAAGCATCACCAGGGCTCAGGGGAGCTGCCTGTGCACACAGCCCAGTGCCTGCGGCACCAGGGCACCCAACCCCACCGGCTACGGACAGGTTGGGCTCCATGGTGGGTCCCGGGAGGCAGGCGGGAACTGCTGCCCCATTTCACAGCTCCTGTGACAGAGGCCCTGAAAGGGGACAGGTTTTGGCCTGATCCGTGGAAAGCACGTGACGAAAGAGAGCTGTCACCTGCCCTTGCCCAGCCGCTTTGCTACCAGACAGTGGGGGATGAGGGGTGATGCATGGATGGATGTGGTGGGATGTGGCAAAGCCAGGCAATTCCCTGCTGGGGCACGGGATGGAGAGGGATGCAACAGGGTCACAGCTGGGTCATATTTAACCTCCCTGTCCCACGGCCATCCCATCCCAGGGGCAGAGCATCTCTGGAGATGCTCTGGGGAACACCAGGTGACAGGTGAAGAAGACACCAGGCTCCGTGGTGCTGCTGGGGTTTGCGGAGCAGGGTGAGCCTCCCTGTTCCCAGGGGAACCTGCTGCCGGGGTGCTGCCGTGCCACCCCAGGCTGCAGCGGGGGGTCCAAAGCATGGCGGAGAGACCCCAGCGCCAAACGCCGGTGTCCCGAGGGGCAGCGGTGAGGGAGGGTGAGCTTGGGGGCGGCCAAAAGCGATTCAAGCATCCCGCCCCCCCGGCGGGGGCTTTTTCCCTGCAAACCTGCCTCGGGGCAACCTCCGCCCGGCTGGGACCGACCCTAATTCCGCCCCCCCCCCCCGGAGCATCCCTCCCCCCCGCGGGCCCGGGACTGTCCCCCTGCTCCAGCGCCAGGGTCGCGGCCGCCCCCCCGCTCCCCGGGCAAGGCGTGCGGCGAAGCGGGGCGGGCAGAGGGGTGGCCAGGGCTCAGCCGGGTCTGGAAGCGGGCGGGCCGGGGTGCCCGGGGCCGGGTCGGGGTTCCCGGGGCCGCGCCCGCGCCGTGGTCCCGAGCGGCTGCTGCACCTTCCCCGGCGGGCGGCACTCACCCGTCAGCTGGTCGTAGGAGCCGTCCAGGTCGCGGGAGTCGGACAGGCTCTCCTTCCTGCCCTTGCTCCGCATCTTCCCGCCCCGTCCAGCGGCGGGGGGGAACCGCGACGGGGCGAACGGGCTCCGCCGCCGGGCAGGGGGGGCCCGCGCCCGCCGCCTCCCCCCGCCCCGCCGCCCGCGGAACTCACCGCGGCAGCAGGAAGGGGCCGGCGGTGCCGGGGAGCTCGGCTCGGTACGGCTCGGTACGGCAGGCAGGAGCGCGCAGCCGCCCCGTTCCCCGCCGCCGCCGCCGCCGCCGGGGCTGGGCACGGCCGCCCCCTCCCTCCCGTCCTTCCCCGCCTCCTCCCGGGAGCCGCCGGCCCGGCCCCGCCGCCCTGCGCCGCGGGGAAACTGAGGCACGGCCGGGGGCGGGTTGTCTCCGGCGCCGTGGCGGGGTGGGGGCTCCGGGGGGAAGAGGCAGGGAGGGAGCTGCTCCGGGCTGCACCGAGGTGGGGGCTCCGGCGGTTTGGGAGAGCCCCGGGGGTCAGTGACCGGGAGAAGGGGATGGAGATGGAGAAGTCACGAAGCAGCAGGCAGAGCGCAGACCCCCCCAGCCCGCTGCAGGGGAGCGAGGGTCCCCCACACCCTCTGTGTGGGTGGCCACGTCGTGCTGTGCCTTGGGACCCCCCGGGAGTTACAGGGGAAGGGGGACCCCAGCTCTGCCCAGTCCAGGGTGGCTGCTGCACCCCCCTTTTGCGGGAGAAGCTGGGTGGGAACTCGGTCAGGGGCAGAAGGGATGTGCAGTGGTCAGGTTACACAGCAGAGGTGTGAGGAAGGTGGCCCAAGTCCGCCTGCTTGTAGCCAAGCACAGGAGCAGGTCCCCCCGCACTGTCCCCCCCTGCCCGAGCACGGGTTTCCCGTGCAGGGTTGCAGCCTCCAGCAGGATTTTCCCGCCATCTCCTGCAGCCCCGGGGAAGGGGTAAAGCAGCAGCACAGCTGGGGGAGGCGCTTCCAGGGGCACGGTGCTGCCAAAAGAGGAGCTCACAGCCCCACCGGTACATCTGGCACTGGGGGCTGGATATCCCACTGGTGCCCCCAGTTATTTGCTGCCATCTGTGCGTGATGCCATCCCAGGGGATGCAAACTGTGCTGGAGAGTCCCACCACGGGCAAAGCCAAGGGCTTTTGTCACGCTGCTGCCCATGTGCTGCCTGTTTGCACCATGCCAGGGGTCCTGGGTGCAAGTTAGGGGCTGCCCAGCTCCCAGAGGTTCCCACCTCTCCTCCCTTCATCCTCTCGTCTATGCAGACAGACAGAGGGGATCAGGGGGGAGGCGAAGCATTCCGAACCTGTCGCAGCCCACGGGAGCTGCAGGGCAGAAAGGGAATCCAGAGCAGCAAAGAGGGAGGGCCACGCTCACGCGGCAGCGTGTTGTCAGCGTGCTTTGGTGTCAAGCCATGAAAGAAGCCGCCTTAGCGAGGCAGCGATGCTTAGCAACTGCCTGGATCTAAAAATAAGAGCCATTTAGCGAGGAAAACGCAGTGGAGAAATGCTCAGAGAACTAAACACATTCCCCTGGCCCTCCCCGTGGCCCGGCCACTGCCGCAGAGCCCATGCACGCAGCCCAGCTGAAGAGAAACTCCCAGGACAGCCCTGACGATGCCCCCTCCGCTTAGCCAGAGCCCGGCCAGCCTGGGGAACCCCTGTGCCACTGGGCTTGTCCATCCTGCTGCTCCGTGCCCTTCCCATCCTCTTCCCTCCATCCTCTCCATTGCATCCTTGGCCACACCTTCTTGGGAGCCCCTGGGGACCAGCAGCATCCCAGGGAGGCAGCCTCCGTCTGCAGGGATGTGCGACTGGTGCCCGGGCTTGCCTGTCCCATCTCCAGCATCCTGCGGGTCCATCCTGCTGGCAGGGCCGTGGCAGGCCCAGCAGAGCTGCACGGGGGAAGTTTTCACCTTCTGCCATCCCCGGTCCATCGGGAGGCAAACACAGCTATTTTTATCCCGGCTAAGTGCTCCTGTTCCTGCAGGCAAACGAGAGATGCTTTGCTGGGCTGGGGAGAGGGGGGAAAGTTGGGTGGGTTGGTGGGTACCAGGGGGTAGGATGGGGCAGCCCCAGGGCCAGGCTGACGCAGCCCACCCTCCCCGCAGCGTAGAAAACAGGGGACACAGCTCGCTTGCTTGCTGGTCACAGGTCCTTTCCTTAGCAGAGACGAGGGCTGGGCATCCTGCCAGGACTCACAGCCTTTGAGCCTTTCTCTGCTCGGGAAAAGCGCAATGTCGTTCCTTAAATGTTCCTCTGGGCACTGGGAGCTGGGGTCTGCAGGGTGCCGGGGTGGGAGCAGCCCACTGCCGGCTGCTGCTGCCTTTCTGCTGCAGGAACGGGTCTGGTCTCTGCCCACCTGCCTGGAGACAGGCAAGGGCCCCGCTGTGGGTGCGCTGGGTGCAGAGACGCCTTGGTAATCATGTCTGGCCAGGGATGGGCACAGACGCAAAGTCACAGTGGAGCACAGAGAGCATTCTTTGCGAATGTCTCACTGGGACGTGCGGCAGATGCAGAAAGGCTGGGCCAGGCAGGGGGAAATCAACCTAAGCAGCATCCGAGGCTTTAATCAAGGCTCTCATGCCTTGCACAGCCCTGCTGCCACTGGCCACTTCCACCAGAAAAGGAATCAGCAGGTCAGGGCAGGCAGGAGCCACCTGCAGGCAGGGCTGGTGGTCTGTGCTGCTGCAGATGATGCTAGATTAACTGTTTCCAGAGGATAGGAAGAGCTCCGGTGGCTCCTGTGAGCCCAGATCCCAGTTACAAGGAGTAACTGGGAGGGCGGACCATGCCCCAGCTGGCCAAGGAGGCTCCACAGCAAATAGGGCACAGCTCGGCATGAAGCTCACACCCCGATGTCCAGGGCCAGGGAAGTGCAGAGGACAGGCAGGTGGCCAGATCCAGCCTGCTGGGGTGGGCAGGGGTCCTGGGGAAGCACCCAGGTCCCCGAGCTCACCTCTAGGAGAGCAGCAGAGAGTCACAGGGGAAAAAGGGCCACCTAAACCAGCTCCAGGGCTTGGCACAGCCAGCAGCAAGGTGGGACGGGGATGGACAACGGGGCGGGGGGGGGAAGTAGGAGACAGAAGGAGGGAGGCGAGCTGGGGGCGCGAGGGGTGCTGCATCCCGAGGTGCTCCCCAGCCTGTGTGTGTCTCGAAGGCAGGGTGTCCCCGGCACCACCCATCCACCCTCGCCGTGATGGAAATCACCCGTTCACATCAGCCCGGGCGCGAGGCGCGTTCCCTAAGTGGCCCATCCATCACCCTGTCAGCGGCGGCAGCCCTTCGATAAAGGACATCTGCACGGGATTAACGCTGCTCCCCGGGCAGCGGAGCCGCAGCTGGGAATGGCTCTGAGTGCGCGGGGCCACGCTGCCCAGGACACTTCTTTGTCCCCAGGTCAGCGTGCAGCCAGCATGGCCTTGTCGAGAGCAACTGGGGAAGGGGACAAGTTTGGGGGTGCTCCGGCGTTGCCCGGAGCGCTGGATGCAGAGCCTGGCTGCAGGCAGAGCTGTGGCAGGCTGTCACCAGCCTCGTCCAGACCCAGGCTGGACCGAGCTGAGCCCACCCACGACCATCCCTGTTCCTCTCCAGGACACCCACCCTGCACTATGGGGCCAATCCATGCCTCCAGCTCCCCACTGGGACCCCCCCCCCAGCTCCGGGGGCAGCAGCCAGTCCTCAGCTGCGGCCGGTGCACGTGTCCCCTGCTGAAAACCCCAGGCTCGACACAAAGCCCAAGATGATCCCAAACTGCTCCCGTCCACAGAAGCAAGAAGAGGCTGGAAAAGGAGGCAGGAGCACTGGGGTCCGCACCCCACCGGGCTGGGGCTGAGGGGTGCGGGGGGCTCTCCCCCAGGCACGAACCCTGGGAGCCCTCTGCAAACAGCCCACCGCAGCTGATAGAGGGGGACAGGGAGAGCGAAAGACACAATTTAACACTTCATTAGGTAACCACAAGGCATCGATCTGCCCTACCAGCCTGCGCGTTGTCTAATTGCATATCTCCATTCTTATTAATTCTATCAGAAAAGCAGAGAGCAGGACTCGGGAGTCTGATCCTATCTTTAGGAAATTTCAAACAGAGATGTAATTGCCAAGTGCTCTAAATCACGGTGCTTTATCCACTGTTAACAGTATTTTAAAGCCATGGTCATCAATAGCAGTCCTCGGGATGTGCTCTCAGCAGATGCCATTAATCTTATTTTGGCTGCGGTCGCCTGGTGCCGCTGGGCTCAGATTTACGGTCGGTGGCGAGGGAGAGCCCTGCTCCCCCGGCAGGGAGGGCTCCCGGGCTGGGACACGGGACGCAGCACCCAGGGGCCAGTTCCAGGAGCAGAGGGCAGAAACGGGAACTCCATAAGGCAGCTTCACCCCTCGCCAAAACGCCAGCAAACAGCAGCCTTAGGTGGAGATGAGCAGCTCAGCACCGGGGGCTATTCCCCTCCCCAGGCACAGGCAGCCCCCAGCCCTGAGGAGGGATCATAGAATCACAGAATGGTTTGGGTTGGAAGGGACCTTAAAGATCATCTAGTTCCAAGCCCCCTCCCCTGGGCAGGGACACCTCCCACTAGACCAGGCTGCTCAAAGCCCCATCCAGCCTGGCCTTGAACACCTCCAGGGATGGGGCATCCACAGCTTCCCTGGGCAACCTGTTCCTGTGCCTCACCACCCTCAGAGTAAAGAATTTATTCCTAATATCTAATCTAAATCTACCCTCTTCCAGTTTAAAACTGTTACCCCTTGTCCTATTGCTACACTCCCTGATAAAGAGCCCCTCTCTGTCTCTCCTGTAGGCCCTCTTTAGGTACCAGAAGGCTGCTATAATGGATGCTCGCGGCCTTGCAAGTGGCTGGGGGGGCTCCAGGCAGGGGAAAGGGCCTCACTGAGGAACAAACCCCAATATTTACTACATCCACAGAGGAAATTCATCTGGATGGCATGAGACCTAGATGACCCCCTTGGTGTCTGCGGGCCTGGGGGTCCTGAGGGCTGGGGGAGCAGCTACAGCAGAGCAGCAGGTGCTGGGGAGGTGGTGCCCCAGCAGGGCATCGCCCAGGACGCGTGTAAGGGAGGGCTGCTCCCATCTCTGTTAA
Source organism: Rissa tridactyla (assembly GCF_028500815.1). Lineage (NCBI taxonomy): Eukaryota > Metazoa > Chordata > Aves > Charadriiformes > Laridae > Rissa > Rissa tridactyla. The sequence continues at coordinate 57,935,139 of NC_071471.1, read as the reverse complement.
CCCACCCTGCAGAGACACACGGGTAGGCGGGAGCCACTGTGAAATTCAGATATTGGGGGTGAGGGGTGGGGGGGTGTAATTTATGCTGCTGAAAATCTTGCAAAGCTAGGGGAGGAACAGATGCCTGCAAGCTGCTGGGTGAGCCTTCGAGCCTTGCAGGCAGGAATGCTGCAGGAGAAAGGGAACCTCCTTTGTCAAACGCAAACCAGCAGGTGGGAGAAGTCTGTGTGTGGAGGAGGGAGGAAGGACTTTGAATCACACTCCGCATCCTCGAAAGCCGGTCACCTGCTTCTGCCCACGCCTCCAACCAGGAGGGACTCCCCGGCACGGCCCCACTGCTGGGCAGGCTCTGGGGGGCTCCGTGCCTACTCTGAACCTTTCTCTGCCACTTCTGCATAACAGATGCAAAATCCGGGTGAAGAAAAGCACTTGTTTTAGAGAGCTGAGAGTTGACTGGAGCATTCCTGGACTCAGGAGGTGCCTCAAGTCTCACAAGCCCTCCCAGCGTTACAGAGCATCTCACAGGTGTTTGTGTGCTCAGTGCCTGTGGGCTTTACTTTTATTTAAAGAGGAACCAGATACTATTTCCAGCCTTCACTTACACCACGGTGGGTGCCACACCAGGGACCCTTTACGCTCAGCAGCTCAGGTCTGCTATGAAAACTGGTGTGCATCTCTGTCACGAGCGAGTCCATGCTGCAGACACGCGTCCTCCTTCTTTGCCAGGGCAGGGCCTCGTGCCCGAACTCCCCTCTGCGGGAGGGGACATCCATGCTGCCACCGTGATCTCGGCACGCTGCGCTCTGTTGCCCATCGCATCCCATTCTGATAATGGCTACCGCAGATGGGCCGAAATCAGAGGGCTGGGGTGACACAGACCAGTGCTGCTGGAGCATCACTTGCCGTACGCTGGGAGAGAAACCGGCTCGGAGCTGCTGAGCAGGACAGAGCCACGGCTGCCACAGCCACGGGTCAATAGAGCATCCTCGCCCCTGTATGCCTCCAGGAGAGTCCTGGCTGAACCCTGGATCAGGGGGGCTCCAGCTAATTAATCACTAATTGCTTCAGAGAGGAAACAAGCAAAACCCAACCTGTGCATACCTGTAGCAGAGTGGCCTGTGGGCCCTGGGACTCAGCCAGGCTGGATGTCACCAAGAAATGGTTGAGGGTTCATCTGTCAGAGGGGAAGAGCCCAGTGGGTGCCCGCCTCCCTGCAGCCTCCCCAGCTCCTCTGTACCCCCATGGGACTCCCAGGAGCTCCCAGCCTCCGGCAGCAGCCTGGCAAGGCTCTGAGCCGCGCTGCAGCGAGCGTCAAGCCTGGCTCATTTAATCTATTCAATTGGATTCAATTTCCAGCCACATGATTCAATTAGCCCTGGAGGGACAGCACGGGAGAGCGGAGGCTGCGGAGCATGGCCCGGCCAGCGCTCCAGCAGCCGCCGAGCTGGGAGAGGGGAGCACAGCATGCTGTTTCCGCATGGGGACAGGACTCCACGCTTGTCTCAACCCTCCAGGATGGGGACAAGACAACAGGAGCGAGGCAAGCATCCAGCGATGCTGCCCCAAGGGTGCTGCTGCCTGTCCCATCTATTTGGGGTCACCCCTGTGCTTGTCCAGCATCCCCCGGAGCTGACCCACGCTGTGCTGCCATGGGGAGAACCAGGGCTCTGACCAGTACCAAGGGCTCTTAGCAGCCCCAGGGAAGGCCAGGTCCCACAGGCCTTCCACAGCCCTTCTCCAGCCTCCTGGCCCAGGCTTTCATTCATCATTTAATTTTCTGTCCGCCCTCCCCCGGAAAATACCAGCAAAGGCATTAATTAGTTTCCATTGCAAGTTCTGGGGGAAAAGCCCATCTTTATCCTGGCCCCTTTGGAAGCCTGCATCTCCCAAAGCTGGGCTTTACCCTTTTCCTTTAACGTTACCGCAACGGCTAATCTGCCAAAAAAACTCCATCATCTCCACGGGGACAAATCTCCGTCCAGTACAACCCTGCTCAGCACAGACAGGATGCGGCCCTTGCTCATCCCAACAAGTACTAAACAAGAAAACAGGGAATAAATATCCAGGAGGCGTTGGTGCTGACAACGAGATGGAGAGCTGCTGGCCAGTGCCAAGAGCCAGCCGTAAATCTTACCGCAGACTGCTGGCCACACACCAGCCCCGACACACACGGCGGCAGCCGTGACTCGGCAGGGTCAAGGCATCTCCCTCTGCCCGCCGTGCGGCAGGCAGGACACCGGCTCCATCCCAGGAGGGAAGTGTGGGGAAGCAGATGGTGCACACTGGGGCTGATCCCCTGGTGCAAGCGCTGTCTAGGAGATAGCTCTCCCCATCACAGCAGGCTTCTCCTCCCAACACCCACCATGCAACAGCGTGGCAGGACCCCAAAGCAGGGCAAGAGTGTGCAATTCTTCAGGCAGGGAGAAAAAAGTGCTCCAATGGGCACCGGGACAGGCTCACATGGACGGCAGCTCAACGCCGAGCCCAAGGCACGGTGCCTCCTCTGACAACCCGCAGCCCAGGCAGGGGAAACTCAGCTCCTGAGGAGCTGCCTCTCTCAGGTCTCTATGAAAAATGGGACCTGTAAGAGCTGGGGAAGAAGAGACGATACCCAAAATCACAGTGGCGCTTACAAATCAATTTTTAATAACTCCCTCCAAAGTTTAGCTCAAACTCAATTTTTCTCCTCCAGAATCTGGTCGTTATTTTGTAAAATATTTGTCTCCCTGCAGTGGCTGCCTATTTAAAGGCAGCAATCTGATTTCTCCCCATACTCCCCAAGCCTCAAAACCAGCTCTTCCAATAATAGACTGGGTTATGAATTAGATATAACAAAATACACTCAACTGCTCAGATCAGATACAGGTAAGTTTGGGGCCATCAGCCACGTCCTGAGGCCGAATGTTAAAGTTAAATGACGACTTCTCAGTTCAAGTTGTCCTCAAAACACAAGTAGCAGTACGGTGTTTAACAAAACAGGCAAATCCGCAGCAGAACCCGTGAGCGGGAGTTTGCTGACACCAGCAGCAGAGAGAGCATCATACCACGCACATCTCTGCATCCCTCGCTCACATCCACGGGCTCTCAGCCTTGCTCCTGTTTTCCTTATTGGCAGCCCCAGGGGCACGTAAGAGCCAGAGGGGCTGCTCACCACTGGCTGGAACCCGCAGCCTGGACCAAGGGGGAGGCACCGCTGAGCAGCAGCACAACCTCCCCCTGCGCAGGCAGGAACAGCCCAAGGGCAAACACTGCTCTGCTGCAGCCGGCACGCCACCAAACAGCAACAGGGCCACCCCCATAGCTACCCCACTCTCCCCACCGTGAAGGACAAACACCGCATGCTCCAGACAGGCAGGGCTCTGCTATTTATTGAGCTCCAGGTTTGTATGTACAGCCATTTACAGTGCTTGGTTTGGTGACAGCATGACAAGAGGACGTGTGTGGCCGTCTTCCCCAGCTCAGCCTTGGATGAGGGCTGACCTCAGGAGCTGCTCCCAGTCACAGCCTGGGCTTCTCAGTTCATCCCAGCACCCTGGGGGAGACGAGACCTTTGATAGCTGAGTGAAAAGCTCAACATCCCGGAGGTTGCCGAGGAAGAGTCAGACTCAACCCCAACTCTCTCACCTACCTGTCTGGTCTCAGCCTGAGCGGGATCAGAGAAAAGGAGGAGGCACGTGGACAGCTGGGTGTCCCAGTGCTCTGACAGCAGCGATGCTGGGGCTGCACCTCAAGGAAGCTACTGAAGTCCCCTTTAGAAGAAACTCCCCCCCTCAGAGGCAAGATCGTCCAGCAAAGAGTTCCCCACACATACAGACATCAGTGCCACGTGATGCATTTTTACTCATTTGCCACTGGAGAAGCTGCCTCCTTCTACATGTCCTGGCCTGTTCCCAAGAAGAGTGATTTTATGGAGCCTGCTTGCTCTCCCAAGCACCGTCCCTCTGACACAAATACATTTCCTCACACTTGCATGGCAGGAAAGCAAATAAGTGTCTGGCTTAGCTGATAAAAGCCAGACAATTCCGTGCTGAGGCAAAGTATCCTCTGTTGGGAGAAGTCAGTGTTCCCAAGGAAGTATATGGTCTTCATGGGATACCGTGACCGGTCCGTAGCCAAGGACACAGCTTTCAGTTTCCCATGCTCATGGCAGGTAAAGATGAAACATTAACATAATTAACACACGTTAGCATGAATATGCCTTGCCTAAAAATGGTAGTAAACATCACTCACATTACTCTAACCTACGAGGCTAAGAGTGGGACTAGGCACTTTTTTTTCAAAAAAAACTGTTTTCTAGGGGAAAAAAAAAGAAGTGGATCTGGGATGTAAGGAACTTCTCTGCTTAGGTCCACCAAGTCAGGACAGATCCTAACATCACTGCTGGGAGCTGAAAATGCACAAGGTGTTTATGCTGCGTATTCCTGAGTTGGCAGCCTGAAACAGCACTCGGAACAGGCTCCACTGGACCTGGGCACCTCTGAAACACTGGCTCTGGAGCAGAAAAGCCTGCTTGTGCCCCCGAGCATCATCCCGGATCTCTTCCTTAGGAAGTTCTCCGCAGACTGTTGCTGCAAGTCGCTTGGTGAAGACAGGAGGGCAAGCTACAAAAGTGAAGGAACTACTTCTCCAGCTGCATTTTAACTGCGTGCTACACACAAGGGAAAAACTGGGGACTTCTGAGTTCATGAAGGTCACCAGGCACTTGCAAACATGGGCAAGGCAGACGTTCCTGTGAGGAAGAGTAGGATTGTCGCAATGCAGTCTCTGATGGGCAACAAGGAGAGTGGGGGGAGGGAGTCAGCCTGCCCTCTGCCCCATCAAAATGGAGTATCTAAAAATGTTCCTCAACCTTAGAAACAGCAGAGATGAGCTGGGCTACCGGAAGCAACAGTGACCCCAAGCAGAGCTGGTCTCCAGTTACAAAATGCTCTGTTTGATGACTGGCATACTGGCTCAGGCTGAACGCTGGAAGCCAACAGCCTTGGAGGCAAAACTTCTTCTCCAGCTGTCTGATGGCTTGGTTCAGGTGACACCTTCTGACCCAGCAGCGAGCAGGCTCTGCTCCTTGGGGAAACTGTTTCATACCCCAAAGCCATTCCCAATGGGACGGCAGTGGATGGAGTACACTGCAGGAAGGCGGGCAGATCCAGGCTGATGGAAAAGAACAGCCCTTACCCGTAGGAGCAGGCGAGCGATCTCAACCCAGAACTGTCTCACACAGCTGGACTGGTTTTATTATTTTGGTTGTGAGCTCTCCCCAGCTCTGCTACAAAGGTTTCCAGTGCATCTTCCCTGAGGCTGTGGAGGGAATCTCCCATTGCTACGTCACAGGAATGGCTGCCCACCCCCATGGCACCTTACAAAATTACTTCCTCCTCCTCCTTAACATGCCGATCACCTCTCCTCAGCCCCAGTCCTGTTGAAACGCAAGCCTTTGGGATCAAACACACAGCAGCAAGGCTCTCCCCTAGAAGAAATGCAGTCCCTTCTGCAGGCGGAAGGCAAGGGGCGACCGGCTGCAGATCTGTAGTGTCCCTGCCCAAACAGGCCCGTCTCTGGTCAGCCCTGCGCAGCGGCTGCCTTCCTGCTTCAAGAGATCGTAGAGAATTCCTTCAGCAGCAGCTCCTGGCTCAGTGTGTTGAAAGCAAGGTTCTTCCTCACATTGATGCTGATGGACCGAACCTGTCAGAGACAAAACAAGATGTTTTAGCCAAGGGACTCTTCCTGGCTCCCCATAAGCACGGCAGCTTTGACATTGCTGACCTCCAGGTTCAGCATGAAACTGTTTTGCATGCAGTGATAGCCCCAGAAAACTTGCTGCAACAAGTTCTCACTGAGACTCCAGTTTAGCAAGAAATCCCCGACGATCAGGTGCTTCCTGGAATAACAGAAATGTCTACAGTGACAACTCAGCAAGGAGAGTAAATTCCAAATGAGACAAGGATGGCAGAAGGCAGTCTGTTTGGATGCATGAGCTATGATGTGTTTCCTGTTCTGGGGCAAAGCGAGGGGGGAAAGCGAGCACTTCCACGTTGCAGCTGGAAGAGCATTTTCTACCAGTCCCCACTGGAATGCAAGCCAGCATTCTCCTGGATGAACGTAGTGCCATGGCCTCTGTCCCGCTCCAGAACCTGCGGAGCCAAAGATACAGAGTCAAGGAAAGGACAGAGGCCATGCTACTGCGCTGTAATCACAACTTATCACCCAAGCTGGCACAAAACCATGGGTTCAGAGCCAGCTGTGTGTATTCCGTGCTGAGTGCCTTACACTTGAAGTTGGCTCGCTGGCTGTCTCTGAAGAGGAGACACCTTTATCCCTTAACAATGCCTGGACTTCTGGTCACCCACAGAGTCCACAGGGAAGAGCTGGGCAGCCCTGCTGCGCAGCAGCTTCCCTTCCCCCTCCATGCCAGCAGACTCGTTGGCCAAACACGCAGGCCCCAGACTGGGCTCAGTCTCAGCTGCACTCGGCAACGAGAAAACAAAGTCAAACATCATCTGTGTCAGCGACTGTGCAGCAGTGACAGAAAGCAAAACTGACACAAGCTCATCCAAACAACAGGATTACAGCTCCCAGAGACTCAGAGCCTATGATAATAAGGTTGTTGCTGACCTGGTTAGTGTTTTGTGCTTTTTAAAAGCACTGGGGGATGAATTACATAGAAGCAGAATGAGGAATCCAGCACTGGGGGCTGGAAGAGTAAGTTAGCAGTGTTTATACTGCTGAGGGTCCCACTTACTGCCCTGGTGAGAAAAAACAGAGGGGAAGGGCAGAAAGCTCCCAAAAAGGCAGAATTTGTAAGAGTGGGAAGCAAATCAAAACACGGAAGGTTAAGAGGGAAAGCTCGGAAATGAACCCCAGTGAGCCCCATTGCACAGACCCTAACAACCCCATCAAACTAGCAAAGATGTCTACACTTAAAGACAGAATATTTCAGTTTTATGGCATCTGCAGAAACCACAAACTCTCCTTCATTAGAATGCTTGGCAGAGACCCCATGCATCTTTGTTCCCTTGGAGCACCCCCTCACCTCTCTTCTCTGGATGTGTTTTGACTTACTCCATACTGAACTAGCTTGGGGTCATGTAAGGTAACCAAAGGTTACAGCCTGTGTTAAACACCACTGCAAGTGGTCTCCAGAACACTGGTTTACGATGGGCTGCCTCCCTGCCAGGACACAGCAGCCCCCCTGATAGGATTTGGTCCCCGTTCTACTGAGTGCTCCCCACCTCAGTGATCCAGTAAGTTCTGACAAGAAGGGAACAACACGACCAAACAGATGTGGAAAGTCCTCTTCTCTGGACAACATGACTGCCTGCAGAAAGGGGCAGATGCTACAGGTAGTGTAAGCCAGCATCCTTATTCTTACTAGAAGCATTTCTACGGGTCCCACCAATAGAAAGAACTAACAGAAATGAGCTCCTGGCATCAGGAACTGCTGCCAGGGGCCAGTCACCAGCAGTAGAAGATGCCCAACTTGTATAACACATCAAGGTCTCCAAGAAGGATGTGACAGCAGTCTCTACAAGATCAGAAAGGGAGGCTGGAGCGGCCCATGATGAGAACACAGAAATTGTAACTGTGGGGTAGAGCACAAGAAATTAAGTCTGTTTAGTTTGCAAAGAGAAGGTTTAGGAGCAATAAAGCAAACACTCTCCAATATGTAAAATGAGGTCAGAAAGAGAACAGTGAGTAATATTTCTCTGGCTCCCCAGGGATGAGGCAAGAAGTACTCAGCTTAATTTAAGACAAAGAAGATTTACACTGGAAAGGAGGAAATACTTTTAAACCTATGGGTTGTGAAGCAGTGGAGTAGATCACCTGGGGCCAGTGTGGAGCTGTATTCACTTAAAGACAGCTTCAGGTTTCAAGAGGAGCTTAGAGACAAACTTTGGTCAAGAGTGGCCTAGATGGATTGAGATCTGCTTTAATACACTTTAGGGAAAGGAGCGAGCATGACCACACCGCACACGATGACTCTGATGTTTCTACAAACCTCTGCCCTGCATTTCTTCTGCTGTGAGAAAGCAGGCAGCTCTGAGCCAACCAGCTTAAAAGGTAAGAATAGCTCAAATTAGAGTTAAATCAAGTTATCTCCAGCACCAGGGCTCAGCACAGGGAGCCAGAGCTCGTCTCCCTTTGGGGGCTGGAAGACCAGAGAGAGACGCAGGGAGGTGTCAGCCTGTAACAAGGATAAACTTCTGAAGCTTCCTGCAGTCTGGCTGAGCTGCTCCATCCACAAGGCTACATCCCAGGAATCCTAGATCGCGGTGCAGTGGGCAGCACAGGCCTGGCTGCCAGCCTGGAAGCTACCAGAACTCTCTAGAGTGGCTTATACAAGGGGCCAAAACCAGCCTCAGAAAGTAAGCTCAGAGCTTTAACATTCATTCTGCAAGGAAGTAAAAGCAGAGCTCGTGTCTTCTCTTGCTTCTGTATGGAGCATGCTGGAGGACACTAGGGCCAGAAGAGCTTTTAAAATTGCTTCCTCTCTATTAGCAGCTTAGGTCACATTTAAACCACAGAACTCGAAGAAATGGGAAACGCATGAAATGCTGACATCACCTGGAGAACAACTAGCAAATGAAAAAAATGGATGAAGCGGTGGCATTAACCACATGAGGAAAACATTATTCAGTTCTAGTTTTGTTTCATTATAGCTGGATGTGTACAACACTGTACAGACACTCCTATTTTGCAGCAAGTGCCAGCAATTAAACCTGTTTCCAATCAACAAGGAGCTCTTAAGAAATTTGTACAATGGGAGGAAGGTTTACACTGACTACTGTATCTAATTAAAAGTCAAATTAGTGTAATTTCCCCTGCAGAAATCAATCCCTAATCAGACTATTTTGAGACTCTGCTGAAACCTATCCAACTGCAAAGACAGTGAATGTTTTGGAAAGATGCTGAATCTCTTTCCACACGTTCCTCCAGCTGCAACGCCAAGGTCCAAAAGCTGACATCCAAACCATTCATTCTATCAAAGCAGCACAGACCTCAAATGACATCCCTGAGGATTCAAAGGAAAAGAAAAAAACGTGTTATAAAACTCCCTAACTTCCCTCCTTTAGCCCCTCAAAGGCAGCACAACAGGCCAGAAAACCCAATTGATAAAACACTCTGCACATCACCTTCCACCACAATGTGGCTGCAGTATCGAAGGCCTTTGAAAGCTTCTTTGAAAAGAGAATGGGAGAAGAAAGCAGATTTTTCTTTGGGATTAGCAAGAAAGAGCAGCACTGAGGCAAAACCAGAGAAGTGAAGCAGTGCATTAGCAAAGCACGTCAAAGGAGTGAGAACAAGATTTCTAAGCATAAAGGAGCCAAGAGAATGGCTTGGGGAAGTTTCTGCTCACCCACTTAATGGGAGCACAGAGAGATGAAAAGGCAGCCGAAAAGAAAAATGGCTCCCGCATGTCATTCCCCACCAAGAAGGATTTGCTTTAATGCAATCACACAGAAAGAGATAAAAAAAAAAAACCCAGGCAGAATCTGGACAGAATTATGTGCAAACAGATCCTGTTCAGGAAGACCTGATGGGACCAGCATGAGTTTGGAAACCATACTGGAAACCTGTAGTTCACCACCAGCCCTGCTCCTTTGGCAGGGCCCAGGAAGGAAATTGCAGCAACTTCATTCTGCCCCCTCCATGAAATCCTGCAACCCTCAGCAGTTAAACATAACACATGGGGTAGGGGGATATTATCCAACATCAGACCAGCAACGGAAGCCGAAGTAAAGACGCAGAAGCCTCACAAAAAGGAAATCAAGAGAATATGGGGAGGACAGGGCAGTCTAGGGCCTTTTTGACGGGTTGTTTGAACAATTAATAAAGCCATCAGTTACTGTGCACCTAGAGAAAAAACCAGCGTGGAGGACGGGAGGCCAGCTGGGTTTGCTGAAGACAAATCATAACATATCAGGTTGATTTCCCGCTGTGTTGAGGGAACGGCTTAATGGAATGCAAGGGATTTTCTGTAGCTGTGAGTAAAGAACATTTAATAGGGCCCCAATTCTCAGGGCATCTAGAGAAATATGGATTAAACAGATTCACAACTGGGTCAAATCAGCACATTTAGACAGTAATTATTCAGGCTTTCATATGCTCTTGAGGAGAGGGTCCCAGGGGTGCCTGGATGGGCAATTTTCAGAAGGGAGTTGAGGAGGGATTGGTTACGCTAAACAGATTCTTAAATGATACAAAATTGGGATTTTGGAAAAAAAAAAAAATTCGGGCTAGGAAGAAAATAATTTTAGCTGAAGCATTTTGTAGCTGTGATGATCTTAGGGCTGAGAATGTCATTTTAATCAATTGGCATGATCAGCCTGAGCTTCTGCCAGGCCATGTGGAATGTGGGGCACGCAGGAAGCGGAGCAGCCACGTGGCCTAGAGGCTGAGGAAGGAGATGCTGGCTGAGGAGGGCAGGAGCCCTTGGGACAGAACAGGTGACAACAGAAACATGAATGCATCTCATTCCCAGGTAATAGGAGAAGCCCATGTCACAGGAAGGCTATGGCCAAATTTCTTTGCATGTATTTCAGATATGGTATCAAACAACAGGTCAGAGAGACAAAAAGAGGCACAAAAGAGCACAGAAAAATGGCATTAAAGTGATTGCAAGCAGTTTTGCCCATATCCTACCCGATGGCAGTGCTGGAATGACCCAAAAAACACTAAAAAGCATTCTGTAGAAGGAAGCAAAACCAATTCAGGCGTGCTTGCAGTCGAGTAGACAGAGGGAGGCATAACATTCTCAAACTCATGCAGACTCGTGACAGAGTGGGCAGGCGTCAATTTACTCATCAATCAGCAAGGACAGAGCTGGGAGAGAGAATCAGCTCCCAAACTGGTGGAAAAAGCTGCCAGAGTTAGAGATCTCTCCCTTCGCTGAAGCTGTAATGATTCAAAAGTGAGGAAAACCAGGCTCCCTTCAGATATCAGCCACTACAAAAACACTGCCTCCCCTGTGATGCAGCCATCCAACAAGAAAATGTTGTGTCAGGGCTCTCTAGAGCAGGGTGAGAAAACTGGCTTGCTGAAGAACGTAACTACCAACCCCGATTATTTGGACTCAGTTTTGTCTTTGCTATATTATTTTTGTGGGGCTTCCTACCATTAGTCTTCTCCCCTGGCAGGAGGAGACATTTCTAGGGAATGCCTTTGCTTTCTTTGCTTGGGAACCCTGTTTTGAGTGATGGAGGAAAGCAACAAGTAGGCACGTGTTTCTCCTGCATCACATACCCTGCTCAGTCCCACACTTTGTGGTCCCCTTAACAACAGCAAAAAGGCCAAGCTGCTCTGCGTGATAAACCCAAGGTGGGCGCAGTCAGCTTTTCCACCTTACAAATCTACCACCACAAAGCACAGAGGATCTCCATGGCAGAAGGGACAGAGGCTGACAGACCGGTTGCCGGCCTGAGCAGACTGGTGGTTCCTCCCCAGCCACATATTGCAGGGCACGGAGCTTTCAGATGCGTTGAGACGTGCAGTGTCTGTTCAGATCCTATTCCTGCCCCATTTTTGGAGGCAGCCCAACGGAGTAACAGGGCTGCTCAGCCATAGCCCAAATGCCACTGCCCAAGGCTGTAAGCAAAGGCTTTGGAAAAGGGTTGTTGATTCGGCAGAGTCCAGGCAGCTTACCAGCTCTTTGAAGAAGGCAGCCTCTTTATGCTGCTCCGAGTAGCGCTCATACTGGTCCAGTCCATCCTGCAGTTTCAGGGTCAGTGTGTCGTAGTTGGACCGCACCACTTCCAAAACCTGCCAGAGACAGCCAAATACAGCAGAGGAGTCAGTATCCACAGATGCCTCAGCATAGGAGGAGCAAGGCCGAGAGATATCACAGCTCCGGCACCTGTTTTTGCAAAACACATGGCTTTGACAGCCAATATTTGTCTCATGACTAACAACACGGAGGTGGGCACTAAAGTCTTCCTAATGCCAGTAAGGAACAGCCCTCAAATGTACAGAATTTCTCCATGCATGAGAACAGTGGATGAGCCTACATCTATGACAGCAGCAGTTTTCAAATACTATTATGTCACCAGGAGAAGCAGACATCTCATTAAATTAAGCAGCTAATTACCATGTGTACGCCCAAACGTAACATAGTAGGCACCACGCAAACACAGGTTTGCCTGACCCTGTGGTCCTTCCAGTGCTGGTTTTGCCAGCACGCCTCCCTCCTGTCTTGCTAACCATTCACAATCTGCTAAACCGCCACCTTCTACAGCTGCTCAGGTCAGCCTCCACACAGAGCACCGCACTTCTCTCCTGATAGGAACAAGTTTACGACAGGCACCAAGAGAAGACAACCCTGGTACGGACTCTGGTTTTAGAAACAGATGGAGACACGAATCCAGGTCTTCCTGCCCAGGAGATATTTTATTATTTGCCTTCACTGCTACCAAAGCACTCCAGCTTATATTACTGCCTTACTGCGGGTCCCAGCACTGGGCTGTACTTGCAAATTCATAGTTACACATCTCTATCCTATTGAACTATTCATTTTCCTAACTAGGGAACACCAAGAGGAACTCCCACAATGCTTTTTAGCTTCAAAGCATTGCATGGACAAACGCACTCCTCAAAGCATTTGTAAGATGGCAAGTAATGATAATCTTCCTACCTGGAACCACATAGCTCAGCACTCCTGGGCAAAGCATATGCTCGAAACATTTCTCTTAAACCCATGAACTTCTTTCTTAGGCTGTTACCATTTGATCTGAAAGCTAAACAGAATATCAGCATCTGAGGTTTGCATTACAGTAGCCTCTGCTCAGGAAAAGCTTCGTCCAGGAGGACTGCACAGTATAAGGTGCAGAGGACTCTGCCCCAAGGCACCACAATTCAGAAAAGATCCTAAGAAAAGCATGGCAGAGGATTTAAGACAACAGTGACCAGAACAATAAGGAACCCTTTCACTTCTCCTCTTGTCCTCCCAACAATGTAAACACAACCCTCAATTGCCCTTTTAGGCAGCTGGCAGCTCTTGCCCTTTACAGGACTGAATCTTGTTCTTACATCCTTTACTCTAGGAAACCTAGAGCTGCTTAGGGTTCCTCCAAAAGCTTGTTTCCCCCCAAAATTTGCATGTGGCAGTGGTACACAGAGACACTCATGCAAATGCTTAGAAGCAGGCTAGAGCCTGAGGTGGCAGAAGCCACAGGGCATCATCCAAATGAGGACTGGGGGTAAAAAAGGGTCCCAGACGTGGTTCCCAGGTGAGATAGTCACACAGCAGAGTCTCTTTGCAGCTCCGCTGTACTCCAGCATTGCAGAGGCAAGCTAGGGGTAGGAATCAGCATTTTGCAATGTTATTTAACAGCAGCCTGTCAGTGTCCTGCTGCTGCAAGAGCATGCAGCCTCCTCACCAGGACTCATTTCCTAATGCTGTTTGTCAGCTCCACTGGCAGAGAGGAAAAACCACCTGCAATGACAGCCATCTCCAAATTCAGTCTGGCCTTCTTGTTCCTGTGTGCAGAAGCTGCGAGAAGCATCACAGAGCCAAGAGCAACGATGAAAGAAAACCACTTGGGTACAGGAATAATTTACACTGGGATGCAACTATCCACTAGGGATGGAGAGTAATAGTATAATGCACCTTCTTCTGAGCAATAAAGAATCTAGCAGCTTGCATGAATTGGAGGGCTATCCTCCTGTCGATCTGAGGAAGCCAAATTGACCAAGATTAATAAGCTGCAGGGGAGAAACCTTGTTTGAAAGGTGAGGAGCAGAACAGGCTTCTCCAGCAGTCACTCAGAGTGGAGAAATTTTACCCAGAGCTACCCCAACTCCCCAGGAACCTTCCCCTTGGGCTCCTCTTCACTCCCCTGTGCCCCCACTTGCACAGCCATGCGTAGTGCCATATAGATGTGCCCAGACAATGGATATAGTGGCTTCTCCCCAAAGAATCAGGATTCCTCACTGCTGGCTCTGAGTAGAGATCTCTTCAGATACTCAACAGAAGCATCCTCAAACCATGGCAGGGAGTAGAAAACTCTGAGGGCAGCAGTGAGCTCTGTAAGCAGTATCTTTTAAATCAGCCCTCCTCTGTCACCTTTGAAAGGCAGCTAAGAACTCTGTCTGATACTCTAGGAGGGGGACGGGGAAGGAACAAGAGGCCCTAAAGTCTCTACTGTGTTACCCACTACTTATTGTAATCTCTGCAGTGAACTTGAGATCAGCTTATCCCTTTAGCTATGTATTTTCTTTGGCTTCCACTCCTTATCTCCTTTAATTATGAAATAGAACTTAAAAATAAAGGCTAAGTTAAAAATAAACAGCAGCTTCTCACTGCCTGATAATTTCCCTTTCTTGCTGCTGCTGAGAAAAAATGCTACGTGGGATCTGAGATAAACCCACTCACAGATCATTTCACTTCATACCTTATAATGGATAGGAACTGTTAGTGAGATTAGGACCTGCCATCCTTGAGACGATTTCATCTGCTCTTTAAGATGCAGCTGCTAGAGAGAGGAGAGGTTAAAGAGCAGCAGAAGGTATTAAGAGCATCTAACATGAAGGTTTGAAAGGCATCAGCTTTCTACCGAGATGACAAAACTTGCATCCTCTGTGTAACAGAAGATTGTGCGTTAGCATCCTTCGCCCTTCTTACACATTGCTTTGACTTTTGCTCAGGATAACTACTGCAGGAAGAACACCTTTTTGCGTTAAGCACGTGAGATCTTTATCTGCACCTTTTTGTCAGATACAAAAGAACTAGAGGAATTTAATTTTGAGATGAAAGCATTTCTCCTTCAAGATTTTGTCCAGCCTGGTCTTCCCAGAAGTCTTTATGGAAGGCTAGAAAACACCGATTAGAAGATGGTGAAGTATGAATAACTTAAAGGAAAGGACTTTTGGCTGGACTCTTCCACACAAATTTTAAATAGTCATTCAATTTTTTAAAATCTCACAAGCAACTGGAAGAACATCACTTCTAGTGTCAGGCAAGGATAGAGGAAAATGGACTGTAGATGATTTCCAAGGAATTTGATGTGACATTCCTCAGATTGCAAGGAAAAACATGAAGGGGAAAACTTTTTTTTTTAAAAAAAGCTTTACTGGATCTTTACAGCAGAAAAAAATTAAGTGGAGTCACAACCTAAATCTCTTTTTGTAGGTTACCTTAGTGGGATCAGAGCCTTAAAAAAGTAGTATGACAGAAGTAAGCAACTCAGACGTGGTCAATACAAGAAAAGCAAAGGCTGCTGAATTCCTTTCCTGCAGTTACCTGCCTCAGCCGTAGAGGCTACATTTGCTTATTTACACCACTGCAACAAACCAGGACTCAGCAGAGCTGCACCACTGTAATTTAAAGACAATTTGCCATCAAATTAACCCCCTGCCCCACCACTCACTCACTGACTGCTTTCCAGAAGTTCCAGAGAAACGTTAGCAATTCAGGTCCCTGCATACGTGTCCCCAAACCAACCTTTCAGGAGCTGAAATCTGAACAGCAAGTGCTTTCTGTGGCACTCAGATTTCAGCTTCCCTCCTGCAGCTACAACTGCCCATGCCCCAGTGCTCTCTTTCCCCAGTAACACTGACAACCTGGGAGTAGAGGCAATCCTCCCGGTAACGCAGCAGGGGGGCTGGTTTCCAATGGAGGGGCTGATGCCCTTCTCAGGAGCTCAGCTCCCTGCAGCATCCCACCCATGCCATGCCGCTGCACCCAGAGCAACAAGATTATTTCACAGAGTTTTTAGCTCCTTACTTTGCTGCATCCACCAGCTTACTGCTCCCTTGCAAACTGGATGGACAACTTCCAAAGGGTCAGTGGACTCCTGTGGACACAAGCTCTGAAACCAGCTCCCCTAGAACCAATTGCCTCTGCCCTGAAATTTTCCGCATTCAAAACAGATCGCGTTTGCTGTACCACTCTCTACACACAGGCTCCTTCCTTACTGCACCAGGGTTGATCCCTCCGACTCATCCTCAACGATAGCCGCCTTGCTGCACTCTCCCAGGAGAGACTGGACCTTCTGTAAGAGTCTGTCCTGAAGAAATAAGGGAATCACATGCAAGCAGTCTCCGATCCCCATCCTGTCCAGAAGAACACAGCCACTGACAGCAGCAAAGCCAGAGAGGGAGCTGCACCGTCAATGAAATCTAAGGGGAAACATGCAGAACTAGGGGCCATCTTTCTGGCAGACACAGACACACTTAATTGCTTATAACTTTTTAACCTGCAGAATCTTTCATCATCTGCAACTGCAGTTTCTGCCTTACTAGAACATAAAATTAGAGAGCGCTACCCATTCACACCACCCAGCAAAGGACCTGGGAAGCAGGCAGTGGTAATGACAGAAAAATAAAGAAAAAACAGAAGCAAGAAGAAAGCAAGGTCTCTACGCTGTCTTTTTAATCAGCGCAGTAAGGGATAAGAATGCAATCAGTCAGCGGCAACCAGTACCTCGCTAAAGCCTCTCCATGCCCGTAAGACAGTCATTAACTACCACGACACAGAAGCAGTTGGAAAAGAACTGACTGAACGATCTCACATCAAGCAAAAGGCAAAAAAATCCAAATCAACAACCCCCAGGCTGCATTTGCCCCCGACACCGACTCCATGTGGCTCAAGGCTGGGATGGCGAAGGCTCTCCAGATCAGGCCCAGCAAGCCTCATAGGAAAGAAAAGCCAGGCACCTCTCTTCCAGCTGCCCCACACTGGAGGATGGAGCAGCCCAGTCTATGGGCCACGTAATGCCAACCCCTCACCAGAGCTACTGCACAGACATGGCACAGGGGCCAAAGGGAGCTGGGGACAGACAAACGTGCCTTCTGTCCTCTCTACAGAGATGGTGGAGTGCTTGTCACCACCTTTGTGCCACAGAGGGAATTATGGCAGTCCCACCTCCGAAACCTAGGCAAAGCCCAAGATACCACAAGCACATCCAGCAGTCCGTCCCCTCAGCTCAGAGGATGGGAGAGACATCAGGGTTTTCCTATTCTAGTAGAAGCCCAATGTGTATTTTACACCGGAGTCTTCAAACTGGCTCGTTTAGTCCAGGTTTAGTACCAATCTTCCCCTTTTTCTCCCCCACTAATCTCTACAAGCAGCTCATAGTCCCCAAGTGCTTTTCCTAGTGAATTTAACTGAACAGCAACATTTCTCATTGTAATGAAAAGGCTGCTGCTGTTGCCTGGACTGCAAAGAGGCTGTTGCCTCTCCGTAAGAAAGTGACAGATAATTGACATAAGTTTTACACTAGTATCTTCTAATTACTATGGAAAATGATTATTATTTTTTTTCCAAATGGCATCACACTTCTTACAGAGCAACTTAAAAGTTCCTGATGCAGGCTGAAGTCTGCTAGAATTAATCCCCAGAAGTACCAAAGACAAAGCACATAACTAAATAATGAGAAGTTAAATAAAAACACACACACACACGCAGCTGCCACACTTCCCAACAGACTCTGCCCAGACCCCAGCTGCACTCGTCTCCTTCTCCCTTTCCTCTTTTGCTCTTTGCAGGAGCCCAGTTCAGAGTGAGGAGCCACCAAGAGTGCCAGCGCTACACGTGTGCTGGAAGCAGCTCCCATTCACAGTGGCTGCAAGAAAAGCACCCACCCTAGGACAAGCAGCAGCACAAGAGCTTTTGGTCTGACCCAACACAACCTTACCTTTGCAGCCGTCCTGGAGCTAAATGGTTGGACTCGATGATCTTAAAGGTCCCTTCCAACCTAGATGACTCTATGATTCTATTCTATGATTCTAAATGCAGTGCTGATGCTTCAACACCATCCCTCAACCCCAAGCTGATCAAGCCATGAGTATTAATTCCATGTTCATGAATGCTAAGAGGAGGAGGATGTTGCTATGGCAGTCTAACAACTCAGATTCCCAAGATATGCTGTGCGTACAGCACAGATCTATGGATCCAGAGGATGCAGAGTGGGTCTGGTGCACGCTGTGGGAGAGACAAAGATCTGGGCTTGAAACTCAACTGCAGTCATGCCACATACATGCAAGATACACAGTGTGTTGTCATTCCTGCTCCAGTGCCCCAAACCTCCTGCATTAAGCAGCTCCTCTTTGTACTACATGCAAGTGAAGGACCTACGGCCCTCTCCTGCTGCGGGCTGAGAGCGTGAGGCTGCTCAGACTAAGCCTGTAAGGCAGCCCCCACCAGCTCACACAACTGTCACTCTCAGAGTAGGAAGAACCATCCTGTCTGCCCTGAGGGCAGCAAAATTCCTAGAAGGAGGATTTTTCCAATAGTAAAAAGCTCAGCTTGCGCAAAAGTGACAGCAATCAAGGGCAAACCCTTCCTCCAAGGTATGAAACAGACCACACCAATACAGGATGCGCCAGCAATGCCAGGCAGTAGGACACAAGAGGTCTGTCTCAGGTCACAGGAGGGAGAAAGGTCTGCAGAGGTGGGCGCAGCTGCCCATGAGCCCCAGGATGGCACCGGGCCATGAATGGCTCCAGTCCTGACTGCGGAGAAACAAAAGCTGATGGGACCCACGAGAGTCTCTTGTTCAGTGCCTGGAGCTGGACAGATGGACAAGGCTGAGCAGCAGACAGCAAAGACTAATGACCCAGGAGACAGGGAGAGAAGATGCCTCACCCTGCTTTCCACTGCTGAGTGCAAGGACCCCGTGCACACAGGCTACTCTGACACTTTTTACTTTGCGTTTGCTAATCTTCCTCTGCTCAGCACACTAAGCATCAGTGAGGACACACTATGTCTAGGAGCCCAGGAGTGAACAGCCTTTGCCCACCAGTTTGTCCTTTGCCCCTGCCAGTCGCTCCTGGCAGTCCTGCTGCGTCCACTGCAACCCTCTGTGCCCAGCCAAACGCGAGGGAAGACTAACTCTCCACATCCCAAACCCTTCCTGAGGACTGCTTTTATACATTTGCACTTGAGTGGTGTTGAAATCCAGGCCTTGCCACTTCTCTACACTAGGCAAAAGGTTTTGATAGTACATAAAAGACTACTATTATTATTATTATTATTATTATTTTACTTAGCAACACCAAAGATGGACATTTCACACCGTCTTTTCCTCACCTCAGCATAGAGCCGTTCTGTCAGGCTCAGATGATATACAGCAGCTCAGATGTTTGCTCAATGATCTCACAGAGATCTGTGATCTTTAAAGGAACAAGCCTACAAAGTTGACAGTTTCTATCCATGGAGTGGGAGGGTTCAGTTACAGTCTTTCTCCTCTGCTCACAGGTGCCTCTTCTAAAGATAAATAATTTATAAGCTCGCTCAGAAAATGACTGTTGTTCTCTGAACTCTGCTAGCAGAAATGGCATCCCCTTTTGGGACAGGAGTTATCTGCTCTGTTTTAAAACCGCCATCCATTAGAAGCTTAAGGTGTTCACCTGTATTTAACGGTGGGAAAAGAGTCACTGATCCAACCAATTTGGAAATCACAGTGCTTTCAGAAACATTCCAAAGCCAAAACTGTTATCCAGCTCCACTCAGCAGCAGCTGTAAACGCACAATGCAATTCCCTTTCCAAGATTCTCATGGGACAGGCCTTCGCAAGATTCAAGAGTTACTTTAAGAAGCAGAAAGGCTGCAAAGTGGGACAAAGGCAAGTAATGACAGAGACATATGGTCACATAGACAAGCTATGTTCACAGCTTGCAGGGGACTTAATTTGTAAAAGGTATAGACAAATGAGAAGATATTAATGTAGCTGATGACCCTTGCCATCCCTGCGTAGCCATCACCAGGGCTAGGGAGTCCTGTGCTAGGAGTATGACACTCTTTGAGCTCCAGGGGTCAGCTGAAAGCCTGTGCCATGAAAACTTTTACTACAGAGTAATTTCAAGTTATGCCTACACACACATGACAACTCCCATACACATTAAATGCACTTTGCTCAACCCATTTGGGCTTGGAGGACAAGCAGCAAAAACGCACTTAGCCTCCCACTGCTTTTTCTCCAGACCAATCCATTTTTCTTAGTTTCATGGATGGTCAGTGGGTTTATACTAATCTGCATATCCCACTTGGCACAGAGAACTTAGCTCTCCCTGTGGGACTCTGGGCTCTCTTTCCCAAACTGCAGGGCCAGGCTCTCCAGAGGAAATACGGGAGGCAATTCTGTGTCATTCAAGGGAGGAAAATGGGTTCAGTGGGTGTCTGCCAAGAGAACGAACATCCATGTACTGCACGACACCGGCACTACCAAAGCCGAGGCAGGGGAAAAGAAGTCAAAGATCCTGAAACAAATTATCTTAAAAATTATCAATTGATAAAATACGCACCCTCCAGAGCAGACTTTTATATTCGTATGGGGAGATCTGCCAGAAACTGAATGAGGTTTGCGAAGCTCGCCCGTTGTTAGAAATTTTGTGAGGAAGGCAGGCAGCAGACAGGATGATGGCAGGAGCATAAAACCCTGAGATAGACAGATTTGCTATTTTGGAGTTACAGCCCATTTTGGAGTTGTGAACCCTTATCTCCAGCTGGTGGCATTTATGAAAACATTTCTCACTGCTAGGTACGTAAGAGCACTTGCAATTCTGCACTGCAGATAGCTATGGACTGGACCGTTAATTTTTTTATTTCCCCATTGTGCTTACAATTAACTTAAGTGCTGAGATGTGATGGGCTGTTCCAGGAGAAGCTTTTTATCTACCAGCTGCATTCTAGCACAGCAGTAAATCAACTGCTGTCACCAAAACACCAGACAAGAGGAAGAGAGCATCCTTGTGCTCACTGTGCGTATTACCCATTCAGCCTAAGCGGCAAACCAACATTCAGCAAATGAATGCTGTGATTTATATACAACCTTTGGTGCGATCCTCTATTTACAGAAGACCTTGTCCCCCGGAACATAGAGAAAAAAAAAACAAAAAAAAACAACCGCCAGCAGCTCTCCAGCACCACTGACCAAAGTAAGACCAGTAACCTCAGTGCCCATAACAAGATAAAAGAGTTTAAGTCATGAGCTACTGCTCCAGTCAAACCGAGAAGCCAGGACACACAAACCCGTTACAGAAATCAAAGACAGCTATAAGAACCTAAAAAACCGAAGCTGAAGATTTTAAGAAAAGGTTAGGAATAAAACCTTTTAGGGCCAGCAGCCAGAAAGCATCCTGGCAAACGCTGAAACTCAAATATACAACTTTCAGTTCAGATTACCTCAACGAGGTGACAAGAGGATACCTGACGTACACCAGAGGAAACTCATTCTTAGTAAAGAAATTCAGATTTGCCCAGAAGACAGCTGGCTCAGGAATAAGACTGTCTAGAGAACAGATTAAGGCAGGTTATGCAACAAAAACCTTGCTGTTCAATCAAACCCCGACAGAAGCAAGTGGACTGTTCCAATTCAAAGAAACCAAAATCTAATTGTGCCCAAGGGAAAAACAATGGGGAGGTTTATTCTGGTGATGGTCAAATCAAACATTTGCAGTCACAAGAGGTTTCTGGAACCGTGTCACCCTGTCATGTTCACAGGAATCAGTGGGTGATCCAAGAGAGCTTGTGCTCCTCACACAGTCACCATGGGCTTCTATAGGATATAACGATTACAGCCTCTGACTTAATAAAAAAGCCTCACCAGGACCCTGACTTGAAAATCAAAAGAAGTGAAAGGAGAACACAGACACTCCAAAAAAGCCATGGAGCTCGCCCCACATTTGATTTTTCTTCTGCTTTTACAGCAATTAGCAAGTGAATGGCCTCTACAAATGCCATTAGTACAGCCCTGGGTCTGACACTTGCCGAGAAAAAGTAGATGCTAACCACCTAGCTCATGATTTTTTTTTTTTTAATTATCAGAAATCTTGTTTCTTGGTTTGCACAGCATGAATAAATTTAATTAAAGGAAGCAGCAAAGCTAAAGAGTAATACACTAAAAAAAACTGGCCACAAGCCAAGCGGATGCTGTATATTTAAAGCAAGTCAAAACAACACAGGACATGCCAGAGAAACGGAAGATACGGATTTGGAGGGGCAGAACTGTGAAAGATCAGTTCCATAGCTCCTACTTACATTTAAGCAATTAAATAGTGACAATGGAAGGCCAGCTATTAATTGCACAACAGAAGTGATAAAAGGCAATAATTCAGTGGCTTGAGGAGATGCAATGAAAAGGCCAAAAAAGAAGAAATCCAGATCTCACCTGCTAACTGACCACACGTGGAAAATGAACTCAAGTCCATTCTAAGACAGGAAAAACAGAACTTCTGAATAGAAGCAAGAAGTCTGGATAGCCAAGAAATCAGATGAGCAAATAACTGTTTGATCATCTGTATGATTTTGCAGTTCTGCAATACCTTTTCTGAAATAAGGGCACTGGAATCAATATACAAGATTTAAAACATGGCTTGCACAGTGACAACATAGTACTCCTGCTTTATTTTTGTTCTCTGTCTAATGATTTCTAGTTCTCTATTTGCCTTTCTGACCATTGTTGAGCCAACATTTCCAGCCTTACCACAGTGACTCCAAGAGTCCTTTCCCGCATGGCAATATTGAGAAGACTTTACTACAGTTTAAAGACTTTAAGAAACTTATAAATTCAATCTGCAAAAATTCCTTCTAAAGATACAGCCCAAAAGAAATAGATCTATAGTCAATTGGTTAGCTACAAATAGGTAAAAAACCCTGTAGTAGCAGTATGCTAAGGTAGCTAGCTCATAAGGGAAGGTGGGCAGTACTTGGAAGTTTGTGTGACAACCCATATAAAAGTTTTAGCTATTAAGGCTTTTGCAAATCTGGAGTTGGAACAGACAGCTATAAACTGCTGGATGATCCTTATAAACAGAAAATCCTGTAGTGGAAAGGGAACGTTACAAAATGTCTGCTCTAAGGCTGTAGTTCCAAAAGTCTTTTAAGTCAATCAAAGCGCAGGTCACCTACAAAGTGCACTACAAAGCCTGGAGTTCCTCCCTCAAAGGCACTTACTGCAGGAATAAGACATTCTAACGTGCAACTCAGAAGTCTCCTCATTCTGAACACAAGCACGGAGGGTGCTGATGACCAGGCACAGTACCGACACCAGGAGTAACTGAGGTGGTGAGATGACTGTGCCCTAGATACTGAGAATGAACCTGTGCAAGTTAAGTTTATAAGAATTATAAAATTCCTACCAAGACAATGGGATCAAATCTGCCACAACTCAGTGACTCCTCACGAACCCCAAACACACTTTTGGATCCTACTCTAACTGCATTGCACAGATGGAGGAAAAGGAAAGGACAAGGTTGATGATGAAGGCAGAAATAAAAGAACCAAACAACTTTTGATATGACATGCTGAAGGAGTGAAGCTTGTTAACATTTTAATTTGTTGAATTATCCCCTTTTGTGCTGTTGGAATCTGTCATTCTTTTTGAACTCCATCTGGGCAATGACCAGGCTGAAACAGAATGAGACGATTTATGCTTGTAAGCTTTCACAGCCAGCATAGAAAACATCTTTTGCCTGTAAAAACAGAGCTGCTTAAAGTTGACTGCTAAGTTAATTCAAAATGAACATTTAAATGGCTAGTGGGACAGCTGGAAATACAGAGGCCACTATCCAAGAAAATCACTAGCAAAGGCAGGCCTGATGCGATGTTAAACTGTGTGGGCTGAGACGCTTCTTGACCGAAATGGAGATGTGCAGGACAGCTGGCCAGCAGACAGTCAGCAAGATGAACCTGAGAGGGAGCAGAGACTTGGGCACAGACCCCACACAGAAAACAGGTCAGAGGTTTCTGAGAAATCAAACAGTCTGCCGCTTATTACTGCCCTTTTCAGGGAAAGAAGTCTGTGTGCATTCTCTGAAATAAACACAGAGGCACCAAAAGTTGCTGACACTCAGTTATTTCTAGTCATTTCTCCTTATACCTAACAGAAACAATCAGGGCCCAAGACAATAGGTATGTCTCTCAAGAAGGATTCCTGCCATGGTAAAGTGGCATCTTACAACCCAAAGATATTTTGAGGGCAAGCCTGGGAACTTAGCATTTATCCCTGTAACGCTTGTTCTGCTTATATCCTTAAAGCATCAGACCTACCACCACTTCAGCACCAGCTTTCTCACAATTCAGACGCTCCCAGCAACAGCCCCAAAACACCACAGGAGACAAGTCCCTTCAGAATGTATGGCTGAGAAGAGACTGAAAAGAGGCACCTTACCTCTACGAGGGTGGCGGTGTTATCTCCACAGAGCTTCAGATGCTGGATGGGCAGGAAGGACACGACACAAGGTGGAGGTTTGTTGCTAATGGGCCAGATAAAATTATTGTGTTGGCAGTATGCCCACCATTGACATTCAAGGAAAAGGTGACTTGTGCTGGCGCTGGACCCATTCTCTCCCAAGGATGAGAAGAACAAAACTTACTGCCTTTTTTTTTTTTTTTTTAAATATTAACAAAGTACCTTTAGCTGTTGAATCCTCAAGTTGAGCTAATCAGTACACAGAGCTGTGAGCTGGAGAACTATTTGTCCACAATGCCTGCCCTCTGAATCAAAAACATGAACCCTGTGTTGTCACAGCTCTAAACTGAAACGGCTGGCTACAGAGATGGGAGGTATTTGTACATACAGCACCACTGAACACCTAGACAAAGATGACGCCACTCCCTCGGGGATATGCAGCTGATCACCAAGGCCTCTGCTTTCTCTCTAAATTTCTCTTTTGCCATATTCCCAGATAAGTACCTGCAGGATCTGTAATGGAAATATCATCTCCGAGGTAATTTCTGCACTGCTTGGAGGACACCATTGTTCTACAGCCTAAAAATCCCTGTGTGAGGATTTAGTGTTCCCAAGTGCCTCTTGGACATCAAACGTTTTCAAAGCTATTAGCTCTGATGGGTTTTTGAATAAGGCTCAGGGAAGCCACTCGCTCAGTATTTCTCATAAGAAAAAGGTAGCTCTGACCTCGTAGAATAAAAATTACTGGGAAGGAGGAGGAGGAGGAGGAAGCCCACACAGCCCACTTTCTCTGCAAGCAAGGAAATGAGATTTGATTTTCTCCGTGATTCTGAGGTGTGTTCAATTTCAGCTTGAATTTCTACTGCATAAATTCAGCTTGGCTGAGCAATGTCCCCATTAGAGACTGTCCAAAGTAATATAAGGTGATCCACACAATGATCTTTGAAGCTGAAGGTTCAAAGCCTTGGCGGGGTGTTGGGGTCTTTTTTAGCATATTTTTACATGTGCAGCCCACAAACCTGTGTCTTCCAAGAAGTCAGAGGAAGACAATATAAAAAAGCAATTAGATACAGTGCATACACAGCTCCTTATTGCTGCCAATTAATCAATTTATTTATTTAGCTCATTGGTTAAATTTCCTCTTACCACACAACAGAGAACAACTCCGGGTCTATGTTTTCCATGATTCAAAGGGATTAGAAGACAAGCAGAAGTCACTCGCTCAAAGGACTTAAGGGCTTCAGTTCAGGGATTAATAACTCAGCTGCTTTTTCTCCAGGTTTTAAAACCATTAATTTGTACTGCATCAGCTGGTAATTTTATTTGCACAACTATTTTTGTTTTAATGGGAACCTTAAACACTGCTCTTCCGAAAACGCTGCTGCATTGCCTTCTTGATATTATTCTCACATCTGAATTTTTGACTATATTTAAAGAGGAATTCATGCTTGCTTAGCAAATTTCTTAAAAAACTGCACCTTATACTAATACGCACAAGTTCAAGTTCTACTTGACTTTTCCTAACTAAACCAGGCATATCCGTTGAGCAATTCCCTCAGGGATTCAACACCACTAGAAGGCAGCTTGGGTGGAACCTTTGGACAAGGTCCCTCTGCACCTCCAACTTGCTCTCACTTTTCAGAGAGACTCTACAAAATAATGGAGTCCCCATGTACTTGACAACAAAGTAACACACGTTTAAGGTGGGATAAACCATAGGAGTCCATTCTCACCCTGGGTTAACACAGAATAATTTAGTACAACGCTTAGCCTGCTGAGAAACCAGGTGTCAGAAGTTGAAAGGGGCCACATCTCTGTGTTACTCTGCAGAGACTCTGATATTACAGCTCTGAGAATCGTTCACAAGGGGGATTTTCAGTGAATCAGTGCTATTATTTAACCCCAACGCTTCTACCACCTTGGGCTGTATGAATAAAACCCAAAAGCAAGCCTGCAGGTTGAAAAATTCAGGTACTTTAAAGTTTTGGGGGTTGTTGTAAATCTACGGTAGCCTGAACTGGCCTGACGCAGGAAAAACTCAATTCCTTCCATATGCCTTTTTAAGGACTGACTTGTGACTGTGCCTAAAGCTTTTGTTTGGTGCATTTTTATAAATGGTAATAAGTAGAGCTGTTCACTTGGTTTACTGCTTCTAGACGACAACTGCCAGCTACAATCAACTCAGAGAGAACAGGAGGGCAGGGCTGGCAGCAGCCACAGGACGCATCACAGCAGCAAGCGATGGTTGTGCATTAGGAAAGCTGCCATTGTTCTTCCTTCTCATCTCTCTAAAACATGGCAAGGGGACTAATTAACAGGGTATCCAAGGCACACAGAGGCTACAAAGAAAGATGTCCCCTCGTGCCCTGCTAAGGCCCAATCCCAAGATGATGACTGAGGCTTTAGGAGCCCGCAGAACTCTCCCAGTCACGAGTCTCCAGAACTGTCTGATATTCAGAAAGAATTCAAAGATCATAAGAGCTGCAGAACTGAGAAAAGCAGAAAGGAAATAAAGTGACCTACTTTATATTCTGCTATCACATGATGAAAGAGACAGGATGGTAAAATGCCAGAAGAGGCACATGAAAAGGAATCCTCTCAAATGCGTGTGCTGTCAGCAGCGTGATAGCACGCAGCCCCCCACGGAAGAAACAAGGGCAGGGAGAAACTGAAGTCAGATAGTGTGCCAGAACAACAATTCAATACCCAGAGAGAAGGGAACATATAGTAGGAGCAATATGGAGTAAGAGAAGCCTGTGATCTCAAATGCCACTCGCCATTACCCTAGCAGGCATTAAAAGCTCTGCCAGGCAGGGGCATGTAGCATCAGAACGATCCGATCGCCTTTTCCAAGAGCGAGTGACAGAGGAGAGGTGTGATCTTAAATATTTTGTAGGTATTTCTGCAGCATTTGCTCTTGATGTAGTATCAAGAAGCATCTGCAGCCATCTGTGAGCACCTGGGTACAGCTATGTAAGATTACTGGAGACAGGGTTAACAGTACAGAGTCTGGATTCACCTTTTAAACCACAACCCTGTTGAGAGCTGGAAAACAAGATGCTTTTTTTTGTGAGAGTACAGGCAGGTGATTTTTCTTCCCTTTTTTTAAAGGGGAATGCTATCAAATTAAAATCCTCCCACTCCCCACATTGGACTTCTGAAATTTTTGTATCTTTTGTTTTTTAAATAAAAAAATCAGGCTCAAACCAACTGGCCATTTTTCTTTGAACATCTTAACCTGACCTTTTCTAAACGCATCACAGAAAAAGCTCTCCCTGACGTACGTAAGCTGAGGTCACGCTGAGTTATGATCTCATGTACAAAAAGCATATCGGCTTCTATTCAGGTCTCCCAACAGAACAGTTGCCTCCATCTTCAAACTACGCTTCACTCAAGTGAAGTGTTTCTGGGTGAGGACGAGGGTCCAAGGCTATGCCTCAAGCTAGCTGAGACAAGACCACAAGTTCCTGGTTCAACTAAACAACTGACTTCCTCACGAGCGATCGGGACAGGAGCGGCCAGCAGTCCCAGTACAGCGACCAACTTCTTTACGCCGAGATGTTTACTATGACGCTAACTGCCCAGCCCTAGCATCACTAAGTCCTAGTTGTGAAACGCCAACATACGAAATAATGACAGATGCACTTTAGGACTCAACCAGCCCTAGAATATTATCCCTCTGGGCCCTACTGAGGGTGGAAAGCTCAGCAAGAACCGGATGATGTGGGAAACTGTCATCAGCTGGAGAAATTAAGTTCAGATCATGTTAATATTCTCCCCTGCAAAAAGTGTGTCATGCTCAGGTGTCTGCGAAGAAGGCTGGGATGAGGCAGCTTTCTTTTTATTCTTCTGAGAAAGGGAGTTTAGCCCAGCAACAGACCTAAGTTTCCTTTCTATGCCTACAAAGCGACTTGTAGGTGGTACTGTAATTAAATAGGTCCATCACTTAAAATAGAAAAGCACATCTTTATAGCTGAGATGACAACTAAGAGTCTGTAGCGAGATGCTTCCATCAAGTCGTTGGTTTTTCAGGGGCATTAACGACAGGGTAGAAAATTCCCAGCAAAGCAGCCTGGATGCAAAAAACAAACTAGACAGTCAGGTTCCGGCATGGCTACCTTGGCTCCCTCACAAATCCACATTGCTATTTCCATCAGCTGGAAGACGGTTTCTGTCCTAGTATTCAACAAAAAGAGTACTTCTTGCAAACAAAATGCAGCCTTAGAGAGTCTATACCATAGCTCACAGCTACCTTTTTTAAGAAATGAAAGGGACAAAAAACCCCTGCAGATACCATCATGCGAAGCTCCATCTAGATCATTATTGCGTTACATCCCATTACATAAAATCACTACTTCACTGATAGACCTTATGGTGACAGTAATAGCTAACATTTCACGCAAGTTGGACAGATGTCTAACTCCAGCAAACCACCAATAGGACACAGCTAAGCAAAGGCTAGTATCTAGGTTTGGGGAGGAGTATATGTATTTCTAGTGCAGAAGAGGACTGGAAAGGGAGACACAGTCACTAGCCAGCCGAGCGCACTCTCCCTTTAAACAGTCCAAAGGAGAAGTACTGGCAAAATGAGAGAAATGTGAGGGTAGGCCCTGTGTGACCTCCACATTCACGTATGGATTGATTCATCCTGGGTTTGGAACATTAATTTTCACAGAAATAGGAGAAGGCTGCAAAGGACAAGGCAATGCTTAAGTGAAAAGATTGGGGTCTAACTTGCAAGAGCAGCGACGGTTTGATTCACAGATGTTGCCGAAGAAATGTAACCAGAGGGGAGTTGATAGCAGTGCCCAGAGAAACAAATTCTCACAGTATCACCACGATACTATTATTTCTGGCTTTCCACTGTGTTAAACATACTCACGGGGCTCCAGGCCAGCTCACTTTGATCTACAAAAGATTGTACAGAGCTTCCCAAAGGCAAAGCACCCCAAGAACAGTCAGCTAGCCACGTCTTGCCAGCTCACTGACCTACTCCCAGGCACTAAAGCTCATTGCCAGAAAGATGCGGTGTCCTCCGTCATCACATTTCACTACAAGCAGCTGTCATTGTCTCAGTCTGTCATTAGTGGGACAGGAGCTCGCTCATGCCATCACAAGTGGGAGAAGCACTCACAAGAACTTCTCCACCTCTACGGCTTCTACACAGGGCACTAACCCAGCATTTTCTGAGAAGTCAGGATGTCCAAGAGTAAAATTTCAACAGCATTCTGTGTGTGTTTTTACAACCAACTCAAAAACAAATGCAGTCTGCTGAGGAAAATACACTTGGGAAACCAAGATGGGTTTTGTGCACAAATAAGCCTTAAGCGCAGTATTTCATTAGGGGGGTTCTACACACAGTAAGACTTAGTGGCAAAGTTTCCAACCAGGAGGCTAACGCATATGGCAGGGGCTACTGGAAATAACGTCATTAGATGTCAGTCTGCAAGAAACTACCCTATTCTCCAAACGTTAAGGACATATCAGCAGATTTTCCATAGTACTTCTCTTACTGACAGAGGTCATCTTAACTAACCTATGTTTTCATGGAAGAGAAAACCTCCCTAGTTTAAACTAACATTGATGCAACCATGACACGTCAGTTAACATTGATGCAGGCGATGGTTACTGGGTCACATCAGCTTATTTCAGAAATGCTAGGTACTTTCAGACAATGGTCCAAGCCAATTCATCAGCTTCTTGTCTGGAAGGCCAGAATTACTTTCCCTGTTAGCAATTCTTGCTGTCAAGCAGTTATTGATGGAGAACATAAATCCACAGTTTGGAAAAAGTGAAAGAGGAACTCCTACGAACAGGTGCTCAGGTGAAAGCAAACACAGGGCTATGGATTAATATCCTTCCACAGACCTACTCTCATGCCAGCTATGAGGCAGATGCTGCTGCTGAAACAGCATGTGCTGCTAGCAATACTTAGCTCCCCGGGAGCTTATTTGTGCCTTAACTGAGCCATAGGGGAATCCAAGAGCCCTCTGACTAAAGCAGTGGAAATGATTTATAGCCCCTGGCACTTGGCTGACGCAGAACCACCTTTCCCAGTTCCATCTCTCTGGACATCCTCCCCCCCGCCGCCCCGGTTTGCTGTCTTTGAATGACACATCTTAGCTCCCTGAGCAATCCCACTGCCTGCCTCAGATCTCCCATGAAGACAGGAAGAGTGACACACATCAGAGATGCTGCCTTCTCCTCTATTAAAAGGTTTGCCTTTGAGCTCTCTACTGCAGACAAGATATTTGAACTTACTGTCTTAACATCCAAATGCCAAGCGTTAGAGAGCCAAAACCCCAAATCTTCCAGCTGAGTGGAGCTCTGTTCAGGTGCAGCACCCTTTGGCTCAGCAGCATTTACTCTCCTGCTCTGGGAGGCGTGGAGACTGCAAAGCTCAATTTGCTTCCCACTTTGAAATCAGAGCAATGACCCAATTTGTCACTTTTGGGAAACAGCTGCAGCTCCAGCTAGAGGATCCAGAGGATGAAGGCAGAAAAACATCATCTGTTACAGCGGGATACTAGCAGAGAGAAGGAGGAACAGCAGTCTGTGAAGGCAGGAGTTTTATCCTAAAGAAACCCCAGAATAAAAGCATGGCTGGCAGTCACTGGAAAGCCTCTCCCAATTTACAAGGAGAATTTGACTCCAGGAATGGTTACTCACAGCCACACTGCCATCTGCAACTGGCACAGCGGGCTATAGCCTCTCTGCTTTCAGGACTCCCAAGCAGGCAGATAACTGAGTGTAAGGAAGCTTAGGGTGGAGCTCAGGACTAGAGCAACAAAGTATAGTGCTATAAATCCAGCTTTACAGAGGACGATGAAAGAAGCCTGCACGGTATCTATACGCATTATGCACCTGGCAACAGCCAGGGTCTATTGTTCCTGTTTCACAAGGGATTAAAAAACCTCAATCTTAAATTCTACAAAATGCAAATTGAATTGTGCGTTCACACAAGCCAGCCGCTGACAGCTCCTCCTTTAATCGTAGATGTGCAAAGTTGTAATTTAATCTTTATAAATGCAGACTGTTTTGATCATTCTGTTGCAATCCTCTGTGGAGCTTTCCCTGCCCTACAGAGGTGCTTAGCAGTGACGGCAATCCGTAACATTGCTTTGCCTTCCCCAGCAGATCACACCGCACTTCAAACGCTGCCTGACTCCCGAGGGCTCCACACCAGCTGCCCCCTCACTCGGGAGGACGCAGGGCTCAAGGTTTGCTCAGGGCAGCACAGCGACAGCTAGGAAGGATTTCAGACCCCAGCCTGCAGCTACCCACAGCCCCTTTTCCAGGTTTAGGTAAGTACCACATATAAAACAAATCTACCAAGCATCTGGGATGTGTTTTGTGAAACACACTCACCAGGGGTGAGGACAAGCACTTGAATTAAAGCAACATCAGCTTGTCTCCACAGCATGGATTGGGAGCTTATTACAAAGTTAAACCTACTTGCTCGGCACACTCCCAGTTGTGAATCATCCTGGGCTCGCAGCTCACAGCCCCAAGCGTTTTCTCTGTAGCCCCAGAACAGAAACTTATCACGTTCCAGGAGACTTCACCCAGTTGCAGCCAGTGGCAAGTAACAGCTCCGGAACGCAGCTCTTCCAAACCAAGTCCCCAGCATTCAGTGGCCACCTACCCTACAGCAGTCTTCAGGCCATTATCAGTCCCCTGTGGTGCTAGAGACAGCCAGGCAAGGATACGAAAACAGCAGTGAGAACTGAAGGCGTGCCTTGCTTTGAAGTTTAATGGACTTATTTTGTTACCAGTTTGTACTTTGAGGCAGTCCCTAATCTGCCCAAGAAGACAGCTGGCAGAAGTGGTAGAAAGCAAGATGTGCCTTAGCATTTGCAACGCACAGAGGGCGGTGGAAAGACTTCTCTGCTGCGGGAGCAGCCAAGGCAATCCATTCTATGGTTCTGTGATCCAGGGTCACGCTGGCTCCGAGAGGCACAGAGCAGCTCACTGCCACCAGTGGTGACTGGCAGGATGCCAGGGCATCTTTGTCAAGCCTGAAAGAAGGAAATTGAAGGGTTTCTCCCATTTCTTATTGGGATTTCTGGGACTCAATTAGGAGTAGGGCTACATCCAGCAGTAGGGTTCTCAAAAATAAAGTCCTTCTTTTGTCCCTCTAAGGGCCTACACCACATGTTGCCTCCCCCCTCCAGTGACGCACAGTTTATTGCATTCTGCGTGTTAACGAAAGACACTACACAGCACAAAGTCACTGCTCCAAAGCTCACCTCCAGCTTCAAATCTCCTTGAAGCAAAGCTGATCAGTCCTTGAAGCCTCTTCAGACCCTTTCAGTCTGGCACAGTGCATAAAGCAGTCTGAGGCATTAGTAAATTGCAGGGATATTTCTCCCATAAACCATGAAAAAAAGAATTTAAAAAAAAAAAAAAGAAGAAAGATATCTAGAGAAGGTTGGCAAACCAGCAATTTGCCAACTCCATAAGACTTTTTATATAGACTCTTTTAAACCTGGGATTCCAATTTCACCTGGTGCCGCTCAGCTCTTTCTGTTTAAACAATAAAATCTGTTTCAAGCCATTAATCATGAATAGGTGTCTGTAATGAGACCATGAAACCCAACATCCCTGCCTCATTTGCAAAGATGCGATGACTTGAAATTAGGGCTTTGCCTTGGTGACCCCTTAGCTGGAGTTTCACATTCCTACTACTGCGTGCAACACGATACTTTCTAGCCCAAAGCTGACTGCATTTCAGAAGTGATGTAGCGTTATGCCAAAACCATTTTAAAGTATTTCTGGAGCCCTCACAGCACGCTATATTAGTGTAAGAGATTAGGGGGATTTATTGTAGTAGTACCTAGCGCTGATGGTACTCGGCATTTTAGAAATATCAAATGCAGAGATGCCAACAGGCTTTTAACTCTTAACGCCACTGTCAGCAGTGCTAAAAAAGAACAAAGTGTTTTGTATCTGCCAGTGGTTTTGCTGCTAGTTACGGAAACCAGAACAGGTTGAATAAACCAGGACATCAACGGCTCAAGGTCAGAATGCATCTAAAACCATCTGCATCCCTTTGTGACTTTCTGCACAAGTCACTGGTGGAGCCTCCCTGAGCTGCACTTTGGGCTAGTCCCTTGAAGCCCCACCAGGTAAAAAAAGGCCATGTTGATTGCGGGGACGGGGGGGACGGGGACAGGGGACGTGTTTAACACTTGGAGTATGACCTCAAGGAAAGGGAAATGGCTTTGTGAGATTGCCTGACCAAACTGGATTGGAGTTGCCTGAGTTATAAAGGTATTACAATGTGGAACAACCCAAGTATTACACTCATTTGTCACAATTTCAAAAGCGATACAATTGTCCTGTTTTTCCATCACAATCTGTTCTGGCTCCCAGCACTTTCCATCTGCAGTTACCAGGCTAATACACACAGTACAGGTGTTCACAACAGTCTTTCACAGTAAACCTTATGCCACCTCCAAACCGGAGGTACCTAGTGCCCCTGCTGTGGCTGGGAAGTGAGTGGGGCTTCTATTAGAAAAAGCACATAGATGTTCCCGACTAGCAGGCATCATCAGTCCTACGTGTCTGCCATCTCAATTTTAAGACCTTTAGAGCAGAAATCACAGAGAGAACAAGTGCCAAAGACAAAATGAGACATTAGTGAGCAATTTTGCTACCTAAATCTCCAGCAAACTGGCATGAGACTTGCTTGGCATGCAAGGCACCATAAGACATTCCTGCTCCGAGGAGATTTCACCAAAAGAAGTACTGGGTTCCTCTCACTTTAGCCTCTCTAGAATAACTGCGCTACGTCACCATCAGGCAGAGACCTGCCTTCTTACACACAGCTCTTCTTTCACATCCAGGAAAGGCAGATGTGAGACCCCATCCAGATCACTCATGCCCTGTGTTGTCAGTCTGTATGTTTGTCTGCACTGGCCCTCCTGCAGCAACTCTTGTGCTGCCCCTGTTTTCTGCAACTGCTTCTGCTGCAAAACGCATTGGGAGCTTCTCAGATCAGATATGGCACAGAGAAAGTCTACTGCCTCCAGCGTATGAAGTACAAGGCAGTGCAGTCATCTGGAGAGTACAGATAAGCCTACGAATTCATTTCACAGAAGGCTACTTTGCCCTTTGACTTGAGAAGGGACCCAAACATCTTTGAAGACACGGGAATAATCACTTGCATGGAGGAGCTAAAACTGCATTGGCAGTTAATGGCCAACCCTATCTTTTTGACTGTGAAGCATCTTTCAATTCCTTAAAGGACCGGCAGGCAGGAGCCAACCATGTTGAGAAGGAAAATACCATTAAAAAAACCCCACAAATTAACACTGAAGGCAGGTTTAACAAATTAGCAAGTGAAGGAAGATGCCAATAACTGGCTGAGACGTTAGCAAGGTCAAAATAGTTAACGACTAGGAAGCGTTATGAGTTTGCTTTGGCAAGTAGACTCTTTGCAGAACGGCACTGGCAAGGATCACATGGTGTTGATAGACTGACGTGGCTCGTCGTCAAATCCCTGGCATTTGCTCAACCCAGGGAATCTCCCGCTCTTTGCTCAAGAGAATATGGAAGGAAAAAGGTCTCTTTCCCGGTACATCTGATCTGATCTCTGGATAAACCCCCCAACAGTCAGCAAAGCTGTACCATGAAGTCCTCAGAATATTCGAGCACAGATCAGTATATTCAAACTATGGCTCCTGGAGATCTTTAGGGCTGAAGACATACAGTGGTATTAACAGCCTATCCTTAAAACAATCCCATGTCCATCATTTTCAAGGGCCTACAAATTCCCTCAGCATGTAATAATGTTAACGTTAATGCTTATAAATAAAAAAGGAGAAAGCACTGAAATGACAGACTGAGAATGGTAATAAACGGACATTAGTGATTAACAAGGTAATAAAGCCTTCAATAGGATTAGGAAAATAAAAAGATAGAGCAAAATCTCTTTCAGCTGATTACTTAGCTACTTTTAAGGCTATTAAAAATATAAAAATAAAAAAATAATTAAAAAAATAATCATCTAACACATGAACGGGGTGCCAGAACAGTCAGGGAGCAGCATAGCAAGTTTGACACAGGCTCAAGTAAGAGTCTGCAAGCTGAGCAGGTTCAAGTGAATTGGAAGCAACTCAGAGCAGCTGGAAATTCCCCTTCAGATAGAGCTATGTCAAAGCCATGCCTGCCTGATTAACAGGAGATTCCAAGATACCACAGAGGAGCACGAGCAGCCATATGAGAATCTGGCCAAAGGCTAGTATCTGGGAAGGAAAGCTTCATTAAAAGAAAAGTTTGATCCTCAAAATTGTAAAAATAAATGTCCCCAGTAAAGAAATGCCAGTCTCATGAAACTATTGAAATAAACTCAAAAGAGAGAATGACCAGTCCCAAATGTAGTACCTGTGTGTGGATACACACGTTAGATGTCAGCCTTAAATATTTCAAGGTGGTACCCTTCAAAAAACAGGGCTAGAAAGGAAGGTGGATTTTCTGTAGAAAATATTTATGGAGAGAAGAAAGAAGGGGAATTAAGTGAAGACACATGTAAAAACAAAAGGTACAGCTGGAAGGGGAAAAAAAAAAAAAAAAAAGAAGAAGAGACTGCAGCAGACCAAAGGCAAGTTTGACCCCTCCACCCCATGCTGAACTGCTAATACAGAATGAAAACAGTAAATTCTGTTACCCCACAAAACCCAGACCCTGGCCTTGGTCTCAGCCATCTACCATTACCTCTCCTGTACTTACTACGTGGAACGGCTACTGATGGAGGGGAAACCACAGTCCAACACACAGCCCTGAGCTCACTGGCTAACTGAAAGTGGCGGCAAGTCGCCATCCCTCTCCTCTTTGAGCAGTAAATTGCAGAGCACTGACTAAACACTCTCACTGAGACCACACAGTCCCTTCACCATAGTGACATCTTCGTTATTTCTCTGCAGTTCACCAGCACCTATTGTTGCCTTGCTCTGTTTGATGTTCCCCCTACGTTGAGAGGAAGCATGAAGGGAGAAAAGAAAAAAGAGAAATCTGTCTTTCAACTTCCTAGTCATCTTCCTCGAAATGCTCCATGCATCACCACTGATTTCATTATCTGCCTGCTGCTAGAGATTTTATTTAAAGAATAACACACAAGGAAGAAAGGATTTAACCTGACCTCCCTGAACCGCTGGGGGATGAATACTACACAGAGCTGACAGTGAAAAGCTCATTTCCTTTCGCAGACTAACCTAAACACTATGCAAAATTCC
Organism: Rissa tridactyla; assembly: GCF_028500815.1. NCBI lineage: Eukaryota > Metazoa > Chordata > Aves > Charadriiformes > Laridae > Rissa > Rissa tridactyla. The sequence goes on along the minus strand of NC_071471.1, from coordinate 57,898,781 downwards.
CCTCTACCCAAGCCCCCAGTTTCAAATTGGGCTATCAAAGGCTTTTCTTTTTTAGAGGCCTGGGTTGATGCAATCAGTGTATCATCAATGAATGAGGACTGTTAACATGAACCATCACAAAATATAGCTGTGGCTCTCAGAGGCAGAACAATACAGAAAAATTGAGTAAATTAAAACCAGTGTTCTTCTATCCAGCTATGTCAAGAAGAGAATAAAAAGCAGTAGGGTCCACATTTTTTCCCCCCACTGCATCAATACACCATTCAACCTGTTACATATTACAGATCAAATAGGATAATAAATGAAAAGCTTAGTGGGAAGCACGGAAGGGTATCATCAAGTAATGAGTAAAAATATCATGGACAGAAATGAACTGCAGAATAAGATACAGTCAGGATCTTTTAACAGGCAAAACCATGGGATCCCATCCAGTGGAAGGAGCAATCCAAGGTGACTCAAATGAGCTCTGTCCTAGACCGTGTACACAATTTCTTCTTTGGAAGGTCCAGAGGTGTTGACGCAGCTGTATCTGGGATGATCCTCCCAGCTCACGTGGCAGCTCTCTATTTTGTCCACCACAGGCTCCTGCAGAGTCATTTACCTCTCCAAGAGTGATTAACGTATAATCCCAATATTTTATTTTGGGAAATAGGCCATCTCTTCCCTTCCTGAGACCACACACAGTAGCCTATTTTCAAAAAGCCACATTTACACATTTATGCAATACAAGCAGGACACAAAGAGAGCAAACCAGGCCAAATTAAGGAAAGGAAACCTAATCCTATCACCCTCTTTATTAAAAACCGTCTCTTTTCAAAATCTAAAACAACTGAATTCAATTACCCTAAAAAATTTCTACCAACTGTTGCCTGAGTTCCAGTTCCCCAATATCACAGTAAATAAAGCTACGCCCAACAGTTCTCTAATAACTAAATTTGCTGCCAAAAACTTTCTGCCCCTTTCTAAACACCAGCATCCTCACAGTCTCCAACTGTAAGCATTGCCCACAATGCTGCATATTTTCATCATTTGTACCCATCCTTCCGCATTTGCTGGACCAAGATGGCTGCATGTGATGGTAAAAGTGGCTAAAGCAAGCCTTGCTTCTCTTCCTTGTGCCCACACCTGAACAAGGAACAGGGGAGTCCCGCCTTCACTCCTCACGTTGCTGCAGCTTCATCAGTCCCAGTGGGCACAAGGTACTCCTAAACACCTATATTCCAGAGGTCAACATGAAAAAATTCCAGAGGTCATCGCACGCCTGGCTTACCTGATCCTCGGAGAGCTGTGATATGTGATTCACCGCAGCGTAAGACTCTATCTTCGGGTTGAAGTGATTGATGATGGCTCTGAAACAAAGGAGGGAAATTTTCAGAGGTCCCAGGAACAGCTTAGGGATGCAGCAGAAATTCCCCCTCAGCCTTGGTCAGGGCACATGGAGCTGCAGTCCTGCAAGAAGCAGCTCCTCCCTCACCATGCTGCATGGCTTGCTCTGCCAAGGGCACGCTCCCTGCTGAGAGGCCAATGCAGATTCAGTCACAAGCACTGGAAATTGCAAGCACAGGCACTGCCCTACGCATGGGGGCATTTGTCCCAGCAGGTGCAGGGCTGTGCTCACCGCTCTGGCAGAGGGAACTGCTGCCTTGCTGGCAACAGGCTGCAAATTGCTCAGTGTTCCAGCAGAGACACTGCAAACCTGGCCATCGCTGCTCCATCCTGCTCAAGAACTGTATCTCCCATCCAAAATCGGTATCGCCGGACATTTTGCTCTATGGAACCTTGTTGCCTCAGTGTTGAAGCTGAAGGTTTATTGTGCTGTATCTCCACTACGTTTAAAATGCTGTAGTTGGCTCTTACTTGTAGCCATTCATCACTGCAGTCACTTCTTTGACTCCTTCCCATAATGACCGTAGTCCTCAGCCCCAATTTAGATCGTCAGGGATACTTATGACAGCGTCCCAAACACAGAGCAGAAACACTCCTACTTTTCTGCCTCATTTCTCTCACTGCCTGCACCAACATACTCACTCCCCTTCCCTTCTGGGTGGATCTAGAGGCAGGTATGAGAAATCTAAAATTGAAAGTAAAGTAATAATTGGGAAAAAAAAAAAATCAAACGGCAGCTGGAATACTTCCTCAGCCTCTCCCCTGCTTATCAGATGCAGCTGAGAAGACAAATCACAAGACAGTAAAGTCTCCCTGGGCTAGAGTTTGCAACTGGCCTAAGTTGGGATGTTACTCATGAGACCCACTGCTGAGGTAAATGCTCACGATGGGAACAGCCCATGTCAGTGCTCGGCACTGATGCGCTCTGATGGTGCCTGGAGATCACTTGCTTGACCAAATTACACCACAGCAGCAGTCAGGGCTTTCACTCTCTCATATTCATCAGCATGAAAATTCACTCCAGCTCCCTCTGTTGCACTCTAATGGGTTCCCTCCTCCCAACACCTCTCCCTGCAGAAGGGCTTTCGGATACTTCCTCCAGACCCCATCACAGCTAAGAGCTCGTGCCTGAGTCCAGGAATAAGTGATATTCAGTGGTGCCAATCAGAGCGAGCGGAAAGAAAACCTGCCTGGAAGCATCTTTACTTCTTTTAAATACACAGATAAAGAAAAACTGTGTGGAAGGGATGGGGAGCGGGAGTTAAAATAAAGAACGAAAACAAAAAACAAAGCCACCCAAATAACAACAACAAAAAAACCCCCACCCCAAATAAAGTCTGCAGATTCACTGCAACATTCCCAGGCACACAACTCATCAACACACCAGCTGCAGTCTGGTGACTGCAAGGGCAGTCGCTCCAGCAGCTGCTCCTACAGCATCGGTACGTACTTAGCACAGGGGGGCTTCTGCAGTCTCGCCTACCTTGACAGTTACATCAGTAAAGCAAATTCAGCAGGGCCCTCTGGAGGAGAGCAAACAGGCAGGTAGAGACATGGCCAGGCTCTTCCCGTTTCAATCCGACCAGAGAAGCGGCTCCCGTGAGTCACAATCACACTCTCCATTACCCAGCCTCCCAAAAACTGTGGCTTTCAAGTTGCATGTTTCATGCCTGGCTGGAGTCATATTTACACTCCTACAGGACGCACTACAAGCTATTGAAAGAAAAGGGAACACAGACTTACAACAACTTAACTTCTGGCTTGACAGAAGGTTTGGCAGCTCAGAGGGGTTCAGTGCACTCACATGGTTCCAACATTTACCAGGGAACAGATTTAGCATTCATTTGTATCCACTGCTGTGAAGCACTTCAACATGGGCCGCCTGCTCACAAGTCCCCGCTCGGATCTGAGCTAGTGGAGCGGCACCTGCAATCACAGCTGGGATTCACTCAGGGAAAGCAAAGCCGGCAACCAGCTGCCACTGCAGTAAGAATCAACAGACATTAAGGAAGAGAAAGATTCGTCTCCTTCCTCATTTCCCTCAAGGCGAATGGACAACTCCTCAGTGACTAGGGGAAGAAGTTCAACTGTTTAATTTGTTTTAAGCAAGCTCCATCACTCTGAAGAATTCCTTCCCAACCCGATTTTCTGCAGAGCTGTTTTCCTGAACATGCAGGCAGCCTGGGGCAGAGGAGCGTGAAGGGCTTGGATTCAATCCTGGCTTTGTGTAGCCAGGTTCTTACTGCCCAGCATACGCTACCAAAGCCAGGCTCTGCACATGGTGCAGCTCCTCCTCACGCATCTGCTACGAGAAATTCCACCGCTACCCAGCCCAAGCTGCTGTGCTACTCCTCTATTCTTCCATCTCTCAAAATCCATCTTGTCCCTGGGGCATACTTTTTAGGCAACTGGCCTCCTGGGCTACCAAGTGACAGCTGGAATTTCACTTTGCAAAGCTGCCACTCCACAGGCATTTGTTCCTGGTGACAACAGGGGACCGGAGCTTTTAAGCAGAGTCTCCCCCTTATGGACAATAGAACAGCGGCTGTGCCATCATTAGTTCTCACACCAGCATGTAACAGCTGAGCCTTGGCAATGTTTTATTTTTTACACTGTGATTGCCTTGATTATTGGGATATGAGCCAGTACCTTTGGGGAGGGGGAAGGGAGCAGTTGAAGCTCTTGGAAAAGATTTGTGATGTGTTGTGCTCTGCTGAGATCTTCATATCGATCATGAAAAAAAGAGAAAAGAAAATAAAAACCTTGTGTTTGGTATTCAGGAAGCACCAGCATCTTCAACGCATTTGTAAAGCGCGGAAATAGTGAAGTGTCAACTGAAGGACAAAACACTGCATTTCCCCAGCTAGCCTTTGACAGTGGGCACAGTCACATATTTCCACACCACAGAGTCCCTCAGTGGGGCTGGCTGCCATTTGTCATACAAATTTCAGAGTGCTTTTGGGACACAATTCTCTAGGGACTGAGAAATGTTCCAGAGAGATGTCACTTTAGCAACGTTGTCTCCTCTGACAGATCCACAGTGCACCAGTCAACTGGCAAGAAGAGACTGTCACAAGGAAACCAGACACAGGAAGGATGCTGAACAGGCAGAAGGTGAAACAATGGTTCAGGAATGAAAAAACTGGCTCCCAGTGGCTTGTCTTGAGGTTAATGCTTAATGCTCTAAGGCAGACCACAAGCGATCTCTGCATTTTTTTATTCCTCGATGTCCCAGTGAGAGTCATTTACACACCAGCCCTCCCAGTGGTCTCAGAAAAACACACATCTCCCATCACTTCTTCATGCAGCTCTTAGGAGAGCAAGCTACCTAGACACCACAATGCCAGAAGCCATGTAGAGACACATAGGAATGAACCTGTATTTTCCTCGTGATGAACGACCTAGGACGCTTGCATTTATATATTTATGCATTTATTGCATATTTCTTGCATTTATTTATTTATTTGGAAAGAAGGGAATGATTGCAGGAAAAATACAAAGTGTTCTACCCTGTTTAGGAACCTAAGTGCTAATGAATCATTTATTTGTACTAACTGTATTAATCCTGTTATTGGACACTAAAAGTGGGTCCCATTGTAACGGGTATTGTACAAGTACAAATACAGAGTGGTAGGAAGCCTCTGTCCCACAGAGCTAACGATCTCTAATGCAAGAGAACAGGGAAAGCTCAGAAAAGTGCAGTGGCAACAGAAAATACAACAGTGCTGTTACTGAGTGTCACGAAAGACTTCAGTTAGAGATAAATCAAGGATAGGAAAAGCACAGAAAAAGAATACTGAAGGAAGAAGCACAGAGATGGGAAAAAGGAGACAGAAGAGCACATAGGATCAAGAAAAACAGAGGTGAAAAGACTGCAGGACAGAGACAATCACAGCAACGGCAACTGATCCCAGAGCAGTCTGTGCTCTGCAAACTGGAAAGCTCTGACTGGTGGAAAGTTTCTGCTTTGGCTGTTCTTGAGGCTGCAACAATTGGCCAGTCCTGAAGTGACTGTTCCTTTCTCCCTTAAAAGCACACGGGCTGGAAGGTGAGAAGCAGGGGAATCTCCATGTGGACCATATTAGTTGTTTGGTTTTGTTTTTTTTTTCCAAAATGGGGATATCCCACTGCAGCTTTCACCTTGAGCTATGGTGAGAGAAGGTATTCCTCCAGGTGAATTGCATTCCCTCCCTCACCGACCTCACTGCAAGAGGACTTGCTTCTGCAGTGGCTGCAGTAGCTCTCCAGCCAGTAAGTAACATTTAAAAAATTGTATAAAGTCTTTAGTAACTGCCTAGAGTTACTCCCTGATAAACAGAAACAACCAGGGCTGCGCTCCAGAGAAGCTCAGAGTAAAAGAACTTCTGAAGAGGCAGAGTCTGCTGACAGGAATGGGCTCCTGTGAAAAACGCATGGAAAGAGAAGATTTAATTGATTCCTCAATTTAATTTGCCAGTAGCTGTAACATCACATGTAAGCAGTCAAACAGACCAACAACACTAAGCTACTGGTCCCTTAATTATTAGCACCTTCCAGCCCACGTGCACACATTGTGGCAAGGAACGCCACCCTGCCCGCCTTAACCTCACAACGTGCTGGTCTGGGTCCAATGTGCAGGGAAAGCAAAATCACCGTGCTCAGGCAGGCAGTACTTCTTCAGCACGTTTTCTCTGACCTCCAAACTCTCCCCATCAAGTTATTGCAGATGAGCTGTCTAATACCCACTCCTGCTTGACAGCAGCTACGTTTCCAGAGTCCCTTAAGACAACACTGTCCTCTTGTCCTGAGCAGTGAAATTAAGCACTCTGGAGGTGCTGAAAGTAGGCTAAGGGAAGAACAGAAAGGTTGCAAAGCTTATTATAGAGAGGGGAATGCTGAGCCATCATTCACTGCATGAGCCTGGTCTTTGCACCTACTTTGCAGGTCCAGTATGCATAAAACGTTCTTTGCATACTCAAACATTTCTTGTACAATAAAAGCAGCACTGCAAGCTCACTTCTTCCTACATCCTGTTACAGTGGAACAGAGAAGCAGTAACACTTGGCTGGTATCTACCCCTTCGCAGGAGATCGAGGTTGATTTTATACCCGCTACACACATTCATCTTCTCAACTGAATGCTCACGCCAGCGCAGTGCACTGGGCAGCAGCGAGCGCGTCTCTGTCTTCATTGAGTAAAGCCGACTGCATGACAAAGGCAGCCAGCTCACTTTCCTTCTGCAATAAAAACTGACAGTATCTGAGATGGACAAATATTCCAGCATGCACAAAGACTGTAGTACCATGACGAAGGCTAGGAACGGGCAGAAGCGGGAAAGGGCATGGCTGTCTTACCACATTCCACTTTATAAAGCTGCTTGCTTTACTACAAATGGGAGTCCTGAGATACAGTGGTTATTGTTCAGGAACAGGAATCAATAAGTGACCAGTTTCTCTCTAATTTGCTACAGCAATTCCCTCTCACTTGCCTGAGCTTCTCCCTTTATAAAATGGGAATAAGAACAATCACCTCCACAAAGTGTTTTGGACCAACAAGGTGAAAAGAGCTCAGTGTGGTTTACTATGTGATACGTTGGGAACTGCTCAAGCACAAGGCAGCAAGTAAACTACACATAATACAGAGACCAAAATGAACACGAACTACCTATCCTCTTCCCCTGTTCATACCGTTGCAATCAGGGTTGCTGGGGACCTGGACAAAACTCCCAGCCACAAGTCAGCCTTCCTGCAGCAAGCTGTGTCTCAGCAAGCTGCTGTTTGGGGCAAGGATCCTGCTGGCATCGCTCTCTTATGCACTGCCAGCACTCAAGACAATAAAACCCCATCTGTTCAGTGCCTGCAACAATTAGATTTAGTTACTCCGTATGTACAACCCCACCTGGCAGGAGGTGAGAGGGTTTAAATTATTTTAACGCATGTCCACAAGGCATTGCTATAAAGCACACATACCTGCCATACCTAAGCTGTGTGCATCAATTAAAAGCAAGCGAACCCCCTGGAATGGTGCACTAAATTCTTCCTTATACTGTGGTTTAACTCCAGTCTGTCAAATTTCTTCTGTTCCTACACTTTAATGAGTACTGACATTAAGCTGAAAGTCCACAACTCGCAGGGGGAGGCATCTTCCAGACACAATAATAAACTGCAGGGGAGAAGCCAAGACAAAAGGATATTTTAGTCAAAAGCACTTGCTTTACAGCTCACCGAAAATATCCGAGTCAGCACTGCTGCAATTTCACAGAAGAAAAAAGCCCACTACACCTGTTCAGTTCTGCCACACGGAAACCTATTGATTGCGATGACAGGCTCCATGGCAGAGGGAGATACATGGTCTATTTATTTAATAAGGAGGGGACAAAAGAGCGTACACGTGCCAACTGAGCTTCTTGCAATTCTCAGCATTGTTTTACCAAGCCCCATTCTGCAAGGGCAGCAGCAGAGGATGTGCCTTCTGACTCACCATGCAGCTCCGCAGCGCATCTTTCCACTTCACTGTTTGCTGGATACTAACCTGATACCATCACGGCTTGCAGGATATGCTGATTTTCTCTTCTTACAGTTCACGTCCATACATTTAAGCCAAGCAAACCAAATATCTCCACCCTCACACCTAAATGACTTCTCTTTGGGTTCTCAACTGAGGAAGCCCTCATGGGTGAGCAGTTAACTCTTTTGGGGCAGTTGTACCTCACTGGAGACTACAGCTCAGGGAACTTATCCACTCGCATATTTTCACGCGGACAGTGCATCACTGGAAACTAGTCCAGACGCATTTCCATTCCCTTTTGTCAGTAAGTAAGCATCAAAATTCGTATGTATACATAACCAATGGCCCTGATAGTTTAACTGATACGAATGACAAAGTAGAAAATATTGCCAAGGCATCGGGAGTGAAGCACAGGGCACCAACCTGATCTGTGTTCCTCCTCTGCTGCCAATCTGTCACTGACTGTTCTACAGCAAAGCTATGACTTGATAAGGAATAAGTTTCTCATCTCGATCATGTAATTTATGTGAGATCAAATGACACGTTCTACGGCACGTTTCATTGCTCTAAAACACCTGGCTACTACCGGTGAGAGTATCGTGAGAGTTTACTTTTACCAAAGTTAAAGCCAGCCCTCCACTACACCTCAATTCCAGAGAGCAGCGGGAAACTAATACCTGCTCACCTCTAACTGCAAAGAGAATTGGTGCTGTTTGAATATGGAAACGTCACAGATATAAAGTCTGCTCTCTGGGCTTGGGCTGCTGGGCACTAAAAACTGAAACTCTGTCTAGCATGTTCAAGACGTGAGAGCTGATCGTGATACACCAGCATATGGGGTTTTAGGCACAATGTCTATGCTTCCACAGTTGTGTTACCAATTTTGAAATTTCAACCAACTTCTAAAATGAGAAGCCCTCCTTAGAAGGTTTCTTAATATATGCTTTTAAGAAGGTGCCTACTGCCCTAGGGCCATGGACCTGCCTCAATATCTGCACAGACCCAAAACAAACAATATTAATATGGAAGTACCTTTTTCAGAGTCTAAATAACCTTTTCTGCAGCACGTATTCCCCAGTCCTCAAACTTCATATATGTTCATTTGTCCAGCCAAAGTTCTTCAGATGTGCCAAACAAGCAGAAAATATAGTCCACGGACCAAACAGGCTGTGGTCCTTTCAGTATTTAAGCACCGTCTGATGTAAACAGCATGAGAGTCTCTAGAAGCCAGGTGTTTTTACAGCAATGAAATGTGTCATAAAACACTGTCTGAGTACCAAATACAGCCCTTCAGCTACAACTGCTTTTAACTCCCTCATGTACAAGGCAACCTGCTCTCCAAAACAAACAACAAGGTATGAAGAAACAGCTAATCCAGAAGGCGAGGAAAAAAAAAAGGGGGGGGAGGCACAAAAAAAAAAAAAAAGCTAAGCATTTGACAGTGGTTTACCAGACAGGTTTGCAGAGCCACCCTCTCGAGTTAGGATCTCAAGTAAAGAACTTTTGGCAAATATTTATTCTCTGCAAGCACTATAAGTGGGTCAGCATCTACCCATTGCTTCACAAATCACATTACAGACTGCCATCCACGCCTCCTGAAGCACAAGATATTGCAAAAACTCAAACAGGATCAAAACCTGAAATATTTTAAATTACTTTTATGCCCATTAGTATCTTAATTAGTATTTTATCATAGGATGTTTAACTTCAAGGAAAATAGAAAGTCGAGCTTATTGGATGCTGCATTTAGTGCAGGATGCCATATGGACTGCACACACCAGCTTCCAAACATACCATGCGAAGAGTGAAATTTAAAAAGTTTAAACCATCCCACCATCTAAACCATCCCACTGGGACCTTTTAAAGCTCTCTGAGAAAGGCAATGAGCATGGCTGCTAGTCTAATTAACTTAGTGAACACTTGCCATCAACCCCATATTATTTAGAGTGGGTGGAAATGACTCTCATTACCCCATTTTGTCAGGTGTGAGCCTGCAGGTACCACATGAGGCCCTAAACACCCCATTTGCAGACTGCAGCGGCAAGATAGGAGACCTCTCTCTTCAGGTCACATAACACAACCTTATTCCTCCGACTCACAGTAAAACTTGTGCCTGTGACAAAAGTCCCAGAGGGAAAGGAAGGCACTGAAGCATCGGCATTTGTCTGGATTGAGCAAGTAAAGGGTTAGAACAATACAATCTAGTAGCTGGATATTAAATGACGCTAAGAGAGAGCGGGGAAGGAACATTGCCCAAGCAAGAATCGACTACAGTCAAACCTACTTTGCAAAGGAAATTAAGTTGAGTCCCACAATGATATTTAATTAACTTAATTACACCAAGTGTCAGCTATAACTGTACCTGCACAGCCATGTAAAACTGAAAGAGTTCACAATCTCAACCTTTCAGACACTACCAGCTACCAAGCCAAGTGAAACCCGTTATTTACAGTTCAATCCTCTGAAAATACGAGATGCTGCAAACCTCACAATATTTTCTCATCAGACATGTACAAATGAGAAACACATTTGTTGCGAAATATCTGACGGAAGCAACTAAAGCAATGCCTTGCCTTCCAAAATCCAGGACCAAGACTAAAGCATGGACTCTGATGACACCCCCCCGCCCCCAGTGAATAGCACATCCTCAATAAAGATGTCATCACACATCATTTGGGACAAGGTGAAGTTGGTTTTCAATGCCAAGGAAAGCTGTGGAGCCAAACAGCGTTACAGCTGAATGAACGGTGCTCTTGTTAAGATACTTATTTCTATGTCTGAAAGGCTGAAGGATCCGTAGTTGATTAAGATTCTGTTTCTCTGAGACAGGGTGCGTTGTTTATGGACCAGTGGAGAGCTTCATCTCATCATAGATATCTAACTCCTTTGCTCTAAGTATTTCATGCATACACATCTTCTTTCCTATTTAATTCCCTTACCCAGACCTGCCTCCCTAAAAGCCAAGCTCCCTCCATCCCAACAGCTGCAGATCTCACACATGTCTACTCTCTAGCGAGATCTCTACTCTCAGTATCTAAGGGGTGATGACCAGAAGCAAGTGATTTATTGGAGCTGAACAAGTTACCAACTGAGTTACTGACAACAGGCAGGTATCAAACCCATTGTGACTGCAGAGGAAAATGCCATACTTTAACCTAACCTGTGCGCACACACCCATAGCTCATCGGACAACAGCGAGGACCAAAGGAGAACTGGGGGTCAATTCATCACGGCCCAACTGACAAGCGACAACTTTTAAAATCCCTGCCCACTCCAATGGTTTTCAGAATCACTTCAATGGTGTTGGGGTTTTTTTTGGTTTTTACTTTCATTTTGCACATCCTTATCCTGCACCAAATGTCAGTCAGATGTTGACAAAACCCATTCAGCTGAATCAGTGGTTGAAGGACAAATCTCTGGGGACAGACACACACGTCACACAGATGAGGAGAAAATTATTTTCTTTTCAAAAACCCACACTCCCCTCTCACCCACCATCATACCTGACATATACACACCTGTGCCCACCTCTCCCTCAAAGCTTTGGTTTTGTAATTCATATCTACATTTATTTTTTCTGCTCTGTTCTTTGTATGGGTGTTACTGAAAGCAAGGCCAGTGAAGCGCATTTTCTATTTCAAAAGTGAAGTATAGCTCTCCAATCTAAGAAACAGTGGAACGCCAAACGTTTCAAAGTTAATTGCTGATGTTTTCCTAACAAGCAAGTCAAGGAAAAAGCCCAACTCATATAGCGTTCTGTTACTGATACGTCTTTTATGCTTTAGAAGTTTTGAAGTATTTTTCAAGGCTCATACAAAAACATAATGCAAAAAAAAAAAAAGGCACATGTTTTTTATTCAGTTACATGTGATATAACACAGGTGGCAGAGGATCTGCAAGCAGTAAGGAGGCCTGGACTTTTCTCTATAAAAGGGCGCTAAAGGTTTGCCTCTGCTTTTTCCTTGTAATAGCTAATACACAAGTACACACTGGAGGGGTATATCGGTTCTAACAGGGCAGTAACTTTGGATAGTTCAAGACAGTTTCTGTGCAAAGCTTAAGCTGCACAATTCTTAAACTTCCAATTCAAACCCCCAGTTAAACCTCCCGGACCTTGGGCCAACCTCCGAGTTGTGCAACCCAGACTGTGATTGATCACCTCCCTTCCTTTTCTTTTTTAAACACAAAACATCCATATATTCAGTTGTCACTGACAAGGTTCGCAGACACCTAGCAGATGGGGAAGACCAACCCAATTTCCCAAGTTCAGCAACCAAAACTGGGGCCATGTTAAAAAAGTGCTACCCATAATCAAATGAAAACGCAGGAAAAAACAAGCAAACTTGATGTAAAGAGCCAAATGTGCTCTTCCTATTTGCAAAATAACGAATGCCAAAAAGGAAGTCACCACACTTGGTTGCATTAATTCCTACAAACCCTATGTGAATCAGAATTGCTCTAGCGAACATCAAAACATTCCAAGCATTAAAAGGCTGTTGAAATCTTGAGTTCTTATTTTACTATTACACTTGCATTGGCAAAAATGCAGTGCTGACTACCTGTATTAGATATTTGATTTCTTTCCTCAGTTCCTTTCAGCTCTTCCATTCAAAGGCTGAAGACAACACGTCTTTCCTGGTCTGCTCGCTGCAGCGGGCTGATTCCTATTCTTGCCTCACCCCACCACTCTTCTGTCTGCAGGCAAGGGGCCAGCATCTTTTCCCTGGCATTGCTTGTGAAGTGATGTTAACAATATCATCTCAGCACTAGAAAGGTTTGAGATAACAGTGCTGCCACACACTATGAAGGGGAAGCTGCTCAATTTAAGCATTTTAGGAAATACGGAGGAATGGGCGTATTTTCCAAAAGAGACACTCAGCACATATACAGGTCACTATTTCAAAGCTTTCCACTGCCAATAATTCCTGCACGCTTCTGTGAGTGATACTGCAGATTCCCCCACATTGAAACAGGAAAAAAATTTTGCATAGCTTCTGTATTACCTTGGCTAGCATTCATTCTGAGCTTATGCATAATTACTTACTATTGATAGGCACACACTTGGAAATTTCCAACAATGTAACCCGAATCAAACACTGCCCTAGCCTAACTGATACGGCATTTATTGCCAGGTAAAACGGTTTAAAAATCTGGCGCCAAAAATGCTAGTCAAACTTGCAGCAGAAAACCTGTTAGTGCAACATAAAGCAATCAGGCTGCTTATTGTTCACCTACTAAACCCCGTTCTCCCTTCACCCACACTGCACTTGCTGAAGTCATCGTTTTCCTGACTATATTTAAAAAGCATTCCCCACCACCAGCTCTCCAGTGCTGCGTAAGCTGGCTTGCAAGGCAAAATTTCTTTGTCTCTGTCAAGATTCCTAACGGAATTAAACCATGCAAGTCATTAGAGAACTTTGATTATTGTATTAAATAACAGGTCAGATGATTACAGAACCCACTCAGTATCAAAGGGATTAATTGCTGCTTTAACAGCCAACATGTGCTAGCTGAGCAACACAGCAAAAGTGATATGGGCTGTGGCATTTGATGCTAATGAGCATCGACTCTTATCAGTTTGATAGAGCCAAGGCTTGGCAACATGCTTGCTAGACAAAAAAGAGAAAATTACATAAGTCTCTCGTTGGAAAAAAAAACACTACCACACAAAAAGCAAAAAAGGAAAAAAAACCCAAAAAAACGAAACCTGAATGCTATCTAAAGGGCAGAACTATATTCGGCTTCACACACAAGCCACACTGTGATACTCAATGAGAAAGACAGTCAAAATTAATTTCAAATTTAGAAGTGTGCTTTGTTTCAAATTCAAAATAAAACTGTATGATCTTTAACCTCTCCATTAAAATTTCATATTTAGCCCTAATTTGAACTGATCAAAAACTCTGTTTGGACAAAATTCAAGATTTCAGTTCAACTTTGAAATACAAGATTTGGGAGAAAAATTGTGACAAATCAAATTTTCATGCTGAAAGCATAATTGAGGTGAGGATATTTCAGAATAACAACTGGCAAATACTGAAAAGTGTTCTGATTTCAGCCTTCCACTGGAAAATGGTTACATCCAAGTCCTTTCCAAGCTATCTCTAAAATAAACCCACCAAATCCAGCACAGTATTTCGTTGCACGGCGCATGTATGCACACAGCAGACCCACTATGTGCTCAGGACTGACTGTTCCTCTCCCCTTTCTAGCAGGGCTCCTCTTGCCATGGAAAGGAACCTCAGCTCCAGATCTACGGATCTCTAAGCCTTCAGATGCTGCGTCTCTGCATTCGGAGGAGAGACCTACAACTGCCCTGTACAGAAAGTCACTGCAAGATAAGTGTGGCCACAGGAGGCCAGAGGTGCTGACAGCAGGACCAAGTTTGGGGTGTATTATCCTAGGCTGGCACACCTGTTTATTGCTCAGCACGTTCGCCATTCCGCCTTAATGGGAGCCAATAAACTTTCCCTGACCTTTACTTCCCACAATTCGCAGAAAACCTGAAAAATTAACATTCAGGCGACTTCTGAGGCTTCATTCTGCATCATGATGAAAGGGGAGAGCCGGCAGAGGAACTAAGAAGCTCTCGCTTCAACGCAAGTGGCGCAGGAGAGTACCAGTAAACAGAGCGCTTCACCTCCTGCATAGCAATGGCAAACACGAGTGTCAACAAGCCTTAATGACTTACTGCCCCAAAACACCTCTGCCGTTATTCAACAGGCAGAATTAAGCGGCAACAGGAAAAGAGCAAAGACCAACCTGTGGCCCCTATGGATTCTCTGCAGTTGTATGCTGGGGCAGCTAATGAAAGCTCCAAAACAGGCTGTGCTGGGCTTTTTTAGATCTTCCCTCAAACCAGCTTCCCGTTTCCTTAAATGGTTTTTAACATATCATCAATCATACCATCACTTTTAAGTGTTTTTAGCCATTTCAGGGAAACTGCAGCCAGGCATTTAGCTGTTAAAGGTCACTTTGTCTTCCAGCTCCAGCAGGAGTTGGGATTCACCACAGCCCACTCAGATGGGGCAGAGTTTGGCACAGTTTACTTTCTCCTGGTGGTGGGAATCAATAAGATTCAGTTCCTGCCCAACCTTTACATGTAAAGCATTGCCATAGGAAGTGCCGGTTGCGTTCCAATTGCAGAGTGCCTGCAGACATGGAGACGGAGGCTTCTTCAGAGTGCCAGGCTGCAGCCCCTGCAGCTGATAAGCAGGACTTCTTGTGTCAAAGGATGTCTTGACATCCTGACATAAAGACTCAAGCATCCTCAAGATCACAGTGTTTAAGAACACCAACACTACAATAACACTTACTCTGTACGTAGGCACTTTCGATAAAAGACAGACTTTGCTGAAATAAACAGCATCTTTAACCTTTCTCTGGATTTGAGACAAATTCCCAGTATGGATTCACTGCTCCTGTCCATTAGTTCCATGACTAAACATGGAAGGCTGACCAAAACTCATTCAGTAAAAATATTTTTTTTTTTTTTAAGTAAGAAATAGACTCTCTGAAGTCTCTGAAGCACTCTAGCTTTCTTTTGCTATTACAACTTCGTATAAAACTCTCGCCATTCTAAAACACAATGGGCAAAATCTCTGCTACCATATAAAAACTGAAACATGTATGGCTGAAAATTTAAATTACAAACGTGACATTTTTACTAGAAGGTGAAGCTAATGAGGGATTTCTCCACACTTCCCTGCAACACAGCTCCTCCATCCTGGCCCACACTCACTGAGCGTAGCCATCATGGTGACTGCCAACCGCAGAAAAATGGAAAGCTTGCAGCCCACTGACATCTTCTTGAATTTCACCTCTGTCCTGCGGTCTTAAGAGCAAGAATTCCTCAAAATAAGTGCCAGGACAGCCCTTCTGTTTAATTACTGCATGGATAAATTTCAGTAGGTATAAGGCTGATTGATGTACAGGAGGAGAATTCTCTCAATGCAAAAATACAAGCCCAAAGCACAGGAATCTGGAGTGAATTTGTCAAGTTCCAAACGCAAAATGGCACCTTCGATCCAGTCTTTAACTGATTCATGAAACTACAAGTCATTAGATCAGCTTATCTGAACTTCTGTATATTCACAGGCTGTTGCATTTTTCAACATTATCCTTCCACTATGTAGTCTCATGCCAGTAGCTAGCTAGTAGAGCATCTTTCACAACGGTATCCTGCTCAGATACAAAGAGGGGAGGAAAACTGATCCCTTCTGTTGTTTACTACAATCGTTAAGTACCTACTAAAAAAATGGGTACCTAATTTACCGTTTCAATTTGGTTTCAGTGGCTAGCCTTACTTTCCTTTTCTGTTTTGGCATTTTGTCTTCTTAAAGATGCTCGATCACTCTAAAGAGCATACCTCAGGTTTTGTTTTAAAGAGCTTAACACACTGAAATACTGAAAGCATTTTTAGCCTCTCATAACTGAGGCTTCTCTGTCCTTTCTCCAGTTTTTCAATATACTTTTTGAAACAGACACCAGACAAAATTGCAAAATATGTGTGATTGTAAAATCACTTTCCCGTTCCTGCTAATATTTCAAGGGTCAAATAAACCTTTTTAGCTGAGAGACCTAGAGTAAAGCTGCCAGTCAATGCTTCTTGAATGACTGCTTTTCAAGATACAGCCCCCCTTTTCAGATCAGCACCTGCTTTTTCATGAACTGCACTGCCCAACAGGTTAAAAAGCAATTCAGATCACACTGCCTCATCCACTTCATGATTTAACCTTCTGCCAGTCTTCCAGTAACTTGCCAAATTTACCAGAAATTCTTATGTCCCTTCTGATCACTGAAAAACTTCCCACGTAGGACTGTTTTCATACTCATCATCTACAGACGTATACCCTCAACATGCTTGCCTTCTGGGAACGCTCCACAACAAGTACCCTGTCACATCACTTATTCTTGGAATCTGCAGCATTGTTATTGACGCACACTGCTAGCTCCAAAAAAAAAAAAAAAAGAAAAAAAAACCAACACCAAAACAAAACACTAGTTTCACATGCCCATAGAACTTCAGTAATCTCTGCTATAAAACTAACTTGCAAAGGTTCTTAAATACATCTTCTCTCTACTACCCCAAGTTTTGTGGTTGTGCATATGAGCCATAATCTATGGATGTCGGCTAGCATTACTTGGGGAATCAACAGGGAAAATTTAAAGCCAAGGCTGACCAGCAGCAATCTCAATGACTTCTGAAGTCTCCCCCTGTGCTGAGTTCCTCTGGGCACCCGGAGTTCCTTTGGTAATAGATGCTGACATATGACCCCAAATTCCTAAAAACTCTCTGCCAATGGGCAACCTGGGTCATATGGTTTGTCTGCTTTAGCCAAGACAAAGTCCTTGACACTAAACAATCTGAAGCAGAACTATTGAGTTCTGAAATTTTCTTATCGCTGTAGTCTGCAATGTGGTATCTGATCACATCAGCAGTTTTGGAGCCATCAAGTGCAGAAAAGTGACAGGAAGACAAGTCTCAGCTCTGAAAATAGGCTGTATCCATGTTTCCTCTCAATTAACAATGCTAATAGCATGTAAACACATTCTTCATCTTGCAACTGTGGTAACTAACATCAAGTAACTGCCAGGGAAACACTGATTAAAATGAACTGACGAGCACATAAATCATTCTCTCTCCTCTGCAAGAACCACTGTCCATCAGTTGATCTCTCCAAAGCAGAGAAGAACCCAAGCTGCCATGACCACAGACCACTTTGAAGAAAAATCAGCCTTGGTACGCTGGATATTTCTAACGGAACGATCTAACAAATACCACATCCCCTACCTTTTTGCTTTCTTTACACATAACTGACAGAAAATAGAGCAAAAATCCAATTAAATTTCTAAAACCAGGTCACCTCTAAAACTCCCATATACTTTCTACAAGTCTGCCAAGGAGTTCTCATACAGATCTGGACCTAGTCCAACCCGAAATACATTTTGGTGCCCTAAAGCTCATGGAATCTCAAAAGGACAAATTATTCATCAATGTCCCCTACTAAAATGTGTTCTGCAATGTTGCTAGCACAAAATGGCTGTTTGCTATGAGTGGGCAAAATGATTTATTTAGTATATATACATATAGCCTCTGAAGCACTACAGTCCTTCTGACAAAGAGGCATACAAATGTGAGGATTATGCAGATAAATCACAGGCACAGGACTGGATTTTACGGTACTTCCACTGTGTGTGTATATATGTGATTTACAACTAGTTTCAGATGAAGTTTCGTAATATTTTAACATTAAAAGCTCTTGTTTTATAAAGCTGATTACCACTTTCAAATACCTATCTTCCTACCCCTGTGTATTGACTAATACATTAAGCTAGAATAAGACAATATACTTTTTGCTTCACAGCTATTGAGAAACTCCTAACCATGATTAGATTAGCCGAGCTCAACCCAAATCAAAATGATTTCTGGGATGTTCCTACAGCACATTTCATCTAGTACATCTGCATTATTTATGGCATCTACACAAGGAGACTTGAAGGCTTTTATAAACTAAGACACAAATCAATACAAGCTCTTAGCAGATGGGGCCTTAGTAGGGTTCCACAGCAGCGTCGTTCCACACCGACCAAACTCTTTCAACTGAATAACTGGTAACGCAGAAGGGAAGGTTTGCTGAGAAAGACGAGAATCAGAGGCACCCTCGGCACCCAGCCTTTCGATGAGGACCGTACTCATGTAGAGGCTACGCAGTCAGGGCTGGGTTTACACGCAATAGGTCACTTAAACTGCTTCACAACATCAGACTGCGAGCAATACGATAGCTCCGTTTCATTTCCCTCCCCAAGATAAGATGAAAAGGCTGCAACACAGATGGCTTTCCCTGTCAGAGGCACCATGGACTGGGGAAGAAACGGATGGGAGGCAAATTCGGTTTGGCACTCAGTCAGGTCAGCAGCGCGCTCCAAAGGAGACACTTCTCATCCTCCGCTGTGTTGGTGCTTGTTGTAAGCAGCATCAGTAGAGGGGCAGAACTGGCCTGCAAGACCAGCGCTGGGCAGGAGAACCAGCTGGAGCCACAAAGCCTTAGTTCCTCAGTGAGCGAAAGACCCTCCGCACCTCCATATAGATATAGCCCACGGCTGGGCCAAGATGGGCCAGCAGATGACAGTAAGATATACAGCTTCACATCTGCCTGTTTCCAGATAATGCTCTTTTAATTCACCTCAGCTGGTCTTCATAGATAAATGCTCTTCGCAAAGAACAGATCATTATTTGAGGCACTTAAAGCAGAGGTCTCCCACCCTGATCCATTTGTTTTCCTAACCCACCTAACTTGTGCACTGAAAATTGATGATAGGTTGGGTGGTTTTTGGATTTAGTGAAATCACTTTCTCTTCAGAGATTTCAGCAAAAGAACCTTTTAAACATCTATTTATAGAGCAGTGCATGGGGATCTGCAGTAGTCAGAAGGAAAAAGGAAAGGATGATAAATTATCCAACATGAACTTCCTTTAGAACAGTAACCAGCAACAAAAAAAAAAAAAAAAAAAAAGGATTACATCCCTGTTCAATTCCTTGTTCTACAAAGGCTCAGTAAAAGGATTTATCCCCTTAACCAAATAACAAAACCTAGGGCCTTTAATTTTTTGGGGTTTTTTTTTTTTGATTGGCTTTTTTTTTTTTTTTTTTTTTTTTTTTTTTTTTAAAATCAAAGTGGTCTCAAAAGGTCCCACTAACTCAGCCTTCTTTAGCTGGCAAACAATAGGCTACTGAACTTACGAAGACCTTTCTTCCCAACTGTTATATTTGAATCAGGGCTAGCAAGAAAGAAAAAAAAAAAAAAGACAAAATCCTGTTAGTCTTAATTAAAATCATGTCTTGCTCGGCTGGCACGGGTTCTATTTTCATGAGATTTATGAGTTCATGATCCTGACAGCTCTCCATGAGTTCTTTCTGGAGAAAAAAGGAACAGCGAAAGTAATGACTGAAATGCTAAAGCAAAATCACGAGGGAAGAAAAATTTTCCATGGTTAATCAGTCTATTCTTCTCTTCAACAGTGCTCCAGAAAATTACACTTCTCTGCCACTCGCAGAAAAGAGCAAAAGGCTGCTAGACAGGAGGCCAGCTCATAGGAAAGTATAGTCTTCTTCCTTAGACATCCCTCTTCTAAATTACCAAGGACAATATTTCCTGCGCACACAAGCGGCAACAAGCCACAGAAAGGCTTGGAGGCCTTCTCTTCTGTATCCAAGTCTGATGTGGCTCAAAATGCAGTTAAGAGACTCCTTCTTATAACAATGAACCCTTACAGGCACCTACCATGGGAATTCTCCACTTGAAAGTAGTGACAGATTTAACAAACCACACGTATAACCTAGATGGGTGATTGTCAGTAAAACGTAATCTTCCAATCCTGAAAGCAGTGGGATGGGGATGCTGGTATGTTGCCTGACCCTTGCTAAAGGCTTTGAAGCAAATAGCTGATTCCCAAGAAGCTGCTGACAGATAAAACTTAGGTAAACATTAAAAATCGCCATACTGAGTCAGGTAGCAAAGGCCAGCTCAGTGTCCCGACTTCGAATATGGCTAGAAATGGGAGCTCAGGTAATGGTATAAAAGCAGACAAGAATAAAATGTTACTGCCCCAGAAAGAACTCTTATTTCTATCCACATGCAGTTCAAGATGGTACATGAGGCAGAGGTGATATTTGTACGATCGGTAACCTATGAATGAATTTTCTTCCATTAATTTGTATAATCATTGCTTTAAATTCACATAACCTTCTAGGTATTCCACGGCTTAACTAAGTTTTGCATGAAGCAGTATCTCTTTGGTTTATCTGATCTTCTGACGCACCCTCTTCTTGTAGCTCCTCTTCATCTTCTCTATGACATTTATTATTTTTTACAAACTCTTGTATATTCTCTGCCATCTCCTTTTCAGCCTGAAGAATCGTCATGTACATCAACGTTCTTCGTAACACATCTGCTTCCATACCTTCAGTCATTCTTGCTGCCCCTTTCTGAAACTTCCCTAGTTCTACTACACTTTTTAGAATTTTCCAAGCTCTAGATACACAGTCAATGAAAGACCAGGTTAACGAATACAAAAAACTTGCCTTGCATTTGGGAATCAATTCCCATAGAAGATAATACACTATTTATTGAGGGAGAGGGGTTAAGTTGAGAAGCAAATAAAAAAAAAAATAGATATTGTAGCTGAGTAAGAGAGAAGGTCCACTTTAGATCCAGACACTTGAATGGTTTTAAACACCACAACTAATAGTTTAGTTGGTGCATTTTAAATATTTCCTCTGGAGTGATACAGCAGCATAAACAGTAAAAAATGAAACAAAATAAAGAAAGCAAATAACTTTACAATAGAGCCACTGTAACGTTGCTGTGGGAACATTGGGATATATGCAAATCCCAGGCCTAGGGTTGCAAAAGGATAGGGGTTACTTTGTGCATGAGTTTGGGGGGTAGTTGCACATGTAGTCAGGTCGCTGACTCTGATGAAGGGAAAATAAACTAATATCCTAAAGGCTGGGGCAAGTTTTATAATGAGAACTTAAAACAGCTTTTTCTTAATTTTTTCTTTAACTGTTTACTGCTGGCCTCCTTCAATAATTTTAGGCTGTTACCACAATTCCGGTGCTGTTCACCTTCTTGTGTTTCCTTTTTGTTGGTTTTCAGACAAAATGTCTTGGCTATGGTCAGCAAGTACAGAGAAGGCCTTCAAGAACAAGGAAAACCCACACGGTTCTTCCCTCCAAATCTGCCCTGAAACATCAGCAGCAGAGAGAACACTGAACTGCTGGAGCCTTGATTTTTCAAGTGAGACAAAAACAAAAATCCTGCCCACTCGATGAGCTTTACACTGTTCAACAGAAGCAGAAAGCTGACCTTCAGTACCCGGATAATGTTTGTGTGGCAACTCTGGAAATTTGCCTCCACAGCTTCAATTCAGACATTCCGCATTCCTCACCCTAGACTGTCGCATGGTGAACCTGTGCAAGGTTAGTACCATTCCTGCATTTCAGCAGCACACCAAAGAAAACACAGGAAAATCTCCGAATGCATCCTCTACAGCCTGCGATACTTCTATAAAGGAAACCCAGATTATTTCTGGGAAAAGGGCAGTAAAATTATAAAACGGTGGTCAAAAAGAAAAATACAGACATCTTTCCTGAGGCTAGGGGAAAGCATGCTGTGCTAAACAATTTAATAATTAAATTGAAGAAGAAAATACCATTGTAATTAACATACAAAGAACAGGCATGGCCTAGCTAATCTCATCATGAAGAGATCGAATAAAGTAGCATGCGTTTTATGGAGCAATTTAATCTGGCAAGCAATTAATCGTAAGAGCACTAAGTCAAATGAATAGATTTCCCTTTAAGAAGATCACATTCATCATCTGTAATGTATTCTAAACTGCAATTTGTTAGCCAGCCCCTGAATTTTACAGAAGACATTTACTGTCTTCCTTTAGCAGAGAAGTGATCCCTGACTGACAGGAGGGAGTGGTCTCCGTCTTTTTGAACCAGCTAGCCTATTAGCACTAATAGGTTCTGAATCATTGATGCAGGAAACAACTTACAAAAAGCAGCTACAAGCCTTTACAAGCCTTATACTTTAGAAAACACTACAACGGTATTTACCAGACTATTTGAATCGCGTCCTAATCCGCTGACCAACCTGATCTGACCCATCTCCATAATAGCCTGGAGCTGATAACATTACCTATGGGGGCAGGGGGAATTAAAAAAAAATAAAAATAAAAAAACCAACCCTTGTTCACTGAGAACCTCAGCAGGCATCTCTTACTGTGCTCCTCCTGGTGCAAGTCTGGGACTCTGGCTGTCTCCATCCTCTCATATTCTCAGCTAGAAGAAAATCCTTCCCTGACTAGTTTTAAATGGAACTAGATCCATTTAGATTGTGTTTTTGTAGCTGATCACAAAATTGTCCCAGACCCTCAGTGCTTTTAATGTTTGAAGTCTTCTCACTTCCAACTTTTATTTATTTAGGATACTCCCTGCCTATTTGTTCACGTTACAAGTTTCTCTTTAGCTTCAGAAGCTGTTCCACCTCTCTTGTGTTCCCCACTACATGAGTAACCACCAGTTGCCACTTTGCTGGATTAGGTAAAGCACTCACCCAGCGTCCTTTGGAAGGAAATGATGATTCCCATTGTTTGTGCCTGCACCTGTCCCCATACAGGTTTATTTTTCTAGAAGATGTGTTTGAAGGCCTCCTGTCTTACTCGGAAAAGCTTTCTCTTGAATATTTTCCTATCTTACTGTGTGTAGAGGGCATTATTGTTCCGCTACTTGAGCACACCATTTGGATCATGAAGATTAGCAGGCTGAAAGCAATCAAAGCTCACATCCTCCAGGTGTCCTTGGGCCTCAACTGATTCCCCTCCAAACACAGCAAATGCTTTAAAAAAAATAAAGTGTTATCAAACAGACAAAAAGGTCTCAAGAACCATTCAGTGCATCTAAGTCTTAACAGGGACCTCTAGACCTTACCAAAAGATAAGTGGCAACATTCCACTTAATTTAGAAACCGCACAAAATTCACGCAACTCAAGTGGGGTTATGGACTATGAGTGGAAAAAAAGCTTGCTAGAGAAATACAGCTTCTGCCAGTGCCTTCCTGCCCCACTGTCACTCAGAATCAATTCAAAAGACAGATTTCTTCAGATTAATGACAGGATGAGATCTATGCCTGGCCACTTTCAGTCCTCTTTCATCCTGATAATTTCCCTTATGCTCCACTCAGGTTGAAGGCATGAATGTAAATTAGCCCCATGCCAAATCAAAATTAAATAAATAGTCCTGGAGATAAAGTGCAATGAAAAAAGAAATTAAAAAAAAAATAAAAATCCGTGAGCTGTGTTCCAGACTAAGTTCACTGGCTATTGTCTCATTCCAAAATGACTTAAAACAAAACTCATATTAAACTTACAATGAGTAAATACTGCTTTGCTGCGCTGTCAAAAAAAGCACGGCAGAAAACTTATAAAAGCAAAATCAATCAAAGTACAGATTTTGGTACTCCGGAGGGAAAAAAAAAACCTCAGCAAAAAGATGGCTACACTTGAGAAAATCTCCTGATGGCTAAGCCTTTAAACTCCTCTGACCTGAACCTAAGTGCACAGTATTGTTTCCTGATGTCTTCCTGCAATATAACATCATACTTACAATTAGACCGATACCACATTAAAGAGACAGCAAGTGCAGGCACAATTCATTTAACAATTAATCTACCCTAGCTATCATTTTCACTTGTCATTAACTGCCTCTTAAATGCCCTCAATTTCATATAACCATAGACTCTTCCTTTAAACATACACACGGGGGAATATACCATTATAGGCATTATTCAAAGAAGCGCTTTCTGTCCCCATCATCAACCACAGCATTAATCACACTGAGAGCAGTTTCTTCTCACAAATGACTGCGTTGCATAGTTGGATCTCAGCAGCAGGATCCAATTTACTGATAAGTTCACAGACAGCAGACAATACCGGGCATCTGCAGCAACACATACTGGGAGTCCTTTAAGTTTTCACCCTTTACTGATCTTTCAGAGAAAGAAAATAGATGCCAAGCACCACACGCTCTCACTGATAGTAAGTGCTCTACTCAGCATCTTTACCTGTTGGACCCAGAGTTAACATAAAGCACAGTGCACTCACAAAAAACAAGGTTTTTTGCTTCTTTTACCATTTGACCATGCACTGAAGAGACTGCTCTCTAAAAACAAATGGGTTAAGTTGGAAAGGACCTTTGGAGGTTGTGGTCCAACTTTCTACTCAGCACAGGGCCAGTTAGGCCACTTTGCTCACAGCTTTGTCCAGGCAAGATTTGAATAACTTCAGGGATGGAGTTATTCAACCCTGAGCACAACCTCCCTGAGCAATCTGTTCCAGTATTGGATCACTCATGTTGAAAAAAGTTTGGGAAGAACCTCCCTTACTGCAATCTGACTTATTTTATTTCCCAGCCAAACGTAAGATCTGGGAGCAGTCTTGTGTTGTGGCTTCTTCATTTCTGACAGAAGTTTATGCTGAGAGGGGAAGTCACCAAAGACGGAAAAAATAGCTGCTACCCAGTGAGAATTGCACAGCCTGCCCCTTCAGCAAGGCTCCAGTTATCACACATGGGCTACGCTCAGAGCAACCACAGCTTCTGAATGCTAATGAACAAAGGAATCAAGAACAAC
This sequence comes from Rissa tridactyla, assembly GCF_028500815.1. NCBI lineage: Eukaryota > Metazoa > Chordata > Aves > Charadriiformes > Laridae > Rissa > Rissa tridactyla. The sequence goes on along the minus strand of NC_071471.1, from coordinate 57,873,708 downwards.
ATATGGCAGACCTATTGCTTTCTGAGTTTAGAAGGGAATGTCTGCCTCAGATGAGTTCATCTCAAATGTCCATAAAAAGTTAATGTCAAGCTCGGATTCCAAAGCAAGGAGTGTTGCAAAATTATAAGGAGGACATGAAATAATTATTTAAGAAGTATAAGTAAAAGCAATTGGCCTTTGCTCATGTACAGTGCTCTGCTTAAGAGGCTCCCTGTTAAGCCTTTTCAGCTACCCCATGCCGGACATTTTATAAAGTATATCACATTCATGCCCCTCTGTCAGCAGCAAGAGCTTTACATTAATTAACACAACATACAACCTTCTGGAAGAAGGATCCGGTTTAAAATTCCTCATCCAAAGTGTGGGCAATATCACGAGTTTGTTTAGAATAAAAGGCATTTATCCTGCCCTCAAAGCACTTACCAGCTACATTTTCTATAGTGGATAGAAGCATTTTTCCACAGTACCCAAAGCCATCATTGAAAACCAGCGTTGTAGAGTCTGAAATCATCTTTCCCTTGGCCACAAAGGTTGCATTACTTCCCACCCCACACAGACTCAAAAACTTTCCATAATTCCAACTAACGAGAAGAAAAATGTCACTGTAATTAATACACAAAGTGATGACCTAATTAATCACTAAAGCAGCAACATCAAAAAAGCTTTTGGGCTTTCAAAGTCTCCTAGCAAAGTCAGGCAAAAAGATTGCCAGGAAGCTTTTAAGGTCATTCCACTTCCGGCCATCCTCAAAATAAGACACATTTGAAACCACGTTTTTATCTGCTATCGCACAGGAGCCCACTGCAGCGAGATGCCTTCAATGCGTCAGCGATCTCCTACTCAAGACTCCCTTCCAAGAAGCACCCAAGTTCTCACTTTTTGGGTTCACAGCAGCATTGCCTCAAGACCAGGACCCAAACTGAAGCTTTCGGCAATGGTTACGTTGCCATTTGTCTTAACGGCAAGAACAGTTTGCAAAAACCACCCTGCACCATGCCAGCACAAACAAGAAAACATGTGCTCAGAACCCTGCAAAGAGTCACATCAGTGAACCGATGACAGTGGATATAAACTTAAAAAACACTTGGCAGCATATTATCCTGAAACTGGTGTAACAGGTCAACGCTGCTAAGAGAGACCATCCTGTTGTCCCTAAGGTGTACGCACACCTTTGACAGGGCTGACACAACCACTCACAAATCTGTACACAATCAACCAGGCTCGAGAACCAGCCCGGGCTAAAACACACTGTTTTGTTCTATTTTTCCTGCCTAGATAGTTTTATCCTGGGTCAGGTCCCCAGTGTCCTCCTTTACATGGAGCTGCACAACACGGGCTGCTCCCCACAGAAGGGACAGAGGAATGGATGGCAGGGGAATCCTCCTGCTCGACAACACTGACAATTTATAGCTGCTCCTGGCAATGGCAGCAGCACAGGCTGAAGAAGCACAAAGGGGCAGTTTTGCCAGAGTTAACATCCTTCAACTAAGCCCTTATCAGCACGAGATATCCAAATCCGATACCCGTCAGAGATGAATTCTTCATGGGATCACTGTTACCTTAATCCAGTTGGCTTTGATTGCTGAGAAGCAGCCACGTACACGGGCATTTCTGACTGCTGAACCTTTACGGTTAGCATCCCCTGAGACAGGCAACAGAAATCTGACCTCAAAGCTAAGCGAGGAATTGCTACCTCAGAAGCATTATACCACCATTTTCTGAATTATTCTTCTAGCTATGAGAGTTAGAAAAAATTTTAAAAACTAAAAAAGGTAATAACAAAACGTTGCGTTCTGGGATTCCCAAAGAGCCAACTGAATTCAGACCACCTGAACCTCTGATGCATCTTATGGTCTCTAACTGGACACACAGATATTATAGCCCAAAATATTTTCACATTTTGGAAGAAAAAAATAAAAATCACAACTCACTCGAGCTCCCCTTTTTTTCTCCAGGCAGCATTTTACTTTCACCTTAGTCTTTGGCTATACCAACCCGTATTTACTGACGGTTGTGAAGCTAGCCCCTGTGCTGGTAGGGTGATACAAACTTCTCTGCCTTCAGTGGGAAGAGCTCCTAAAACCCAAGCACCTTAACTCTGTTCATTAAAAGAAACACGCATCCTAGCTTTCAAAGTCTTGGAAACAAGGTGCCCTCCTCTCACAGTTCCCTGGGAAGCGAGCTCCAGATTCTGGTGCAATCTTCAAACAGACCGCAGCTCTGCAGTCATGCTAACAATGTATTATCCTTGCTTTCACTTCAAGATAAGGTAGGTACTTCATTACCTTAATGAGCAGATGTACTTAATGAGCAGGTACTTTGTCAATTTAGTCCTAAAGGAAGAATTAAGAGAATAGGGCATTTACATTTCTAGAGCAAAACCAAATTTTAGGCCCCCCACTAGTATAAGTTAATAAGAAAAACATGTTACTGGATTTTGAAAAGCTTTTTTTTTCTTTGTAAGTACACATCCCACAGCCGAGACTTTCAGAGGGAATAATAATTCAGACTGCTGCTGTGAGCAACAGATTTCTTTTAAACAGAAAGAGCAAAACAGCATTACACTACATCATTTTTCAAGGGATAAAGGTGTTATTTAAGCTCACAATGATTTTTACATTGTTTGGGTTATGAAGAAAGCCACTTAATGTTCTCTCTCTGTTAAAGCAAATCTTGAAAGCTAGATTTGAGACCAGTGGAGTTCAGAGTCCCTTATATTTACCCGAAGAATAAGAACAGCATGGGCAATGTTTCGACAAGCTACAAACAGCTGGTTCAAACTGTGCTTCAGTCATGTTCCAGTAGGGCCAGTTCTTGGGGCCAAGAGAATCTGGTTGCAGAGGCTATTCATGTTTGCTTCCTGGCTGCATCAGAGCTACCAACAAAGATGTTGACTGTAAGGTTGAAATCTATCAATTAGGAATTGAACTCAGGCCAGCCACAGTACCAGAGAAATAATTAATATTGTTCTCGTAAACAGGATGAAACAATACAACCATTCAAAGCGTGAAACCAGCAGACCTTTTTGGATTTTGTGCGGCAACAAAACCCCCGAGATGTTTACAAGACTGCATCCTAGCTTTGCAGCACATGCTTTAATGAATTACTGAGCTCATACGTAACTTGCCTGTGCCCAGCAACAGGATTCGAGACCAAAATATCTGCAAACAAGTCAGGAAAATAACTTCTGACCAAAAAATATTATATCCACTCATGAAATAAACCAAAACCACTCCCAATGCTAACATGTATTCTCCACTATTTTTATGTTTCTACAGAGAAAGGTATTTGGCAAGCAAAACAAGAATGTCTTGCCTGGTGCCACACTTCCTCAGAGCAGGCAGCGCAAAGTCACTCACATAAATCAAACAGAAGACCACGATCACACTGAGAAGTCTCTTTCACTTTTCTCCCCTACTGACTGTTCTCTCAAAGCTCCTGACTCTGAATTCACTAATACCAAAGCTCAAACTATGTGCCAAACATTATATTTCCAAAGTTGAATACACTGCTCTCAAGAAAAAATTGCTAGCAGCTGAGCTACCTCCATCTTGTAAACCCACAACCTGCACCCATGAATCCAGTGAGATCCGCAGACAGGAATTCCCTTATTCACAGGGCAGTTGCATTTCATACAGAGTAAATGAAATCTGGGTTGCAACACCTCCGTAATGGAGATAACATTTCTCAGCAAACTTTGCTAAGTAGCCTACAGACCACGGCTAACTTTCCAAAAGGTTTGGATCTCAAGGAAGAAACATTTCCCACAAAGTGGCCAGGAAGACAGAGGTTCACAAGTGGGTAAATTCTGCAGTGAGATGTTCACCTTACGAAAATCACATGAACTAAGATACTTGCTGAATTGAGGAAGAGACTGTCAAACACCGGCTGTGCGGCAGAAGAGTTTCCTTTCTGCCCAAACAATCCTCCCTTGAAGAGAGGCCTCACCTCTACAGCAATCCTTACAGAGCAGCTGAAATACAGAAGTGGACCCTTTCACAAGTCCCCTCTTTAAAAGGCCAACCTGTTGACTTTGTGACAGAAGGAAAGGAGATGAAAGGGGCCAATACAACTGCAGACATTGGAAAGAAGCTAAGGAAGTCAGTTAAGTGAGGCTGCCATCCTGGGAATAAATCACTTCAGGTTAATCCCCACCCTAATCCAAAAAGCATTGCTTACTATGAAGATAAAATTAGAGAAAGTGAGCCCTGCAGCATGGCTTTCAAGTGCATCAAAGAAAGCAAGCCGTGGCTATGGCATCTCAGACAGAGGCATTTCTTTGCCATACAAACAGCTATGCTCAAAATCAGCATCACCTCTAGAAACCTTAAGTCACCACGCAAAGAAATTAATCCTCCCAAAAACCTACTGCAAAAAAAAAAAAAAAGAAAAAAAAAAAGAAAGAGTTCATTAAAGAGAAAACAGGCTTGACATTGTCAGAGTCCCTTCCCAGGCAGCAGTGACTGAAATGGAAGTTACTGGCAGAAAGAAGGAAGGTGACCTGGGATGCACCTGACTTGCTGAACCACGCTGCTGTGCTCGTGAAACTGGTCCATGCAACACCACTCAACTAACAGATTTGCTCTCTGGATTTGGGCCAGTGGCAGAGACAGCATTTAATTAAGCTGCTGCATGAATGAGAAACAATGAAGGAAAATTATAGCAGAATGAAATTGGCTACGGCTCTGTCAGAGAAGCACACCAAGATGAATCAGCTAGTAAATAAAGAGCAATAACTGAAAACTAACACCGCTGTCTCAAGAAGAAATTAGATAATGCGAAAGAAATGAAACACTAGTTACGTGACTACAGAAAACCCCTAAACGTTAATAAAAATACTGGAAGCATGGGTAGAGAAAAGATGAAACAAGGCACCCTGAGATAGGAGTGCTTCTTTCTTTATTTTTTATTCTTCTGTTGTTACATTGCTGGTCACAATGGCCTGGGAGTGAGGTCTTTCCCTTTCAATCCACATGCTTCCTCTGTTCAGGTGCCAGCTAATGCCAGAATCTGTTCATGTCAAAATCTGTTGCTCCTAGTAAATAAACTTTCTGTACCAGAATACTGTAAGGTCAAGTGAAAAACAAGCAGCGGTAGCAGGTGAACTCTGAGTAACCAAGCTCCGCTATACCCACTGTGGTATTTCAGAACTGTTCTGCTGTGCCAGAGTTCCTACATAACAAGAAAAGTACACAAGAAACACATGAAATGACAATAAGGGCTTACTAACTTTTCTCCTTCAAAGAGGAGTGAAGTGATTACAGGTCACCAGAAAAGACCTAGAACCAAGCCAGAATCGTCATCCAGAATCCATTTACTTTCAGTTTTTCAGCATCATAATTTTTTCAGGCTACTACTTGAAAAATGTGATGAACTAATTATTCAATAGTTTACATGCATAAAGCTTGAGAGTTTTCTTACAGCAGTATTAGTAACAACTTGATCCTTAATCTTGGCAAAATTACATTAGGAAGTACCACTAAAATAGATTTATGAGTTTCTCTTTGGGTTTTGTAGCTTTTCTTTTAAAAAAAAAAAAAGTTGACTGTCTTGTATTAGCCTGTGATCTGAGCTCAGAGTGATTAGTAGTGACAGCATGTCAGAGGTCATTACCATTAAACACACCTCAGTGAACAATGTGATGGAGTTGTTATTCCAGCAGTGGTAGCCCTCACAAGCAGGTTTCAGAATCGATAGGGAACGACACACTCCAGATCATGCTGGGCTAACCTGCGTCCCTGAGCACCCTCTGCTGCTCAGCGCTGGCCGCCCCGAGCCGTTACGTACGCCCGAGGCGTTACGTACGCACGTACGTGCTGAGAGGGTCACACCTGAGCAGCCTTAGCCAACGCTCGTGGTTCATCTCGGAGAAGTTGGAAGCAAGCAAGTGGCTTGGTTTTTTTCAGCTTGGAAATTATGGCTTTAGATTAGCCTATTGTCACAGGCAAGATGTTTGTGTCTGTGATTTTTATATAAATATTTGTTCATATATGCATGTGTGTGCATATGTATTTATATATACACAGATATCCATATATACATATATGGATACACACATTCATATATGCACATATACATACAGTATACACACAGATATCCATTTTTTTTATATATATATATGCACATAGATTTTCTTGACCATTTATTTTCATAAACAGGCTTTAAGTTTGCCGTCCCTTTTTCATTCCCTTACTCATTGGCAAGAAATGTGTGTGTGTCCATATAAGTCTGTACAGAGAAGGAGGGAAAGAGGGAAGAGTGTGTGTGTGTATATATATATATATATATAAAAAAATATAAAACCATATCATTTTTACACTGCCTCAGCTGGCTGTAATCCATAGGCCTCCACTCTACACAGAAGCTCTTATCTATCAGCAGGTCCTCTTTTATGTATCCCACATAAATGCTACAGCCATCCATTGCAACACGACTACGTCAGCAGCATTTAGTTCTTCTCTCCCCATGAACAGATGCTAAATTCCTTGCTGTAAAGCAGAACAATGCTGAAGGTACTACGTGGACTGCTTGCAGCCACTCACTTTCCAACAAATATTTGAATGGAGTCTCCTCCTCTGTCAAGGTTTTCAATAAGTGCAGCTCCATGGAGCTCTGGTAATTTAACACGAGCTATAGCTTCAGAGCAGGGATGCCAGGTATCCTAGGACAAACAATTACAGCCCAATTTGGCCTTCTTTCAATCAAGTAAAATTGTGAATGTTCCTTCAGAGTACTCCTGCCCAGACTGGCAGCAAGCATAACCGTTTTATACACATCCATGCGATGCTTTAAGTGCTCCTCCCAAATCCCCCATCTCTCCTTTACAACCCCAAAAGCAGCCTTGGGAGAAGCAGCACCTCCTGTACAAAGAACAAATATCACACAGGGTGGCTCATGTGGAACAAAAGTAGCTGCAAGATGGAAGAGTGAATGAAAGCACCCAAGCGAGGATTGCAGCGTATGCTACAACAGCACAAAAAACACCTTTGAGAAAAAAAAAAAAAAATCCTATCACCTAGCAGCATACTGCAAACTTACTCTCTGCTTATTAAAAGTGTTTCAGTGAGAAAAATAAAATTACTTTAAAAATGATGATGGAACGGAATTTCAGACAATGGGGAAATTCTGTCTGTTAATCATTGAGTTAATCTATTTATTCACCTTGAAAAAAAACTGATGAGGAAAAAGTCTATTAAAAGAATACAGGGATTTAGCTGCCACCTTCCTCACCGAGTAAGCAATCAGAAGATGCCCCTTTGAACCCTGCGTTAATAAAGTTCTCATTAAATGCAAACCTGCACAATGTTATCTTAAAGAGGCTCATTAGGTTATAAAAAAATTACTTGTCTCAAAATGTGCTTATTTCCTCATAGGTGAGAAGGTGAGTTTTCAAACCACCAACTGCTGCAGCTTCTGATTTCACCCCCATCAGCACCTGCCACTATATCTTGCAGTCCATCATGTCTCAATTATTTATGTAAACCACAGAGACAAATACACAGATGGAAGTTACAATCACTATTATGGGATAGCACAGTAATAGGGATCACTCATTCCAGTATGGTATGTAAGATTTCAACCAGATAAGGCTATTATTATTCTGTCTTCTTCAAATTTTCATTTTCTTTAGGTTGGACAGAAATTGTGACTTGTCTGTGAAAAGGAGAGCTATGGAGAGGAGGTAGGAATAGCCTCCACGGCTCTCAGTACTCAAAAGGAACATTTGTGACTGCTCTTTTCACTGGAGTAAAGACTAGAAAAATCAGATAATCAGCAACAACAAAACCCAGTCCAACTGCCTAGTGGAGAACAGGGTCCGACCAGAAAGTAGTTAATACCATAATAGGATGCACAAAATGGGATCTCTCTCTGCGGCTGTTTAAACAAGAACATGTCAAAGATTCTCTAGGTATTACTCATCCTGACTCTGTATTAAAGTGATTAATCAGCTGACCTCGCCAATCCGGGACTGTGGGGTACAAGCAGGACTGATGTGTCTCCCCAACAGTTACTCCTGTAACAGAAATGCGTTGCAGCCTTGAGAAGTTGTCAACAACTCACCACTCCTCTCCTGGCAGAAATACACAGAAGATGGCACGCTAGGGTTTAAGACGCCTGCTAAAGGCCACCACATGCATGCACACACACGGATGTTTTTACACTTGTAGTCTTTCCCTCCAGAAGTCTCAGGATAAGGAAATGACAATTTTTATTTATTTATTTTTAAACAGCTGTTGTAATGAGATGAAGATACAAACCAAAGCGTGACTTTACACTGCACTGTTACAGCAAAAAGCAGGTAATCATTGCTCATAAAAGCTTTCCAGAGCGAGGGAACAAACTGAGGGAAAAATCCCATGTGAGGTGGATTTCTCTAAACTCATTCCTTTTGTGGCAAAGGCATCCAATTAAGAAACAGTACACTAAGACCACTCTAAGGGGACACCAAAGCGGCATAAACAAACAGGCAATCCAATCGGGAGCTAAAACAGGTTCAAACCAGCATGTCCTTATCAATGCATAAGATAATTACATCTTATGAAAATACTGTCACTCATTAACATACCGTGTTTCTCTAATAAAGCCATCAGCCTGACAGCCCTAGAAGGTTTATTTTCCTCAAGCACCCCTCTCCCCATTTTTCTTTGGTGATGTGCGCTTGCAGCACCTCCGCGACTCGGCAACACACAGGCTCAAGCGTCTGTGCACAAGGCTCCAGTTTACGCTCCTGGTCCAACACCAGAAGAAAACGTGGCTCTAGTACTAAGGGTCTTCCTACAGATCTTGCTGCAGAAGTGAGAGAGCCAACAGACCCGGACAGAATGGTCTTTCCCAACAGACTGCAGAAAGCTTTGGACCTTGGAAGGCTCGAGGTGTTCCTCGAAGAATTATCCTCTCGTCCTCCTGTGCACAAGCTGTAACTTTCGAACACCTAAATTCAGTCTTTAGGCCAAAAAGGAGTATTAAATTATTACACGTTTCACTTCATCCATTTTCCCTGTACTGAGATGAGTCTTTTGAAACTTTCTAAAGCATGTTCTCTCAAAAAAAGGCATCTAGTCCTAGCCACCACTTTGACTGTGATGTTTCAATCACCTTCAAAAAAGCACAGTACCTTTGGATTTCTCCAGCATCCAACAACTGGCTGCCCTGAAATCTATACAGTTAAAGAACCTTTCAAATGTAACATTTTTACCATGACAAGCAAGTAAACAAGTTAGTGAAATACCCACCCCCTCATTGCCTTTTTTTTTTTATTAAGAGGAAGTGGGCTAAATCAAACAGTCCAAGTTCTCTGAAGTCTAATCCCTCTCCAGGCCCTGAATCATCTCTAATTTAGACCTTGTCTAATTTCACTGAGTGAAAAGCCATGAAAGCCATTCATGAAAACTTAGAAGCTAGTTAGCGTAGAAGCTAGTGAAAGACCACATGAAATTTCAACATACGTGCGCAGTTGGGTGGAGCAGGGGAAAGCTTCTGAAAGTCTAGAAGAGAAACATGTCAGAGGTTTCACTGGTTCCAGACAGCACCATGCACGGAACATGTCTGATACGGGCTGTCCAGGGAGGGGTATCACGGTGCCAGTTTTTTGGTTGTATCTTGTCTCAGTTCCATGCTGATCTTTACAAAAGCAGCTGTTAAGCCAACAGGAAACAGGCCAATGCAAAATCTTGGTTGCACAAGCCATAGATGAGCACAAACCCTCCGTAATCTATTGCTTTTTTTATCTCTTCCCAGTTTAGACTTCGCTCCCTGGGTACACAGAGAATTCCCAGAGCAGACACTGTGTGTCACATTAAATGACATTAATTTACCAACAGTTATGTGTTCTGCCGCCTCACTCCGAGTGCATTATCTGCCCACAAACGCTCATTTATGTCTGTTTACAAAAAATAAAAATAAGGATAGTAGCAAAATAAATCTTCTGGAACCATACATGGTGTTATTAAGCTTACAGACTTACTAAGGGAACCTGTAAGGTGGTTTATAGACACGTAAGATGTATATTGACTTGAAAGATGCCCTCAGAGAGTTTGTCCTACAATCTGTTTTGTAGTGAGGAAAATGACAAGTACTAGTAATGTAGCAGTACTGAGCTACTTGGTGTTGCATAGATACCAAGTGTCTGGGGTGACTGCAGAGATGATGGACAGATATTTTTTCAGTATAAATACTCATATCTTTTATGGTTTGTTTACAAGCCAGAGATAAACAGTAGATTCTCTCTCCCAACATTCTTTCCTTTTCCAATCAATCCGAACCATGAGCCTCTCGCCCAGTACCCAGCTTGGTCAGTACTAGCTGCTTCAGAAGCCAGGAAAATAAATTATTGCTGTCGTGAAGGAACACAACACAAAAGCACCCCCAGATATTCCTTAGCCTTGCAAGTAGAACATAACTTCTGCCCTTGAACAGGAGGAAGAGGTTTAAGAGAATACTGAAACGCCCTTAAATAATCAGTTTTAAACACACACAAAAATCTTGCAATGTTAAAAGGGGCCTCGAATCTGCTTATTACAGCTCGCTTATAGTCCCCTTCATGGCTTCATAGAATTACAATAGAATCACGCAACAGAAATCCATTAGGTCCACAATTGCTCTGCCAGCACAGCATTGTTCCCTACTGTATAACTTCTCCCAAGAATGCTGTGAGGATTAATTCATTACAGCTTGTGCCATGCTTTGAAAGCACTCAGTCTACAGAAGAGCCGAGAGAATTATTAGAAAGAGGACAATCAAACCCTGGTGATCCTCTTTTTATCCCAGTGGGCCCTGTTTAGAGCAGCAATTTAGACCAACAAAGAGAACAAATTCAAAACAAAATTCAATACAACAAATGTGAAAGCATCACGATAAGAATGCAGCCACACAGGACACAAGAATCTCTAAAGTGGTTATTAACTTCTGCTCCTTACCTAATATTGACTAATGCATGGGTCACCTTGCTTGCAGGCTCTTTCCATTGACCAGCATTGGTAGAAAGCCTTAGAACTGAAAGGAAAAGACAGTTAACAGTGTTGGCACAGAACTGGAGGTTTTCTAATCTAAAATGTCAAAAAAAATCTGCTTTAGTGAGACGGCAGCCTGGGAACTACATCAAAACAAAGGTCATCTTCGAGATAGTCTGTGATCTAGGACCGAAGTTCCCTTCAAAGCCCATCTAAGAAACGCAAGGAACATGGAAGAAGTTAGCAGAACAAGATAATGACTGTGAAACAGGAAACAGAGGGGATAGAAAAGTTTAGGTCCTCCTAACTGCTTTCATCACAACATATTAAAGTTCATTTCCCACAGAAACAGGACAGCATCCCAGATCCATGATACCTTTTATTCCACTATTCTCCTCCAGCTCCTACTTATGCAAGGTTCCATCTGAGCTGGACTACATCCTGTGATTTAAACCCAAGCCAGCAGTGATGGATTCTTTACCTTCCCTTTTATCTGGAATTGCAGGAAGGGATTACACACCAGCCTAGGGAAAAACACTCCCTGTAAGAATGAGGGCGTTGTTCTGTTGCACAGATGGTCTCTGACAGACTTGGGAGCAGATCTGAAAACATTCTGCAACAGGAAGAACTTCTAGGAAATCAAATTCTTGTCTCCTAGAGCACCCAAAATATTTATTTGGGTCAGAATCCGTAGTGTTTCTATGGTGGCAGTTACCTGCATATCTCTTGGTTAAGTACGAAAATAATAACAGATCCTGTAGCACGTTTTTGGATCGATTTTCCATATTGCCTGAATAGAAGGGAATTCTCTGGGAATTTGTATATACAGGTTCACCTTCGACTTAGAAGTGAAGGAACGGCACACCATCAGAATTTTGGATCCTCTAGAAATACAGATGCTATAAATGAAGAAGCACAGTGGCTACATACTCATGCCTATTACTGCATGAGAGAAGCTTTCAGTCCTGCAGATATGGTAAAGTTCAGATTCAGGACAAGAAAAATAAATAAATAAAAACCAAGGTAACTAGATTCCACCTCCCCTCCCAATGCAGAAAGTTTCAGCCACATTAACAGGAAAACTAAAAGATAAAGCAGCTTTCTCATCTGTGCTAACAAATGTCCCAAGGCTAGGGGACAGAACCCAGTGAGATGGGCTGACAAGCCAAGGGAAGCTGTCAGAACACCTGGCTAAACTGTGGCTTTCATCAACTTGAAACAGTGCTACCTTCTCACTTCCTTGTGCTACCATTACATGTCATCTGCGGGGGGGGGAAGATGCCAGCTTTGAGTAAGATTACATTGTCAAACAGCAGATACTGTATTTGAATATTTGAAGTAATATATTCAGAGAGAGTTTCCATTCAGGCATCTACAACATTAATTCAAAGGGGTTTGCTGTGTAGCAGGATGGAAAACATTCATGTGAATGAATGTCAAACGAATTGTTTCAACAGGTCAGAAGTGCCTGTTGCAGCCCAACCGAGTAAGTATTTGAGTGCGTTATTCTTCCATTCCACTTTCCTTCAGCTTCCACAGGGGTCGGGTTTGAAAAATTACTGGCTAGTAAAAGCACCTCATCTTACTAGCTGTAATTCTTGAGAGTAGGAAACGGGTTAGCAAAAAATCTTGCATGCTCAGAAGGCACAAAAATGGCCAAATGATACCTTATACAATGGATGAAACTGTAGGAAGTTTGTACAAAAGGGCAGTTCATTTTTGCTTGCAATTGCAGGGAGTATTTGTCTACTTTTATTTAGGTGAGGATGGTTCTCTCCCATGTCAGCAGAGTTCTGTGGTCAACTGTGTCTCTCCCGCTGCCCTTTAACACCCCTTATATGCTTATATTAACTCCTGTCGTTCGTTGGGTGATCACACTGAGAAGGGAGCAGGGAGTGAAGGGAAGAAAAGTTCTAGAACAAAGCAAACAAAGAACACAGCTATATTCTTTTCTTCACAGCTTCAAGCATCCAAGTACTACACCAGCGCTGCTGCAACTGCCCTTGGCTCCTGTGTATACGCTGGCTGATTATGCCTCCATGCGTTCCCTTGCTCTCCTTTGGTCCTCTTTTCCCTGCTGGGTGTCACTTGGTGGCATTCCAGCATGCCTGTCTCTGAAGAATGGCAGCTTCTCCCTGTTTTGCCAGTAGGCACATTCTTCAGTCCAGTGATTCGCTTGTCATTGCAAGCAGGTTTGCGAGGACTCTCTTCTTGGTTTGTTTTGGCAATGAGTGCAGTAGATGTGATTTGTCTAGCACAGCACGCTTCTTGTTATAAGTTTCTCAAATTCTTTTCCAAATTCTTGTTTGCACTGAGTGTGCTTCTGTGCTGGCTGGTTTTGCAGCACTTACCTGTTCTCTGACTTGAAACTGTCAAATGTGGTAGATGCAAACCACACGAAGATGCACGAAATACCACATACCTACTTGTGCCAAGAAATTTGTATTTCCAACCACAGTAAGTGGCTGCTAGGGAAGCAGTGGGTCTGTTCCTAATTTTTTTCTGACTAAAAAAAAAGTAACAAGTTTATCCCTCTCTCAATTCTTACTTTACCAAACATGTCCTAGTACACAAAACACTTCCACTCACCAACACCGCAGCAGGTGGACGTAAAACACCTGACACAAACATCCCTCCACCACCACCCTCACTTCTAGTGAGCAGTATTCCTGATGAGCCAAGAGGTACTCACCCATAGAATAAAGGTTGTCAAAATTCTGGTGCATCCGAATGATTTCATAATACAGCTCATCATAGCTGCTGGGAGTGGGGAGAAAGGTGTCTCCATAAGTGATGAACATGTTGAACAGGTTCACAACCTATACAAGGAAGTGAAAAGAAGTTACAACAGGAATATTTACACAAAATCTACTCTGCAACAGAAACAATATGAACTATGACCAAAGCCCTCAAAGAAATAACACTCAGCTGCATTATTATTATTATGAAGTATTACATTACTTCATCGCTTTATCTATTATTCACCTTACAGCACAGAAGAGACAGACAAGAAGCTTAAATACTATTGTATCTGGGGCCAGGAAAACAGGTTATTTTCTATACAAAGGGCCACAGAACGAGGAAAAGCATTACTAAATCTGGAAAATTAAACTAAGCCTTCCCTCACATAGACTTGTTTATTTCCATGAGCAGACCCTACAAGTGAGTCCAAGCACTGCCCTTTCCAAACAGCTAGCAAAACCAACCACAACGATATTCCTCAGCTTTGTGGCCGCCTTCTGGTATCTCCTTACTAGGCCAGAAATCCTGCATTCTTCCCTAAGATTCATTTAAGATTAATCAAGTTGTTTAAAATAAGAAGATTTGCTTTGTCTGTACTCACCATAAGAGCAAGGGTGAAGATGTTGTGCTTGGCCAGCAACACAGTCTCATTAGACATGAGGAACTTCAACAAGTTGATCAAAGCTAGGAAAAAATAATATGTATTTTTAAAATAAAATTAAAAGCAAGGCCATTCTCAACAAGTCACTTAAACAGAGATGCATTTTCATTATCTAGTATAAACTAACCTAAATGCCAGCTGCTCACCTTTCAAATATATCAATTTACATGTGGGTTTGTGTTTTTTTGTGGCTAAAATACTGTGCTGGACAGGTACGTGACAGCTATTTTACTGTCCCACATTTATTCTCCTTCACTGACTTCCCAATCAAATCTGCTCAGACTCAAGGTAAGTCTCTTGTTAGCTTAGACAGTTCACAGGAGATTCTTCTATCTGCCAGATCCTGAAGTGAGCCTTGAGGTTGGAGAATCCCACTGTCTCGTTTCTGCTTCATACATCACCAACATGATGTATGTGTAGCCAGCCCCAAACTGTCACTCTTGTTGATACACGCGTTTTAAAAAAAAGGAACAAAAAAATAACAAAAAAAACCATGGCATGGTTTTTCTGTAGCTCTGTGTCAATGCTGCTGCAATGGTACAAGGAAGGATATAGTACTTTATTGTGTCAGTTATCTAGGGCTGTGCAGCAAAGACTACAGATCTGGTTCACAGCTGTCTGAAGAAAAACAACAAAAGCTCCTGCTGTAACCACCCCGAATCAGTTAGTGATAGTGGGAATTAACAAAAAGGTTGGCTAAAAGAGCTTTAATCAAACAGACTTTACAATAAACAATTGTATTCCATATACATGAATAAAATGGGAAGTTCTTTATATTGTTTTTTTTAGTACTTGAAAATTTCAAAAAAGACAGCTGTTTTCTTCTGCATTGTAGCTGCTCAGGACCGAAAGCCGATGCCTGCTAGAACAGATTCTTAATGTACTCTCTGCAGTCAACAGAATTCAAGACTTAAAACATCTGAATTAGATGGCCTGCAAAGTCAAGCCGAAATGCTATACAGAATTTTTAAAAAGAGATTCTAAATTACCTACTAATTAGTAACTGCATCTAACAGAGTAACACCAGGCATTACTCCAATTTCTTATATGTACAACTAGAATTTGTTAATCTGTTCTTACCCCCACCATTACACAAGTGTTACACAGTACCCAGTAACACGTGAGAAAACCAACTCCAGTTTGGGAGAACCCCATAGCAAGTACAGAATAGATCGTTCACCTCAGCCTAAAGGTAACAGGCTATGAAATAGGAGAACATAAAGCACAGGGAACAGGAATGAGGTAAGGGCAAAATTTAGATACACACACACACACTCCCCCCTTCAGGATTACAAAGTATTCACAAAAGGTAAAACCAAAAAAACTACAGTAAAAAGACATATGTGAAGAGACTGGTAAAATCTGGAATTAAACTAAATTGTCAGATTCTGAATACAGTCCTGCAACCACTGCCTTCCAAAACTAGAAGTTCACCAGGAGTATCAAAAGTTTATGTATGCCCCCAAAAGGGAAGCCTACAGCCCTAGTGTGGGTATTTACTCTCTGCAGACAGAAGCCCCTTCAGTTTAATCTACCAGCTGGTGTTTGATGCTGAACCAGAATGAACAAAGTTCTCTGCAAACTGCAGACGTGCTAGTGATTTATCTTTCAGAGCTATTCCAGGATTTAGCAATCAGCAGTAGCATCTCCCCTTTCCATGACCCACCTCACAAAGCAGATATATTAATACCTTTTCAATCCAGCCACAGAACTCCCCATCCCATCATCACCTCGTCATCACACCGAAACGCCTGGGACCAAAAGCAGAGCCTGGATTCCACAATAATCCCGCTCTGGAAATACTCCTCTCGGATATTTTTCTGTAAAACAGCCGTTTCAAAACAAAGAAGTAGCAGGTACAGATGGGCTCTCCACCGGAGCAAAGATCCAGCTAAAAACAGGTTGCCAAGGTAACCAAGCCTCCACAGCAAAAAAGTCAAGTCTCCCACAGTCAGTGCCCTGGACTGAAGACAGCTGCCCTGCATCTCTGTCACAGCAACTTATTGGCCATCTCGCTATTTAATAGTTATACGCACAGTTTTACCTCTTTCACGGCTACGCAAGTCCACGCAGCCACATCTCATGACCAGGCGCTGCTGCTCAAGTACTAGCAGTTGGGGCTTCTGAAAGCAGCGCAGCAGAGCTCTGGATTTCCCATAACGAGTGGCGTGAACCCTCTTGTTCCTCCCATCCCCTCTCACTATCCCATCAGAATGCTGCTGAAAAGCCTTTGCCAGCAGGTGACCACACAGCATGACAAGAAGCCACTGAAGATCCAAACACAGTGAACGTGAAAGTCACTCGTGGTGGGGAGACACTATTTTTAAAAACACGAGTGTAACCATCGTTAGTGTAGAGCACAAGCACTCACCGCCTGACAGGGACAAGCATCCTACAATTGTCCACTGCATTATTTCTCAGATACCACGCTGAAGCGCTTGCACCACTTGGTGACAACACTTGAATGAGACTGTGACGCTGTTCTACCCCAACAGCTCCTACACTTGTTCCAGCCATTCTGATGAATTTGCTCATGTTTAATTTTCCTGTTCCAGTTAGAAAGAAGACAAGAGATTGATTACCACTGCTTGAAATCAGTCTTTATACCTGAATTGCACTGCGTCGTTATAGCCCACTCACAACCGATCTATGCTGTTCCTTCCCTAAAATCTAGGAAGGAGAAAGACATGCTTCACATGAAGAAGAAATTCAGTGCTGGGCTCAGAGCTGGTCAGAAGAGCTACTCCACCAGATTTACAGTCATTGTGTGCACCACACAGGCAGATTTATCCAACTGTTTGGAAACCACACATTCCTAAAAAAAGCTGCAATGCTCCTAATTAGGATATACACTACATGGATGCTCAAAGAGTAACCGATTTTTTTCCACACCAGCACATTCTGCACCAGCCTCTGCTCAAGTGGTTCTAAGGAACGGGAACACTGTGGAAAATGGACCCTTAAATTTATGGCTACCTGCGTCTCTGTAGTTTGCTTGTAAGACAGACCCTGTACTGAAAATAAGGATAGCTATGCCCTGGATTTTCAGGATTAACAACTTTCAGAACCAGCTTCATATGCCCAGTGCCCCTCAGTGACAATTACACACGCAAAATAAACCTTTAGAGCAAAGGTACAACTGGCTGAACGCCCCCCTGCCCCCAAGCTCCAACGGGGCACTGCTGCTGCTACTCCTGAGCAACCCGAAGGTGAACCAGACGTGTCGCTTTTTCCCTGCTTCAATCAACTGTGCGCCTCTCATATCCCATCTGCAGGCTGCCCTCTCACACTAGCCAGGAAATTATCCATGTTTTTTCCCCAACAGAGGAGCAGTTCAATCTCTCAGCTGAGCAGGCAGACAGAACCGTGGCCCTCGCTTGGGCTCAGCCACATTATGCCAATTTGTGCTCCAGGATTTAACAGTGATGGATGGTTTGGGCATGAGATTTATTTCAACACTAACTGGAAAACAGCACCATTTTTGCAATAGCCTCTAGAGACTTTTTTTTTCCCCTGAAGATACCTGTCCTTGGCATCCTTTATGAGGACACAATACACCCACTACAGTGAGTCTTGAAACATCCATAATTTCACTATACAACAGTGTCGCTAGAACTTCTTTAGCAACAAAAGCAGGAGTAACTGAACTGTAACTAAACAAAACTAGCAGCCATCAGCATTTGCATGCAAGCTACTCATTTTGTGACCTGAGCTGAGCGCACTGTCTATGCTTCTTAACTCGACAAGAGGAGAACGTGGCTCTGAACACCTACATTTACAGCCTCAAAGCCAAGCAGAAAAGCATGTTGAGTGGACACTTAAGTTGGACATGAAGCCATATGACTGGCTGTATGTGAAAGTGGTGTAAAGCGTACAGGTTGGGTTTTAGGCAATTTTCTTTCCCAAGGATTATTACAGCCAAAGGATGAAAAGTGACATCACCAGCTTTTACAGATACCCTCCCTGCTTTCTAAACTGAAATGACTGCAGTGAAAGAGGCTCTTAGCTCCTCCGCTGTGCAGCTGCTTTTGAGGATGGACGCTTTCCCTTATCAGCTCTTGTGGCCAGCCTGTCTGCTGAGAAGCAGCAGTACTCCTGCTCAGTTATTTGCTGCCCTTCTTCAAGCCAACCCTCTGTAAGAAGATCGTGGGCAACCAGCATCTCCTCTTTGACTAGGGAGGTAATCCCTGTTCTGGACAGATGCCCTTCACTCCCTACTTCCCCTATTCCTTCTCCCATAGCAGACTAACGTTCTCTCCCTGTAAGCCTTGTTTCAAACAGAAGTATATTCAGCCCCAGCATGTTTGGGATTCACACAAAGTTTTTGTTCCATTTAGTGTCTCAGTGTTCACTGTTTGGATCACGTGTAATGCAACAGAAGTGTGGAGGTAGGTTAAGCAGAGAAAAGAGGGGAAAAAAGAAGTAGTACCATCCCTTGGGCAAGTCAGTATGTAGCACAGACTCTGCCAAGAGCATCAGAAGGCTCCGATGTGTTATTGCACAACAGAGCAGAAGAGAACAGCCCTGAGACACACATCAATGAGAGCTTGGATGGGTTGAGCACAGTATGGAGGCCTCTGTTACCACATCTGCTGCGCTTACAGGTCAAAAATCTTCTAATGGTGCATATAATGGCCCTCAACAAAGGAGCAAGGGAGAAAAAGAGATGTGAGGGCTCCTCAGCTGCAGTGTAACATCAATTAACAGGATCCTGTACTATACTAAAATCCTCCAATTTTCTACCCTCCAACTCAGGGCACACTGGGAAGAACAGTGATTTTCCCATTCCCTCTGGAAGTTACCGTTGTACCAACAGTATAATTCAGTGCCCCGCTTTCAGTGTTTCAACTCACAAGCCCCTTAGGAGTATCCCCACCCACGTGTCACTACAGGGCAGCTGACAATGACACCTGGGCAACATTTCCATGCTGTAGAGAAACCCTCTGCCTACAAGTGCTTCAGCAGCAAAGCAGCACCACCCTGGACATCTTATAGCCAGCCTATTTGTGTATGCATACTCTCAAGGCAAGGTCCATACCACTTGTTGCAGCACATGGTAAGCCAGATCTGGTAAGGATTAGTGCACTAGACTGGAACTGAGAAGAAACCGGATTTGATTCCTCAGGAAGCAGCACTTTGGTCTTTCTGTGCTTCAATTCCTCCACCATAAAAGAGAAAACGGCACTATTCTGTCTGCAACAGCTCTGGAAGCATAAATAGAGCAACGAGAGCAGCCCTGGCAGTACCCAGTCAGACCAGATACCCAACTATGCTCAATAATCTGTCTCCAACTGGTCAACATCAAACGCCTGTTGAAAAGTAGTAGATCAAACAACACTTTCTTGCAATGCTCTTCCAGGTTCCAAAATTCAGCATGATCCCCTTATACGAGGGAAACTACAGCACAGAGTGTGGAAATAATAGACTATCACAACATGATAATACCATAACTATGGACCAGTCCAGTCTCCTATTCCAGGCTGAAAGTCCCAGGGGCTAAGCTAGGATAACCATACATACCACTGTGCTGTTATGAGGAGGAGAAGAGACCCCAGAACAGAGTAATCACCTGTAATAAGTGCTATACCTGAAGAGAAATTCAGAAGTAGGGAAGCAAAAGGCTCAAATATGATATACTGAGATGACCTCCTGTGTGCTAAGAGGATGCAGATCTGGCCACGTTCAGCATGGGCAGACACTCCGCAGAACAGTGATCAAAACAAACTCAGCACGAGATGAATAACTACAGATAGGGTTTGACAGAAAAGAACCAACAGAGGTAGTTTCCAGATAGAGCAGTAGGAATAGGAAGCGTATCTGAGAAATAGCTACATCGCTATTACAAACTAATGCACCAGAACCCCCCGAGGCACAAACTATCCCAGCATCCTTGGACAAGTGAACCAATTACTCAGGGACAGCACTTGCAGCCTCCTGTCAATCAGCCAAAGCACTAGAAAAACAAGACTGTTGCACCTCTCAGGGGAGCAGGCGAAGCAATAAAAGTTCTGTCAACATCGCTATTCAACATGCTTCAGCTCCTTCCCTCCGCTCTGACAAGAAAGGAGAACCCCGCTCATAGCTGTAACCATTCACCTGGCTGGACGGCTCCTCTAACTGCGGCATCCCTGGTTGCTGCCACAGGCACTGCCGAATTCCTGCTCCCAGACACCAAAGCTCCATGGCAGACAGCAGCCGGCTATTGGCAGGCTCCCCATCACCAGCATCTCAGCACTCTACAGCTGCTCCCTCTTCTCCCCACGACTCTCAGGATATAAGCATGAAAGCAGCCCGTATTCTTAATGAGAAACAACAGCTTGCCAGAGGGCTGGAGCACATGCTGGCATAACCCATCGCTCCCAGGATCAGTTGAGTAGGCCACTTCACTTCCAATCCTTTACTTTCTTTGTATAGTCCCCATCCCTGGTACTCACTGTTCCCACCCAACCGCAGCCAACGGTGTGAAAATTGCAAGCTTAATGGAAACGCTGATTGCTGATGCCAGAGCAATGCTGCTTGATAGCAATCCAGCAAGCAGTAAGAAGAAAACTAAATTTTCCAACTTCAGCTAAAGCTCAGATGAACAACATGCCTTTTTTCTTAAAAATAAAAAAGCACACACCCACAAGCTTCATTCCTCTTTAGAGGAAAGGGAAGTATTGCGCTCAATTCTATTCTGTCTGACAGTGCAGGTTCACACTATTAATTAAATAGTAGTCTTGGGAGGTAAGGGTGCACATTTTTGCATGGGGTTTTAAAACAGAAAAGGAGGAGCATCTGGAGAAAGAGCAGAAACACTGTGTGAGAACATGGAAAGAGAGCAAAGTAAGGGACCCAGGAGCGCTGCTTCTTGAAAACAAAAAGGGGACGAGGATAAATCCCTGTATTCTGAATGCTGCAACCCCTCCATACAAAGAAATAGCTGTGAACAGCTCTGACTAACACTTCTGTTACCAATGGGACTGTTTCCCAGGAGAAATTATCACACTATCTCCACTCGGTCACCATGACCTGCAAATTGTTAGGGATTCACAATCAAGTTCTCCAGTGTTAGCTAGCTTTATTTAAAAAGTAATTTGCAGGACAGAGCAACATACCCGGATGAGACCTGCCAGGCTGAGGCAAAATGACCAAGAGGTTACTGGACTTTTGTCCACTTAAATGACTAAACTCCCTGTGTGCTCATCTGACCAAAACTGTGTTGATGAAGAATTCCCATCCTGATCTTACCAGGTGATCAATACCAGACACAAATCTCGTATTACTCTTTTTCTCTCCATCAGCAACCAGGGCCAAATTCTTCATCATCAGTATTAAAATATGTTAAAATAAAGTGACTGTAACTAGAATTAAGTAATAGAACACTAAGAAGGATTTAAGTAAAAGCAAATGCTTCCTAAAAACGTTCCATGCAGGGAATTTAGAACATCCTCCTTTACAAAAAAGCCAGTGAGTTTTTGCATTTCTTACACTACCTTCTTTAGGAGATTTATACCAGTACATTTCACCAAACGGCTGTGTGTTCTTACCACAAAAGTGTTTTAGCAGAAGACTACAAGCAGAGTTTGGAGTTTTCCTTCTGAACTTCACATGTGTTCTGCCTGTAAGCGAGCTTTTTAAGATGAGACAGGGGTTTTCTCTGGGGCAACATGGAGTGCTACCAGAAGTATAAATTAAATAAATCAATGCATCAACCCACAACATCCAGCATGACTACAAACATAAGTTATTTTATAGAACCATCTTTCAATTTCAATCCTTACTAAATTCACTGAAATAGCTAACAGGACTAACAGTTGCACTCCTGTACAAAGCTTATGCCAACATAGTACCACATGTCCAACCAAGCACCAGCATTCCTATGCATAAAGAAAACAGGCAACTCTAAGTGCTGCCAACTCCCACTACTTATTCCATGGCATCTAACAGTTACAGCCTTTAGTTTCTGTGAGAAACTATGTTCTTTCCAAAAGATTTTTCATAACTATTGCACCTCCTCAGAAACTTCACCAGAGTCAATAAGCACAAGTGTTTGTGAACCTGTTGGGCCTCCTACTAAACAGCTGGCCAGTATCATCTAGTTTCTTTCAGTTTCAATGATAAGGAACAGAGATAAAGCTTGCCAGTCACCTATCTACAAGTAAAGGTGAGGCAAGCTGAGGACATTGCATAAAATGCAAGTTAATCACATTTTTAATAGTGATTGACTGAGCTACTTAGAAATAAACACTACTTTCAGAGCTTCAACTTAATGACCCAGTTCATCAGCACACTAAAGGGCCTCACTGTTTTCTGCAATCCTAGAGCTAAGCATCTCTGCCCTCAGGGTGCCAATACAAGACCTGTGAAGTCCTGTCCGTGTCCTTCTTGGCACAGCGAAAGAAGTCATAAACACGCTGAAGCGGTCGAAACATCATTCTGAGAAGAAAACATCTTTTCCTTTCAAGCATACAATACATGAGAAAGGACTGTGGGGAAAAAAAAAAAAAATACCCAGGGTACACACCTAAGCTCATTCGTCAGTTTTCCACACCAAAGTATGGTCCCAAGAAGGCATTCAAATAAAAGAATTGGAAAAGGATATTTAGTCCCATCCCTGAGAGTTAAAAATGCTGAATAGCTCCCTTTCCAGATCATGCAATGATTTCTAACCAAAACCCTCCTTAACCCTCTAACCCCAGACCTCATCCTACCTAGTCCCTTCTAGACTCAGAGCCTCCTATTCCTCCTAACACACTATCACCTCCAATTCATCTTAGGCTCTCCATCCTCCCAAGTCAAGATGCCCTCCAGCTCCAAATACCTACCCACCCCATCAACTCAGAGCTCCAATTCCCATTGCAGCTGCTCAGCAGCTCACCTTCAACCAGCCTGGACACTGTTCCTGCCTCTTCCTCCCTCAAATCCTGGTGCTCCCACAGAACTACCACTGCAAACGGCAGAGAGAGCCCATCCTTCCCACTTCCACCCTCATTCCTCAATGAGATGGCACTCTCTTTATAAAGCCAGCATCACCTTGTACTCAAACGACTCATGAGATCCCAAATCTCCAGCATGGCATATGGCACATGGCTGGGAGCTCTCAGTCACGTGGAGATTACAATGTGGAGCTTTCAATAGTTGGGCCAGCCTCCCACTATCAAAAGGCATGGAGAAATGAGAGGGTGAGCACCAGGTGAAACCTGCATTAGGTAAAGTATGCTGACCTACAAAGGTGTCAAAACTCTAGCATTTGTTCTCTTTACTGTTTACAGGCAGCACAGGTAAGTTAGAAAGCGTTTCTGCTAGAAGGTATTTGAAAGGTCAAGTCTCACATAATGACTTCTTTTTCTTCCCAAAACAGTAAGTTCAAGTCGAACCCTTTAATAGAGACAAACAGACCTTCTTTGTACTCACCACAGATTTCATTTTATGAAAGCATTTTACACTTAACACACAAGCTCCTGTTCTTTCTAGCCTACCCTACACATGACCTTTATTAGTTACCTTTGAAGATGCTGTACTGAAGAGACCGTTCTCTTATGCTTGCAATATCCTTCACAGCTTAAAGACATTTCTTTCATTGTTACTGTATTATAGAATTCCTCATGGCACAGAAATTACCACAGCAGCCTTATCTGTACCATTGGCTGGAGCATGACTGCTTCCTCTGAACTCTTAAAACTTCAGAAGTATGCAGAAGACAGGGCTGTTGGATCTTGAACCTTGGTAGCATTTTTTTGAAGCCACATAAGATGTTCTGTAAGTTTAGAAGGTGGTCAAATTTTCAGTCTTTAATTCTTTTCCCTAAATATTTAAGTCATTTATAATTGGCCAAGCAGCTCTATAGTCTTTGAAACTCACATGGCACCTAGTGATCAGGCATTTTACCAGTGAACTAGATTGTCTGGTACACCAGTATATGAATCCTGCCTCTACAAGAGGTGCAGAAAGACAAGCTTCCCTTGCCAGGTAGCTGCTGCAGAATGTGACAGTGACAGTGGGATTAGATGTGAAGGGGAGACGCAACATCACCTGATTTCCAATCTGTTCAGCAACACAAATCAGAGGGCTGAAGCAGGCCTTATCAACTGTTGGAGAACCAGAGATGCCGTGAGTAACAAATACTATTAGTAATCAATATTTCAGCTGCAGAAATAACAAAGGAAAGTACAAGTCACTAAACAATACCACCTTAAACACACACTGTATAAGGGCACAAGTGTTATACATACTGAAAGTGGGGGTTCCCCCCTCCCGCCAAAAAAACATATTCTTCTTTATTTTACAGTGTTCCACGGAGGAACCTTTCACTTTTTTAGTGAAACCTTTCGCTTCTTTAGTATTCGCCCAAAAAGATTTTGAAAGCATTATTATCCCCATGTTATAAATACAGAAACTGACAAAAAGGTCTAAAGAGTCTACAAAAAGGATAAAAGTATGTTCTGTCCAATAGCACTGCAAAGGTCTGCTTTGATAACCCTAAAAGAAAAATGGAGAAAAATTTACTTCTTGATAGTGCTACACATTTGAAGCAACTTCACTTTAACAGTGCATTCAGCATCTATCAACTAAGCTCCAAGATAAAAAAACTGCAGCCCCTATGTTACAATAGTTTGGAAACTGATCTTCAACAGCTACTAATGGCAAAGCTCATTTTTAATGCTACTTTGCATTCAATTGCCCTAATAAATATAATAATGAATAATGGCGAGATATCTATTTAAGATTTTTTTATGATCCACTCTTGCTATTATAAGTCTATATTAGCATTGCTTTTCTGTTTCTTTAAACACGGCTTTTGCTTAAAGCTAACCATAGCAACTGCAAAAAAGTTACCTGCACGCCCTAAGCTCAGAGTGAATTGCTCAAGCATTACTAATTTTGAGGTGGGAGGAGTTGAAGAAATGAGGTCTTTTTATATAAAAAGATTAAATGACTCATGAAAACTCTTTCAGCATAGCTTATACATGATGACAACAACAACATATATAGCACCTTCCATCACTCAAGTGCTGTACAAGCCAGTTAGAGTTCAACAATTAAAACCTAAACCCTGCCTTTATAACTGGCAAAATCAACCTCACTTTCACATGACAAGGAGTAGACTCAAGAAAAACATGGGGCATAACATGCTATTTCGGAAAGCAGGGTACTGGTTGTTACTGAGTAAAGTTTCCTTTGTAGCGTGATGAATTATCCTATACTTGACATTCAATATATCAGTATTTAAAAAGTATAAGGTACCTGGCACAACAGTCCAGGAGATTTCCATTTGGCAAAATTGCCTGTAAGGGAACAGGTCAAAACAATCACATCCACTTACAGTTTCTGACCTTGGCCAAATTTCCAGACTATTCACCAGGAACAGTATTTCACTGGCACAGAAGAAAAGCAAGTAGTTCTTTACACTGAGGGTGGTGAGGCACTGGAACAGGTTGCCCAAAGAGGTGGTGGAGGCCCCATCCCTGGAGACATTCAAGGCCAGGCTTGATGAGGCTCTGAGCAATCTGATCTAGTTGAAGATGTCCCTGCTTACTGCAGGGAGGTTGGACTAGATGACCTTTAAAGGTCCCTTCCAACCCAACACATTCTATGATTCTATGAAAAACCTGAAGGTTTTGTTCAGCGCTCAAAGGGAAGAGCCACATACTAGCCACTAACACAGATGATTGAACTGAAGCTAACAATCTGCTGAAGAGGTCTATTAAAGAGGTACCAAGATCTACAGGCATCTCTGGACCTGAATGTGTGGTCCACCTATCAGTAACTGTGTTTGGTAATCATTTTCTAGGCTAATCAAATTACAACTGGTTTTTGCTCTCCAGCACTCTTTTTAGGATATTCCAGAATCTAGCTCCACTAGTGATTCAATACTTATTTTCACACTACTTTTAGCTAGAGCCAGCTTATAAATACTACTTTTGCCACCTACAGATCTTCCTTTCTGTCAGTCCTGCTTCCAGCTCTCAAAACCCCTGCATCATTCTGTCAGCTACACATTCTTGGTCATCTGGTCAGCACAGCTAGGTTTATACTGTACTGAGTGCCATGGTCCTGGCCCCTTGACTTAATATGAAGAAATTAATCTAATAGGGAAGCTAAGGCTGGATCACAACCAAAGACTCAGTAACAATATTGCTCTTCCTCAAGCTCAGATGTTAAAAAAGGAAGTCCAACAGAAGTAAGATCATACATAAGCAATGTGCCACGCAGCGGTATATACAGAAAACTATGAAGTATTACAGATTGCACAGACCAATACATGTTCTTGAGAGATACCAAACACCTGGGCTCCACTGCTTTTCTCCGTTTTGCAATTTAAAACCAAAAAAGAAAACGCAGAAACTTTCTCAAAGTGCTGCTGGCCTTCCATACTGAAGACAAAGCACCCGCAAGGTAAGAGCGTCTATCCATCAGATGACACACGAGTGGCTTTCCTTAATTAGAGACTAGCTAACATTAGAATCGGCAAGTGAACAGAGACTCCACACATTGCTACTGTTTCCACCTACAACCTTTATCTCAGTTCCTCCACACCCTATACTGACTACTTACCCCACAGTATTCCCTTTGTCTTCTTCTCCCACTCAATTTTTTGCCTGAAACAACTCTCCTCCTCTTACATGCCGGGTAAAATTCTCTCCCTTTCTTTCAGTACTTCCTTACACCAATTCCCTCCAGCTTCTTTGTTCCACTCAGCTCTGTCGGGGGGCTTCCATTGCTATTATCCACGCTGCACAACAAGGGCATTGCTTCAGTCATCACACACCTTGTCATTCAAGGAGACAAGTGTGGGCTTGAAGACCTTCTGTAAAGCATGCCTGATGGGGCACCTGAGATCTCAGACCTTACAGTGAATAGTTGCTCCCTTTTAGCTGTTCATCCAGCAGCAATAACTAATCCTTCGATCCAAAAATAAAAGCCTGAAAGGGAATATGCTCATAAAAAGGATAGAAATGAATTAAGAAGTCCCTGTGCTCTAGTTTGGAATCATCTGTCAGATAGATCAAGACCAGAAAAATGGTCATTCTTTCACATCAGGGGCATCAGCATTCTGGGGAATCAAAAGAGCAGCCTTGACAGGGGTAAGAGTTAATTATGAAACATATCTCAAGATAGGGCTGGCAATTAGCATTTAGTTTGCCACAGAGAGACTTCTGGAAGTACACACCTGGAGCAGCCACGATGTGCCCTTTTACAGGTGCACATACCATTCAACCCACGGCCTTCCCGCCTGTATGAATCACCTAGCAGCTATGGAAGAATTTCTCTGTTCACCTCAACATCCCATAAGAAAAAATTTGAAGCATTCTACTGTAATTTACTCCCGCACGAGAGGATCTCCCTAAACACACGAGTCTATAGTAGAGTGTGGAGCTCTTCAGCTATATCAGGTATGCACACAACTCCAGGTCCTTTACAGAAACCTGACCAATCTGAGTTCTTTTTACTTTACTGCTTTGCTTTTGAAGCATGTGCAGTACTTAACACCTCTGAGGCACTTTACATTTCCTGAACACTATACAAACACCAGATAATTAGAGACAGCTAACAAGAATATCCCAAGATACTTAACCTCAGTGTGTAGCAAGGATTTTTAATTTTTCCCCCTAAAATAGGGAAAGTTAAGGACCGAAAGATGCCTAAGAGTGTGCTCCCTGAACCTTCAGGCAAAAGGCATTATATTTGAGACTTCCATACTGCCAGTGTATAGGAAAAACCAAGCACAGCCTGGCAAAACAGGCATGGATCCAGTTCACTGGTAACTGCTGAGAAGATATCACACACACTGTCAGATGCAATTTCTATTCACAACAGACGTCCACATTGTACACACTCTTCTCCTGAACTGGCACTACACCGCAGCCATGCCTCTAGGGGCTCTGTTCCGAAGAAAACAACCGAAAAGAAATTGCTAATCCTTTAATTAGGGGCAGCCACTTCACCTTCTACAGGAATAATTTAGAAAGTCTGAATGGGGCACATGTCACACAAGGCTAAAATTTAATAACTGAAAGTGACTCAGATTGTTGGTTCATTTCTCAGTACCTACACTCAGCTGTGCAAAGCTACTGAAGGGAAGTACTCAGTGTTAATTGAGAACAGCTCCAGGAACCACTCATCACCACCTTTTTCAAAAGTCATCCCCTCTCAGATTTCTGATGGGAATTGCATTACACCAGCCAAGTCGCTGATCCTAGGTCTCAAGCACAGCTCCAGGAATACGCAATTAGGGCTGCATTCCCTTCGAATTTCATAAACCTCTTGTTTAAGCCACAACAGCTAGGAGATTAACTTTATTTTCCTAGCTGAGCTACTTCACTGCTTGCAAGATAAGAACGGAAGCACGCACCACGTCCACAAAAGAAGCCTGTTAGGTCTCAGCATCCATTCTGCTACCCCCTTCCTCAGACCTCCCACACAATGTCTGCATCATAAAATAGTCCTATAAGGCTACATTCACTAGATTACGAGAAACAAGTCACACCCCGTAATATTTATCTATCTCGGGATAGAATCATAGATGCCAGTGGCATGAGCCAGACTATCTGCCATCAATGCAAAGGTCAGAGTTAAAAGCCTCTCTTCCCTCCCACTGACATTTCTAGGTTGCTCACTTCAGAAGGAGCTGTGCACGCTGTTCTATGTGTCCCCGTCTCCTACAGTAAAAAGGGAAAGCAAGGTCCACCTCCCTTTACCCAAAAGCCTACCTCCTTTCTACTCACAAATATCTGAGAGAGAAACTCTACTGCATAAAACATTACTCTGTTTCTCCAATCAGGTGAAGAAGGACTCAGGTAATGAAACAGAAAAACAAAGACATTTGGATACCATGGTGATCATGGCCAGACAAGAAAGTAAATTAGCTACCATTATGATAATGACTCGGCTTTCAAAAAGAGGTAATTTGCATGTAGCAACTAAGAAGCAAAATAAAGATGCTTTAACAGAACTGCTGCTTGCTGTTTAACCCTGTAGCAATGGAAGAAGCAGTCATGGCCACCAAACAGCCACCCACTCTGGGCTTTTCATATTTGGGTGTCTTTGCAGGTGCAAAGTACCTGACCAGAGCTCCCTCCAGGTGTAATGAAGCCTCACTCGGCATTTCTTCTGGTAGCACAGCAGCTTGTGCACAATCTGAATGCATCGTCTGGAAAAGAGAGGGCAAAGGATTAATTACATTGCATTTCCCAACAATTCCACATCAAACCTGGAAACGTCTCTGAAATCAGCCGAAATAGAGAAACTCAAAGCCTGTCAGAGGAGGATGGGGCTCGTGGTTTTGGGCTCCTAAAGGGAAGCAACACCCACAAGAAAGAATCAGACAACACCAGAGAAAGGGACCTGTACGCCAGTTTTAGCTCAACACAATTGGACCAACTACAAATGCAAGTTTGTTGTTTAATTTAATTAACACTTTCCATTCCTTGCTGCCCTAAACTGAGGGCCTCATAAGCTCAACAAAAGAATTTAACTTGCAGGATCCATATGTATGAGATGTTGTGCTCAGATTTTGTGAAAACTGGACACAATGGAGCTTTTCAGTTTCTTTGGACCAAATGACGAGGCTAAAGGAAATGACAGTCAAACAAACTGCAGCATTTTTAGTTTCACTATGGCATGCAGTTTAATTATACAAAAAAAAAAAAAGAGAGAGACACATTTTCTGACAAATTTTCCAGTCTCCTTAAACAAATAATTTAAATATGAGCTTTGGAATGATCAAGAAATACACCTACAAGCTCTGAAATCCCCCAACACACAGCTAGTATGGAGACTTCTGAGTCTCCAAATCCTGTATGTCTCTATTGCATCTAGTGTTCATAGAAACTCTTAGGTGCACAAATATTCTTCACAAATAACATCAGAACTAAATATACAATATAATGAGTAAATTCTCTGCCACTAGCTATCATTAAGGACAAGACAGAAAATATACAGAAATTTGAATTTGTTAGACCAAGCTATTTTTAAATATTGACATTTAGAAAAAACAGAAGAAAGACTTCAAAAAGGAAAATTTGCTTTTTTCCTAAATCTGTATTTCTCTAAAACACATTAACTTATAAATATCAACATCTCCCAGAAAAACCACTACTGAATGACACTACACAACAGCCAAACACAGAGAAATAGAATTAAAAAAAAAAATTGCATGGAAGTTATTCAAAATGGGGTGATGAGTTCAAAATAAGGCTTTAAAAAGACTTAAGAAAGAATATGCACAGGAGCCTTTTCAGACCCTCAGATGATCCCAAAAATACCACAATGGGGTAAGGACTGAAAATAACTTTAGATGAATATAGGTAAAATCATTTATAATAGCTGAGCATCACATTAAGTGTTGTATTTTAAATCGGATTCTCATAAATTCAAACAAGAAAAGAAAGCAAACCAGCTAGGATACAGACAGCTGTCTTCAGCTCAGGAACAGCAACCGCTCTGGGGAGAGACCTGCTGTTTCTGATGCCACTGGTACCAGACAATGCCCAGTACCTTTCCACCTATGTACCTGCCTGGCTGTAAGACTAAAATTGGCCTCTACAGAAAAAAAAAAAAACATGAAAAAAAACCCAAAAAAACCCCGAAAACTATTTAAGGCACTGACCAGAGAGAATCTGGCAATGGATAAAACACTTATTTATAATTATAATAGCTGTTAATGCAAAATACTCTGCAGGCATCTCTCAGTAGTGAAACCTTGTGGTTGTATACAGTAGCATACAGGTTTCTGGGTGAAATCAAGGCATGGAAGAAAAAGCCATGAGGAGGGGCATAACAGAACTAGTACCCCTACCTAAGGAGCCAGAGCACCAGCTACCAGCCAACAGACTCCCAAACCACGCTGCTTCAGTCATGAAACTGCTTTAATTATGAAGTTATCCATCCTGGTGGGGCGTCTTTGTTTTTTAGCTTTGTGCTGAGGATTTGTAATACACATAATGGACTAAAACCACCCTTGGTCAAAGCAACCTAGATTTCTCTTTTAAATATTAATAATGCCCTCCCTTGAGCAGCTTCATATTGCAGAAAAGTATGACACTATTTGTGCATTCGGAACACCCACTTTGTCTGCAATAACTGTGTCTGCTATGGGATGGTTTCAGACAGGAGAGTAGTGAAAAGACTGCACAAACATGCCAAAATGAATGGCTACAGATGTCCGCTGGTGGTTGCTACTGCTTATTATTTTTACTCTCGGGTTTTCTAAATGTGACCTTACCTTTGAGCCCAAGCATTTCTCACCTTTCTTATGAAATTACAACGCACTACACCCATCTACAATTAATTATCTAATTGTCATTAAAAAAACCCAACATTTCTCTCAAACTCATAATTGAACTACACAACCCTTGCAAAGGCACTGTAGTTGCAGGGTTATTTGGACAAAATCTGAACATGCTGAGAAGTTACATTAAGGGAAAATAGCCTACGTATCTTTCTCTCTTCTACAGAATATAGTGCCGTTCAAGCCTTGGGGAAATTCAGTACTGTACAAACAGTGAGAGTAAAGCCAATGATCTGCCTAAATCCTATTTCTGCCCTTCAGGCTAAAGCAGAACAAAGCATTCTAGGGGCCTCCTGGGACACACGGAGTGCTCATGTGTAGTAGCCTTGTCCTCTTCTCTCCTTTCCCCCATTGCTAGTTTTATCCCTTGCTGCCTAGCAGGCTATTTCAGGCTTAAACCTCTCTCCCAGTCTCCACGTTGCCTTCCAGGCTTCATATCTGTTGTCCTTTTCAAAACTGTCTTTTCAGTTTCTAGATCGAGATTCAGCTTCTGGAAGTGGGGATTCTTGCAATGACTGTGTATAATGAAACTTCGTTCAGATTGAAAAGCTCTTTGTATTTGATCAAGTAGATCAGGAAGTCGGTCTGAAAGGTGGAAATTCATTTCGCTTTCAATTTTCTGGCACACAGAGCATTGCAGAAGTAGAAAAAG
The DNA here is from genome assembly GCF_028500815.1 of Rissa tridactyla. Classification (NCBI taxonomy): domain Eukaryota; kingdom Metazoa; phylum Chordata; class Aves; order Charadriiformes; family Laridae; genus Rissa; species Rissa tridactyla. The sequence continues at coordinate 57,841,432 of NC_071471.1, read as the reverse complement.
TTGCTGGAAGAGTTGATGAAAAGCCGTCCGGCTCCCCACCAGCCACAAAGTGTTATTTCAGACAGAAGATTGCTCTATGACTAGAATTCCACCCAAATTCAAACTTAAAACGAAATCACGAGTCACCCCACAGACACTTACACATAGAGATCCATAGGAAATTCTTTCATCATGTGTGTTACAATGAACTCCACCATCAAATCTGACAGAAAAGGAAACGATAAATTAAGTATTAAGCTAGCTTCGGTTAACTTTTAGTAGACAACAATGAGGAAGTCAAACTCCCCACCTACCTACCTTTACCAGACAATAGTCCTGCTTAGATGAGAGAAGTTTCCCCTCTTTTTTTTTTGTGTTTGTTTTAAAGAGAATTAGACATCCTTTGGAATTAAAAAAAAAAAAAAAACAAAACAACAAACAACAAACTACTGGAAACTGAAAGCACATAATTTGCTTTGAGGCACTGCTTCCCCATATGCTTTCCCCCACTGTTAGTCAAATAAAAAATACACCATGAATTCTGATGCTTAGAATTGCTCTCATGTTTCAAGCCTTGTCACTAATGGAAAATTCCATTGAGAAGCACATTTTAGAAAATCATTCTTACCAGAAACAACACACAACCTAGATGTTTAGAGAGAAGACATCATAGAGAAACACTTATTTTTCCCTAAAACAAATTCTGAAGCAAACAAACCTAGTCTGATCTCAACACAGACTAAACTTATGTTTAAGGCTCATTGTGGGGGGGAGGGGAGAATGTTTCTAACAGTTAAGGGCTCCCAGTGTGAGGATAAGAGGGAACAAGTAGAGAAATACAATTGTAAAGAGGTAAGTTACTATGGTTCAGCTAATAAACACTAGCTGAACATGTGCATGTTCTCTGCCCAACACAAATTCAGCATAAAATGCTTAACCCATGCCAGTGGTAACAACTGTGAGATGTAACCTCCTAGGGCACTAACAGCCCTGCAATATGACTCAACAGCGACTAAAAACAGTTTAGGGAAAAAGTGCATGAAAACTGATAAGTCTATAAAGATTCTTCATGCAGCTGTTGTGTCTTGGCTTCAACAATCACCTCTTTGAAAATGCTGGAGTCTGAGAGTGCTTCCATATCATCAGGTTTAAGCGTCATTAAGGGATCCAGGCTCCGTCCATTTCTGCACCCATTTATGCTTTTGGCCTCCACAGCAATGCATGTCAGAATATAAATCATACGCTGCGTGAAAAGCTTTCAACTGAGCCCCCATATCCACATGCAAAACCAACCCTAGCGACTGACACTCCTATTGGGTTTTTTGCTCAGAAAAGGCTAAATAACCACTAAACACCTTCCCCCAACAAACATCTGTCCTTTCTGTAGGTTTGCCCTCACGTCATCTAGAAAGTACTTGTGACCAACTGTTAGTACGCTCACCTAAAACCCTGAATTTATTTATCAACTGCCCTCCCTATTGTTACTGGGTCAGGTAAAGGAGGCCAACAGGCTTCTGCAAAAGATGCTTCGGGAACAACAAGCACACACAAACTCTAGCAATACTTACCAAGCACCGCACACACCAGTGGGCGACAGGGCAGGTTCTTGTCTGCTGCTTTCTTCCTATGTCTCATTGGCTTCAAACACACAAAGATGAAAAGAAGTCAGTAGAAGCCTGAAGGGACGTTCTGTGTATTACTGTGTTTTTCATGCAAATAGTACTGTCAGCACAGGCTTCCCCTTGTCTTTTTCCTCCAACTGCTATCTCACCTATAGTAATCCTAAAGGCCATGGCTGGAGCAAAACTGTGCCTGCTTTTCAGCATGCTGACCACTGGGTTTTTGTTTTTCTAACTGTGTAACTGGAGGGCACTGTTATATCATGTCAGGGGAGGCGGAAAGAAGGAACAAAAATCAACCAAATAAATCACACAGCAATTCCTCCGCTTGGTTAACACACTGATTTGCTCCTGACCCAGAAGTCTGATCTGCATTGTTGACAGCATGTGCAGTATTAAATGGCTTTGGTCTTTATTGTAAGGGACCAGAAAGGCTAATTGAATGGCAAGTTTTGTTTTTAAGTGGGAACGACTAGCATCCTTGCAGTACACTCACTATAAAGTAAGATGCTTGCTTCTGTCCTGGACTAGTGATGCTTTCAAGCACCGCTCCACTGTCAGATGAAGTGGAACTTGCCAGGACCACAAAGACAAAATGCATCAAGTGAGGATAACCGTTCAAGTTACTTGTAACTACAGGGCTTTATGAGCCAGGTAAGGACACCTCCTCCACAGATACTTACAAGAAAAAGCTCTGGAAAAAAATACTTTCCTCCTTGAAGAGTCACCCCACCCAGGATGAAGCATTAGCCAAATTAGAGAACTCAGTGTAACTCCAGCTGGCTATTAACATATCAGAAGGGCTATGCTTGCTGAAGATTAGGGCAGGATGTTCCCCCTGCCACCAATTTCCTCAGAGACCTCATAGTACACAGCTCCTCCCCAACTACACAGGCCTCTGAATTCACCGACAGGGCAACCAGCTCTTTGTTCTTTGAAAGAGCGAGACATTCTGAGAGCAATTTCAAAATCATTCCCCAACAACTGCATTTCTCACAGTATTTCTACATGCCTTAGCAATCTAGGTTAGATGTCTGTGACAGTTTTCAACATACCAAAAAAAAAACCCAAAAACAAAAACCATACTCAAATCCTCTGTGTTCTCATCCCAAAGAGAAAACAGACCATCTGGAGGAAAAGACTCACCATTCTGTGTAGGTTTACTCGAAAATTCATGTTGTCATCATGGAGAAAAGCATTAGCATACTGATCCTATGAAAAAGAGCAAGAAAAGTGAGGAGATACGAATAGCCAACCAAGTGCCCAACACTTTCCACTTGCCTCTCAAATCACACGTGTTTCAGTGTAAGACTCCCAACATATAGCTATAGGGTTAGAAAGCCACCTGTCACCTCCTCTTACCCCCACCCATGTCTCGAGTCACAAGTCACACAAAAGTAAGCCCCTCTTGATCCCAATTCCACTTCCCACTTCACAAGTTCCTGTGACTGTGTGGACCAGCATTTATATTGGTGTTTTGATGGACCCATCGCACCAGAAGTTCCTGCAGTACTAGCAGGTATGTTTATCGGCTGTCCCACCCCCCCAGGCAAAGCTCATTCCAAGACCACTTCTAAATCAAAGTGATTCCTTCAGATAACACATAGTCAGATTGGGTAATAAATATACCCTCCCTTTAACATCAGAACAAAAACAGGTCCTTGCTATGTAGAAACAAAATTTATCTTGTGTTATCTAAGCATCCACCTGAAGAACTCAAGTGCCAAAGACATTTAATTATACATATCTGAAACGCAGATGATTAGTTTCCAGGCTGCACCCTGAAGAAATATTACTTCAGAATCTTTATGCTGGCTATCAACATCACTGCTTTTTATTCTTTGTTAAGAATTAAAGGTCTTTACTTGCAAGCAAGCAATGCCACACAAACTCAACCACCATTCAGGACATCGATCAAGCCATTAGTACATAATTTCCATGAGACAGAACCACATCAGCCAGGTCTGCTGACTTGGCTCTGTGGTACAGCTTTCTCACCCTGCTACCAGATTTGCTATTTGGCTTGCTTGGAGGGACCTACAACCGTGCGGCTTGTTTTCAGAGTCACATCCTTCTTAGGCAGAAGGGATATGACATTGCCCGTGTTTACCATAAGCAGCACAGAGCTGAAAGCCATTAGCACATAACTCATCTAAAAGCAATACCACAAGGTCACTCAACACCTAAGAGCAAAAAGGTTTATTGTCCACTCTTTTCTCTCTTCATCCCTTTGAGTTGGCTAACCCAAATAAGATAACCCAATTTTCAAGTCAATTTTAATGGTACTGCATCAGGTTTATTAGCAAAATGTTAAGTACCTGAGGTCCTCTACTCGGTACCACTATGGATATTCAGCTCCTGCTCAACAGGAGGCAGGGGATGTGCATGCAGATAGGGCCCTGTAAAACACCATCTGCTGAGCAGTGTCACACAAGAAACCTACCTCTGCTATGCATGTCAGGATAATCAGACACAGCTTGCCACTGTGTAGCCGGTGCTCATCTGCAAAGAAGAAAAAACAAGTCCTCCATGAGCCACACAAGCCTAGCAATGCTGAAGAGTGAGACAGGTGTCACAGCGAGAAAAAAGCCCAGTCTTGGAGATTCTTCATACTCCTACTTCCTCCATGAAAGCTAGTAGTCTAATGACTCTCATTAAGTAGTCACCCTCCAGCCTGACCACTAAATCCCCACCAATTTGTCACCACTCTGCGCCAACAGCCAGGTTTCTGATTTGAACCTCCAACACCCCTGTAACTAACAGGGGGGGCTTTCATCTCATTCACTTTTACTTCCACAGATATTCTAAATACTGGGGGTAGTCCCTGTCGTTCTATTACAGCAAAGATGCGCTTTTCCCTCTTAGACAAGATGGAAAGAAAAAGATCGCCTTTGCTGTAGGTTAGGAAACAATGCAGCAGAATGATTCCCAACATTATGCTCAAAGTCCTAAGTTTTAACCCCAATACTGAGAGACACAACCTACTTTGCTCTGTGCAAAACCACAAAAGAAGGAAGTCTGCAAAGACTTCGCATTTTAAGCCAAAGGACTTCCACCCTGATCACATTCCGCTACTTGTTATTCATTTTACAACTTCAAGCAGCTTTTGCCCTGAATGACAATTGGAGGGCTGGGAGACTCAAAAATAGAGAGGGACTAAGACAGAACAACGCAATTTTAATGTGGATTATTTAAACCTCTTCTCTCTCAATTTTAACCTTGAAATACCAAAACACCCAAGATACATACAGTGATAGAGGAACTCAGGATGGAAGAAACCTCTGGTCCAACCCTTGCTCAAAACAGGGCCAGCTAAAATCAGATTATCATAAGAGTCATAGAATGTGTTGGGTTGGAAGGGACCCTTGAAGGTCATCTAGTCCAACCTCCCTGCAGTAAGCAGGGACATCTTCAGTTAGATCACATTGCTCAGAGCCTCGTCAAGCCTGGCCTTGAATGTCTCCAGGGATGGGGCCACCACCACCTCTCTGGGCAACCTGTTCCAGTGTCTCACCACCCTCATTGTAAAGAACTTCATCCTAATGTCTAATCTAAACCTACCCTGCTGTAGTTTAAAACCACTGCCCCTCGTCCTACTGCTACATGTCCTTGCAAACAGCCCCTCCCCAGCTTTCTTATAGGCCCCCATCAGGTACTGGAAGGCCGCTATAGGGTCTCTCCAGAGTCTTCTCTTCTCCAGGCTGAACATTGTCCAATCAAGCTCATTTTAAAAAAATCTTTGTTCTAAAAACCAAGCCACTCACACCACACCACAAAAACCACAACAAACCAACCACAATGACACACCTCTAACTAAATTCTGAGGAAGCTTGAAACTGCACATTCCTGAGACCTCCAACAGCTTCTCTAATGCATAAGGCTGCTAAACATGCCATCCTAGGCATCTGCATTAGAGTCAAACTCGGAGGAGAGGGAAATTTGAAACAGTCAGACCACTTGCATAAAAATGAGAAGACAGCATCAGCCAAACTTCCTTCCATCTTTGCAGGTCACTTTTACAAATCCTTTGCTAGTTAGTGTGCATATGGTAATCTACAAAGATAGATAGAATGGGCTTAGCTAGCTGTTCTGTCTAATTTGATGCCTCTTTTGTTTTCTTTTTTGTGCTGCTGAGGGACGGATACTTACTAACTAAGATGTGTGCCCTGAAATGTGCTGATTTCATCTTGATGCACTAAATAAGATGAAGAGGAATTTTGGAATGGGAGAGTTAAAAGCTTCTCCCTATGTCTCCTTACCTCAGCTAAAATGTTTAAGTGGAAAGTTTTCTACTCAAGCAAAACAAGAGAAATGGCCTCAAAGAACTCTGAAACACTGGAGCCTTATTATTTTCCTATTGTATGGCCTCCCGGTATATCTTTGTAGGTGCTGCTACCGCTTCTCTCTCTGGGGAGCGTGCTGTAGAGGCTCCTGTTTCACATCAAATACTCTGCTTTCAGCCAATGTGCTGTGAACATCATGCCATTTTCAGCAGTTATGGGGCAACTATGCAGGCAGTTACACACAGACACTTCGTACTTTCACAGCATCCTTCATTAAAGGAACAAAGGAGACCACTTCCTATGGGGAGGTACATCAGTATGAACCCTATTTTATAGATGGGACAAAATGGTGCAGAGTTTTTGTTTCTCCCAAGGCAGCTGCCTCTGACTGACACAAGAGAGAAAATAAGAAGAGGATCTAGCAAATGCAATCTATTAAATTATGCTCTGCAGGACAGGACCAAAACAACTGTCTAGTCCTGGACATGGAACAAACCAGTCTCCCCTCTAAGCGTTCCCACCTGTCTCACGCATGGAGTAAATTAGAGCTACTCATTCCTCTTCCTTTGTCGTTATATTGGTGTCAAATGCTTGGTCTTACACAAAAAGAAGAAGAATTAGGCAGGGCCCCATCTATCATCAAAATATAAGGACAGGAATATACCCACTAGAATTAACAAGCACTGGTTTGGAAGGCACACTTTTTTTAAACCATCAGTCAGTGGAGCTCATTGCCACATACTACCATGGCAGCAAGGAGATTAAGTCTATCAGCCACACAAGTTTCAAATGTTATACAAGCTTTAACCAAAATAAATAAAGAAACATCAACTCCTGTTTCATGCCAGAATAAACTCATCTCTCACTGGCTTGTTTAGTACGGAATCCCCTCCGTCATATTTCACTCCACCTGAAACTAATCCAGTTTGGCAGTTCCTGAGGCCCTGTGCAGACTTTCCATATTACAGTGATTAATAAGTGCAGAAGTTAAATTGAAAAACATAAAATTGCTCCATCAGAGACTCGGATCAGCAAGGGAGACCCTGAGAAAAGCAAACGAGAATGGTTAGAGAGCTGGTGAGCCCTCCTCATGTGTACAATCTACAAGAAATGACTGAGGAAAGATTGATGTGATTTAGCTTAAAGACAAAAGCAAGAGGAAATATGAAAGCAGATTTCAAATACGTAAGGGCTGACACAAAGAAGAAAGAAATAATCCATTCTCAGTATCTATCTTGGAGAAGATAACTAGTAATTCATTTAAATCACAGCAAAGAATTTAGGAAGCACATGAAGCTTTCTCACAATAAGGGTAGTTAAACACAGGAATGGATAGTCTAAAAATGATGCTCCACTATCAGAGTGTCTTCATTCGACTTGTTAGCAACATCTCTGAGAAAAGATACAAGTAAACCTGATTCTGCCTTGGTTTTGAGAGGTGCATTAGATATTTTCATGAAGTCCCTTTTGGTCTTAATTTCAATTATTCACTTTTTCCTCAACTAGCTTGCATACTGAACAAGAACAAGACAGGCAGGTACAATTTCACTGCGTGCTAGCAGGCACAAGGCAACTCTCCTGCCTGCTCTCTTATTCAGTGCCAAGCATTCATGAAGTTCAGTAATCGATGTATCATAGCTCTGCAGCTATCTTCCTATTTTTGGTCAGTTGTTACATCTAACTTAACAGCAAAAGTCGGTAATAGGCTGAAATACGGTACGAAGATCACTTGTTATATTCACACTATAGTCTTGCCCATACAACCACTGGGCAAAACAGCACCCTTGGGTACCTTGAGCATGAGATGAAGCGATATTTCAACTCCAGCAAGCTGAAATTAACCCCCCCAAAACTATCAGGAAAAACAAAAAGCACAATATGGAAAAATATCTTCTCAAGCAAATTACTGCCAGTACAGTGTAAGCTACTGCTGTCCTCTTTATAATTAAAGAGCTGCCTGTTTAACCAGCAAATACCAAAGGAAATATTTCTTCCTGATGCTGAGCTTTGCCTCCTCTGTCAGCTTATAAACGTTCTTGAAAATACAGTTCTCTGGTACATGACCTCCCCTCTCTGACAGGCAGTTGGGAATCGGATATGCACACACACAGGGAAAGACTTGGTTATTATTATTACATTCTTTCCATATTTGACTTCTCTCCTGCCAGCATTAGGTCTCTACTAGTCTCATAACTCTTATCTTGCAATAAGAAATCATTTAATTTTCTCAAAAGGTGGAATCTTCAGTCCTCTAAAGGGATGCCAGTTAACTTCTATTTCTGGAGTCACTAGACATGTCCTTATGCCCTCCTGACTTCAAGAAGCACTGCTTGCTGCATCCACAGCGGCATCAACAGAATTTATTTACCTTTTGTGTCCTGCATCACAATTGAGCTGTACTTCAAGAAGGTTATCAGCAGGTTGCTAGTTTGCACATCAGCATCCAAAGGCAGCTCTGCAGAGCTTATAACTGGAACAAAGCAGATAAGACACGTTTACCCTCCACAAATACAAGAGATAACTATACAGAAAACCAAGTCACAGATTCACAGATCTGGGATAGGATCAGCTTATTTGCAGGGTCACCTGACCTCCTGCTCCTTCATGACCACCCAGCAAAGATTTTGTTTTGGAGACTGGTACCAATCCCCCAGAGACCATTCCTGCTTTAAGTACCCAGCAAAGTGATACCCTTTCTCTGACCTCCCCCCCCAAAATATCCAATTAATTCTTACAACCAACACAGCTAACATTCACATCATTCTCTGTTTCGAAAGAAACATGCCCAAAGACCCTTCTCAGTTTCAGCAATTTTGGAACTTCAGTTCCAAAAGGTCCACATCAATTCCATTCTTCCCTCCCAACAGTCTCTCTTGCAGAAGCAACACACAAGACAGTAACGTAACAATTATTGCATGATCACAATGGTAGAAAAGAGAGGTAGAAAGAGCAGCTTTACAAAAACCAAGCATCAGAAGCAATCATAGCTTCTGCTAGAGAAATCACAACACAGCGGGGAGCAGAAATGTACTTTCCATACCTGCAGCAGAACAGCAGTTCATTGGCATTTCTCTAGGATACACTCCTTTTTACCACCAGCTGTACATCTGACACCTTAACACTGGACGTCATCTGCCTCAGACTCTACAAGAAGCTATCTCAATTACTCACCTAATTGCACAACATGCCTCCTGCTCACTCCCCACGTACCATCTGAAGCGCTGAGTTTATGAGCTGTCAAACCTCTATCATGTGACTGAGCCACATTTTTGCTGACGACTGCCCACAAGGGCCATTCTCAGCCTTCCCATTCAGAAAGGCTTTACGAGAAATATTGAAAGGGGGGAAAGACAAGTGGGAAAAATGCAGCACGAATTTACCTGCAGATCCTGCCAGATAAGTCTGATATTGTTTACGATAAATTAGCTCAGACAAAACAAAGCTGATGGAGCTAGTCTAGCTTCAGTAAAATGAAATGCTACTGAAATGCTTCAGTAAAGCATTTAATACAGTTCTGTAAGAAAAATTAAGAGTGAAGCAGATAGGTGGGAACCAATACAGAAATTCAAAGTATATCAAAGATCTAGCAAATGTAGAAATTATTAGTCTCAGAAGAAGTTACTACCTGAATTCCTTAGCTGTCAGTTTAGCAAATAGTTTTCTTTTTTGTAAGTGACCTGGGCACAAGAAACAGTTGCTTGCTTATGAAATAACTAGTGGCAGAAAGTTGGGATATCTAAACGCAGAGGAATATCAGACTGGGCACAAAGAACAGGACAAAAAACAAGTACCAGATAATAAAACCAAGATGAAATTCGACAAAGCAAGCCATAAGGTCAGGAATTCAGGGATGTATTTCCACAGCAAGCTGAGCTCTTCAGCTGCAAATGAAACGCTGTGATACCGTGGTACAATACCAGATCACAAGATTACAAGCTACCCACAGAAAGCACTGAGGAGTGTGTCCTACAACATCCAGAAATGCACTTCCAGCAGAGACAGGAACACAGTAATGCCCTGCACAAGGTGCTGGTGAGACCTTGTCTCAAACACTGCACAATTATCCTGGCCCCACATCCAAAGAGGATGAGCTCAGACAAGTTTAGAGAAAGCCTCATAGATTCATCAGAGGAACAGCAAAAACGCAGAGGCAAGTAACCCAATGTATGAAAGAGAGCTACCTGTGTTCCAAAGTAAGGTTAACATCATGATAGATGGGTATGAACTGACAAGAAATGAAGGTTGGAAAGTTGAAGATTTCTAACCAAGGAACAAGATGCCAAAACTGCCTCCCAACAGGAATTATTAGGAAACAAATGTAACAAATTAAGACAGAGTTTGATAAATTTAAAGGATTCTATGATGATGTGCCTGCAAGCGCAAGGCACTAGATTCAAGGAATCAAGGGGATGTTTTCCAGCTCTACGTGCCTGTCCTGACATGACAGTAACACTACTGTTCTGGCTGCCTGAGAGCTCAGACTCACAGGTTTTCACACACAGGAGGTCACAGGTGGCTTGAATTACGATTGACAGAAGGCTCTCTCTTCTCAAGCTATCAAGATAGCCTAAGATAGGGCTTTGCACTGGAAACAGACCTGCAGACCACCAGGACGCACATCTTAAGAACTATATTGTCTCTTTTCCACCTATCCTCAGGAATGCTCAAGACTTTTCTCACTCTTGAGGAAAGAAAAAGGTATTTATGATGAGATTGGACCTTGCAAGAAGTGAGGAATTACTGGCACCTGATTTTTAGATGGCTAGGTTTGGAGCTGAGGGGAAGTGATTTGATCCTGTACGCAACTGTATTTTGGTTCAGAGAACAGTTTGCTTTAACAAGCAACACCTTTCGTAATTCAAGCCTTACATCTCATAACCCCGTAATGAGGGAAGAAAGGCTTATTCACCCCTGGAACCAGGGCAAGCACAGGCACAGAGGATGAAGGAAATGAACCAAGAGTAAAACGCAAGATTCTTTAAACTGAGCACTGAGAGGCCTGGAGGACAGCAGAGGTTCTCATGGAGCTCAGGATTATACAATCACCTTGAATACAAAATTGTAGCCCTTGGAAACAACAGGCCAAATAGATCAATGTAATCTCACTGTTCGAATCACATCAAAGAAATGATAATGGGGCTTTTAGCTTCTAAAGGCTGCACATCCCCAAGCATGAGCTGTTTTAGTCCATTCAGTCTTGAAGCTCTGGGGCTGCTGACACATTGCTAACGTGCCCAGCCTGTTGGCAAAACCTATGCAATGAGACTGGAAGCTTTTTCACCCCCAATATTATGAATAGCTCAAAGATTTAGCTAAAAGTCTGAAAAATGTATTTATATCCCCAGTGGGTCCTTCTGGAGCTGTTACAATGAACGCAGTGAATGAATATTTAACAACAGTAAGCAAACTGACATTTAGATAACTATGGTGACAGGCACCCTTGATTTACATATTATGGATCAACAGTTTCTAGCAAAAGTCTCATTTTTTTAAAAAAAAAAAAAAAGGAAGAAATCACTCTGAAGAACACATCACTGCATATCCTCGTTCATGCTACAGACCTTGATTTATTTAACACACAGTTTGAAACTTTAAAAGGTCTTAATTCACACTATAGGCTAACAGCCAGAGAAATTTCAAACCAGAATATGAACCCATTTTTAATCCCAGTCAGCATAAAAAAAAGCGCCTGAAACCCATAGATGGATTTGTACATGTTGCTGTAATTTGAAAATAGCTCAACTACACATTTTTTTTTTTAAAAGCGGGAAAAAGAATAAAGCAATCTTTTCATTCCAAAGCCAAAATACCTCTTGCTAACTTTCAGCCATAGGCAAATTTTACAGCTGAGTTGCAAGAATTTAGAAAATAAGGAAAATTCTGACATACCTTTAAAATAACAGCAATACTAAAGCACCAAACTAAACGAAGCTGAGGTCCTCAAAAAAAAATTATCACTGAGAGTAGAGATCAGCAAGGTGACAGCAAATAGAAATAAAGAATGCTTCCTGATGTAATTACTGCACATTAAGATCAGCTCCTCTCCTTAAACTTAGTAACCTTACAAGCGGCAAGAAGCCTCAAGCTTCACAAGATCACTGCCTCTGCTGAAAGCATGATGCAGTTTTTTGTTTTGCTTTTGCTTTTTGGTAAATTAAAAAAAAGAGAGTGCAAGCAAGCTTTAGATGTAGGTAAGCATAAATTCTGTCAGTTGTATAACATGGTGTGTGGGCGGTTACATTTCCAACGAACACGTTGAACAGAAGCCCACAAAATGCCCGTCCCTCTACATTTTATGTTATATGTACAGGGAGACTCAAGACATAGGGGGCTTTTTAACTGAAGCTTTTGATATCCATGGTAACCAGACAGAATTCATCCACAAGGAGGATCATCCTTAACTAGGATATCAAATGACCTGAATAGCTGATATAACTGAGTAACCCAGGCTGCATTTCCCCAGAAATATTTCCAAACTGTGCTCTATTCAAACTGACTTTGTTCCTTCATTAAACAGCTGCTTCAGATCTAGAGGATGCCATTAAAGTATGTGACAACAGCCATTTAATTTCTTCTTTTAAACTAGGCTACACCTATCCATACCTTAAACAAAAAGGGTTTTATTTTAGATCATGTCAAAGCGTATTTATGTGGACATGTAACATCTCATATAGAAGAAAGATCTCAGGGCAAGCAGCCATTTACAAAGCCTATCAGCAAAAAGGCAACAAGAGGGAGGAATACCTGCACACCCAGGCTGGATTCAAATCCCAATTAATTCAAAGCTGGGGACAAGTACATTAATGACAAGCAGGAATCCACTGAGATTCTCTGTAAATCTGTTCCAATAACAAATAATCCCAGGCAAAGAACCTGACGCTAGAAATATTCATAAGTAAAAGCCTACATAGAATAACTAATGGGCTGGGTGTACCTTCATGCAGATACTGGGACTGTTTTCAGAAGGAATATCAGCATAATTTCATTGAGCAATATACAAGGCAAAACAGAAGTAAATTTGAGGCTAAGAATCTTGCCCAAGTTTAGTAAGGCAAGTTGCTCCAGGAAGAGACCACCAGGTTACATCTGCTCCAGACAGACCTCATTAGTTGCCATCTTGACAAAATGCTTTGCTAGTTATTTTGCAGTTTAAAATTATTTTTCCCCAGGAGATCATTAGGTTTCTTACCATCTGAAGAAGGCGGGGTGGTTCCAAGTGGAGTGACAGGTGTCGTTGGAATTGGGCTTGTTGGTGTTGTCATCAGTCCCATTTCAGGATGGCTCTAACAGAAAACACAAATGCCCAGACACACACAGGTCAATAGCTTCCCCAGGCACTAGTCATACAGATCACTACTTGTACTGTTCCACGCTCTCACAGAATAGACATGACTATTGAAGTCTCGAGAAACTTCAACCTCTCCTCCAAAAAGCCAGGCTATGCTTCTTGACCTTGGATGTCTAATGATTAAACTGTACATCAATTTCTTTACTCCACAAAACATAAAAATACGTCAGAAAGTGGTGGCTATCCCCAGCAGAGAGATAACATGCCCTTCCCCAGCGTAGAATGGGAGGAGGTACATAGAAGCCTACACTGTTTATAGCTTCCGATTCCCGCCAAAACAAGCCAAGGGTGTGCATTTGAAGTCTTCCTCCAAGATCCTTTTATTTCTCTTTCTAAAGGCAAATTCTCCTCACTCCTGCCCCCCACCTGCTCATATTCAAAGATGATGGCAATTTATTTCTTTCCTGTCTCACTATAAAGCCCAGGCACTGCAGAAAAAGAGTCTGTAACATAAATAACACTATCATTATCGATCCTCTCAGCTTCCATCAGTTGGTTACTCTCCCCATTTCATCTCTGCTAATAGTTGCCTGCCTAATTACTGCTTTGACTTTACTCTTTGTAAGCTTCCGGATCTTTTCCCGCTGGTGGGACTGTAGGCAATCTGCCATGCTATTTTAAGCCTGGCTGCCAAGCGAAGTGTCCGTTTCATAGGGCAAGTTTTACATAAATGCATCACCCACCTTAATATATCATCACAATTTCAAAATAAAAGAAAGGGATACAGAACTGCTGATTTGACGTAGGATTTCTTACAAGTGGCTATCCTTCACCTTGTCTTTGAATATCTCATTTTATGAGCAACTACGAATGCATGTATTTTATGGGAAGCACAGACACACATACTGCAATCCAAAGGCAATTTTAAATCATTACAGGTACTGACTGAAACTTTAAACATACAACTCTCCATTGAAAATCTTATATAAAACAGGTTTGCTTCCACAGATTTTGCTACGGTGTTTACCTTTCTGTTCCCCAAACACTATCAGTTGAGAGATAATAGTGCCACCTAGCAGCAAAAACTAACTGCCAACAAGCCCTTAACACTTCAGGCATCAACACAAGTGTATCCTCTGCTCTTCCTCTGTGCCCACACAGCATGCAGTCCTTAGCAATAGACACCAACTTAGACAAGAGCATTCATCAGCTTTTATGAGTTGGTTTTGTTTTTTTTTTCCCCCCCCCGAACGACAGCATGACCTACCTTGCCCTCTCTTAAATGAAGAATTACAGACAATCCACCCAAGAACATCAGGTCTCTGCTTCAATTAAACCCCACTGATCAGTGGTTGCTTCAGCTATCACTTTCACAAACAACTACCTTATCCTTTTATTTTTAATTTAAGAGCATTTACTCTAGCTACTCTTTTCCTGCTCTACTCTTTTCCCTGGCAAAGGCCTCTCTTCCCTCAGGAATATCTTGACCACAGAAAGGCCTGAATTGGTATTACACAGAACTGAAAGAGCAGAAATCTCTCACAAGTGGTAGGAATCAATAACCTGGGAAGGGAGAGGCAGGGAACACCAGCAAATTAACCTCCCATGGAACAGAAGCTTTATCTGAGGCAGTAGATCTGTCAGACCTCTTCCATCACCACTACTGTCAGGAGTCCCCAAAGGTCTCCTCAGTCACACCAAGCGTCTAGCCTGTGATGTATGGCTGCACTCTGAGGACCTGAAATAACTGGGGAAACGTGTTAACTGTTTTGTTGACGCCATTTTTTCCTCACAGATTACCAGCAGTACTTACAAACCAAAATGAAAAGCCTAAACCTGAAGGTTTTCCTACACACATCAGGCTCTCTCCTTCCAGCCAGCCACAGCACAATCACTGATCAGACTCGTTATCTGGTCCCCAGCAATAACCACTTTTGCAAACTCACACAGTGTTTAGAAAAGCTGCCAGAGGTTTGCGATCAGAGGTATGGAACAGCCCACTGCTTCTCAGAAGGCTGCCATAGCTGTTTCTTCACCATAAACAGCACAAGGAGTAGTGCTATGCTCCAGAGACAGCCTCCCAAGCAAAAAGGGTTGGGCTCTCCACAGCAGTTTGAACATAAAATAGTATCTGAAACAACAGTCGTCACATGTTGATTAGTCCCTACACGAAGGATACCCAAACAGACAACAACATGCAGTCTGTGCATACCCAGGTAGGACAAATTGTCCAACTTTGGAGCCAGATCAGCCTCTTTCCCTCAACCCTACCTTAACAAGAGCATGAATTGCTCTGATAGCTGCAGCAATCTTATCCCTACTAATCCACTCACTCCATCCTCCTCCTAAAGGCAGCATCAATAAGGGACAGAAGGCATTCCACACAGCCCTTCCCATTCAGTGGGAAAAATGGCTCATTCCAACATGAACTGTGCCCTCAAAAGTTTACTCACTTTCTGGCAAGGCAGGAAGCATTTCCTAAAAGTATAATAAGCCTAACCTCTGACCTGCTTCTGATCTTTCATGCTCAGCTACACTTATCTTTTCACCGATTCCATTTCCAACTCTTTAATTTCAAAGACATCCACTACAAAGAAATGGGCAAACATTGCACTGAAACTCACTTGTGCCAGAACTGTGATGAAATTCCGGTTTAAGTGAACAGCTTCATAGAGGGCCAGAAGGATCGCTTCGTTTGTTCTGTGGAAAGGGTACAGACAAAAGCACAGTTAGTTAAGGGCTAACACCAGATAAGAATCCTAACAGCAAAGTTTTTCAGAAGCATGACCCATCTGAAAGAAGAAATTTTTTTTATCTATATAAAACTCTGCCTCTGCAATCCAGTTGTTCTGATTATTAGTAGTACTTAGCAATCCATAAAAATAGCTATTTTTAGAGCTCGACTACAGTCTTTGTTCCCTTCCTACTGAAGATCTCCCTTGTTGCTCAAACAGCATTTTCCCTTTTAAGTCCTTTCTTTTAAAGGCAGACGTTCCTACATACACCACAAACGCTCATATTTGTCACCCGCCCCCTTGATTTATAAAACATTTTGTTGGGGACAAGAGTGCACGAACCATCACTTCCCATCTGCCACCTCCAACATGTCTATTATATGTTAAAAATGGCTCATAAAAACCACAGGGTTTGGTTTATTTTATTTTATTTTTTTTATACACTTCATTACAAGCAGTTCAGCTGTGGGTCCTCCTGCTGCACCCTTCACACTTAAGTGAAAATCCAGTGTTTGCAGGAGCGTGGTACCATTCTAGTTACAAGAGAACTCGCCTCTAATTGGCTTTGCTGCATTAGAACAGCTCCGTGACAGAGCGGATCATGCTGACCAGTGCGGTGAGTTCCCATTCATTGTGTAACTAACATCTATGCACTTACTGGACTGAGATCTTCTCATCAGCATCTGCTATGAACATGCTGCCCACCTATGGAAAGAAAGAGTATTGCATAGGAGGAATTTGTGAAAGCTATTAGAAAACAAGAAAGACATGGATTTAACTAAATCAGAAGTGCCCTGGGAGAGGTGTTCTCATCCAAGGCACACATGCAACTTTCTTTCTAATACTAGTAATATACAAATGGGAAATAGGATGACTGTCTCCAAACGCATTTTATTTTGGAGTACTGTCACTGACCAATGTTTCACCTGTCAAATCACAAAAGATGAAAAAATCTTGAATGGATTAGTCTGCGATTCTGTAAGAGGACAACAGAGGTATTTTCCTATTTGCCTGCCCCAAAGTGGTAGCAGTTTTACCCATGTCACTCCTGACAGATAAGATGTCAACACTGAACCATCGTTACTTAACAGGAAATTTTCCTGTCAGTTAAATCTCAGACTACAATCAAATATCAGACAAAAGCAGAGCCAAACTGAACAAGGGGAACAGTGGATACTCTTTACAAGGAAGAAATTCACAACTACCCCTCCAAATATGCAGATGCTGCCCATTGCAGAATCCAAGCTTACTTCACAGCTACAGTGCACCCAGGCTTGAGAAACAAAACAGTAAAGAAACAGATCTCCAAAGCTAGTGACAGACTAGACTTTGCCACAAAAATAATCAGCTTTTCTGTTTTAGGTTACATATAAGCAGAGCAGCAACTTGTTTTTAAAACTACGTAGCTGTTTAAAAGTGTCCAACAAGTAATTGTGATTTTTAAAATAAAGTCAACTAGAATGAATGGAAGAAGGAAAACCAGTTCAATTATCAATGCCAGAATAAAGATCTCATGCTTTGAAAGAGCTTTCCCAGCCAGACAACAACACGCTCCTCAGAATACAGCCACTTCAGTTGTATTTGGTTTGGATTGGATCAGTGCATCTCCTCCTCCAGAATCCACATCCCAAACTTAAAGTTTTTGCAAACACCCTCCTGCTGAACTTCCATGAAGGTACTTACTTTGAGAATAGAAAAAACACTGCTTCCTTGCTTACCATATTGGTTAGAGCTGAGAGGAAACCACTCTGGTGCTCCTCTTCCTTATCTTTGTATTGCCTGAACAAAAAGGAACAAGGATGAAGTTTCAGTGTTAAAAATGGAAAGGGTTATTTTATCTAAATCACTATGAGACGGTCTTATCTGATAAGGATGCAAGATGGAGAAGGCTTCAGTGTTCACAAGCCCTTTTCAAGAACTCCCCAAAAGAGTAAGCTGTGTGCAGCTGAAGTGGGGTTGCTGAAAGATGTTGAAGAAAGACTGAACAATACCCATGCTGCTATAGGGGATACATCCAGTCTGGGCTAACACTGAAGGAAAAGGGACCAAGTGACTTAGGAAATTTCGTCCTGCACTGGCAAAACAGTAATGAACGACATGAACACACACAGTCAGTAACAGCAGAACAATTTCATTTCAATCATCATCCACTACAGACTAAACCCTTTGGCCAGCAGAAATCATGAGGACCATTATGGTTCATGACCTGATCCTGCCTGATCCCACATTCCTGGAGTAAGTGAAGGGACTGGAACTGCAGGAAGCAAAGCAAACAAATCGGTTGGGTACCTCAGATTTAAGCTAAGTCACTTAATTTGTCATTCAAATGGACTAGCAAAGATCATGTGGCCATTTAGTGTGTCTTTCATACAGGAATCTGATTGCACACAACGCAACTTAGAAAGAACACAATTCTAAGTTTTTTGGGAAGCGGAAAAGAAAGATCTAAGCAAAACAGGCCATAGTCTGAGACAGCTTTTGTCAGAATGGAGGGAGTTGGGTGGGTGAGGTTCTTTCTGCTTTGCTCTAGTAACTTACTCTGTTAAATACATTTACATGATTTGCTGATCTTGCAAGTCATCTGCCTGTCTATAACACAGACCTTCAAAGGAATTAAAACATTTTTCTGGATACTTTGATAATCCTACTCCACAAAGTCTTGGGTCGCTCAAATGAAATTGCTTTAAGTTTCCAATTTTTCTGAAGCACTTTCTTCTTAAGAAGACATACACATTTTGTGCTGTTGCTTATGAAGCAGAGGCTGGGAACATGCCACCCCTACTGCTGGCTTTCTGGCTTTCTTCAGAAGCATTTAATGCTTTCCACCATTTCCAAGAGCACGCATCCCCGAATCACCTCTGATCTGGTACATGGATAGTCCGGGGTACATCTGTTTGGTTTAGATTGTGTTTCAGTTAAATCAATTTTCTAACAGAGAAGTACTCGGCAAATCATTTATCTTTTCACTTGGGACTAAGATTTTACACCAGGTTCATACAGAGGTAAAATCCATGATAGTAAAAACATACAATAGGTATCTTCCCTTACAGCAAGATCTCTCCTGAAGCACACCAGCACAGCTGGTACAGATGCATTTACACTTGCAATGACAGCAACAACTGAGACGAAGCAGCTCAAAGCATAAAGACTATTCCCTGCTTCTCCAGGTGCATCAAGCCTGTTTGGTGATAAATAAGTGCTTTAACACACAAAGAAAAAAGTTTGTGGAAATGTATAGCAACTATCATCATTGAAAAACAAGAGACAATTAGGTTTTACCTGTTATATTCTGATAAAGCCTGGGCAATTACAAGTCCCATTCCCTGAAAAAAAGCGTTAAAAAAATCTTCACATTACAAATCTCAATGCAGGAAACCACACACTGAACACACATAGCAGTGCTGTGTCCCCCCCACCACCCAAGATAACCTGGCATGCTAGAAAGAATTTCCCCTGAAGCTGTTTTAAGACATACTATAATACAACAAAAACATCATAAAAAAAAACCCCAAGACACCAAAATTTAAAGTTGAATATCTAATTACTAAGTTCAACAGAGAACATTTACTCTCCTTGGACCCCCAGAGCTTACTCACTCAAGAAGCCTCAATAAACCAGCAAGAACTTCAGAAGGAAGCTGGTGTCAGAGGAAAGATATCCAAAAGTTCAAAACAGAGCCATAAACACTAGTAACCTTTCCACTTCTTGCAAACAGCCTCCACTATTCCACAGCTACTGATCACCCTTTCTGTCAAGCTAATTTAATTAACTCAGAATAATCGTTCTCGCCCTTTAGTTAGCATGGAGCTTGCTTTTTACTTCATGCCTAAAGAACAGCTTCTAAATCCAGACCTCACATAGCTCATAGTGTGCTGCCACTTTCTATTGCACCCAGGCCTGGGTGCAAAACTCAGGCAGTGGCTACAACCCAAAGTATGCTGCAGGAGTCTTGACTCGGGTACAAGCTTCCACTGAGCTACAGGAATTGACTTCTGGACTGGTAAACTCAGATGACACAGCACTGGAAATGAGATCTTCTTTGGCATAAGGTATCTTGTGCCTCTTTGGCACGTCACAACAAATAGCGCATAGATAGTTCATAAATGCATAATAGATCAACTTTAGCATATTCCTTGCTACCTAGCTTTTTAACTACCTCCACCATCTAACTGGTGATCAAACCGTCCAAATCATGAGCTGCCTAACCTATTGCAAGAGTGCAGTTCGGGGAGAAACCCACTATACTGGTGTTCTTTACTGCAGCACTCTTCCTAGACCTTCTTTATACCAGACACCATGACTGCATTCATTATGCCAACACCACACATGAAAACATGAAAGAGCATCACCAGCAGCACAGAGGAATCAAGTAAAATACTTACATTGAGTGTGGCCTCATCATCTACGATGGAGAGCTTCACAATGTAGGGATTCACTGACTGCTCAGGGTGGGGGGATAAGAGAGAAAGAAAATTGATTTTAAGTTCAGCCTTCAGGAAAAAAAAAAACAAACACTACTATCTTTCCAAGTTTGCCCAACCACCTGGGAAGAATCTCTCTCCTGTTCCACAAAGCAGAATACACACAAAGAAACAGGAGTCATAGCACACGCTAAGGCTGCTGCGCCTGGGACACCTTCTCTTTACTGGCTCCGCCAGGCATTCTCCTGATTTTATTGAGAGGGAGTTTCTGCTCCCCCGCTAGCTCATCTGTCAGTCTTGAAATTGGAGCAGCTGTCCTGCAAGGCTGTTATCTGTGACACACACACTGTTATGCAGCAGGAGCAAGCAGTGAAGCTGGGACCGAACATTAGCGTTCTGGTATCTCCCTTCTGCAACACCTTGCAAGGGTTGCTTAAAGGAAAGAGCACCCAGAAAGGCATGACAACGTTACAGACCCATCTGCTGCTGGGTTAGAGCTCAACACTTTAACAGTTTACACCACTGAGAGATAGAAGTCTCTGGAGAATGTAAGTTCCTTGAACTTAGCTGAACAAAGCACACAGGCTCCATCTATAAAGATAAGTCCTAATTTAGAAAGCATTTTAGATTAGCAATGTACATTTGTTTTTCCTGGTTTATACGTGTCAGTGCAAAACTAACAAAGCTGATCTGAAACCAGGACAGAGAAAATTAGAAAAGCTCTATCTATGTAGTAAGTGCAAAGTGGATGGGAAGAATAAAACACAAAGCATGCATCAGATGCAGCCCTACAAGTTACACAGTTATCTGACTGATTTATCCATGGCTTGACAGCAAGTTAAAAGTAAGGCTGATCAGAAAACACCACTCACAATTATTTGGTGCTTTGGGAGGATCAGGCTTTCTTTTTGGTTCAGAAAAGAAATTGATCGGAACAGACCAAAGCTGAGCCAGTCTGTCAGCCTGCCTCCAGCAGCACACAGCCCTGTCTGCATCTCAGAAAAAGACAGAAAACTCACACAGGACCCATCTGTGCACGAAGCATGCAAAGATGTTTCCCTGACGCTGGCGTAGAGGCTCCTATTGAGTAACAATATATGGTCCTCCCTGTACAACCACACTCCCCTTCAGAAATTAAATTCAGTCAGTGTCAGTAAAGCAAAAGCAAGCTTCACAAATTCATAATTACAGAAAGATTAAAATCCAACGTTGTAAATATATCTTAGTTTTACTAATTTTCGGCATTCTCTTGCTCTCTGCCCCACAGCTCGCGCACAGAAGAGAGGCCAGCCTGTGGCCCATGACCAATGAAAGTGATGGGGCTTTTCCAGGCGATGGGCAGCAGAGCTATGCTGGATTAGAAACTGCAGGGTTATCCAAATTCCCAGACGTGGGGAATAAGCAAACTGGGACGTATTACACTGACCAATGCCTCCAGGCTGCCCTGAGACCTAGTCATACACTCTGTCCCATCACAGAAAGGGAGGGCAGTGGGTTTCTTGTCAACTGCAGCCTGTGAATGACTCTTCACGCTCCCGCTGCCCTTGACTTTCCAAGATGTATGCTCCATGTCTCCTGCTTCTTGGCAGCAAGATGTCATCAGTGCATGGCTGACAGGGTCATGAAGCGGGCCTGGCTTGCTGCAGATCTCTGCCCTTTATCTTTTCAATTGTCATTTCCACATCTGCAGAAATCTGTTTAATAAATTCCTATCCGAAGTATTCCATTCCCTTGACACATTCCACACCTCCTCTAGGCTTCAGGATTGAAAGCAGCGGACAGACGACTAACCAGCGTAATCCACGCGCCGTATTACTCCATATGGGACAAGGCAGTTTCTAGTGCCTTTCAGCGTGCAAGTCTCTACCGGTGTGATGAGAATATTTCCTGCACCGCCGACAGGAAGTGGAGTTTGCTTTGCCACTCCTTGAGAGCCAACAGTTCCAGTTATTGTCTATGAGCATTAGTTTGCACATCTGCAGTGAATGTCAGCAACCCACAAGTTGCACAAGCACCTCTAAGCCCAACCCATACTCCCTGCCTGCTTCCTTATTCTAATCCTGCTGTTTCAGAGTTCAGTTCCCCTCTCACTGGGAAGCACAGCAAAAGTTTTAGAAGTCTAAATTACCCCTGCCACTCCACAACGTGCAGAAACATGCCACAGCCTCAAAAAGTGGTTGATAAGCATTTTGAGAACTTCAAAGTGTGCCAATGAAACGGTTACACAAAATTAAAAATAGCTTCTGCCTCCACCTGCCTCTGGGAAGAACTCAAAAATATGATTCTCAGCTCCTCAGAGAATACAGGTCTTTTCCTATCACTGCCATCAGATAATACTATAGCATTAAGGTCTTCTTATCAGTGTTGAGGTACAGACACAGACTCTTGGAACCTGGGAACACTCAAGATGTCCTCCATGAACTACCCACCGTTAGATGTCAACAATCTCATAGAAACAAGGGTGGAAGCTGAAGGGAGATCAGTACCAGGTGATTTTTAAAGAAATCCCCTGGTGAGACACACCACAGAGAGTGAGTATTACATGAAGAAGCACACAGGTCTGGCAGAGGGAGCGAGATCTCCTCCATGCCCTGAAATGTACCTCTGCCTCCAACACAAACCTATGGGAAACAATTTTTTTGGTGGAAAAGGAAGCAGAAAAAAAACCCAAGCTAACCATGTACAATCCCTAGTTAGATGCTTAACTTATCTTCACATCTGTAACACAAACGGTGGCCAGAGTCCACTCAATTATCCCTCACAAGACTTCTCCTGAACACTCGTTAGGGATGATTCAGCAGCTTTGCTGCCAGCCCTGAGGCCATCTCCTCCGCAGGCAGGCTATCTCACAAGAAACTGGAGCTTGAATAATTACTCTTTTTGTTAAAGAGATTCATTTAAAATAATTTGAGTTATGCAAGACTTTTTTTTTTTTTTTTTAGAAAAAAAAAAAAGATTACTTTTCTGACTCTTCAATGTTGATAAGTATCTCTTCAGCACCTGTAGGTGACTATATCAAGGAGAGGCAAGGCAAGCGCACGTAACCAGACATAAAGGACTGTGGGATACACTATATGCTGCCAAACAAGCACACAAAGGGAATAACCCACGTTTTAACTTATTTCTTTCAGCTCTGCCTACCAAAAGATCCATTAATATCCAATTCTAGCAGATTGAACATGAGGCAAAGAAATTTCCACCTAGATGTTATTAAGAAATCTAACTATTTATAAGTCGCTACCTGATTTTATGTTTTACCTTGCTATTCTAGCAGCCATCCCTTAAAAAGCTGAGAAAGTGAACAAATAAATACTTTTCCTCACAGCATTTTTGTTTGGCAGCCTTTTGTGTACACTTAGCTTCACCATTTTCCTGATATAGTCAATTATTTAGTTACTCTTATGTTTCTCTCACATAGTATTAAGGTAAAAATATTTTCACTGAAATCAGGACTGGGATTAAAAAAACCCATAAAATATAGCTGAAGACTTGAATAAGTATATACTTGGAGCAACTTTTGAAAATTATTAGGTTTCAGATCAGGGACGTCCCTTTAAAGGTTCCATGTAAAGACATGTAAATCGTTTTTACTCTTAGAACAGAAGTTAATGAGCAAGCCAAGATCTCTGCTACACTGGTAATGAAAACGTGGACAGATATGCCCCAGGGAATTTGAAAGAAGACTACAAAATTCACATCCCAAAAATATGAAAGAACATCCTGATGCAAAACACACTGGTATTCACATTAAAGACAGACACAAAATCATAGTCGACTAATGAATTTTCAGCCTAATCAGATTTTCTTAAGCAGCTGGAAACATAATTTAGCAACCAATGAAGCTCAGAACAAAAGAGAAACTATCAACTGCTGCAGTTAACTAAAAAGCAAACTCCAAAGGATCTGAGGCATGGAAGTATGTTACAATGCACTGACAACCAGGCAGCTGCCAAACGGACTCTAAGGGCCAAAGAACAGCAAATGAAAGCAGCTACTCTACTTAAGGACAAAAATTATGAGTGCATTACTACAGGCTTTGCTCATAGCCCTGCTTGCAAAGGGCAGCGTCAGGCAGCCCTTCCTTCAAGTTGCTTTCAGCCTTGCCAGACAAACTACTCAAGCTGAAATTCCCCTTGCTACACATCTGCCGTCAGGTTGCATTGTACTTTTTAAACATCAGCACAATTTCTTTTGGGTGCCCAGCTCCAAGACACGTAGGACAATGTTTTCCACAGCACTCAACACCAACTCAATACTCTACAGAAAGCTACTGCAAAAAGCGGAGGACAAGGCTTACGTACTCACCGCACTCTGCCTTACTAAGGACATAAGCTACAGTACCCAGGGATCCATAGCTCAGGGGTGGGACTACGAAGCTCTCCACCCTTTGACCTGAATGTTGCAACGAGACCTCTGGTCTTTCCAGTCTGCCCTCACCAGTAACCCTACCCATGTCATTCCCAACAGTTTTTCCTCATGGCCATATACTGAAACCAAATTCCATGCTCCTGTTCCATGCTACCACGGCACAGATCGCTGAACACAATCCGTAATTCTGACAACATTCACAGGGACGAGGAATTAACAGGGATTACTTTGACACTGAATGTAGCTCTTCACCTATTCTCTAGGCCCATTCATAATTCAGAACAAGAACTATTATAAAACCTGCTAGGTTTTTGAAGCCTGCCCCCTCCCAGTAATTCTGTTGAGGAGAGGGGATTCCAGCACTTTCCCATTTTTTGCAAAGCTAAGTATATTAAGATATTCCTAATTACAAAAACAAAAAAAAAAGGTTGACCATAAAAGCATCATGCCTCATGCAAAGTAAAGCCAACACTAGGTGTGTTTTGACATTTGAAATGTTTCTTTTCCAAGGTGATGAAAAACAGAGAAAAAAAAATGGGAATACACCACGAAGTAGCCCAACCAGTTTAGAAAAAGGAAGATGAATAAAGTTTCTCAGAGAGGAATTAGTCAAAGAGATAGAGGCAGACTTCTCTTGGAAATAATAGCTGTGATGTTTCAGTTCATTCTTTGGTCACAGCTTCACCATCTCTTCTGGGGATTTGTGCTCTTTCAGTCTGCTAGTCAGGTTCTGAACCACCAGTTCAGTTTGAAGCCCAAGATGACTGATGCCTCATTTTACTTTGGAGATTATGTATAACCGCACAGTCACATGCACAGAGGCAAACATGCAAGTTCGGCACAACAGTAACTCTTCCAAAAGGACCTTCCTTGCAATACTTTCATGAAAGAAATGCAAATCCCCTAGGTAGTTTCTTTCATGCTTGCACAAAATGAGCTGTATGAATATCATACACATCTGATTATACACATACGTCAGAGACAGAGTTAGCATAATACGACTGCCTTGCAAGACTTCTGCAGCTCTGTACTGATACCTGGTAAATGCTACAGTGTGTACTGCTAAAAACTGTACTGTAGGCTGCCTTAATAATCTGGGGGCCGGCATAAATGAATAAGTAGAGAGAAGTGATGTTTCTGTTATCCAGAAGAATACCTACCTCATACTTTCTGTAGTTGACCAGCAAGGCAAGAAGGACAACAGCATCATAGCCATGTTCCCTGCGACTAAGTGGGCTGGACAGGATCTGGAATAAATAATCACACTGTTCTGTTAAGGCCTGCTTCAGGAAGCTTGCAGTGACTCTCAGACAGTGCGTGGCCGTGAAATGCATGTGTAAGAGCAGATTATGTCCTGACTGAAAGAGGATACTTAAGGTTGAGGGAGTGTTGGTGCTTCCAGGAAGTTCTGCACACAGAGAAGCTCATTTATCATGGAGAGGACACACATAGGTTTTCTGGGCATAAAGGGCAAATATATTTCTCAACGGCACTGGACAGTATCTCAGTGCATCACCAACGTTATCCATGATCTCCAAGACCAGTTCTTCTTCTTACACTTCTAAAAAGTGTAATTTATCAAAGAGCAGAAAAAAACTCAATATATCCAGACTGCCTTTTGAATAAAGTTCCTCTGATACAGGAATTCTCTGTGAAATTAGCCCAGAAATCTGTTCAGCTTCTATCTATGCACAAATGTCTCAAGTGAAAATACTTTATATACTCAGTAGTGACTAAAAACAGCAGACTAGAATAAGGAGGAGAAAGCATTTTTTTAAAAAAAATAATCTGTGACTAAGCTATGAATGGAAGCAACAGGCAGTGTCAGTCAGCTATGCCGCACTGAAAAGCTGAAAAGCAAATATGTGGCTGAAAGCTCAGCAGAAGGAAGAACTCTTACCTGTAAAATAGCTTCAAATATGCTGTTAATCATCACATACTCCAGGATGGTGTTCTGGCTAATGTTATCTGTCACCTGGGTACAAACATAAGTTTTAAAATCTCACCCAAAGCCTCCCATGATGCTGTAGCTGCCTCTGGCACACACTGGGAACAGAAGAGTTCTACTGCCAGATGGACCCATTTATCCAGAATCTTCAGCAAGTCAGGGTGTGACTAGCAGTACAGCTAGACATGAAGTAAAAGAAATCTGTCCTGCCTTCCACCCCTCTCTCTGGCAAGAAGCATGACCCACGTACTAAGAGCTCTCTTTTTCCTCTACAGATGGAAATTTTACACAGCTGCATGGCAACAGCCATCAGAAGCTGAAGCAGACGGCCACACTGCAGGCAGAGTGAAAAAGCAATGCCCATATGCTCCACTGAGCATTCTTCCACCACAAACAGGGCAGTGAAGACCTCCCCCACACTCAATTATCTCTTATCACAGCCAATATAGTTTGCAGTTGACCGTCTCTAAGAGATGACAAGTGGCTATTTGTCCAGTTTCCTCATTCTTCACATCCTCACCAGTCTTGTCTACTCCACGTTTCCTGTCTTTCCTCAGCCCCTCTCCTCTGCTCCCTTTCCATTTACCTGAGACTTCTTAAATATTTTTTTCCCCTAAAAAAACCCTATGAATCCAACTGACACTTCCTCCTGTGTCACCCTCCTTGTGCTCCAGTTGGCACCTGTCCCATGAGGTGAAAACAATCTGCTGGTCTGTATTGGCATCATGGTTAGAGCAACGATGCTTATTCTGGGCTGAGCCTTGTTCTCATGCACAATTTCTTCCCCTCAAGCTTCACACTGCAGCATTCTGCTCAATTTTTGAGACAGTTCCATCCCTCAAGATGTGGCTCATATAAGCCTCTAAATTATCACACAGCTGGTATTCACTTACCGTCACCAAGCAGAGAAGCAGCTTCAGACACAAGCTTTTGAGGCTTTCAGAACCTTCTGCACAGAGGAGTGAGTCCAAGCTCTCCATCAGATTCTAAAGAACAACAATCACATTATTTGAAAGTAATATTATGTTAATTACAAAAAGTTTTTCAGGAGATTCAGATACAAGAGCATCAATATAAAGCCATGTTATTCCAGAACCAATAACTGAGCCATTACTACTATTACACAGGCCATATTCACACTATTGGTTCGCAACACTTTTGTTAATTGCATTTTAATGACCACAGCCATAACATCATGACAATTTTCCAAGAGTTTTCTCTAGATGCATGAGAGATTTTTGTATATATATATATAACAACAGATTTTATTCATAAAGTAAATCAGAGCTCTACAAATATAACCATCTTTTCTTTTTTGCCACACCTTCCATTTAATAGTATGTATATTAATTATGATTAAAAGTAGATACTATATAGCTGTTTGACAGATATTCATAATTAATTGTTTTCCAAATACTAAGATACAGGTAATTCTTAAAGGAAAAATGTAGTTCTGATAGGCAAGTTGCTACTAAATATTTTCTCCAAATGTCTTACTATTTGTAGAGAGATGACAAAATTGCTACTTTTTATAGAGAGATAAAAGATATAACAGGAATTCAGCTTTACAACTGATTACTTTGCTATTTCCCAAAACTTAATGTCTTTACAGTGAGGAGCATCAAATAAATTTTAAAAGGTACACGTGATGATGGAAATGTGAGAACACAAGATATGACTATCAGCTAAAAATTAAGCACAAGGTACGAGGTTCAATAATAAATACTAACGGCTTATGACAGCTGTTTATGGCCTTAAGATTTCTTAACCATAGTGACTGCACAGCACATAATTAAAGGAAAAGAAAGAAAAATGCTCAGTTATATTACTGACAAACATAGGGAGCCCAAGCGTCTTTGTGTCAACTAGCAGGTGAAGAACTTCAGGACAGCTGTTTTTAGTAAGTGGATGGAATATTTCCCCCAAAAGCTGCACTTTTGTAGACACACCTGTCTACAAATCACTGTCCCTGCAACTTGGCTGCTCTGCAAACGCTTTCTCTACATTCCCAGGGCCTCACCTTCATACATAGCTCCGCCTTATCAAAACCCACAAGCATGTTGATGATGTCAAACCCAGAAGTGGATTTGTTCTTCTGATGAACACCCCGAATCAACGCACACAAAGTCTGCAAAGGGAAAAATCAGAGGGTAAGAAAGATATAAGGCAACATCTATGACTCAATAGCAAAACCCACCCTAAAACCTCTCCTAGCTCTGGCAAAGCACAGATATTTAAATGAATATCAGCAGCCTGGAAGCCACACATTTTGTCTGATCTCTCCTCCACCTCTGTTGTGTTCTAAGGATGCAGAGAACTCAGAAAAATAGAGACCATATTTATCCGTATTTTTCCTGTTTGTTCACCCCTTCATTTGATAGCACTCTGAAGAAAGGCAATCTTACTGCTTCTTCCATACAGACCCAGCTTGTACCAGACAGGACCACAACCTTTGGAAAACAGTTAATTGTGGCTTTAAAGCCAAAAATATTGATCAGGAAACTGCAAGGCAGAAGCAATGTCCAATACATGGAGAGATGCACCTTAGAGCTTTCCAGATTAATTCCTCATTTCAAGCATGCCAAATACATCTGCATACAACACAGTTTATCACATGATGCCTGTCCATACAGCACGTGCTTTTGCTACAGAAACCACAAATTTCTGTTTGATTACTATGCGGCTATACTAAGTCTGACCAATAAACTGTCTCTTTATCGAAAAAAAAAAAAAAGAAAGGAAAAAATGCCTCCAGGGCTATTGGGCAGCTTAAGTTTTCCTAACTACCTCAGGGTAGTTTCTAAGAACATTGCCACTAAACATAACCTTCTTCACATTCCTCATTGCAGGCACTGGCTTACTGATTCATACCGAGTTCTTGGAGATCACTGGCAACACAGAGGTATCAGCATACTATGCGTCCAACAAATACT
This sequence comes from Rissa tridactyla, assembly GCF_028500815.1. NCBI lineage: Eukaryota > Metazoa > Chordata > Aves > Charadriiformes > Laridae > Rissa > Rissa tridactyla. The sequence goes on along the minus strand of NC_071471.1, from coordinate 57,811,858 downwards.
CTGGAAAATTTATGCAAATGTCTCGTTTGCCCCAACAGGGGGAAATGTCAGTGGTGACTTTAATCATCAGGCACCTTTCAGGTCTGTGAAAAAGGGAATGAGCAGGAATATAACCACTGCAGTTTTAGACGCCAGCTTAAATTCACCTGCGAGAAGTAACTAGTTTCAGAAGACGTAAACCTGGAGACAAGCAGACCTCAAAGAACCAGCAGACCTCTAGAACCATACAGAAGCAAAAGGGTAAGGCAGACATCCCTTTTTTCGTTACTGTCAGACACAGAATACTGGGCTAAACAAACCTTTAGTCACCACAGTCATTCTCAAGAAGAGATTGCGTAAATAAGTTCTGGCTTCAGGACCACTTTCCATATGAACAGTCTGAAAAGCGAATGCTCTCTCAACCCAAGCTCAGGATGTGTTACCTGATTTCTATTTACACTCGCAAAGCAGGATTCTCCATTTGAGCGCCAGCCTAACTTTTGCCAAGAGCCTGAATACAAGTTTGTGAATTCAGGGCTGGGCTAGACTGTCTCCGCAGGTATAACTATACTATTTAATAGCATCCTTTCAAATTAATTAAAAAAAAAACAAAAAAACCCAACAATGCAAGATTGTTTGTCATCAGACAGGTAATCTCAGTTTTACATCAACTTTTCCCAGCTTCCTGCCTGTCCAGTTTCTTAGAGGTGGCTTTTCCAAATGTGAAATTCATGTACTGTATTCCTATAACTGAGAGAAGCTGGGACAAAGGCATTCACCAAACTGTAAGAATCAGCCTGTGAACTACTAACATCAAACATCACGACTGACAAGGGCAGTCTCCTGCACAATACATGGGATAGCATAGCTTTGGTAAGGAACAACCTGCAGGAAAGTGTTTATTAATTCTGGGTGACAATTCTTCGCAGCTTCCAATTAGAAAGTCTCCAGCAGGGACAATCTCCTGCATAAATTTCACACTAACTTCTCCAGAGCTTCGTTTCATTTTTGACCCATAAGGAAATTCAAAAAGGGGGCTGAAGTGGGGAAGAACAGAAGAAAGCTGAAGACAGCTACACAGAATCCTTCTGAGCCTCCAAACTGACAGCCTGCAGTGTGAACAAGCCCCTCTTGTCCCTCCCTTGCCATCGGCTTCATCCTGCATCACCAGATCCTCTTGAATTCTGAAACAAGCTATTGTTCTTCAAACAGTAAAGAGACTATGAATGTTTGTAACCTCCACAGACAATAAGTAGCAACTGCTCTGTAGACACCACTTCTCAGAACTAAAGAAATGGGCACAAGATGTTTGATACCAGTAGCAAACATATTGCCTCATCAGAAGCAGAAGAGAACCTTCCCCCTCTCTCGATGTGGTACCTGTAATGCATTGACCACTCTGATCGGGTGCTCCTCACCCAGTGCCTGGATGCAGTGCTGAAACAAGCAGTTGATGTTATCTTTTATCTTCATTAACTCTTCCCCATCCAGCGCCTCCAACTTGCCTTCTAGATATTCCAAGTTGACCTGTCAGGTTAAGAAGCAGTTCATGCATGTTATACAACCGCTAACACCTTAGAAAAGCAAGTCCTTGCACTTGCTTGAAATGGCACTGACAGTCTGCCACTTCAGAGGCAGAACAACAAGTCAGAGGATGTTCAATTCCTGTTACCTTCATGAGAAATAGCTCCTCCCAAAACCTAGGGTTGCATTTACTGGGGTCCTCTGTCTGAAAGGAAAAGGAAGAGCCATGAGAGCAAACAGGAAGAAATCAATCAGGCAGAATTTAAAAAAAATAATTATCATGAGTAGCTCAAGAGTCAGCATCATCCCACTGGATGACCAAGTGGTCTCACAGTATAGAATTCTGTCTACACAGATTCCCAGAAACAGAAGGACAAACAAAAGCAGCTCTCAATTGGGATGCCTCCGTATATTTTCTGGATTATTTTTTGAGAAATACTTGAAAAGCTGTCACTTTCCATAGACCACAAATGGTCCTGGTAGACAACAGGACAAGGTGATGTTAAGGAAGAGAGCAAAGTACAGTGCTCTGCATGACAGCAGGAGAGCCTGAAGCATACGCCTACACTGTGCAGTCCTTACCTTGAGAAAAGAATCCACCATGCAGAGCACTCAGCACAAACTAAACCCAGAAAATTTAACACAACACTTTAGAAAGAAGAGATGTTCAAGTCCTTACCGTGAAAATCTCATCATACATCAACACAACTTTCTCCTTCAATGGCTTCTTGGAGGCTGAAGATTTCCGGAGCAGCCCACCTTTCTTCTCTGTTTGGGCCATGCTGTATACCCTGAAGAAGAGAGAAAAAAGGCTAAGGAAACTTGAACTTTTCTTCAAGGCATATCTGGCCTGCCTCAACCATGAAAGACTTTTTCACTGCACTGAAATACTAATAGTCTCTCACAAGCTGAAAGCAGAGTTTTTAATAACTATACCAGATAAGAAATCAGATCAAAGGTTCCTTCTAGTCCTATATCCCACTTCAAAGAAAGATGCAGAAGTCCAGACACAGGCACATACAGAATAAGCTCCTTATGGATAAATTTTCTTAATTCTTCCCTGCTAGAAACTAACTCATGATCCAGACCAATGCAGTTTACATCTAGAAAAGTATATATTCTTTAATCTCATTGCATGAACTGTGATACTTGTTATCAAATGGATACCCCACCCTTTTTGGCGCTGGTCAAGCCTCAAGGACATCTTGTGACAAAAAGCTCCTGGAAATGTTTGAAAAAGTCTTCTCTGATCTGTTTAATTAGCTGCCTTCTGAAGCATTTCAAATTCTGCTTTTGCACTCTGAGGCGACATCCAACACTAGGAAACATTTGGCTGCAAAGCCTCCCCAAAGCACTCCTGCTACCCTCGCTCATCCCTACCTCTGCACCTTAGCATCCCTCAGCTGTGCCAGCTGCTCTGCAAATCAAGCCAGAAAAGAACCCCAGCCTTAAAAGCATCACATGTGGCTCAGTTTTGGGAGAAGGATGGAGAAACACAGGGGAGAACCTTTGCAGGGATTTTTTTTTTTTTTTAAACCAGATGAATTTCCTGATCTACTTGACAGCAAAGGGTTTTCTAAAAACACAAATAGATTTTACTACAATTAATTGGTGTCTCATGCTTACTGGTTATCCTATCAAGAAAAAAAGGAAGTATCATTATTACAAAATGAGCTGTTACAGAAAATAACAGCCATAGCTGTAGTCCTGAACCTTCTGTGACAGTCAACCCATTCCACGGGCTGAGAGTCAGAATGCGTGACTTGCCATGTACTCTTAACCTTGTGTCTGATGCTACAAAGCATATCATCACTCTGACCTTGCAGATATGTATTTATCTGCAATCACAGATTTTTCTGGCAAGCATCACAGCCTTAGCATTGTTCTATCCTCCTCTATCACCGCAGCACTGTCAGAGGTACTTAGCAGAAAGGGAACGCCATCCCTTCTCTCATATCCCTAAGCTCCCCACCTTTCTCCCATACCTCCAAAGGTAATTACACACACGGCAGTGGCATACCTCAGGCAGAGGCCTGACTTAAGTCATGCTCCAGAAAAACACGGGCAGGCTCTTGTGGCAGCTGCACTCAGCCATGCTAAATTATGCATAGAGAGGTAAGTTCACTGCAGTCAGCATCTAAGACCCCAGAGCTTTCTGAGCTGGCAGCCACAGACACGGCTTTGGATTTAGCCGCCACCCCAGGCTGCCTGACCCCCTTCCACAATCACAGCACGTTTAGCTCCGTCTTTCCCTCAAAGAACAGGTTCCAGCAACTACTGAATGCCAGTTCCAGATCTCTTCTACATTCTTTCCACTGCAGACAGCTTTTGATTGTTTTAGATAACAACTATGTTCTCAAGTAGGACTCTCAGGCTGCCAGAGGATGTTATTCAGACACCCATCCCTTAAGCCATAAATCTCAGTTCCAAACAGCAGGAAAACACCTTTGAGGCTGGAGAAACACTGCTGCTGCAGAAGACTCTACCCCAGGTGTGAAAGGCAGGAAATTTGCCTGGGTGGGGAAGCAGAGGGTAGGACAGAGAGCAGCAGATCTCACACCTGAAAAGCTGAGGTTTCTATAGAAAGGGGGGGAAGTATTCTCTCTCTTCCCACTAGGAAGGGAATACACACAGCCTGCTGGTTAAGGGCTGATGTGTGTGCCGGGGTGAGAATGGAAACAGGCCCAAGCTTATCAACTACGGCATTTTAACCTTCTGTAAATACAGAAATTATTCCTGTAGCCTAGTAGGTCTATATATCTAATTAAGATGGAAAAAGGTTTCAGTCTAACAAACGAAAAAGAAAACATTATTCAATCATCTCGATAGCTTCTCTTTTACAGACTTTGCATTATTTTTAAACTGTCATGGGAAATAAGACATTATTCTAATTAGAAACGTAATTGGAAACAGAGAGAAATCTATTAAAAACCAAATCAAGAACGATGTCACTTTTAGCCTAGCAATACAAATCTTACCCAAGATTGAACAAAACAATTTCCCAGCTAGAATTGTAAGTTTCTGAACCTAAAGCAGCCATCAGCCCCAACATACAAACACATCCATCAGTGTGCTTCTAATTGAATTACAGCTAATGAATCCCAATGTCAAAACTAATAAACTAACTCTCAGTGCTTCTAGGTCAGCATTCTCACATCAAATGTGTACGTGAATGGGAGAGGATCAATATGCTCTGCTTCGTCCCTGAACTTGCGAGCTGCATTTTAGCACTTTTCCTACATTTCCAGAAAGACAGAAAAATCTAAATCCCACAAGACACAAAGGCCTGACGTGGGGCAAGCATCAGAGAGATCGCATGATCACGTGAAAATTCTAGTCTCTGTCAAAATGTGACTTGGGATTCATATTCTCTCAACCAAAGCTGCACAGAGCACATACAAAGACTGCTAGAGGCAAGGATTAAATAATGTTCTTGTTTATAATTTGTTATTCTACAAATGAGCATATGGAGGAGCAAGGGGAAAAAAGTAAGAGCCGCCTTTCATGCCAACGCTTCATTAGGCTGTGCTTGTTTCATGACCTATGATGATCAGGCTGTACAAATGGCTTTTTCTTTTCACTTTATGACATCTAGAAAATGTAATTGCATAAAGACAGAAACAGGAAACTGCATTTTGCTAATGGGGACCTTCTAGGCAGATGCAGAAAACAACATTTAAAGGCACAACACATTTATAAATAAGTTGTAGAGGTGTCAAATTATCAGGACACCGTGACAGCTTATGAAAACAACAACACTGAATATAGTTAACAATTATCCTTCAAACGCATCACACTGAAAAAACATCAGTGCATCTTCCACATTTTAGGTTCAAATGGATAATTTATTCTGTCAATAGGTCAGTCCCATTAACACATGCTGCTAAGCGAATCCTGCTTATCACTGACTGCACAGGAGAATTACCCCTCAGGGCCAAGAGAAGCATACACACATGTGGATTTTTAGAACAGCAAGTACTTTGCTGTGCAGCAGAGGATCCAAGATGCTTCATCTGGAACTAAAAGAAACCTCGACAGAGCAGGAGTCTCGGCAGCTCAAAGGCAGTAAGATAAAAGCCATGGCAGACAGAAGTTCAGGCAGACTCTTGCTTTATCTATCATCAGCCCCGGGGTCAGCTGATCCAGTCGGGAAGAAAGGGATGAGCACATCCAACCATCCGCCTCCTTTCCCCTTCATTCCAGAACTCATAGCAGAGATTCCAGCCAAACATGTGACATTCAGATGAACGCATCTCTGTTAGCTTTTCATTACAATATCCACAGGGAAAATGAACCTGGCATTTTGAGTCTGAGGTTTACTCAGGCTTGGGCACATTGAAAACTCTGCCTGCTCCACGTTGCCACTGGGCTCCTGTACAGACCTATTATTATTCTACAGATCATCTTATAATAGCGAAAATACTATGCTAGAGAACATAACACTAATTCACATCTACATTATAATGACACTGGGACCCAAAACTTGTAACTTCTGTAATCTTGCATGCAGTCCATCAAGCACTGTATTTTGCACTTAATTGCCTAGGCTAACGACCTGAAAGTTTTAAAGATTACAGACACATATACACAACGCCCACATACAACCAAACATGAATAAGTGTTTGGGCTTTTTTTCCAGTGTGGACCCCTCAAAAAAATACATCATAACACTTCTTGGCTAAATAAAAAGAAAACAAACAGATTACATAAAATGGTATTTTCACATGTTGACTTACTTGGCTAAGCATTTATTCCCTGTCTGAAAAAGGTAGTGCAAGTGATGTGATGTGATTTATATTAGTGTGTCAATACCAAAGCCCTGGATCTCAATCAACATTTATAAAGACTCTGAATAAGAACCGAGATACTTTTCCTTTTAGAATCCAACATCCCTTGACTTGCCAGTGCTACTAAGATTGGACTCACTTGTTTAAACATTGCAAGGCTAGTAATTGCCCACCACCGACTGCATGCACTTGGGACCCAGTGTGATCACGCTTTGCCTTTCAAGGTATTTCACAGGTACCTCACTCGAGTCTAAAGGAAAGTTGTTCAAAAATTACCTCAGTCATGCAAGAGAGGGGGATAAACCCCTGCCTAAAAGTTAGCCTAAAGCTTCTAAAGCAATGGGCTATAAGCCAAGTAGTCATTAAACCCTTCAGGGAAGTTCCAGGAAAAGCTTGAACTTAATCCATGTGATGAATCCGCAGAGTCAATATTGGACCTGAGCAACAGGCAGTTAAAACACAGGTTCCAGCACTCATCCATCACAGAAAGCAATAGACAATCCGCACCCCGCACAAGAGCTTATGAATCCCAATACATAAACAGTGCCTTGATCCAGTTCAAGCTCCAGTATTAAAACTCCCAGGACCAGCCAGCAGCAGCATGGCCGACCACTAGTGAAAACAGAGAGAGGAGGAACAGGTTGGGCCAGCTTTTGTCAAGGCTTTAGCAATCTTCATGACCAAATTCCTGCTAGAAGCCCTTTTGCAGCTTATGTTCTGACAACTCTTGCATTGGCAGTTACGGCTCATGCTAGTAGGTCCAGGTTGCTTTTATATTTCATCCATTCTTTACAATCTTATTTGTATATTGTCCATTGGAATGAAAAATGCCCAGACTGCACCTTCCTTTACAACTGTAAGGTGCTTAACCCACCAACAGGGTAAACAGTAACACTCTGTAAATGGTAACACAGCACACAATCCTTGGATCCATCTGGCAGAATTTCCAGGTGCCTTCATGCAGCACATAATTGAAATATATTCTGAGGGTGTGCTGATGACAAAAACCCACGCAGATCCTACTTCTTTTTCTGCTGTACCAAGCAACATAATCGCCAGCACAGCCCCAGTATATGCATTTTTACTAGCAAGTCCTTCCATCCTGCTTGGAGCAGTACTGGTGTATGTGCTTCTACATAGTGCAACCTAAAGCTACACCACTACTGACCTATTTTTCCCCCCTTGAAAAACATTAAAGGCAACTTCCTAATGCAGATACAGCCACAGAATTCCTCCCAGTACACCTGCTTTAACAAGGACATAAAAGAATAACATCCAAGCTACATTTTTAACACTTCATCCATAATTGCCTTTCATTTCTGTCCTTCCACTTAAAATAACACCCAGTCCAACTTCACACCATCAACTAGTTAAGCTTCTTCCTGTCAAGTCCATCTAGACAAGCGTCACATGCTTCCACCTCCATCTGTTCACACCGGTTTTCCAAATTATTTTCATTTCATCACACTTTCTTTCTGTATTCCTGGCTACAATGCCCAGCTCTCTCATGTCAGAAAGCCTCTTTGGGTTTTCACTTTTCAAGCCCTTCAGGCTCCATCCCACCTAGTTTACCATGAAATATTCCACGCTGTCTCTGCACTCCCACCTAAAAGCGCATGCCACTCGGAGACCTTTTCAAATGTCTTTTGAAGAAAAACACTCTCCCTGTAACCTTGCCCTGCCCTTTTCCCAGGGCTTCAGCTGTCAGTGTGAATCCAAGGCCCATGCTGAATACAGCGCAGCTGCATGACCTTGGCTCCGACTTCTGAGGAAGCTGCTACGTTCTAAGAAGCTGCACAGTAGAGCCACGCCAAGATAAGAAAGATAGAGTTGGAGAGAGGTAACATTTTTGAGATATGGACCATTAGTAGCACAAGCACTCAGGAGGAAAAATATAAACATAACAAGGTTTAAGATGATAAAATAAAAAAAAAAACAAACAAACAAGGAAAAAAAAATCAAACAAGAAAAAAAACCAACCAGGGGGCATGAATAGAGCAACTCAGCAACTTTGAGCTGACCCTTCCCCTCCTGAGGGATGTCCTGGGTGGCTGCCTGGTGTGTTAGCAGGGGTGGTGAGCAGATGAATGCCCAGCCAAGCAGCCCATTAAAGCCTCACTGTTTCTTTTGTGCACGCTAGCCAACAACTGTTTAACATTTTTATACTGTATATACCCTGCCTGCAGTCTCCTTGCACGCAGCAAAAAGTGACAGAGGATTACGCTATTATTATTGGAAAACCAAACTGATGCCCTTTTTTCCCCCACCCCTTCAGATTCCTTTTAAAAATGTTTGTCACACTTCCCACTAGAGCTCAAACAGCTGGTGAACTGCAATCACCACACACCGCAGCGATCCAAATTATCTTATTGCTTGGCATATTCCACCCACCTGCTCAGCCCAAATTTGGTCTCATCACATATTCAGATTACAGTCTCTGCTTAAGAGCAAACTTTCTTACAGCAACATACACAACAGGGCTCTGACTAAGGCCGCAAGCTTGCTTACGGAGCAAGTTGCCTCTACCTTCAGTGTAATAAACCTAAGTTCCCACTCCTTTACCACTGTTTACTGCTCCCCTTTGCTTTGCCGATACAAGCACTTGCAGGACCGTGAGGTAAATCAGATAACAACCAATGGTAAAAGAATATACCCTGCTCGTTCTTTTTCTAGAAGGACTTTTCTGGAAGCCAAACTCCCTCAGCAGCCAGCTGACACTGTGGCCTACAACCAGCCGCACCAGCAGGGCCCAAAGTGTTGGGCAACTCCAGCCCACTGCCAGGCCCCCTCAGGCGGGGCAGGCCCCACTGCCAGGCCCCCAGGGCGGCGGTGAGGCCCGTATTACCGCCGACACCAGCGCTGCGGCCCGGGGGGGAGGAGGGGGAAGAGGACCCGCAGCTTCTTCTTGTGCACGACCACTCCCGCCCGCCCCGAGGCTCCCGGAGGCGGCCAGGCCGCAGGCAGGGCCAGCCGGGCAGCGAGGGTCCCTGACACACCCGGGGGCACCGCGGGAGGGGCTGTGGCAAAGCACGTTGAGCGTCCCCCCGGACGGAGCCCCTCGGTACGGTGCCGCCAGCACCGGCTGCCAAGGGAGGCCCCCCCTAAGGGCTAGGCCTGGAGGGGACCCCCCACCGCCGGGAGAGGGGGCCCGGCGAGGCCTCTGCCGGCGGATAGCGTCCCCGCCCGGCGGAGACACACCCCCCCCCAGGTGCGGCGGAGCCCCCGGTGCCACCCCCCGCCCCAGGCCGGGGCCACCGCCCAGGAGGGGCGGAGGGGGCGTGGCCTGGCCCCGCGGGGTGGGGGGGCCGCGTCCCCCCCCCCCGGGTCCCCGGCACTTACCTGCGGGCGAGCCGTTCCCCTGCCCACTGCGCAGGCGCCGCCGGTCGCCCCGCGCATGCGCTTTGAGGGGGTCGGCGCCGCGCGGTCCTAGCGCCGCCGGCACTCGGGGGTGGGCAGAGGGCGCTGTCAGCGCCGGGCCCCGCCGCCGCGCCGGTTCCCCGCCTCCTCCCGCGGGCAGCGGCGGGGAGACTCCTCCCCGCGCCGGACGGAGCTCGCCTCTCCCTCAGGAGCCCGACACACCCACCCTCCCCCCGCCTCCCGGTAAAAAATGGCCCCTCCGCCTGCGGGGTCTCGCAGGCCGTCCCCAGGCGGCGGCTCTGCCGCCCTCCCCGCACCGGCGACGGAAGTAGGAGAGGGACGGCCCGGGCCGGCGCGGCGCGGCTCCGCCCGGAAGCCCGCCGCCTCGTGATTGCGCAGCGCAGCGTCCTGCCGAGCCCAGCGGAGCCGCCGCCGGCACGGCCCCGGCTCCGGCAGGCAGCCGCCGCGGCAGGTAGGCCCCGCGGGGTCCCGGCGGGACGGGAGCGGGGGGGGGGTCCCGCGGGTGCTGGGGGAGGCGGGCAGCGGAGACACCCCCCGGGAGGAGGTGGGTGACCGCGGAGGTAACTCGGGGGGCTGGTGTGCGGGGGGTCCGTGGGGTCTCCAGAGACCCCGGGGAGAGGGGGGATGCTGGGCGGGGGGGGGGTGGGGACACGACTCCGTGGCACCAGGAGCTCCGTGCCCCTGCTCGCCCTGGAGCATGCTCTCGGTGTCCAGGCCGGGCGCCCCAAGATGAAGCCAGCCGGGACGCTGCGGCAGGTCTCCGACTTCAGTGACTTCAGCCGAGGCCACTGGCTGCAGGAGTTGCTGTGCCAGGGAGAGGAGCCCAGCCACGTCCTGTCCAGCCCCGATGGGCAGCACCTCTTGGTCCTGCAGAAGAACCGGTCGCCCCCCCTGCCCCAGGTGGTGGCCTTCCAGCGCCACGGCATCGGTGGAGCCGACCTGGAGAGGAACTGGCAGCAGCCCCAGCCAGCCCTCGTGGGACTGCTCTTCCTGCAGAGCCCTGGGACATCGGGCTCCTCGGCACTGGCCCTTGTGTGGGAACACGGCCGGACCGAGGTCTGGCACTTCGTGGTGGCCGTGGGCTGGCAGCTGCTGCAGACGTTGGAGCTGTGCCAGGGTGCCCGGGCACGAATCGTCTCCGTGTGCAGCCAGGGAGCCAGCCTGGTGTGGTGTGAGGAGAGGCCTCCCCTGGATGCCCACTCAGACATGAGCAAGTGTGCCTTCAGGTTCTGTGTTTGCACCCGGGCTCTGGAGCTGGGGGAGCACGGCGTGCGGCTGGGCACCCTAAGGATAGTCCTGCACAACAGCCCTGAGTACCAGGTCCTGGCCTCCCCCCAGCACGTCTTCCTGGTGCCTGCCACTGCCAGCTTTGCCACCACTTCCAAATTCCTCCTCATCTGGCATCCCGAGAAGGCAAAGCTCATCATCACAGCCCCCTCTGCAGGCTTCGTCCACAGCAAGGCGCTGCGCTCCGGCAGCGAGTCAGACTTCAGGAAGCTCCTGCTTGGTTCTGTGGGTCTTCTCTCATGTTTGGCACCACTGGACATTCACACTTCTGCTGTGTCCAACAGCGGGGGTCTGCTGCTGGTGAGCACGAAGGGTGCCGTAAACATGGTGGAGCCAGATGGGACACAGAGACATGTCTTTGACTTGGAGGGGGGGCCCCTGGCCCAAGGAAGTCCTGTGCAGCTGAAGACCTTTGGCAGCATCCTGGCGTGCGTGCTGGCTGGGGTCCTGTACCTCGTCGACCAGAACAGTGGAAGGCTTATAGAAAAGAAAATCCTGAACATGAAAGAGGTGCATTTCCTGGAGTCCCCGGGAGAGGAGGACAGCATCCAGCTCCTCGCTCAGACAGGCATATACAGCTTTAGCTTCTCCAAACCTGAGGACAGCAGTAGACCTGAACCGTGCCTGGTAGAGATGGTGTTCGAGGAGGCCTGCAGATACTACCAGAGGAGGAGCCTCAGCAGCTCCAAGTTGACAGTGGAGAAGCTGAAGAAAGGCGGTGTGTTCCAGGCACCTGTGGCCCTCGCTGCCATCCTGCAGCACAGCCTCTGCCAGAAGCAGAAGCCAGCCCGAGGCCTCCAAGACACTTATACCAAGCTGTTGAGCACAATGAGCCTGGAGCTGCAGAGCTACATGAGCCTGGAGCTCCTCAAGACCTGTGTGGTGTGTGCCCCAGAGAGTGAAGTGGAAAGCTACTGCGAGGAACTGGTGGAGCAGGAGGTCAGCCGCGTTCTGCACTCTGACATGGACAAAGACAACTTGGCCTACCTGAACTCTGTCTTTGCCTCCTTCCCCAAGGCTGCCTGGAAGGCCACGAGGAGCTGCCTGCAGCTGCAGCAGAATGGGGATGGCCTCTTGGTAGCCAGGGCCACCCCGGAGGTGTGGAAGAAGGTCCTGGGAGGGCCGCAGCAGGAGGAGGTGGGTCAGAATGGGGTGGTCCCGCTCTTTGAGCTCATCTGCGCCTCCTTCCTGAGGTTCAAACCCAAGTGGCTGCCCAGTTTTGTGGAGCTGACCCAGCAGTACGTTAGCATCTCTTGGGCATACAGCAGCAAGGAGGGCCCAGAGGGCCGGGTGCCGCTGTACAAGAGAGCGCTGGGAGTACTGGCCAGGAAGAACAAGTGCAGCGAGGCAGATGATGAGATGGAGCTTGAACTGCTGCTCTGCAGCAAGAGGCCTAAGGCTGTGCTGCAAGCTCTGCACCTTCTCATCCGCCTGAAGCGGTGGCAGCGGGTGGTGGAGGTGGCAGAGAAGTTCTCCAAGCTCAGCCCCTTGCTTAACAAGGAGATATTCACCACGCTGCTAGCAGAGTTTGCCCAGCACCGGGAGCTGGACCCTTATCTGGACATGCTGTGGCCGCTGTGCCCCGCTGAGCTCACCGCCTCGGACATCCTCACCGTGGTCCTGCAGCACCTCCCTCGCGCCCAGGAGGACCCAGTGCCCTTCTCCAGCGAGGGGAACCAGCTGACTGTAGGCTTGCTGAAGCCGCTGCTGCAAAGGGTTGTGCAGCGTCCCTGTGTCCGGGATGAGATGTACTCAGATGCCTTACAGAGCCCTACCTTCCCCCCTCCCACCCCACCCCGAGAGCACAAGATCCCCTCAAAAGTAGCGGCCGATGATGCCCCTCAGCCTCCCACGGCAAGGACTTCCTCCCCTTCGGTGCTGGTACAAGGTGACACTGTGTGAAGGGGGGGAAGCACAACGGGATCCCAAGCCTTGGGTGCCCACGGAGGGGAAAGCCGCATCCACTCCAGGAAATCCTGCCCTGCCTGCTCCTTTCTGAAGCCTCCCTGCGGCAGCATCTCGAAGAGTCGGTTGGGTGGCTGGGGTTGGGGGATCTTGTCTGAAGCCAGGGCAGGCTTTCTAGCTGTTTCTAGCAAGTGCAATGTGTGTGCCCCAGTGGAGGAGCAAATGCCGGGTGCGTTTGCAGATGAAAGCACTGGCTGCACTACAGGACTAGAGAACTGCTCCCTGCTCAAAGCACTTTGTTTTTGGTTTGCCTGCCTCCTTTATAATTTCCCTGACCCTCTAGGAGTGGCAGGCAGGGACACGCATGTTCTTTTCCCCCCAGAATCTCTGCTCAGTGGGTTGGGTGGTGCCTCCAAGCTCTGCCTGTGAGAAACAGTCGTGTTTCTTGCAGTGGGGTCGCCGAGTCCTGCTGCTTTGGGTTCAGTCAGATGCTAAATGCCAGGGTGGCGTGGCTCTGTGGTACTGGATGTCCCAGCAGCCGCGCTGGCAGCTGCAGCACTTTGCACGCTGTCTCACTGCAATTCCTCTGGGATCGGTCCCGTAGCTGTGACTGATTGCAGCTACTTAGCTGAAGAGAGCAGCCTAATTCCCTTATCTCTCCATCCCAGACGGTACCCGAACTCTCTTCTGAGCTGAGAAGCTGGCAGCAGCCTGCGTGAGCTTGGGGCTGGCCCTGCCTTTCCCTTTCCTTTGTGGAAGCTTAGATTATGCTGCAGGACGCCCAGGCCCTCTGTTCCCATCTCCTCTACCTTTGCCCTTAGCACACAAAGGGGCTTTGTCGGGGTTGTCTGGCTCATATTGTGCCTCTGTTTGCAAAGTCAGTGTAACTTGAGAGCAGTCGTGCAGGAAGATCCAGGTTCCAGCCTCTCCCGGTGCTCACCGCCTGGGCCCCTCCTGCGGGAGAGACCCTTGCTGTGGCTTTGCCCCTGCATTCGGGGCTGTGGGGTGAAGGAGCTCTGTCTTGCCTTGCTGGGCTGGCAGAGCCTGGCTGGGATGGGATGGGGGGGGTTCACCTGCATTAATCCTCTCCGAGTGGGGTTAAGTGTGGAAGACAGACTGCTTTTAAAAATAAAGGTTCCTAAAGCAGTGCCGAGGCAGTGGTAGATGTTATGAGGATGCGTACCCTCAGGAGGAGGGGAGTTTCGTTTTTGTTCCAGTTAAGAAGTGGCCAAGCTCAACTCACCGTGGTCCTGCCCAGCCTGGCTCACCGCTGGTATGTGCTGAGCTTGGAGATCCAGCTGGAAGCCATGGAGGCAGGACCCTGCACCGGCAGGCAGGTGACCATCCCAGAAAGGCCATCCCAGACAGTGCACTGTTCGGGAAAGGCAAGCCCCCACGTTGCTGGGAGCAAGGAGATGGGCTTTGCTCCCATTCTCTCTGCTTGGTGCCACAAGCAACCTCCAAAAGGCCATTTGGGCTTCTTGGGGAAGTTGTGGCTAGGCCCAAGATAAAGTTTAGGAAGGGAGAATTTTTTCTCAAGAGCTGCAATTTGTGCCTTTGTTCCTGGCTGGAAAACCAGCAACAGGGAGCACCACAGTGGCCCTGGCGGGAGCCTGCTGCCCTGGGCACACAGCAGCAGAGCTGCCGTTGGAGGAACCGCGGTTTGTCAAAGCGCTGTGAAGAGGCGGCAGGGCCTCCCCCAGGCAAGGGCTCGGCTGCAGAAAGTCCCTGTGGTGGAAAATAAAAGTCTGGCGAAGGGGAAGAGGAACTGCTGCAACAGTTCTCTAGAGGCCGGCTGGCTATCGATGAGGCTTGTGCTGCAGCCGTGGGGTGCCGCGAGTTTCCCTCCCACACAAGGGAAGTGGATTCTGGCGGCTGCCGCTCCTGTTGAGCGGAGGGAGCCTGGCCTGACCGGAGAGCTGGTGGCAGCCGCTGCGGGCATTTTGCAGTGAGCCATCCTTGCCTCTTTTCCCAGCCCTGTCTGGTGCTGCTCTCACCCGCCACCCAGGGCTGCTCAGGAGGAGGATGGAGCCAGGCCCCTCTCGGAGCCACGGCTCCAGGCACTGGGATGCTGCCCCGGGTCAGCGCTGAATGGGGAGCTGCTGAGAGCAAGCCCCACAGCTGCGCAGTAATTTGAGGGGAGATTTTCATTGCCAGGGCTGCGTTTGGATGCAGGTGGCCACGGTGACGCAGCGAACGAGGAGGGTCAAGCTCCCTGCCTTCCAGGGCTAGCTCTGCAGAGAGGAAAAGGCCATGGCTGGAGGCTGAGCAGAGAGTGGAGCAGGGAAGGGGCCAAAAGCCAGCGAGCAGAAGCTGAAGCCAGCAGCAGTCCTGCGCGGGCTGGTGTCCCCGAGGCAGAGCAAGGGAAGAGGAAGCGGGGAACGCTGTGCGGTGGGGACAGCTCAAGGCTCAGGGATGGAAACCTCCACACACAGCCCCTAGAGGAGCACAAAACAGTCACAACTTGGGAGGTTGAGGTTTTAGGGTGGGGGAGAGCAAAGGCAGAGCAAGTGGAGACAAAAGAGCTAAATGCTCTCCAAGGAGGGGCTGGGAAATCCTGCCCTGAGGACCAGAAAGAGTGGGCATCCCTGGGGGGAGCGGGGGCTGAGCCACCACACAGGACAGGTTCAGCTGGGCGATAGGCAAGCACTGGGCTCTCTTTGCGGTCAGGACGGGTGCTGGGGGGAGATAGCAGGAGGTAAGGCCAGTGCAGCTTCAGATAACGCCTGAAGGAAAAAATAACGATTAGAAGATCTGAAGGCAAATGGAAAAAGCAATAAAGCAGATGCACGTAGCGGAGGGCGAGCTGGCCAGCTCGGTCCCGTCGCTCACTCCAGAAGGACTTGGAATTTGCAACGGAGGAAATGAGTCAAGCAGCTCACGTACGTCCCCTGTGCCTGACCCGTGTTTCGGGATGGTCCCTGAGCAGCACAAAGCAACACCTCCACTTGCCCCACCACGGCTGTGGACCAAGTTGCCCTTGGCTTATGTGCGTACACAGCTCTCGCTGTGCCCATCCATGCTGTGCAGCAGCGCGGGACACGCAGGAGTGGACACTGGAAGTCCCCGTGCCACCATACCCAGTAGAGGGAGGGAGGTGTGGGCTGCAGGCACCCCATAAACCAACTGAAAACCCACAGATGACACATGGTGAGGTTGACAGAGGGCACAGGGAAGTGCTTGCACGTGAGGGGAGGGGCACACCTCATGGACAGGAGGCTTTTGGCATGGCTTTTCCCAGGGAAGGACCTGGCACCCACCCAGCCACAGGTGCAAAGGGCTGCCCAGTGAAGGGAACATCACCCAGCCCCGGTGACACTGAGCAGTGGTCCCGCATCGACCCACGGGCTGGGTCAGGACTCGAAGAGCCAGCTGTGAGCAGAGCACGCTTGGGGACCCCAGCAAGAGCCTTCTCATCCCAGGCACAGCCCCGGCTTATGCCAGAGGTGGGGAACCCTCCCTGCCCTTACCCCTGTGTCCTTCCATCGCAGCCAGACATGAAGAGCGCAGCCGCGTGCCTGCAGCGCACACAAACACCCCATTTATTGTTTGACACCAAAAAATCACAGCCTTGGAAAGAGTCAGGCTCCCTGCAAAAATAAATAGTCACATTTTTCAAGCGAGGGGCCTGGGTGGGCGGGTTCCTGCTGGCCAGCAGCACAGGCTGCGGTGGCATGGACAGTACAAGCTGCCCTGAGCACCCAGGGCCTGGGGCAGGGGGTGAAGTCCCACCTGGGGCAGTGCAAGGAGCAGCCCACACACACATATATATACCAGGGCATCATCACATAACGGGAATTAGGGAGGGGGTTTCAGGCGAGGGGTCCCAACCTGCTCCCCAGCACCCAGGGAGAAGGTGCAGCAGACGGAGCAGCCGTGTCCATCTCCTCCGTGCCCGTGCTGTGGGCAATGGGGGCTAATGCCTCGTGGACGGCCGGGGGATTTTGTATAAGTTGAACGCGGGTGGCCTGCAAAACCAAGGTCACCTATGTCACCCCCAGCCACAGAGGGGAGCAAGGGCCAGCCCGGGATGTGCTGGGATGGCCAAATGTCATCCCACTCCTGTCACCCAGGCCCACAGGAAAGAGGGTATGGAGACCCCCCCCACCTGCTCCACCAGCTTGGAGAAGGCTGGGCACAAGCGGCACCCCCAAACTTAGGAGTGTGGGAAGATGACGGAGGGACCCCAGAACAGTGCATGCTGCACAGGTCCCACCTTCCCAGTCTCCCCTGGTACCAGCACCCTCCTTGGTCTGCACTCACCCTGTTCCCCTTGCCCCCTTCCCTTCTGTGCCCTGTCCCCCCCCGCTCATGCCACAGTAGCTGCCCCCCACCCCACGCAGGGACCTGGCGCTGCTACTTACATCTCCAAGACTTCATTCCTGGAGGGGAGGAAGAAGAGGGGACAGTGTCAGTGGGGCAACAAGATGTCTCCTGAGACAGCCCAGCATCTCCCCATGGGACAAGGTCTTCCCCAGGGCACACAAGGAGGACACAGGAGGCTGCAGGGTGCTATAGTCACCTCCATCCTGGCTGTCCCATCTGGACACAGATCACGGGCTCCTACAGCCCCCCCCCAAACATTGCTGCCCCCCCAGCATCACTGCTTCTTCCCTGGGCGGGCGGAGTGGGGCCCATGTCCCTGGCTCAGTGGCACATGGCTCCCTTGTGTCACGATTTCAGTTCCCCAAGTTTCCCTGGCAGCTGAGCCCGTGTCTCCAACCAGCTCAGCCACCGGCTGCAGCGGGAAGTGAAAGGCACCGGGGCCACCAGTGGGGACCCCAGGCATGCTGCGGGCAGGGCACAGCCCGGCTCAGCACCGTGTCCAGCACACAACACGTATGAGCCCAGCCCGGGTCCCGGGAGAGCTGGGGCATGGAGTGAGGAGGAGTGGGGCAGGCAGAGGGAGGAAGGCTGGCTGAGGCCACAATGGGCACAGGGGTGCTGCAAGCCCTGGCTCCCCCCGGCCGCTGCAACCCTGGAGCAGAGGGGTGGCGGCAGTGGGGGCTGGAGCAGGGGAACCCCCAGCAAACTGCACCGCAGAGCCAAGCCGTAGCCCTCAGCAGTGGGAAATCCAACTGGAAACCACTCACTACCCTCAGGGGTCGCAGCTGCGCTGGCGGTGGAGCTGCCAGAGGTCCCCACAGGGATGGGGAAAGGGCCCCAGAGGGCTGGGGAGCAGCCCTGGGGTGCTGGCGGCCATGGGTGCGTGAGCGAGCACTGCACCCTCGTGGCAATGATGCCAACGGCACAGCGTGTCCCATTCTGCGCGGCACCCAGCTGTGCACGAAAATGGTGCAAAGGGGAGTGAGACGGGTGGCGGACCCCCAAGGCAGGCTGGGGGCTGCAGCGCTGCCATGCAAGCCAGGCTCCTTCCTCCGAGGGGGCTGTATGCACCTTTGGCTGCCCAATGGAGGGCTGCAGAGAAGACAGAGCCAGGCTCTTCTCCAAAACATCTCCGTTCTTGGAGGCGGAAGGTCCCAAGACACCTCCCTGCCCCCACCCCCCCCAGCCCACATTACTGTAGGATCAGCCCCCCAGGCTGCCACGGGGCACATGAAGGGGTTTGCACTGTGTGGGGGGGACTCCAGACCCAGCGTGGTTGCAGGAGGCAGGCGGCTCCTCACCTATAGACATCAGCAATGTCCATACGGCGGTAAAACTTGGCGAGTCTGACGGCCAGGATGATGCTGGGCAGCAGGAAGACGGTGCACCAGCCCAGGCTGAACCAGAAGGCGTTCTGGGTGTGGGGGGAGAGCCATCAGAGCCCAGACAATGATTGAAAGAGCCTCTTCTGCGCCCAGCCCTCCCCAAAGACCACCTATCCACCCCTTCTTGCAGCCTGGCCTTTGCTCTTAGCCACCGCAATCCGCTGGGGAGATGCTGAGCCCCACTTGCTCAGGACAGAGATGAGTACCCCTCATCCTATGCGTGAAGGGGACCCCATTGCCACCCCACACATACACGTCATCCCACACACTGCTGCCCCACTCACCAGGGAGTCCAGGATGTAGTCGCAGGTGATGACCTCCACATTATCCAGGGTCTGAGCTATGGGCTTGCAACGTGCCACGTCTTCTGTCAGCTGGCGACATGGTGTGGACAGAACATGTCAGTGTCCTCAACACCCCGCAGCCTGTCCTCCCCTTCCCTCCACCGCACCAAGAAAGGCTCAACTCACCCTGCTCTTGGCCCAGGAGATGTAGGTCTCAAAGAAGTCCAACAGTTCCTCCAGGAAAGCCCATGTCTCCTGGGGCAGGCAAGCAGAGAGTGGAGATGCTGCACTCCCAGCCCCTCCATGCCACATGTCCCCTCCAAGTGAAGATCAAGGCCATCAGACCACCCCAGCCCAGCAGCAATGCGGCTGCAAAAGTGCCACCCCCGTCCCTTGTCTAGGGTGCCATAAGGGGGGGGGGCACCCAGGGATGCAGGGGACCCCCGAGGAAGATGACAGGGCAGGAAGAGCAGCCAGATGTTGCTTGGCATCCCTGCACAGAGGGAGGTCTTGGGGCGGGGGTCCAGTCACACCCCCACCGTGTGGCCCAGCAGCAGGGCAAGGTGAGCTCACGTTCTTGATGATGTTTGCCGTCTCCCTCTCCAGAAACTCCTGGGTCTTGTTGGCTTTGTCCAGCGCAGTTTTTGTCTGTTCCTGGGGTGAAAGGTGCTTTCAGCAGTGTGATAGGGAAAGTGGGACCCCCGCGTCTCCCCAACCCTGCCTGGCAGCAATCCCTGGGGCACAGCGTCTCTGAGCTGTGGTGTCCCGAGCAGTCACAGGCTGGCGGTGCCTCGGGTGGAGGGAGCCTGTGCCTGGCAGGCTCTGTGCCATGGGCCCCCTGTCTCTGCCCATGAGCATGCCTGGGGAGTCCCACAGCAGCCACCAGCCCCCAGGACTTCACGTTAGCCCCCACCACCTCCACTGCAGGACCTCAAAGGTGCTTTGCAGGGTACTTCTACTGGGGTGTGCTCAGGAGGCCCCCTTGTGCAGCTTACCTCGAGCAGGTCAGCCCCGCTCTGCACCGAGTGGATGTTCTCCTTCAGGCTTTGCTGGGGATGGAGAGAGGAGAGTCAGAGGTGCAGACCCCACAGCTCAGCCGAGACCCCACCAGCAGGGTCCAAGCTCTGGGGGAGCCCAATCTGGCACCCCCAGGACCTTCCCCACCCTGGCATTGCTCACCAGCAGCCCAGGGAATTTCGTCTGCATCTCCTTGTCCAGCTCCCTCAGACTGTGAGCATCAGCCTTCAGTTTATCTTTCACGCCCACGTCCTGGAGGAGCTGCAGTCAGCAGTGCTCCCCCGGCACGGGGTCCCTGCCCCACCACAGCCATCTGATGGGACGCCCAGGCTGGAGAAAAGAGCTGGGCAAGGGTGAAGGGCCTCGCCCCGTCCTTGGCACCCAGGCAGATCTGCAGAGGAGCCCCCACAGGCAGGGGCTTTGGGGACAGGGTGGCCGTGGCCCTGGGGTGCCACGGTCTCTCACCGCTTTGTTTGCCAGCTCCTCCAGCTCTGCAGCCAGATCCAGGAGGCTTCCCTGGGTCACGTTCTGATCCAGCTGGAAAAAGCAGAGACAGAGCCGTAAGAATGGGGAATGGGACTCACGGTGGGGGGTGGGGAGGCATACCCCACCCCTGCAGGACAGAGCGGAGCCAGGGCCTCCCAGGTGGAGGAGGTGCCCGGTTGCCCCAGGGGATGACATGGATGACAGGGAACACCCTGGGAGCCTGTGGTGGGACTCCCACAGCAGCAAAGGGGAGGAGGCAATGGACCCCCTCAACACACACCTGGACCCCCCCATCCCAACACCAGGCTGCCCCCAGCCCACCTGCTCCAGGGTGAGGGTGAAGTTGGGGGGCTGCCCAGCCCGGCTGGCGTTCAGCAGCAAGTCTCCCTGGTCCTGGCTGAGCAGCGAGATGGGGCTCAGGGTGATGTTCACCTTCTCGAAGGCTGTGGAGATCTCTCCTGTGTACTGCCAGAGACAGGAGAGCCACGATGGGCCACAACGCTGGCCCCTCACTGTCCCCTCAGTGCCAGCCCTGTGCCCCCAGCTCTGCCCCCCAGACCCTGGCACCCGGCGCTCACCTGGCTGATGTTCAAGAGCTCGTCCAGGGACACGCTCTGGTCCAAGTGCAGCGTTTGCCACAGGGCAGCGTCTTGTTGGCACTGCCTGCAGGAGCAGGGCATGGGGCTGAAAACGGGCAGGCGAGGGCCACCCCGTCCCAGGAACATGTCCTCACCCACACGAGCAAGTCGCTTCTCCTCACTCCTTCCCTGGCACTGGCGCCCGCCCGCAGGCAGGGCACGCAGGGCAAGCTGCCCCCATCCCGAGGAGCATCCGAGGGCGCCGAGCAGCTGTACCCCTCCCCAAAGACACAGCGCTGGACCTGGGACCCACCTGTACATCTCCGAGAAGTTTGTTGTGCCACCCTCCTGGCCCAGCAGCTCGGAGAGGTTGAAGCCAGGGATCAGACCGGGGGTGTCCAGGAGCTGAAAGCAAGGGAAGAGATGAAGAAACTAGACACAGCGCAGGGCAGGACACCTGGGAAAAGCATCCCAAAACAGCCAGCACTGCCTCTGCTCCACCGGGAGCCCTCAGAAAGGCAGCTGTGGCTCCGGGCTCCACGGGGAGCTCACCTGGAAGAGCTGCTGGCTGCGCCAGGACTCGCAGAGGAGCGTGTAGGTGTTCCCCCCCAGCACGAAGGTGATCAGCACCAGCAGCATCAGCAGCCAGGAGAAGATGAAGCTGAAGCCGACCCCTCTGCCAGGACAGAGACACCATCGGCACCCGAGGACCCATGCCCCGGCGCTGACGATAGCATTGCCTCCGGCTCGCAGAGCCCAGAGCCTGCGCACCCCTTGATCCCCCGAAATGGTGGGAAGCACCAGCATTCCCTCAAGCATGTCTCTGCAATGCCTTTGGCCCACAGAGCCCAGCTGGGCTGTACCCCGGGGCTTGGACCCCGGCACAGCTTCCCCAGTTTTGCAAGCCACCACTGGCCCATAGGTCCACAGGACCACGCACACGCTGCCAGGCCCCCGCTGGCAAGGGGCGAATGGGCTCCGCTCAAACGCCTTTCACCAACACCGTGTTTTATCCTCGTGTTTACCACCTGCATGGTGAGTTGCCACGGGGCAGGCCATTAAGCCGTAGTAATTTGATGATTTAGGAGCTTGAGCATCCCCAGGCCAGCCCTGCCCTCCCATCCCACCGCTCCCACACGCGTCCTCGGCAGCTGAGGGAGCCTCACGCCATGAAGAAGTTCCCGCCGGTGTTGGAGAGGCAGCTGCGCTGCGTGGGCAGCACATTTTCCTTCAACCCCAGGGGGCCCAACAGCAGCCCGATGACGTTGCAGAGGACCACCAGCAGCACCATGCAGCACAGGAGGACACAGATGCTCCACCTGGGGCAAGAGGAGGGGCAGGAGTCGGACAGCAGGACCTGGCACTGTAAGCAGTGCCTGGCATCCCACCAGGTGCCTCCTTGGGGAGGTAAAAGCCCCCCAGGCACGTGGGCAAAGAACGGGCACGGGTGGCTGCAAGGCACATCTTTGGCTACCCAGCACCCACAGCCCCACCACCGAGCATGCCCCCAGCTCCAGCAACTGCAGGATCCAGAGCCCGAGCCTCTCCAGACAAGGGAGCAGGGGGATGCAGCAGCCCCTCACCTACCTGAGCCCATCCAAGCTGATGATCGGCTCCCTGTACTGCTCCAGCACCGATGTGACATTGTCCACAACAGCCCCCACGTTCTCCTCCACTTCCAGGAGCGGCAACTCCTCCTGCAAGCTCCTGATCTCCTGCCTGATGAGGCCCAGCTGCTCCTGGGTCTCTGCAGGGGATGGGGACAGGTTGGTGCTGTGAACTGCTGCCCAGGTCCTGCTCACCTGGGGCAGGTGAGCCTGGGGCAGCAGGGACTGGGAGAGGACGGTCCAGGATGGCATCAGCATGATAGCACACGGGGACCTGGGGACAGCCTGGGCTGCAGGCAGTGGGGTGGCAGCAGGGGAGGTCTCCAGGTAAGGATGGGATGGGGAGTATGGAGCCCTGGGAGAGGGGGAGTTCAGCACAAGGGGCACAAAGCCCTGCTTACTTGTCACCATGTCCTGGGACTGCTCTTGCACCTTGGCGGGGGTCGAGTC
Source organism: Rissa tridactyla (assembly GCF_028500815.1). Taxonomy (NCBI): domain Eukaryota; kingdom Metazoa; phylum Chordata; class Aves; order Charadriiformes; family Laridae; genus Rissa; species Rissa tridactyla. Next base: position 57,788,865 of record NC_071471.1, on the reverse strand, counting down.
CAGGGTGCTGTTAACCTGCACGGGAGCGGGGATGCACAGCGTACAGCTCACGTCCCTGCCCGCAGCCCAGGGCTGAGCAGCACATCCCCTCCCTCCCCAGATCCCGCTGGCACAGGACAGCCAGGCTCCCCCCAGCACCCAGCCCTGACCGTGCCAGCACCCGGGGGTGGCGGGGGCAGCGGGCAGGCTCCAGCTGAGGGAGAATTCCAACAAGCACCTCCCTCCACCCAACAGCAATCAACTCCTGGGGGCCTCTTCCCAAGCCACCCCCTCGCAGCACAGCCCCAGCAGCACCCATCCCTCTGAGGGGGGCGTTGGGACATGACCCCTTACCTTCTCTAAATCGGCTGTTATGTTGGAGCCAGACACACCTTCCAGTGCCTCCAGCTGCTGCTCCACACTGGGGATCTGTGGGGAAGAGCCTGGGGTGAGGGGGCTGCAGGGGGGCTGGGGAAGGGTCTGCGGGGGACCCCTGCCCCTCCTCACCGTGCTGAAGTTGGCGCTGAAGGCCAGGCCGTCCAGGGACACGTTGCCGCAGGGGCGGCCGCAGTCCTGCAGGGTCTGGCTGAGGCCGTCCCGCAGGTTGGCCAGCCGCTGGCCGTAGCTGCTCTGCAGCTCCTCGAGGCGCAAACGAGTGCTGGCGATGCTGCCGAAGGTGGCCGCCAACGTCTCCATCCCTGGGAAGACAGCGGGGGCTCGAGACCTCATCCTGCCAGTGCGGCCGGGGCTGCTCCTCAACCAGCTGAGCCTTGGGGACCCCATCAAAAAAATGCAACATAGGGGCACCCCCGTCAATTTGCATCTCAACATTTGCCCCAGGTTGGGGCTGGACTGGCCAGATGGACCTCCCTTCCTGGAGGTCTTACCCAATCTTGCTGGAGCCCCCCAGGCATGCACCTGCCCCAGCATCCCCCTGAATCCCCTCCAAGGTCCTGCCGGCCCCCCAGGGATGAGGCCGCTACCTTGCAAGAGGTCCTGGAGGGATCCCAGAGCCTCATCCGTGCCGCTCCTGATGCCCAAGACGATCATGCCGCCCAGGTTGGGCCCGATCTCTGTGGAGATGGGAGAGACAGTGTCAATGATGGGATCCCCGGTGGCGGGACCAGACTGCCCTGAGCAGCCCGGGGCTTGCAGGGGGAGCTGCCGAAAACACTGACCCCTCCCCAGGACCCCATCCCACATCCACCCTCCAGGCAAAGTGGGCAGAGGGGACACCCCCAACCCTGCCAATGCCTCCCAGAGAGGAGCCTGAATGGGGAAAAGCAACAGCTGGAGCAGAGCGGGAGCCTGGAGGAGCTCCCAAACCCATTCCTTTTAGACATCCCCATGAGAACCAGCCCCGTGGCCCCCGGGGCCTGCAACCACCATCTGCAGCACCCCCCAGCCACCTCCACTCCCCAAGCACCCCAGGGTGCCTGTGCCCCCCCTCTGCTGCACGTCCTCACCCTGGAGGCTGCTGTTGGCGTGGCTTAGCGGGACGTCGCTGCTGTCAATGATAAAATTGATTTGCTGCAGGGACAGAGACGGGGTGTCAGTGAGGATGGGGACCCTTCCCCACCTCCAGCCCCACTGTCAGCCTTCCCCAGGGGTGGCCTTTGCCCCCCAACAGGCACCCCAGCTGGGGTGGAGGGACCAGGCATGCCTTGGGGATGGAAGCCAGGTAGGCATGGACGTCGTCCAGGGTGTTGTTGACATTGGGGAAGGTGCCGCGCACAGCCTGGGAGAAGCGGGTGTTGCTGACCAAGGCACAGATATCACCAGCCCTGCAAGGGAAGGGTGGCAGGGTCAGTGCGTGGGGAGCTCAGTCACGATTTTCCCCCACAGGACCCTCCGAACCCACCCACACCATCCGGAGCACGCCCTCCCAGAGCATCCCGAGTGCCCTGCACACTGCCAAGGGAACAGAAAGGAGGGACACGGGAAACTGAGACACAGGGGAGCCCCGTGCCTGCTGCACCCACATTTCCCCACGGCAAAGCTGTCGGGAAGGGTCTGCACCATGCCCCCCCCCGGGCCAGCTCCCCACCGCCGCTGCTTCCTCTCCTTTGTCCCGCCGTGCCAGGATCTGCTCCTGTGAACAATGGCAGCTTCCTGGCACGGCCGCCAAGCGCCGGTGTTTCCACCCGCCCTCGGGTCCCATCCGGAGCCTCCCGGCCAGCGCACTCACAGGAGGAGAGCTGAGACCAGCAGGACGGAGACCCAGAGTGCCCGGCGCCGGCAGCCCGTGTGCTGGCCCTGCTTCTGGTACATGCGGCCCCCGCAGTTCCCGCAGCAGCGGCAGCAGCAGAAGCAGCATCCCACCAGGGGCACCAGGATGATGAAGAGGAGCCCGATGGCCATGCAGACCAGGAAACCCAGTTCGTAGAGAAGCAGCTGGGAGAGGAAGAATGAGAGGCGGCATAACACTGGTGCCCCTGGAGGCTCCCCAGCTCTAAGGGTCCTGTCCAGACCCACCATGGGGCGGAATGGGTCCCCCCCAGGGGGTTGCACATCTCCCCTTGCTGCTGCCCAGCACCAAGGGCTCAGCCTCGGAGCAGCACCCACCAGCATCCCCCAGTCCGTGATGGCCCGGGGCTGCTGGCTCCCTGCCCTGCCTGCCCGCTCACCTCCTGGACTTGCTCCTCAGTGGTCTCCTCAGCCTGGGGCTGCCCAATATCTGCAATCAGTTCTGGGGGAGAAGGAGTGGGGAGAGCTCTGAGCAGGCGCTGGGCCCTGGGGGGCTCTCCAGGAGGGCCCCACACTCTGCTCACCCCAGAGAGGGGCTCCCAGCGCCGGGCATCACCTCCAGCGCTGCGGCTCAGAGCAGCTGTGAGTGCACGGCATGTTTCTCCCTCCCAGGCCATTGTGTCACACAGCCCTTTTGCACCCAGGAAAAGCGCTGCCAGCCCCCAGGCTCTCAGGGGTCCACAGAGCAAGGGGGTCCCCACCCCAGTGGGCACCAGGGGTAGGCTCGATGGGGGATGCTCCGACAACCATCTCAGCTGCCTTTGGGCTGCCCTCCTGCAGCGCAGCCCCAGGCAGATGCCCGGCCGGCGCTGCCAGCGTGGGATGGGCCCTGGGGTAAAGTCCCCCCCGCCACACTGCCTCTTTCAGTCCCAAGGCTCGCCCTGCCCGTGCGCCATGGCCTCATGACAAGCTCGTGCTGACACAGGGTGCTGAGTGATTGTACCCTGGTATCTGCGTGACACGGACAAGGCCACAAAGCCATTACGTTGTTTGCCAGCCACGCATTTACCTGCAAGTTGCCGGTGAGCAGGGGCTAAGCCAGGAAGGAGGAAGCACAAGTGCCAGCAGCCAGAGTGACAAACCACCCGTCCCTAGGTGGGCAGCACTTGCCCCGGGGGCATCAAGCAGCCCCGGGGTCCTGGCATCACCCGTGCCGACCTGCAGCCACTTCGGGGCAGAGCTGTGCCATTGGGACATCCCCTTGGAGGTGAAGGAAGGAGGGCAAGCGCTGGCAAGAAGGGGGGTGCCTGCAGCACTGCGGTGCGGACACTGGCACTGGGACACTGCTTTTGGTGGCCCCAAGGTGAGTCCTGCCTAATCACGCCTTGTCACCTGCAAGCACTGAGGGCTGCAAGCCAGGCGAGGACCCCCCAAAGTCACAGGCAGCAAGGGATTTGCTCTGCACCTTTCGTTGGGGCCTGGGATGAAGATACCTGGTGGGAGGATAGGGCAGGACCCTGCAAGGTGGCACTGCCACCAAAGCCTGTGCTGGGGCCCACCCGAGACCGCCACACAGTCATGATGGGATGCAGCTGGCAATCCTCAGGGACCCCACTCCATTCCCCCCCCTCCCCAAACCCCTCCTAACACAGTACCCCAGCACTTAAATGCTGGATGGACGGCCACCAGTGCAAGAGGGCTGAGCCTGAACTGGGACCCTGCAGCTCCGAGCAGCCCCCCCACCTCATTGCCAGCCCCCCCCCCCCGCCGCCGTGCACCCACCTATGGGCAGGTCGTTGGGCTGCACCAGCTGCAGGAAGCCGTGCACCATCCCCACCAGGCCCGGCGTGCTGCTCCCCGGCGCCTCGGGGCCAGGGCCATACGCGGGCTGCGAGATGTTCCCCAGCTCCATCGTGGCGGCTCCGGTGGACACCTGGGCACAGAGAAGGGCTGTGGGTGTCATTGGGGTGCAGGGCCACCCGGGCTGCCCTGCCTCCTGCCTCCGAGCAGGAAACGCGGGGAGAAAAAATCAAGCACCTGCCAGCTCCTGCCCGGAAGGAAAGAGCTGTGGGAGAGCACCGAGGAGGGATGGGGAGTCCCTGGGATGAGCAGCGGGGTAGGGGGGGACAGGCAGGAGGTGCCCATGAGGGACCAGAGGGGCTCCGGAGGATGAAGCGGAGACGAAGCACTTACCCTGTCCTCCGGCACCTCTGTGCGCGCACGTCTGCCCTAGGGCCCAGCCACACAGTGCCAGCGCCCGGGCTTTATGGTTTGTTTAAGTTTCAGCTGCGACTGATGAAAAGCCGCTTGCCGGGGAAGGCGGCGATGCCGGGATCGCCCCACCCTGCCCCTGCCACCTCCTGGCACCCGGCCACCCCCGCCGCCTCTCCCTACCTGGGTCAGGGTCACCACCACCACCACGTCCCAACCCAGGCAGCAGGGAGAAAACCCCTCTCCCTCCTCTCCCCAGAGCTCCCGCGCCCTTTCTGCTTTCCTCCTGCCCCGACCCAGGGGCTTGGGTGACCCGCGGTGATCCGGAGGGCAGCCATCCCGCCCGCTCCACCCCAGCTCCAGCGGCATCCCTTGAGGATGGGGTGCGCTGGGGCCGGCCACAGTTTCGGCGCAAACCCGCTCTGGCCACAGAAACCGGCTTCTGCGTTTAGAAAAAACCTCCCCAAATGGGGGGCATTGCAGCAAAGCCGGTATTTTCCACCCGCACCCCGGTCCCCCCAAGCTGGGGCACGGCCTCGGGGGCCCCCAGACGGGATTCTTCCTCCGAGGCTGGAGGTCCCCCAGCGCCTGCCCGGCTCCATCCCCCGCGTCCCCGCCCGCCGCGGGACCCACGCGTGGCTCTACCCCGGCCGCCGCCCCGCGGTCCTCAGCCCCCGCCCCGCCGCCGGGGTCCCGGGAGCCGCAGCCGTGGGCGGGGTGGGGGGGGGGAGGGCTGGGGGTCGCTCCCGGTTGTGCCGCGGACGCACCCGGTGGGCGCGGGGCAGGTGCCCCGGGGGTCGCGCCCTGGCGGGAGGTCCCCGGTACGGTACGGCTCGGCTCGGCCCCGTCCGGCCGAGAACAACCCGGCTCCGCACGCAGCGGGCGGCCCCCGGAGGGGTGGGCAGGGCTGGACGGGGCCGCCCCTTCCGCCCCGGCCCCCCGGGGTCTGCCCGGGGCGTGCGACCGCGCCGGCCGGCCCCCGCCTCGGCCGGGAGGGAGCCCGCTGCACCCTCTGCCCCCGGGGGAACCTGCCCCAGCGCCCCACCCTGCCCCTGTCCCGTCCCACCCTGACACCCTGCGTCTGCTCCCAGAGACCCCCATCTCCTGCCCCGTCCCGCCTGGGAGAGCCCGCTGCCCCCAGTGCCCAGCCCCTCTGCCCCACGCCCGGGTGATGCTCCCTCTCTGCCCTACAGAGACCCAGTGCTGGCCCCGCCAGCAGCCCACCCTGCCACAGCCCCCATGCCCAGAGCCCCCCACGCTGCCCACCGTGCCCCCATGCCAGCCCTCAGCCGTGCCCCGCGCCCACCCCACACCCTCCCCAGGCCAGCCGGTGTCCCCAGCATGGTCCTTGGCCCCAGCCCTGTGTCCCTGCATAGGGCACCATGTGCTTTTGGACCAGCATCAGCGGGGAGTCCGGGTGAGCCGTATCCATATGTCTTTTGCATGGCCAGGCTCCCCGGCCCCCCCAGTGCCGTTGCCTTGCTGGCCATCACCTCCCAGGTTACTGCTTAACTTTCCCCGCACAAGCAGGCGTCACTGCTCTCCGTGACCATGGGCAAAAGTGGCACGGGGAGGGAGGCAGCCCTGCCTTGAGGTTTCCTCCTGGCCTGGCCTGTGCAGAGTGCTGGGGTGCCACGTGGTACCCTCCGGCTCAGCGCTGGCACCAGGGCAGGGCAGCGGAGGACAGAGATGCGCTCCCAAAAAAAGGAGAAAAATAAATGAAAAGCAGGGCCTGGCAAGTTTTTCACAGCGCTGGGGCTGATGTGGGGAGGGAGGTTTGGGGGTTTCACAGGCATCCTTCGGCTTTCCAGCTCAGACCCCAAAGTGTTGCCTTGAGGCCCTCCACCACCTCCCGGGGGCAGGGGACATGAGAGGAGGGGGCACCAGAGACCCTGCGTGGGACGGGGCCGGCTGCCCTGGGCGCTGCACTCCCCCAAATTGGTGTGTGCCCAGCTCGCACGGCCATGTGTGGGCAGGATCTGGCCCGGCATCCATGGGATTCTTCACAGGTGGATCCGCTTCTGCAGGGCATTGCTGCCCTTCAGCCCAGGGCGTCCTGCTGAGGCTGCTCGAGCTCGGTGCACGTCAGGACTGAGGGCACCGACACCTCAGCCCAGGGTGCCACCACGCCATGGGCTCACTGGGGCCACCCTGCTCCCACCCACCCAGCCACGAGCTCCCACCATGGCACAGGTATCCTGCAGCCCCCCCGTCCCCAGCCCCGTCAGGGGGAAGGATGGCAAGGCGACATCCCTCAGTGCAGATGTCAGCCCAAGCCCTGCCCCTGCTCCGAAGACGTGGGCCCATCCCGCCCCCACCCTCCGCTGCATCAGCCCCATTTTAAGAGCCTGGTTTCCCCCACATCCTTTTTTTCTCCCCCATTACTGCCAGATCTGCCCCCGCCCCAGCATCACCCGCAGCCGCGGGCTCCTTGCCTCGCATGTTTGGCCGGGGAGGGGGTTGCATTGGATGAAGCACCCACAGTTTAAATCTCGGTGTCCCCAGGGCTGTGGGCTGGACCCAGCTGCCCCCAGACCCCCCATCCAGTGGGGATGACAAAATGACCTCTCTGGGGTCAGCTATCTGCTCTGGTCTGGGGGAACTGGGGACCAGCATCTTCCCCCAGTGCTGGCGCGCTCCACCCCAGCTTCTGGAAGGGGATTGGGGCAGCCCCCATGGAGGCTGGTGCTGTGTCCCCCCATCCGGAGGGGTCACCCGTCCCTCCTTTGCCCCCCCAGGACACCTCATGCTGCTTAGCTGCTGCTGCTGCCTTGTTCCCACAGCAGGACAGTGCCGCCCCGCCTGCTCCCCAGGGGATGTGCCCATCACCTTGGTGTCTGAGCCGCATGTTTGCTCTGGCACGGGGACAGGGCCGTTTCCCAGCAGCCCTGTGCCCTGTCCTTGCTGGGATTTCTGCTTTTCACAGCGTGGCAGGGAGCCGGCCGGGGCCTGGCTGCGAACCAGCAGCCGGACGCGAGCCAGCATCATCCCAGGAGCACAGTGAGCCCTGTCCCCGTACCCCCCCACACCAGGGCACCGGGGGCACCAGGGGACCCCCCCCTCTGCCTTGCCCACATTGGCCAGGTCCGATGCTCAGAAATAAGTGCTCAGGACAGCCTCAAACCGAAAAGTCATTTTATTGGTACCATACATGACTCATAAATGGCACAAACTATGGAGGGGAGGAAGAAAAAAAAAAAAAAAAAAGAAATAAAAAGGCATTACAGTGTGCCTGGGGCGGCGGGGTGGGCAGCGAGGGACTCCACACCCTCCGTGGGAGCCCAGCAGCACGGCGGGGAGAATCGTACCTTAATTGCAAAGCAGAGCCCCCCCTTCCCCGCCACACCGGGCTCCCACCCTGGGAGTGTCCCCCCACCTGCAAAGGGGCCGTGGGGAAACCCCCGTGCCTGTGGCTGGGGGTCCATGGGGCTGAGTCCTCTGCCTCCAGGCTGCCCGTGGAGAGGCCCCGGAGCCGACACAGGCGTCTGTCAGGGATTTTGGGCTTGAGATCAGGCCAGGGCTGAGCCGAGGGGCTCCTGTCTCCCTGCCCGACCTCAGGGATGGCAGAAGGAGGGGGGGGGACACAGCACGTCACCCCCCCCCAGCTCTGCCACCCCCTGCAGTCTCAGCCGCGAGCGGGTGAGATGCGGGGTGCAGGCGAGACCCCTGCTGCAGCCAGAGCCCCCCGCATGGGGGGCAGCCCCCTGGGGACACCTGCCAGCCCCCAACCCCACGGGGCAGCGGGGCACGTGCTGCGGGATCCCCGGCGGGGAGCTGGGGGGGGGGTCTGGCAGAGAGAGTGGGGTTCACCACCCTTCTCCCCCAAACTGCAGGGCTGCTCCGCCTGCCCCGGGCTCCCTTACACACGCAGACAGACACACAAACCTCTCGCACACGCACTCTTGCACATACACCCCCCCCCCGTCACCAGGGCAGTCCCCCCCACCCCGGCCACCCCCCGCAGCAGCGCTCGCTGGAACCCCAACCTCTGGGCCGTGCTGGGGGATGCCCACAGGCAGCCCTGACCCCCGGCTCTCCCCAAAACCCCCCTGGGAGGCTGCTGGGGTGAGCTGGTGAGCACAAACACCCTCCCCCGGCACCTCCCATCTTCTCCTTGGAAGAAGTCTTGGAAGGGATTTTTTTTTTTCTTTTTTTTTTTTTTTTAAACCAAAAAAACCCCCAAAATTATTATTTTTCTCATTGTTTCCCCTAACATCAATGGAGGCACCTGCTCTAGTGATAACACATTGAAAGAACAGTATCGTACACACTGTCTACAGCGCGGAAATGTACAAGCACGAGGTACACGAACCCGAGGGGGGTGGGGGGGGAGCGGGGACAACAGCACACAAGATTTACATTGAGGAGGGAGGCGGGGGGCTGCCCCCCCGGCTCCTGGAGGGATTAGAAAGGAAGTCTGCAAAGTCTCTCCTTGGTTTGAAGCTCTCCGAACTGGATATAAAACGAGACTCCCAAGAGAAGAAGCCTGTACAAAAGTCAGGACAGGGTGAGAGGGCTCGGGGTGGGGAGGGGGGAACCGGCGAGGGGGGCTGGGGGGGGGAGCTTTTCCCATTTTTTTTTTTCTTTCTTTTTTTTTAAACTTACAATTTTAATAATATTATTTTTTTTTCCTTAAAAAAAGACAAAAGTAGGAGGTACTGGGAGCCAAGGGTTGCCAAGGGGCCCCAGGTGGATTCACGCGGGGTGGGGGGGGAAACACTGGGGCTGCGGGCAGGGAGTGAGGGCACCGGCTGCTCTGGCAGAGCCGTGGCTCCTCTGTGCCCCCCCCCCCCCCCAAGTCCCCCCCCCACGCAATTCCTATACACAGAGTGCCCCCATGGCCCTGCTGCGCTCTCACCCCTGGGGAGCGAAGGGAAGGGGAAGGTGCAGGAGAAGGGGGAAATGCGACGTAGCCCCGTCCTCGACACCCCCCCAGCACAGCAGGATCCCACCCTGGCCGGAGGAGGCTCCATGGCAGAGCCGGTGGCACGCAGAAGGCTTTCCATCACCGGGCTCCCCAACCCAGCCCCAGGTTGAGCTGGGGACGTGCAACCCTGCTGCAGGTGGCTGCCCAGCAAACCCCAGCGTAGGACTCGGGGAGGAGGAGGAAGAGGAGGGTCTCTGGGCTGTGCCAGACCCCAACAGGCGGCATCCACAAGCCGCCGGCTTCCCGGTCAAACCAGCCACTGCCGACACCTCCCTCCTAATTCCCCCCGCTCTGCAAGCAGGGGCTGGGCACATCGGGGCGGGGATGACAAGCTCTCCGGGGAAGAAGCAGGGAGGAAGAGGGAGACGGGGGAATAACGAAGCTACGGCCCCGGAAACCCACCCCTGCCCTGGGGTCCGGCGGGGAGGCAGGCGTGGGGGGAGCGGGGAGGCGGCGGGGGGAGAGGGCTGGGGGCTGCCCGCCCGTGCACCCCATCGGCCGTGCGGCGCCGATCCACCCCCGGTACCTCGCCGCTTCCCAGTCACTCTCTGTTGCAAATGTACAGGTAGATCGGTTGGGACTGAGTCCACGGGGCGGCGGGGGGGCTGTTACTGTGACGCCTGCGACGTGGGGTTCTCTGACTTGCTCTCCTGGCTGGAGGGCGGTTTGCTGTTCCAGGGGCTGTTGGCCCCCAGTGCCGGCGAGTTGTTGAAGCTGTCCTCGTCGTCGATGCCGTTGGCGGCGTCAAACTGCGTGTTCTCCAGCCGGGTGATGAGCCGCTCGTCCTCGTCCCCAAACTCCCCCCCCATCAGCGTGGGCTCGCCTACCACCATCACATCCTGAAAGGGGAGACGGTCCCGAAACATAATCGAGGTGGGGGGAGCCCGGGCCGCCAGACCCCCGCCCCCAGCACCGCAGTCCCTTTTCCCAGCCACAGGGCCACCTCCTCATCTCCATCGCAGGACCCGAGGCTCGGTCACCGCGTGGGGCAGCACATCCTCACCCCCTTGCAGGGGAGCAAAGCAGCTCCGAGAAGGCAGCTGGGACACCCTCTCCTTCTCCCCATCGCCTGGAGAGAGTGGGGGACGCTTGGACAGTCCCCGGGGGTCTCTCCCTAGCCACTCCCGGGGTCTGGGGCAGGGAGCCCTCCCCTCCACCCCGGGGGAGGAAGAGAGAATGGAAACGGGATGCTTACAGGTACCTGACTGGACAGGGCAAAGGTGCTGGCCGGGCTCTTCTTCTTGCTGTTGCTGTTGTTGGTGTTTCCCCCGCCGGAGCTCATGGTGCTGCCTCCTGACATCTTCCTTTTCCGGCGCTTGCTGGGCTGCTGCCGCGCTGGCTCCGCTGGCGGAGGAGGGAGACATGGTCAGTCCCGACAAGGAGCCGGTGCCCCCCAGCCCCTTCTCTGCAAACCCCTCCTTCTCTGCAAGGACCACATCCCCCCCCCGCGGGGCAGCATCACCACCCTCCTCCCCTCCGCAGCTTCACCCCCTTCCCCAGCGCAGGGGACAGGAGAGGGTGCAGGGAAGATTTCCATCCCTGCTTTGCTTTCCACAAGCGGCTGGCAGCCCCCGAGCAGGGAGCGCTGGCTGCCTGCAGCCCCGCTCTGCCCCAGAGGGAAGGCAGGCCAGCAGAAAAGTAAGCCGCTGCCTGACTCGCCACCCCCAGCCTCACAAGATGAGGCCAGGGACAGGCTCTGGGGCTGGGAGAAGGCTGTGACAAGGGCAGGGCCTGAGCGGGCAGCACCGGAGGCCCGTGGGCAGCACAGCAGGCAGCGTGAGACTCACCAGGCGGAGCGACCATCCGCTGCCACTTCTGGAAGAGGCAAGTCTTGAGGCAGTCCCGGGGACTGAGGCTGTAGGTCTTGTGCCGTGACATGAGCTCCTGCATTGGTTCTAGGATTACACAGAGCTGCAGGGAGCACACAGACACGGGGTTAGATTGTGATGCTCCAAGCCTCAGCAAAAGCCCCTCTGTCGGGCAGCCGTCTGTGCTGCACTGACCCAAACCATGCTGGGAGCCTGTGGGCTCCGGCAGACCCACCGCCCCACGGCTCTCTGCAGCCCAGCTGCAAGATCCTTCTTGCAGAGCCTGCCCCACTGCCTCCCCGCACCCCAGGGCAGCCAGGTGTCGGGCAGCTGAGAGCACAAGACATGGCCACCCTAGGCAGAGCTGTGTCCCCCCCACTTCCCACATGCTTACTCGGAGGTAGTTGAGTGTGGAGTTTGAGAGCCCACAGCGGGTGATGTTCTTGGATAACTGGTCCAGCATCTGGGGGTCCTGTGCCTAGGAGTGAGACAGACAGATGGCTCAGCTGCATCCAGGCTGGGGACGGCCTCCCGTTGAGGTCCCCCCAACCTGCACAGCAGGGAGAGGAGCTCAGCAGCCCTGTGTCACTCGTGCCCCAGGGGGGCTCCCAGAGCGGTACTCACATGCATGGCAAGGATGCTGCGGGGGATGAGCTCTCGATGCTGGCGGATGCTGAAATGCCATGTCTTTATCCTCATCATGTCGTCGAACATGAACTCCAGGTAGAGCCGCCCCTCCACACACACCTGGGCAGGGCACAGGGTCAGGCACAGGTTGCCCCCACTTCCCCCAGCCCAGATCCCCTGGGAATCCACTGCTGCACATGGGGACACCCTCCCGGTGGCTTGTCCCCGCCTGCAATGAGACTCAGCACAAGCCAAACCCATAAGCCCACAATGGCCAGGGGACCTCTGTAAGAAGGGGATGCTGCAGGGGCTGCAGGGATGCTACGCTGGGCGGAACTGTCTGGGGCACATGGGATTACAGCATGGTACTCAACAAGCCCTGGAAATCAGTGTCCCTCGCCCTGTGGGACCGCAGCCACTGCGAGGCCACGTCGGACCAAGGCACGAGGGGCAGGAGTAGCCGTGGGTGCCGCCGGTACCTGGGTGAACATGGGTTTGCCGTGCTGGGTGACCATGGTGCACTGGTCACAGTCCAGAGAGACAAAGTTGTTGTGGAAGGACTCCTTGGGGTGCTTGAGCACGTAGTAGAGCTCTGTGGCCCCCCCTTCAAAGATGCTGCGGAAGTAACGGGGAATCAGAGTCCGGCCGATCGCTGGAGCGGGAGAAGGAGAAAGATCATGTCAGTAAACCTGGCTCCCACAGACGTGCCCTGGGGCTGCGTGGGGAGAGGGTTCCCCAGCTCCCACTGGATGGAGGGCAGCTGAGCTCCAACACCCTGCCCACATCCCACTGTACCGCGCAACCGCCACATCTCTTGCCGGAGAAGCAATGCCCTGGGGAAGGAGGGCTCAAGCTACTACTCACTGTATCTCTTTGGTCCATCCTCCAAGCAGAAAGTGATTGTTAACATGGCGTCATCCTCGAAGAACTCCGTGGTGAAGGCGTCCCACCACAGATTGTCACATTCCTGGGGATGGCAGAGAGATGCCAGGTTATGGGGAGGGACGACAGACAGACAGACAGATGCTGGCTGCCAGGCACAGCAGCCAACGCGTTCAGCCTGCGGAGGGCTGTGCTCCCGGCTGAGCGCTCGGAGATGGGAATGATGAGCTCTGTCCCACGGCCAAGTGAGGGACAAGGTGCTCGGGGACCGGCACAGCAGGACAGGAACCTGCTGCCAAGGGGATTCCTCCTAGAGCCAAGACAGCTCATGAGGGCAGGCAGCGCACAGCGCAGAGGACCCCGCCCCCAGAACACACACCTGGGAGTGTGTCCCCCCCCAACTGCCCCCCTCTCCCCCATCTCCCCACCTCTGTCCAGTTCTGCAGCCGCTTGTTGAGCTCAAATATCCTGTAGTCGGTCTGGTTCCCATACGGCGTGTGCCTCCTGCGGGAGAGCAGAGCAAGCAGTCGGGGGGGAGGCCGCCACGGGGAGGGGAGGGGTCCCGAGTCCACGGTGGAGGACACACAGCCCCTCCAGGGCTGGGCAGAGCCCAAGCAACCCCCCCCCAAACCCCTGCGGCCAGCAGCATGTCAGCCCTGCCGAGGCATCCTCGCCATGGGCACGAGCTCCCCTCCCAGCGGGGTCCCCACCAGACCCCCCCGCTTACCCAATTCCAGGCTCCAGGTACGTCGGTGGGTACATGGGAGTAGGTCTGGGGTGGGCAAAGAAACACAGGCAGGTCAGTGCTGGTGGGGGTCTCCATCCCTGCCCGCCGCAGCTCCCCCTTCTCTGCCCACAGCAGCAGGCGGTGGGGCTCGCTGGAGGAAAGACCCCACGCACGGTGGGGGCTGCATCTTGGCTGCCGACGGCCCCGTGGGGTGACCTGCACCCCTGAAACTGGGCTCTGCTCCCACACCGGTGGCTGCTCCGCTACCCCTGGGACCTGGCCCGCGGCTCTCCAGAGACGTGCCTGGCTCCTCTACAGCTGGGCCTGGTGCCAGGCAGGACGGAGGTTGGAGAAGGGGCTGTTTCAGCAGGAGCTGGGAGTGCTCCCTGTCTGGGGTTATCCCAGGGGCTTGGCCCCACAGAGCTCAGGGACCTGGGGGCTCTCTTCATCCCAAATATCCCCCTTTTTTCCCAGTCCCACTCGTGCCTGCTCCGATCCCCTCTCTCCCCGTGTGCTAACTCAAGTCCATGCGCCACAGTCTCTGCATGCTACTGGAGAGCTACTGGGGTGCAGACTGCAGAGCATCCCCAACCTTGCAGTCCCCTCCCCGGGCCCCAGCTCACCCCACATCTCGATCCAGCATGGTGCCCGGGTGGAAGGGGGGGAAGGCGTTGCCGTTCGGGGGCTCCTTTGGCGAGTACAGCTTGAACGACTTAGAGGAACAGCCTGGAGAGAGAGAGGGGACACGGGTCAGCTGGGGACACCCCATGAGGAGAGACACCCTGCTGTGAGGAGGAGGAGGAGGAAGGATGCAGGACCAGCCAAGCCCCCATCAGCACAGGCCCATCCCTCCTCTGTAACCCCCCCACGATGCCAGCCCAGCCCCTTCACCCCACGCACAGCTCCAGGCCTTCCGCATGCAGGATGGGACCTACAGGGTCAGGGCTGAGCTCTCAAGACCAGTAGCCAGCGGGGCCCAGCCCCATCTCAGCGATTTCCCACTGGTGCCCAGAGTTTGTCAGTTCTCAGCTGGATGGGCTCTGGGGATGGTGCCCGAAGGGGACAGTCCAGCTGGTGAGCAGGGGCGGGGGAGAGGCGGCTGGGCCCTATCCTCCCCCCAGCCCTCCCTCCCTCCCACGCCGCTCCTAATCCCACCAACCCGACCCGGGAATCACACGGGATCTTTTTGCTGACCTTTGTATCGTCATGGCGACGGGTGAATAATCACCCGGAGGGATGGATGGCGGGTCCCCAGGCAGCCACCATCTGCCGCTCGGGCAGGCCAGTGGCCAGCCGGCTCCAGGCGGAGGGAGAGATCCCACACACCAGCCCCCGGCCCCGATCAAACCACCCCAAAGCCCCAGTGCCCCCTGTAGCACCAGGGCAAGGGATGAGGAGCCCACGGGGTGTGAAGGGGTGTGCAACGGGGTGTACAACGTGTGCAAGCCAGCACCCATCCCTGAAAGCAACCAGGGGATCCCACCGATGGGAGACAGGGATGCCCTCTGGATCCAGCCACACCGGCACAGCCGGCCCCGTCTGGGCTCCAGAGAGGCAGCCGGGGGCTCCCACACTCACTAGCCCCCTCCCACCGCCGGGGCAGGTTCCCGGGAGCGGCAGCTGCCATCACCCCTCCCCGCGCCCCAGGGGAGCCCCGGCAGGCCCCGCGGCTGGCAGGACCCGGCATGCTGTGCCCGGGTGCTGCTGAGGCACGCGGCTCTGCCCCGGCGGGCGGCCGGGCAGACGGGCTGACCTGGATGGGGTGCAGCGGCGGGCGGGCTGCCAGGCAGCTCCGGCTCCACCGGCTCAGCCGGCCCCACTGCGCACGGGCACGTCTCCCACTGCCCCGCTGCCGGCAGGAGCCACGAAGCCGGCTGTGCCGGGATGCCGGCTGCAGCCGGGGCCAAGGCGGGATCCCCATCGGCCACCCTGCCCCAGGCCGGGTGCTTCCCGACGCCCACGAGCTGCCAGGATTGCCACCCGGTGCTGTGGAAAGCAAGCCCAGCAGTGGAGGGAATCGTCTGGGAGGTGCCAGGCACCACCAGGGCGCGGGGAAGGGTGCAGGGACAGGACTGGAGCTGTCACCCAACTGCGACGCATGCAGGAGGGGAGCAAAAAGCATCAGGGTTAAGGAAAGTGGAGCCACCAGCACTGGGACACAAGATGTCCAGCTCACTGTGACCTGTTAGCCCGCACGGGAGCCCAAACGACCAGGACATTGCTGTCACCCCGACGAGTCGCTTGGGACCCCGAGCCCCCAGTTGCGGGGGTCATACACGTGGCTGAGTAAGCGAGGGCTGGTTCAAAATAGAGGGAGTCACCTCCCAGGCGTTAAATCCGACTTGCAACAGGGTGAAACCTGCATTTCACCCCTCGACTCTCGTCTTCTTGGAGCCCTCGGTGCCTTTTTACCGTGTGTCCCCATGGCAGCCAAACCCAAACCCAGCCTCTCCCCAGCATCCACCAGTCCCGCAGGGTCAGAGCCACCCCAGACGCTCCGCCAGGGGCTTCCTGCTCCCGCTCCTTGCTCCCGCTCGCCTGCAGCGAGGATAAGTGGGGCACGGCACAATTTCTCATACAGCTGCTAACGACACCAGCCCATTGCTCTTACCTAACGTTTTCATAGATAAAAATTTTTTTTGCTAGGGAGGTCGGTGCTGGTGTGAGGGAATTTTTGCTTTCTGCTTTAATCCCTGTCAACTTGTGCCTAATGGAAATTATAATTCAACTGAAATTGCACTGGAAACACAGCATTTCCATTTCCTCCTCGCTGCTGGTAAGTGACACGATGTTGAAGTGTGCTTGATGCATAGGAAACTTCCCAAAAGCACATGTCTTCTCTTGAAAATGAACCGATTCATTAGGCAGGGAAAGCAGCGGCTGGAGACAGGGAGCTGAACTGCTTGTTTCTGGTCACCGTGTCCTCGGGGGGAATAAAAAAATCAGAGCCAGCAGATCTCATCTTCCGACGCTTTGTTTTTATTCACTGCTGAGAGACAGAAGCAAAAAGCCCCCAAGGTTTCTTGCTGTCCTCGGTCCCCATCTCGCTTATTGGGGTGCAGGAAGGTCTCCTGGGGTGGTGACACCAGGGGGACACATCACTCTCCATCCACTCTGCTTCTCCTGCTCTTCCCTAACCCCCTGTCCTGGACAGCAGACGAGCCAGCCCACTGCTCTGACCCCAAGCATCCATTTCCATCCTGGGCCTTCCCGAGCAGGTTAATACGGAAACAACTTGCTTTTGGGGCTTCACCGAGTGACCTATCTCAGGATCTATAGGAGCGGAGAGGAGCCTGTTAACGTGACCTCAGCAACACAGGCATCCTGACCAGGTATTATTTTTAATGCAGCGTAAAACATGTTACTGGATTCAGTGGTTTTAAATACTGCTAACAATAGCCTCAGGATTTGATACAGGCTGTCTGAATTCTACATGCGCTGGAGACGCTCCCACTATACGCATTACATGAAATAACGCAACTACTTTAGAGCAGCAGCAGCAGCACCAACACCAGCTTTTACCCACACAAGGGTCACGCTGCCCGGTCCAGGAGATCCCTCCATCACCGCCTCTCCCCTCCATGCTCCCCCAGCTCCCTGCAAGCCCCATCCCACCAGGCACAGTGACCCAGACCCGCAGGATGCGGCCCTTCCCAAGCCAAGCCCAGCTGATGTCTCCCCATGCCCCTGCTCTGCTTCCTGCCTTGAGCACGCAGGATCCAGGCAGGATCCATGACGGCACGGCACGCAGAGGTTCTGCTGGGCGGCTGATGGCCCTGCTGAACCAAAGCCTACAGGAGAGGCTTCCCGTGGCCATCTCTGGGTGCTCGCCCAGCACCACAAAAACACGTGCACGGTCGGCAAGGGGAAAAAAATGAGGCTGACGCTGCAGCTGGTGAGCTACCAGCCCGGGCAGGTCCGGGCAAACAGTGCGGTGCCCACAGGTGGGTGGGTGGCCCCGTGGCTCCTCCTCGGGGGGGAGGTGCAGAAGGGAACCCCACGGAGGGATGCCCCAGCTCAGCACCCTCCACCGAGGCCAGGTCCCCGGCCAGGGGCAGGACGGAGCTGGCTGGCACCGCACGGAGCTGCTGCAAGAGCTCGGACAAGGAAGCAGCTCCAGGCAGGCGGGTGCCCGGGGAAGGGAAGGCCGGTGCTCTGCCAGTGACTCACGTACAACACGGCGCTGCCCAAGCCTCCGCCTGCCTTCTCCTCCGCTTTCCCTGCCTGCAAGCTGCCAGCCCTGAGGGGAATGTTGTCCTGGTGCACTGCCCAGCGGGTTCACTGGAGCAGGAACGGTTAAAACCCAAACCAAGCCCCCAGAGCTGGGGAATGACAGGTTTCCCAAGAGCCAAGAGCGCTGTGGGCACCTCACGGAGCCAGCACAGCCAGGAGATTGCAGGGCACTGTGAGCTGAGACCAGCGCCGGCCGGGGAGCTGCCTGCCCGGGCAGGGGACAGGCAGAGCCTTCCCCGAGGTCTGGCAGGGAATAAAGCCCCCATCTTCCCATGAGAGAGCAAAGAGCTGCCGAGGACAAAGGCGGAGCGGCACCCGCATCTCGCTCCTACACCTGCAGCCACCGGCAGGAATCGGTGCTCCCCATCCTAGAGAGGAGCCGTCCCCGGCCGAGCAGCCAGCAGGCTTTCTGTGCAAGCAGCAAAGCTCAGCGACAAGGCAGGGACTCCAGAGGCTAAAACACACAAAAAAATGATAAAAATAAATGAAGAAGCAGGGCTTGAAAGAGGCCGCAGGGTTACAGCTCAGCCAGGGAGCATCCTGCTCCTCCCAGCAGCCCGCGGGCTACGGCGGCTAAGAGGGGCTAGCCTTCGTGTAAAGGCTGTCGCTGCTTCCCGGCATGCACCGTGCCTGCTGCTTCCTGGCTGCCTAACGAGGCTTTAAAGTGTAAATAGAGGCATTGTTTCGCAGGGCTGCCTCGCTGGGGTGTGGGAGCCCTGACAGCAGCAGGAAATCCATCTTCCCAGCCCAGCCCCGCCGCCGGTAGGGCTGCCGGGAGGGTGCTACCCAAGAGGGTGCTATCCGGAGCTGGGTGCAGGGCAGCGTTTGGAATAATTCACGTGGCTTTGCCCAGTGACGGTGCCTGGTGTCAGGGAAGCTGGCAGGGCTGGGGGGCAAACACAGAGAAGTGTCCAGAGAGACCGGGACAGGCAGAAGCACACAGAGCAGTTCCCACAAACCTGCCTTCACCTCTTCTTTCTCCTCTTCTTCAGAGCACAGGGGATGGAGCGAGGCCAGTTGCAAACCCCGATGTTGTTATTAAACTGACAGGAACGCAGGCAGCACACACCAAGGTATGGTCCGAGACATACTCAGTGACGATCTCAACTTGCAGCATCCCCAATTGCTTTGAAAATGCAGAACCGACCCAGCCAAAGCTCCTGGGAGGCCGGGCTGTCCGGAGAAGAGGAGACACTGCTCCTGAAGGAGACCGTGGGACGATTCCACAGACCCAGCGGCATCCAGAGAGTGAACCCGGCCAGCACGTCGCCTGGCCCTGACCCGCACGGAGGCGAAACCTGCAGCACCCCCACCCTGCTGAGCACAGGGATTACCCTCTCGCTTTTCTTAAGCCACACATCCGAGCTGGCTACGGAGCTTATCTTGACCACGAGCTGCCTCCCTGCCCGCACCACGCAGCTGTGCACGGTGTCCCCTGCGCGCAAGGCAGCGGGGAGGGACGCGTGCCCCAGCTCCAGGTCGACATCCTGCAGCATTCCTGCGAAAGGCCCCCGCTGCAGCACACAGCGCGCCCTGGACCAGCGGGTGCTCCTCTCCATCGACTGGCTTGCCAGGGGGATGGCCAGAGAAGTAATAATTAGCTGCAGTTAATTATTACAAAGTGACAAACCTGATGCAGGCTGCGAGGCGGCACTATCCGAAAAGCGCCGGGCGAGGAGAGCCTGGGCTGGGATATGGATTTGAGGGTCAAGGCTCAGAGTGGTCCCGCAGCCTCAGCTCTGCTGGAGCCCGGGGTGTCCCGGGAAGGCACCCTGCAGAGCTGGGCACTCAGCGGGAGCACCAGGGGACCTCACTGCTCTGTGGTAACCCTAGGGATGGCAGGAGTCTCCCCCTTCCCATCTCGTCCCTCAGATGATTCAGACACGTGGACGGGGATTTCTCCGGGAGGGAAAACGGGAGAAGAGCACGCCCTGCCAATTGCAAAACAGCCTGAAAATTGAATCACGTCCAAGGCTGCAAGCCCCAGATGCAATCCCACAGATAACCCAGTTTCAGCTCCACTACTATCAACTTACCACGAGGCAGTCATTTCCTACGACTCTCGGGGAAATATCCCACTGTCCCTAATTACTCCTTTGGGCTCGCCATCTCAAAGACGATCCGTAATCAAACCCTGATGGTTTCAACCCCAGGAATGCACCTTTCGCATTTTTGGCCACTTTTCCTCTCACCCAGACCCTTTCACACCAAGGTCCTGCCACCCTGGGGGCTCCTGCAGCGACTGAGCTCCCGTCCCTCCCACAGCACGCACTGGGGCAGCAGCGGCAAACCAACACACACCACGGTGTGGGAACCACAGGGCTGGAAAAACCAAACCCCTTCTCAGCATCCCATGGAAAAAAAGCCTCCCGACAAACTAGGATTTTCATCTTCAAAGGTTTTTTGAGGCTCTGCAGCAGCAAGGAAGAACTCACAGCCATAACCAACCACGGCGGTGGCCCTGCAGAGGCTGCAGCCAGCATCGCTGCTCCCGCTTCCGGGCTCCTTGCCCGCCACGCACATGGTGGAGCAAAACCCTATGGCTCTGCACGGCGTTGGGGGGCTGCTGTTCAGGGCAGCCCTCCGAAGGGACATGATCTGCCCAGGAGGGATGGAGCCGAGAGCCATAGGGCAGGGAAGCGTCGAGGAGAGGCTGAGGTCTGTCCCTCCAGCCACACAGGGGGATCCCCGGGGCTGATCCCCTGGACCCACAGGACCCCCAAGTGCCACCACCTCAGCGCATGGGAGGCTGTCAGCCCCCCACGTGGCGCATGGAGAGTCTCGATCCCGGGATGCAACGCTCCACCTCGCTTCCACGCCGCTGCCAACGGCTCCTGCCGAGTGCTGCACGCTGGGACGCGTAGTCTCCGGAGACGGCGGCCCCGCTGCCGACAGCCGCCTCGCTCCATGTTGCATCCTAGGTGGAGCCCCGCAGCCCTGGCAGCCAGCCAGCCGCCCGCTCCGGGGGCGGGGGGGGAAAAAGCTGGATAACTCCCACTGTGAGGATGCGGCGGTGGGAGCTGGTGCCTTCCAGCTGGCCACACCGGGGTGACGCATACCCGGGGGGCAAACCTCAACGCTGGGGTGCAGCACTTGCCCCAGGGTCCCGACCACTCACGGATGCCTGCGGAGTGGAGGGACAGTGCGAGCATGGTGGGAACCTGCTCGCTGCAGCTTGCCAAGTACCGCCATCGCATCTTCGAGCTGTCAGGACAAGTCTCTGCCCCCCGTGCTCAGGCTGAACTTTCTCTCTAGAACTCCGTTTAAGAGGCGACGCGGGAGTGGCTGAGCGAAGGACGGGGCAGCCGCTGGCAGCGCTGGGGACAGAGCAAATGCTGGCGGTTGCTGGACTCGCACCACGCTGCTGCACTGGCAGCACGTGCTGTCACTGGCATCCAGGGCTTTGGATTGAGAGCCCAGGGAGCGAAGGGACAGGGTACGGCCGAGTACAGCTGCCTGGTCCTCCAGAGGCACCAGTGATCCAGCCCGAACTCCCAGCCCCAGGTGTAGAAACCATCTCCACCATCGCGGCACGGCCCCAGGGAAACCCTCTCGGCTGGGCATCCCTGGTCGCAACACCAGTCCTCCCCAAACCAGCAACCGGTGGGGTAGCAAACCTCATCGCGGCAAGCGTTGCAACCCACGAACACACACGTATGTACTGCAAACAGCAGCAGGAGCACCCTGTCCCCGGGTCACTCGGAGAACGGGAGGTTTCCAAGAGAGAGGGCCAGGAGAAGTCCTGCCACCGCACAGGACCTGGTGTTTGTACTTTTCATGCAGACCTTGAGCTCACGCCGGTGCAGAGCTGCAAGCACGCAGAAGACTGGCATGCTGGGAGGACAAGCGCTGCTGCCACCCCGCCAGCCACAGGAGAGGGAAGGAGCCCTGGGGCTGGGCTGGTCCACCTCGCCCTCCGCTCCCGCACCCCGAGGGGCTGGGGAGGCTCAGGGATGCCAGCTCTCACCGCTCTCTGAAAAAAAAGTGGAAGAGACTCCAGGTCCCCAGCCCAGCGCACCTTTGCTCCAGGTGAACTTCTGTGGCTTTTCACTGGCCTCTCCCTATTTTACACGGATTGTGAACTGCTGCAGGCGAGGGGAAAAGTCCCCACCAAACGCACAACGGCAAAAACCCTGTATCACCAAACCCTCCGGCGCCAGCCTGTCTCCCCTCCGATCACAACTTTTCTTTCCCTTTTTGAAACAACACAACCTGCACATCGTTCTGCTCAGCACTTCCCCCCCCAGACTTTAAGGCATGCTCGGATCGCAGACCTGGGGTTTCTACAAAATCAAGAGAGCAGAGACCGCGTTTGGTTCTCCTTCAGTGAAAACCACAATTCTCCCACAATGAGAACATTCCAAAACCTGAGGTTTTAAAGAAGGAATAAGGATATTGAAATTTACCCGTACTTACAACAGAAGCAGTAAGAGCCGATACCTGACCGGGGCTGGAGGAGTCGCTGCAAAACTACTAAGACGAGATGCTATCAAAAGCATGGGGAGAGAAACTGGGAAGAACCTGGGAAGGGGTGTTTGCTCCCACAACCTGCCTGACCCGTTGGAGACCCTCAAGCTGGCTCCAACCCTCCTGGTGAGAAGGAAGCAGCTGGGGGTTTCCAGTGTGGGGTGGTTGCACAGCTCCATGCCCCAGAAGGCGATTCCTGGCAGGACCCCGCAGCCTCCAAAGCCCTTTGCCTTGCATGGCACCCAGGGACCGGCCACCACCTCTCGTTTGGGCTCCGGCTGCAGCACCAGCCTTGGCAGAAGCCAACGGGCTCCTGCCGCGGCGCCTGGTCCCTGCCAGACAGGGCTGCAGCCAGGGGACCGGGAGCTGCCCAAGCCGAGGAAGCCCCAGGGTGGTTATCTTATCTCACATCCCGGGCGGGCGGGCTGGCAGAGACCGCTGGAGGTGAGAGCCCAGCCAGCCGCCCAGGATCAGGGCAGCCGGCCACAGCATGCTTTCCGGGGGGGGTGTGTGTGTGCTTCAGAGGAACACCTCCCTGCATAGGACACCCCTCTGCAGCCCCAATTCCTGTGCTGGAGCTGCAGCACCCAGTTTCCCCCAGCTCCAAGGATGCTGCGTCCATCCCCAGCCCGACCCCCCGCTCCAGCTGCCCCGGGCCCAGCCGGTGCTTTGTCTGCTGGGTAGGGTGAGCCCCCTGCACCCATGGCTCCCCGAGCCTGGACCCCCCCAGTGGGGCACCTCCTGCAAGAAGGTGCGTGGGCCCCCCTGCCTTTGCACCCCTTGGACCTTATATTCCCTTCGAGGCACCCATGGGAGGTTGGCGGGACCCTCTGAGCCACGGGCAAGGATGAAGTTGCAGCGGGTAGGGAGGGGAGGCGGGCGTGCAGCACCGGGAGCCGGGCACCGGCCCCACGACCCCCGTGACAGCGAGCACGGGGGGACCGGGAGGGCGCGGGGCAGCTGTCAGGGGTCTCGGGCAGGGGAAGGAGCCGGGGGGAAGAACAAAGGGAGCTGCGGGCTGGGATGGAGCAGGGCACGGCAGGGCATGGGGGCTGCCGGCAGCACCCCGCGGGGCTGGGGGTGCCTCTCCGAAAGCCGAGACTTGGAGGACGGAGAGGGGAGCTGGGGGGGACAGGCCGGGGGAGGGGACAGACGGACAGGGGAGCTGGGGATGGATGAGCCGGGGAGGCAACAAGCCGGAGGACCAGCGATGCACAGGGCGGCTGGGGGAGAGGAGAGGGACGGGGGAGCCGGGAAGGGATGGAGAGGGGAGCAGGACGGAGCTGGAGCGGGGTAGGGGGGGGGGCGGGGAGAAGGGGCGGTGTGGCGGGGGAAGCGGCGGGGGCTGCAGCGGGGATCCCGTGCTGTCCAGGGGGCCGGGCGGGGAGCGGCGGCGCGCCGCGGCCGCGCACAACTTCGCAGGCGCGGGGGGCGGCGCGGGCGGGACCCCGGCCCTCCCCTCCGCCGCCCGAGCGCGGACGCCACCGGGGGCTGCGGCGAAGTGGGGGGGGGGGGGGGGGACCCGGGACCGGGAAACTTCCCCGGGGGGGGGGGGGGGAGGGGGAGGTGTGCGGAGGGGGGCGGGGTGACTCACGGCGGCGGCGGCGGCGGGCGGGGGTCCGGCGGCGGCGCGGGCGGCGGGCGGGCGGGCGGCGGGCCGCCGCGGGGGCGGGGCGGGGCGGGCGGGGCGCGGGGCGGGGCGGGGGCGCTTCCTTTGTCTGCGCCGCGGCCGGGACCACAATGGCTGCGGCGGCGGCGGGGATCGCTTCCCCCCCCCCCCGCGACTCACGACACCCCCAAGCCAACACCGCCCCGGCACCTCGCTGCCGGCAGGGGGGGGTGCCCACGGAGCGGGGGTGACGGACAAAAAGGGGGGTCCCCGGAGAGCTGCCCCCCCCCCCCGCCCTCCGTACCCGCGCTCCCCGGGATGGGGGATGCAGGAGCCGGGTCCCGCCGAGGAACTCGGCACCAGGCGGGGAGAGGTTTCCTCCCCCTGCGAAAGTTTCAATGAAAATACACTTTTTTTTTTTTTTTCCCCCCACCCCTACTTTGGTTTGGGTGTTTTCTTTGAAGTTTTTTCAGGATTTTTTTTCTTTCTGAAACTTATTTCCTTTCCCCAGTTTCTGGCGAGGCAAAAGAATAGAACTGTTTGGTTAGGGAGGGGGTATTAAAAATAAAAAGTGCTGCTTTGCAATTGCCAGCAGACCTGAAAGCTGGCCTTTCCTTGACAAAACTCCATCCTCTTTCATCAATCACGAGTTTCTAAAAAATTTCCATTTTTGTAAAAAAATTTCCATTACAAAAAAAATGCCATTTTTTTTTCCAATCTCCCCTTGCCCCCACACCTGTCCCCTGTGAGCTCCTGCCCCGGCAAACCAGACCAGCACAGACCTGTGCTCCCAACACAGCTGGAGACTCCGTGGGCAGCAGGGACATGAGCTGGGACACCAGAGCCCAGCTTGGGCCGTCCGTCCGTCCCCAGACCCAAGAGCCCCCGTCTCCGTGTCGCAGAACCGTGCTGGCACACGAGGCTGTGCCAGGGTACACATACGCACACACGTCGGTGCCTCTCGCCCTGCGCACGCGGGCTGGCGTGCACACTGCCGGGCCAGCATGCGCTTGCACGTCTCCCCAGACGCCTCCCCGCACACCCCCGGCCCGGTGCGCGCCCACGCCTGGGGCACACACACATTCCCACGCCCCGGCACAGACGGGCCCCCGCCTCATCCCCTCCCCGAAACAGCAGCCATGGGGTAATGCAGGCACAACCGGTCGGGCCCCGCTGAGCACACTCGTCCCCCTGACGGTGCACACATGGCAGGAACAAAACCTCAGCCACGAGGTTTCGGGAGTGTCCTCCCTACCGTGCCCGTGCACCCCCAAAGCTCTGCACCCAAGGACTGGGGGCAGCCCCCTGCTCCCCAACCCAGCCTGCTGCTAACTGGGACCAGTGCTGAAGAGGGACGGGCAGCAGCATCCACTACTCCTGTCCCCCGCATCCTTTGGCACAGCAAAACTCCATCCCCACACTGGTCCCCATCCCACCATCTTGCCTAATTTCCCCTTCACCTCGCAAGATAACCTGCAGCGAGCACTACTTTGTGGGGCACGTGGATAAACAGAGCAAAACTCTTTGTGAAACCCAGATAAACAGAGAGAAAAACTCACTGTAAACCCAAAAACCTCAGTGAAACCCCACTCTGCGAAAGGCACATGCAGCTTGGAGGTACCCACGCTGTCGGTGCCGTGGGAACTGGGCACGGGGGATGCTGTGAGTGCCCCGACACGCTGCCCCGTCGCCGTCTGTCCCCCCGCCACCCCCATCTGCATGCCACCAGGTGAGATGGGGCTGCAGCAGGCTGCCACCCGCTGTCGTTAGGCCAATAAACCACGCCGGTGACAGCTACGGGCTGGCACAGCCCTCCTGGTCAAGACAGGCCATTAAATACAGCTCTTCCGCGCCCCCTTCCCTCTCCAGGGCTCAAGGATGCACGAGGCACAGACAGCCACCAGCGCTCAACACCACGCCATTACTGCAAAATACTGCAAAACACCACAAAAAGGGGCGTTTTGCCCCTGTACCAGTGACTCCCAGCACCGGTGCCGTGGCCAGGGGGATCAGAGAGGAGCCCCCACCGCTCCCCAGGCTCCACGGCCCGGCGCATGCACGGCAAGCATGCCCTGAGCAATTTATCCTGGGGCTCAGCAGCCCTCCGGGACTGCTCACGTGTCCCTGCTCGGCTCTGACGACAGCACTGGACTGGTCCACGTGGCTGCAGCAGCCCCAGCTGTTTATGGTTATAGCCGAGTTAATAATTAAATAGATGCTGGATGGAGAGCAGAAGGGCTGGGATGCAGCTGGGAAGCGTGTGTGGCAGCGATGGTGGGAGGGGGGGGAGCCCCTTCCTCACGATGTGCTCACGCCCACAGTGTGGGGGGAGCGGAGGGCAATTCCAGCTCCCTGTGTTTTCAGGATGGGGCACCACATCCTCCAGATCCCAGCCCCCACTCTCCCCCTAGCAAGGCCCCCAACACCCGCCCGGGCTCCCCAAAGCCCAGCCCGCCGCAGGTCTTGGCCAGGGAATGGGCAGCAGCCCGGCAGCAGGAGCGAGCACAGGGATGCATCCCAGGTAGGCGGATGGGAAGATCCTGGTGGGGACCACAGCAGCCGGGGGATGCCCGGGTCTCTCTGGCCCCGTGGTCGTGCGTGCAGGATCCCAGGCGAGCAGGCAGCAGAGGTAAGGGACACCCGGGGGCGCAGCCCAGGCTGCCCACGCTGACACCCAGCTGGGGCCCCAGCAGGCATAGAGCAGGGACGCGGACACAAGCTTACATAAAAAATAATAATAAAAATCTGCTAGCTCTGCAAACGGCACAGCCTGTACAGGGGGATGGACTAGCCTGGTGCTGCCAAATCTCCTGGAGTTGTCCAAATCGCGGCGAGACCAGGGTGCCATTGCACGCACGCAGCCTGCAGCAGGGCACGGCTTGCACGCCAGAGCCCCGCTTTCAACAGGACAAGCCATCCCTCCCAAATCCCACCGCTTTTCAAACAGGAATATGCTTTGCTTCCCTGTCTCTCATGGGGAGGGGGCTTCTCTCCCTGCTAAAGCAATGCACGCCCAGATCAAGGGGGTGTCTGGGTCAGGAGGGGCCCCCTTTATTGGCTGGAGAAGGCACAGTTCCATGTCTCCCCAGAAGAGAGGCTTGGGGGAGGCTGGAAACTCCACAGTGAGTCATGCCAGGCAGGCGGCAGACCCTGGGGGCTCCTGGGATTAACCCTTCAAAATCAGACCTGCTTCTAGACTCCCAGAGGCAAGATGAAAGCCCAGGGGCTGGGGGAAAAGCTGGCTGCCAGGGCAGGGTGGCAAGTTACAGGGTCACATCTCGAGCATCCCGCAGTGGACGGAGAAGAAGACTGGAGTACGTGAGCACTGGGCAAGCAGCAACCAAGTGCACGCATCTGTGCCCATCCCCTCCAAAACAAGATGAGGTGGAGAAAGATCACAGGGGGGCGCAGGACCCCAAAGTGCACAGGGTCCCTACAGTGTGTCCACCCTCACATCATCCCTTGCTCTGGCATGGCAGGCCGGCTGCAGCACTGCCCAGCTGGCCGCAGGATACGAGAGGAAGGCGCGCTCCACAGACAGGCTCTGGCAGGTCTTGTTGGCAAGGGGCTTCCCCGCAGCACCAGAGAAATGCCCCGCAGTGTCCCACGCTGTCCTTGAGACATCGCAACACGCGTCCTGCAAGAGCTCGGCCACCCGCAGAAGCGAGCCCCGGCCCCTCTGGCAGCAGCCCCGGGGCCAGCCTGCCAGAGCCGCCGGGGTTTATGGCTCTGGAGGCTCCAGGTGGATTCTCTCATGTTACAAGAATGGTTCGTTTTACAGCCCCTTTCCTGGCCTGGGGCTGGTCCCAGCAGCCCAGCCGGGCCTGGGATCCCACGGCGGGGAGGGGTGACACACAGCGTGGCTGCAAAGCCCCCAACATCCTGCGTCTGCCCGTTGTCCCTCGAGAAGACCTTCACCCACGCAAGGAGCAGGCACAGCTGCTTAAAAGGGAAAACAAGCACAGCCCCGCTTCTGATGGCCCTTGACACCCAGCCCCAGAGCTCGAGCTGGGAGAGCACGCCGCTCCCTGGCCTGCTGCTCCCCCTCCATCCCCTCCCCTCTGCCTCCCAACCCCTGGCATCCCCACAGGGTTCTGCATGGCTGGGAGCTGCCACCCACCAAACCCCCACCCTCCAGGGAGAAGGACGGGGCTGGCACCCCCCGTCACCCACATGTCACTGTGCTCCCCGAGTGTTGGAAACCCTCCAGAAGGCAGCAGGGAATATCTCCCAGGGCCATGGCCACACATGGGTGACTTGAAGCAGGTAAGTCTCCGCCAGCAGAGCCCACCCCCGCCTTGCCACCCCCCACACGGTGCTGCCGAGCGCTCCGGAGTGGCTCTCCGAATATAGCAGCATCAAATAGCTCCATCAATAATGCATCGCTTCTGCTTCCTCTCGCTGCTGTGTTTTCGTTGCTAACATGCGTGTCCTTCCTGTTAGCGGCCGTCTCCTCCCCGCCAGCCAGGCCAAGCCGGGACACGGACACCGTGGGATGGGGACGGCAGCTCCCACGGCTCCAGGTCCAGCTCCCACCGGGAGTGGACATCCAGCCCCATCCACCCCGGGGTTCGGGGGGGACCTCGCTGCCAGTCTGAGTCTCCTGCCACGCACACGCTGGCAGCAGGCAGGGCGCCTTGGCAAGCTGCGGCTGCCCAGAGGATTTGGCAGGGGCTGCCGAGCTGGGAGGAGCGTGACGGCGTCTCCCCATCCTCAGCAGGGAAATGCCCCTCCGCAAGGATATTTGGCAACCCCGTGCCCAGACAGCACCCCGAATCCTAACCCCAGGCACCACTGCCCCACACTGGGCTCCTCCAGCAGCTCTGCTTTGCCACAACAGGGAGGGAGCTCCGGCTGCCTTGCTCCTGCCTGCCCCTGCCCGCAGCTGCCCTGGGCTCACCCCGGGCCGGTTGGAGCAGGCAGGTCGGGGTGCCCAGGCCTGCCCCGTGCCTGGCAGAGCTGCGTGCCTGCGACGCGGCGTGTTGCCATCCACTCCCGCCGGCGGGGAGGCAGGAGCCAGCGTGGCAAGAGCTCGCACCCACCGCCCCAGCAAGGGACGGAGGGTGGGCCGCTGCCCGCAGCGGGGAGCCCCTGCCCTCTAGGGGAGCCCCCAGGGCTGCGCACATCCCTGGCCCTGGAGGAGGACGCATGTAGCAGAGCAGGGGTTGGTGCAACTGGCTGCTGCAGAGTGGGGGGGGCACAGGAGCTGCCCCCACCGTGGGGGGAAACACCCCATGGGAGGCTGACACCCCGCCAGTCCCTCGTCCAGCGCCGTCCCCAGCACACGGCCGGCATCCCAGCCTGGCTCAGGCAGCAGCTCCACCTGGGCTGTGCTGCAGAAACCTGGCTGCGCTCCCAGCACCAGCCCCCTTGGCGCGTAGGAGGGGGGGCTGGGGTTGCCGCCGCTCCTGCAGAATGCAGGGGGCCCCCCCACCCCCTCAGCTTCTGCCTGCCACCCCCGCACCGCAGGGCCGTCCTGGAGGGGGAGGGGGGCAGGCACTGTCACCCTGGTGCGGGGGGACCTCTGGGACCTGCCTGAGGGTCCTGCAAAGCCAGGGGCAGAGCAAGACCCTGCAAAGCGGGGGTGGGAGCTGCACCCCACGGGCCCCCCCCCCCCCCGAGAAAGCAGCTGCAGAGGGGTGCAGGCACGGCGTTATCGGCTGCCCCGTGGTCAGGGTGGGGTTGGGGCCGGGCAAGGGCTGGCGCCTGCGGCAGGGGAGATTACACCCCGCTCTAACGTTCACCCCAATCAGCAACCTGCCTGGGAGAGAAGGGGGTGAACAGTGATGAAGGGATGGTCTGACAGATCGGGGCGGGGGGAGAAGGGGAGGGTCCCACCTCTCCCAGCACCCCTGCCCAAGGGGGATGCCCCGCAGCGGTGCACAGCCTTCGTCCCCGCACCTCCGTGAGCACGCTGCCACGAACAACCCCAAAACCCATCACCCGTGAGCATCACTCCCACTGCGGCCACCCCATCCCTGCCCAGCAGAGCCCCCGGGGACAGGGGCTGGGGGTCCCGGGCAGATGGCTGCCGTCATCCCCGCTCCAGGTGGGGCCCAGCAGCCCCCTGGCAGCCCCACCGGCTCCCCAGCACCCTCCCCCCCCAGCACCGGCAGGAAACCACAGGCTCAGCCTGCAGGCAGGCCGATAACGGTCACCCAGCCCCATCCTGCCTGCACCCACCGCCGCCCCGGGGAGGGGGCACCCTGCCCCGCCACCCCGCCACCCAGCTGCTCCCTGGGCATGAGGTGAAGAAGGGGGTGCACCCACACCACACACAACAGCACAGCCCCATGGGACCTGCATCACCCCACGGGGAGTGGGCTGTGCCAGGGGTGCAGGACGCACTGGCAGCTGTTGTGCATGGGCATGCACGCTCCCAGCACGCCACGCAGCCCCACGCCTCGTGTGTACAAGCAACACGGATGTGGCTGGGGAATCCCACAGCAGAGGGGGGAGGAGAGGGTGGCATGAATCAAGTGAGCTAAACATGCAGGGGACAGGCAGGGGATGACTGGGATGCTGATGCTCCTTGCCCTGCCCCGGGGCATGTAGCCACCCTGCTAGTGCGTTGCTGGCTACAAGCACTCCTGGGTCACCGGGACACCTCCCTGCCCTGGGGGTCCCATCCTGCTGCCTGGCATCCACCCACTCCCCAAGGGAGCAGCTTTCACAGCAGCTTTGTGTTGACCAGACAACACCATTTCTGGAGAGAACTCCAAGCCCGGCACAGACACCCAGCACTGAGCCCACTGGTACGGCACCAGCCCATCCACGGTTCCCCGGACGAAGCCAAGCTGGGAACAGGAGTGCTGCCATGTGTCCAGCCTCACACCAGTGCCCAAAACCCTGAAAAATTGCCTCGCCAAGCACCGGGTAGCCATGACCCCATCCTGCCTTCGCCAGAAGGTGCCAGGCGACATGGCACATGTGGCATCTACCAGGCAGGCTCTTCACTGCACAGAGGGAGATGGGATGAACGGCATCTTCCATCCAAGTATCACTGGCAACAAGAAGAGAGCCTGGGCCAGAGCACGTGGATGTGCAGGATGAGGCCTTGGGGGTCCCACTGCTCCCTCCCCCGGCACGTCCAGGTGCACCCCAAGGTGCCACGCAGCCCTGTGGGGCTTGTTCGGCTCCATAGCTGGAGCTGCCCAAGAACTCCCCCACAGCGTTCAGCCCGTTCCCTGTATGCCACCGTCCCTCTGTCCCTCTCCCGGCGCATCTGTCGCAGGAGGCATGTGGCACAGCTCGGCCTTGTGATGGCAGGGGATGCACGGCGCCAGCTCGGCAGAAAGGAGGGAAATGGCAAGGGGCTGTCCCCCAGCCAGGCATGTCCATCCGGGGACCCAAAGCGCATGGGTCGGGAAGTCCTACCTCCTGACACAGGGATGCACAGGGAGGGTCCATGCAAGGCGTCCCAGGGAAGGTGCTGACCTCAGGAATGCTTCGGAGCCAGCCCCATGGGGAGGGAGCACAGCTCCGCTCCCCTCCTCCCCCTCTCTGCACCAACACCACCACTACGGGGCGGGGGGGAAATAATGATAGTAATAAAAATAATTAAAAAAGAATATGTGGAGCCCGCAGGGGTCAGGACCCCACTGGGGTCTGGATGCCCAGACCTGCCCGGTGTGAGGGGCTAAGCCGAGCGGGCAGGCTGCCAGCCCTGCTCCGAGCGGGCCCGGGGACGGCAGCACCGGCACCAGAACCGGGTGGCTGCCACCCCGGCCTCTGCCACCTCCACTCTGAGCCCAGCATGCTCTCCCTGCTCATGTCTCCATTTCTGGGCTGGGTGCCAACCCCCCCCCCTCCCACCCAGCCCTCCACTGACCCCAGCAGCTCCCCACCACCCTCAGGTGCAAGGTTGCCAGCTAAGCAGCACCCTCCTGCCCCAAAGCTCTTGCGGGGGGGGCGAGGAACACGGAAAACATCCCTGGGGAGGTGCAAGAGGAGCTGCAGGGGGCAGGATGCACCCCCAGGGATGGCAGGGAGTGCGTCACCCCCCCCCGGGAGGGCATGATTTCCAAGAGGGGGGCGGCCGAGACCCCCCCGGCAGCAGCTCCCAGGCAGGAAACTCCTCCAAGTTAATGCAGCCCCAAAGAGCAGCCTGGGCAGAGCGGCTCATTAAATGTTTCTGGCTGGCGGGAGGCCAGCGGCAGAGCTTGTTTTTTCTATATTCCGATAAACAGTCCGGGGAGGGGAAGGGGGAGGGGGGCGCAGGCTCTGGATGTGCCACCCAGCCCTGGCGGGGGAGCCGGGGGGAGAGGTGGGGACACACACACGCGTGTGCGCACGAACCCGCGTGTCCTCCCCGCCACGGGGGAGCGGGCAGCGGGGACACACACACACCACACAAAGCCATCTGCAGGGATGCTCCCAGCCGCGGGGTGACCCCACAGCCCCCCATCACCACACCGAGGGAGGACACCCCCCCCCTCTTTTGTGGCCACCAACATGGCGATGACATTCCCGGTGGCACGGGGCCAGCTCCCGGCGGACGCAACGGGGCCCCACTGTTAGCCTTCACCCCCACCGGGGCGGGACCCCCACCAAGGCCATGGTGGTGGTGGTGGGGTGTCAGGGAGGGGGTTCAGCCCCCGGGAGCGGGGTGCCTGCCGGGGCGGGTGCTGTGGCTGCTGGGCCTGGCTCGCAGGGAGGTTCACGTGACTTTCTGCTTGAGGAAGCAGCGCTCTGGCAGCTTCCAGTGGGAGATGGAGGAGGAGGAGGAGGAGGAGGAGGAGGATGGGGGAAGGGGCCGCCTGGCTTCATGGAAACACGGCGGAGAGGCGCAGGCAGTGCAGGGGCGGGGGGCTGCCATGCAGGGGCACCCCCCTTCCCTACCCCAGGGATCCAGATGCAAACCCCTGGGCTGAGGCAGCCCCAGGGGATGCGCGGGAACCGTGTGCTGTCACAGCGTTGAGGTCCGGGGTCCTGGCACGGTGGGAGGCTCTCTGGGGACCACTGGGACACTGGAAACGCTGTCATGGGAGCTGGGCTGAGGAGCGTCCCTGCTGTGCCCCCGCAGCGACCCCAAGCACCAGCTGCCCAGGGACAACAGCAGAACCCCGTTCCCTGGACCCCCAGGCAGCGCTCCCCACTTCTGCCACCGGGACCTGGCACCGGAGAAGGCTCCGGCAGCCCTCCGGGGACCCCTGCCCTGCCTTGCTCCCAGCACGACAATGTCCTGCACACAGCAGCGGGTGATGCAGCCGGGCCAGCTGCCCCAAACCTGCCCCAGACCTGAGGCATCTGGGTGAGCATCCCTGCCGGGCACTGGGACCTCACCAACTCGTCACACCCCCCAGGGTACCCCAGCAGTCCTGCCAGCCCACGAGGGCCAGGATGGGGAAGGAGCCCTTGAGCAGGCACCCCACTATGGCCACAGTGGGGGGGCACCCAGCACCCACACCCACCAGCAGCATGGCCAAGCCCCTCCAGGGACCCTATGCCCCACACCCACGTGGGGAACAGGGGCAACCCACAGCACTATTGCCCCAGCCACGGGGGCTGTTTCGGGGTCACCCCTCGCAGTGCAACCTGCACACCTGCCCAGTGGCCCTATGGGACCCTGCCTGTGGGGTCCCAGCCCCAGGGCTGGCACTGGCACCCATGACATGGGGCCCCAGCACACGTGCTGTTGGGTCACAGCCCTGTGAGCAGACCTCAACTTCTATGCCATGAGGACCCAGCACCCACGCCATGGGGTCCCAGCCGCGCAGCCAGACCCCAGCACCCACGCCGTGGGGTCCCAGCCGCGCAGCCAGACCCCAGCACCCACGCCGTGGGGTCCCAGCCGCGCAGCCAGACCCCAGCACCCACGCCGTGGGGTCCCAGCACCCATTGCCTGGGGCCTCCAGCCCTACAGCCAGACTGAAGCAGCCATACCATGGGGACCCCATGCCCATGGCTGGACCCAATGGCCACACCATAGTCCTGGGACCGCAGTCCCCGCACCTTGCTGACTACTGCTCCATAGCTGAAGCCCAGCACCAGTGCCATGGGGACCCCAGCCCCACAGCCAAACCACAGCACCCACACTGAGGAGTCCCTCACCCCATAGCTGGGTCCCAGCAGCCATGGCCTGGGGACCCAGACCCATAGCCAGACTCCAGCAGCCATGCCATAGAGACCCCAGCCCCATAGCTGGCTCCCAGCAGCCATGCCCTGGGGACTCTGGTATCATTGCTAGACCCAGCACCAATGCCACAGGGTCCCAGCCCCATACGCAGCCCCCAGCACCAATGCCACGGGGTCTCAGCCCCATACGCAGCCCCCAGCACCAACGTCGTGGGGTCCCAGCCCCATAAGCAGCCAGACCCCAACATCCATACCGGGGGTCCCAACCCCATAGCCAGCCCCCAGCACCGATGCCATGGAGTCCTAGCCCCACAGCCAGCCCTGAGCACCAGCGCCGCAGGGTCCCAGACCCACAGTCAGCCCTCAGCAACAACACTGTGGGGTCCCAGCCCCATAGCCAGATGCCAGCACCAACGCTGTGGGGTCTCAGCCTCATAGTCAGCCCCCAGCACCAATGCCATGGGGTCCCAGCCCCACAACCAGCACCACTTGCACCCCCGCCCCACAACGGGCCCCCAGCCCCACAAACGCCGCGGGGACCCTAGCCCGCCCCCCCCCCCGCCCCCGCCGCCGCCGCCGCAGCACTCACCAGGGCATGCACAGCCCACTGACATCTTCACATGCCTGGCCCGGCCGGGGGTCGCTGCGCGCTGCCCGGGCCGCGGGGGTCTCGCATGGGCGGCGCGCCGCGGGCTGCGAGCGCGACGGGCGGCGGGCAGCCCCGCGCGGCCGCGGGCACGGCCACGGCCAGGGGCGAGCAGGCGCGCCGCGGACCGGCGGCGGCGGTGGAGGGGGCGGGCGGGGCGGGGGCCGCGGCGGCGGCGGAGCGGGAGCGGGGGCGGCTGCGCCGGCGGCGGGCGGGCGGGCGGACGCGCCTCTGCGCCTGCGCGGAACGTCCCGTCCTCTTGCCCCCCCCCCGCCTCACAACCCTCGTGCGGGCGCGTGCGTGCTGCGTGCGTGCGTGCGCGCTCCCCCCCCCCCCCTTCCGTCCCCCGCGTCACCCCCCGGGGGCGGGTGGGCGCCGCCATGTCAGGCTTCGTCCGCGCCGAGGACCCTGAGTGGGCGGCCGGGCCTTGGCGCTTCCCCCTCCACCCACACGGGGTCTGCGGCTGTCGGAGGAGAGGGCGGGGGCTGCCCCCCGATTCCCCGGGGGCTCTGGGCTCGCTCTCTCCGGGGAGGTGGCGCCGGGCTGAGCCGCTCCTCCAGGCTGCCTGCGGCCCCGGGAATCGCGGCGCCTCTCCCCAGGGCCCTGCGGAGGCCCCGGGCAGGAGGCCAGCAGCCTGGCTGCCCTTCCCCAGAGACGGAGAAAGAAGCAGGGGGAAGATGGAGGGACGGGTGCGTGGGCACCCGCGTCCTGGGCAGCAGATGAAATCCGCCCCCCGGCCCCCGCGAAAGCGCCTGGCAGAGCCTGCATGCCAGGGCAGCTGCTGGCGATGTCCACCCGGGAGGAACAGGAGGCAGACGCCATGGCTGTGCAGCATGGCGCTGTGCAAGGCTGGTGGTTTTTGGGACCTTGCCTGTCTCCCCAGCCTGGGGCACCCTGGGGGCTGCCAGCCCCGGGGGAGGCTGGAGGAGGGTGAGTGGGAGGGAAGGGGCCAGGCAGCCGCAGAGCCGCGGCGGAGGGGGGCAGGAAGGAAGGAGGGTTTGCAGCAGCATGTTGCACGGGCAGGGAGGTCGTGGCTGGCGTTTGCTGCACCTTGTGCAGACGTGGCCGGGACTGGCAGGCAAGAGGCAGGGGATTTGCTCGGATCTGTGCCGTGCAGGGATGTGACCACATCCCTCTACCCACCCAGGACTGAGGCCAGAGAGACGCCAGGGCAGAAGGAGCAGAGAGCCATGCAGACAGGGTCTCCCTGGGGGCATCTGCTCCACGAGTATCGCCCCCACGCCCCCAGAGGAACCTAAAGAGGGATCCTCCTCCAGCCCCACGCAGCTCTGCAGGACCCTGCACACCTGCTGCAGGGACAGAGCCTGGCGCAGCCCCGTCTGCTGCCCTTCGAAGATGCAGCCCTAGCCCCATGGTGGAAGCAGCATCCTGGGCAGAACAAACTGCCCGGGGGAGCCCAGGCCCCCTCTCGTCACTGAAGGGCCGACGCCAGCCCATCTGCTTCTGCCAGGGTGGACTCGAATTCCTCTTCAC
Organism: Rissa tridactyla; assembly: GCF_028500815.1. Classification (NCBI taxonomy): domain Eukaryota; kingdom Metazoa; phylum Chordata; class Aves; order Charadriiformes; family Laridae; genus Rissa; species Rissa tridactyla. The sequence continues at coordinate 57,752,991 of NC_071471.1, read as the reverse complement.
TGAATGTCCTTTAAGCACCACATGGGTTTGAGCTCTCCTTTGTAGGCTGTTCCCTGGCCAGGGACACCATCACCGCGTGTGGAGGGAGGGGAGCTGTAGATCTGTGATACAGTACGCACATTTTCCTTTCTGTCTGTTGTTTGTTTTTCCTTGTAAACCAGCAGGAGTGCCTGGTGCTGCCCCTGTGATGGAGAGCACCCCTGCTGTGGGTCGTACTGGGGGAGGGAGGTACCTGCATGTGGGTTTCCCTCTGGTCGCATGCTAGGGCCCCTACGCGCAGGGGATATGGTCCCACGTGCAGGACTCGCATCAGGCTAGGCTTGCTCTGTGAGGGATGGGCCCCACAGTGTTGTCACACACAGGGACAGAGCAATTAGGCAGGACACTGCACGCCCGGGATGCACCCAAGGGAGAGGATGGTTTAGAGCAGGAAAGCTGCGGGGCTCCGAGGGCAACATCAGTCCACATCGCTGTTGGCAGGTCCCTGGGTCATGGCCAGCTTCTCCTCAGGCCGGTGGAGAGACATGGGCTTTTCCAAAGTGACTTGTTCCTTGCTTTAGACATGTTGAGCTCAGGAGCAGCAAGGTGTCTGTCAGAGGTGCAACCACTCCTGGGTCGCAGTTGGAGCCCGGAGCGCTTGCCCAGGCTTCCTCTGCAGTGCCAGGGGCAAGCACTGGCCCAAGGGGCCTGTTGTTACAACCAACACAACCTCCCTCACCTGAAACCCCAGGGGCGTGCTCACATCCCCCCCTTACCAACGTGTGTGCATGACCCAGTGGGACTCTCCGGTGATCACACCTGGCTCCACAGCCCTGGAGGAGAACCCAGCTGCCTGGCTCTTCTCGGACGGCATTTTGGCCGGACAAGGGTGTCAGTGAGAGGCTTGGAAGGTGCTACAGGCTTGTTGGAGGAGGAAGAGGAGGAGGGGAGCAGCTCCCCCAGATGAAAGAAAGCCTGTTTGTTGCTTGGGAGGAGCAGCCCCTACGAGGCAGGAGGTGACGTGGGATGAGCGCTCGCAGATGAAAGTCCCTCGTGGCAGGGGTGGAAGGAAGGAGAGCAGCAGGATGAGGCTCCGTGCGTCAGACATGCCCCAGCTCAGTGACCAGGTGCACAAGCCTGAACAAAGCAGCTCTGTCCTGTGAATCCCCAAGGAAATCTGGCCAGGGCAGGTCTGTGCCCCCAGGAACTGATGGACAGGCCAGGACAATTAGCTCCCACCAGGCAAATCCTGCACCATGGAGCTCTTACCAGCGTGCCCACGTTGCACTTGTGCCGCTATGAGCATATCACTGCGCCCCAAGAGATGATCCTGCTGGCTGGGAGCCGGAGGAAGAGCCACAGGGGGTGACAGCACCCAAAGGGACTCTGGGCCTCATGAACAGGGGGTACCAAAGCAGAGCCAGGCCAGGAGCTATGCTCAGGGGCATCCCCTGCCCTTCCTGGGGCAGCTGGGCTGGACACAGCTGTGCCAAATGTGCCCAGCTCGGCTTCCTCCCATCCCTTGCCTCCTCCAGGCGATTTTCTGTGTGCCAGCTCCAGTAACGGCGCAGGCTGTTACCCCTCGGTGCCCAGACTGTGCCCACCCCGCCTTCGTTCCCCCCTACCCCCCCTTCCTACATCGCCCCCGCGCCAGGTTTGGCGCCGGTAAGGAGGGCAGGGCGGGCTCACCGCCGTCGGGCAGCGACCCCCGCCCGGAGTCTGTCCCCGCTCCCCGGGGACAGGCGGGTCCCGCTCCCCGCCGAGGGAGCCCGGCGGCCGTCCGGGCCCACGTGTGCGGCAGAGCCGGCGCCGCGGGAAAATGCGCGCCCCGCCCCGCCCCCGCCGAGCGCTTCCCGCCAGTGACGCTCGCTCGGCCCCGCCCACCCAGCGCCGCAGGGCGGGGCCCATTCTCCCTCCCCTAAGCCCGCCGCAAAGATGGTGGCGACGCTGCGGGGCTTGCCCGCCCTCAAAATGGCCGCCCGCCCCCCGCCGCTGCCCGCCCCCCTCGGCCGGCCTCCGCCGCCCGCCCCGCCGACGGCGGCGAAGGGGTGCGCTCCCGGCATGCCCCGCGCGGGGAGGGGCGGGGCGGCGCGGTGGCCGCCGGGAGCTGTAGTGCGGGGCGGGCGGCGGTCACGTGCCGCCGGCGGCAGTGGCCGCGCTGGGAGCTGAGGCGCCAAGATGGCGGCGCTGCGGGGCGGAGCGGTGCCCGCCGCCGCCGGGGCCGGGGTCGGCGGTGCCGCCGCCGCCGGGGCCGCTCTGCGAGGGCTGGCGGGTGGCGGAGCCCCGCGGGACCCGTCCCTCCGTGCCGGCAGTCCCCTGCAGGTGAGCGGCGGCGGAGCGCGCCGGGCCGCGCCGTGACACGTGGAGGCCGGGGCGGCTCCCGCGGTGGCGGCGGCACCACGTGTGCCGTGAGCGGGCCTGCCACCCCGCTGGCGGGCGGGGGGCCCGGCCTGGGACGGGGGAACGCCGCTCCTGCCGGCCGAGCGGAGCGCCCGGTGCTCTCCCGCTGGGCGTGGGGTGGCGGCGGCGGCAACGGGAGCGGGGAGACCCCTGGGCTGGATGCGGGGGGGGGGGGGGGTTGCGGCACGGCCCCGGGACCCGCCGGGGCGGGGGTCTTGGTGACACCCAGCCCCTGGGGAGTGGGGGACTGGGGGTCGCCGGCCAGGTCCCCCCCTTCCCGCCGTCTCTCCATCCCCGCGCCGCCCTTCGCTACCTGCGGCCGCGGCGGGGCGGGGGGGGCGATTTGGGACGCAGACACCCGCCGGTTTCTGTGGCAGGAGCTCCCGGTGGAGGGGACGCGGCGTGCTCCGGCACGGGGGAGTTTTCCCGGGAGCTTATCCCGGGGGCAGCGGGGGTTTATCGCGGAGGAAGCGTCTCCGGCTCCAGCGGGACGGGTCTGGGGCGCGGTGCTGCCGCCCGTGCGCAGTGTCCCTGCCACCACCGGTGTCACCGGCCCCGGCGGGACCCTGCCGGTGCCGGCGATGGGTGCGCTGGTGCCCGGGCGGGGAGCGCGAGGGTGCAGCACCCCTGGACGGGAGCCGCGGGCACCTGCGCTGTGCGCTGGTCGGGATTTTGGGGACGCCCACGCTCCTGCCCCTTCTAGGGAGCTCCTGCCCGGTGGGGGGGCTGCTCCCCACCCCGAGCCCGGGCAAGGGGATAACGAGCCCGTCGTGCCCCTCCCGGACGCAGAGGGGCCCTCCTGCGTTTAGGGAAGAGAGGTGTCTTCCCGGCTGATGCTTCCCAAAAACAGCTGAGAAATCCCCGGAGCATCCTCTGCCGGTGCCGCGCCAGCCGGTTGGAGCCCCCACGACTTCCCGGGCTCACCCCTGTGCCCTTGCCGGTAGACCCGGCCAGGTGAGAGCTTGCCTTGGTAGCTTGCCCGTGGCCAGTGCGTGGAGGATGGCCGCCCTCTGCTTGGGGCGTAGCCCCGGCACGGCACGCCGGGCACACGTGTCGCAGTGTCACCGGCGCAGCTCGGCTGGGCAGCTGCCCGCGGAGGCCCCAATTGTGCCCCCTGGGTACCACAGCGGCAAGCGCAGTGTCCCTGGCTGCGTGCCACAGGAGCTGGTGGCCACACTCAGGCCACCTCTGTCTCAAGCTGTTGGCTCAAATTCTGTCTCCCCGTGTGCCCAAAGCTTGCTGCGGGTCTGCGGGTGTCCTCCCTTTCTCCCCAGGTGCGGTGTCACCTAAGCCTGTCCTTGAATGTCCCCATGACCCCGCAACCTCTTTGCTGCGCTGCTGAGCGTAAAGCAAACACAGGGAGCTGTGGGGGCGCGGAGGCTGTGTGCCCCCTGCCTCCGGAGCGAGGGGGAACAGGGAGGCGGGAGCAGGCTGGGCTGGTTGGTGCCCCTGCCCCGACGCAGAAGTGTCGAGGGCTGACGGAGGTGCCCGGCCCCAGGTGGATCAAAGGGAGTCCTGGGGGAACGCGGCCTCGTTCGCCGGTGACTCACGGCTGTGGGACTCCTTGTTGCAAGGCGCTGAGTCAACGGAGTCGAGGAGGGCTTGGGAGATCGCCCGCCCTCCCTCCCTCCCTCCCGGGCTGTGGCCTGGAGCTGCGGGAAGAGGCCATTTGAGTGGGAGGATTTTACTTCCCTCCCTCCAAACGTCCAGCGCCGGTCATGGCTGGAAACCTCTTATTAGATGCTGCCTTTGGGGAGAGCCAGCCCTGCGGCAAGATGGGCAGGGCCATGCAACCCCCGGGGCTTCCCCCAGACCCCCTTGCCATCAGCAGGCAGGGGTGACCTTGTCCCCACGTCCCTCAGCTGCTGATGCTCCATGAGATCCCTTCGGCTGGCTCCTCCGGTGGTCTGGGTGCCTCTGCCTGCTGGTCACCGCTGACTCAGGGCTGCACGCTGGCGCTTGGCAGTGCTGGGCGTGTGAGCCTGGATGTGCTTCCCTGCTCCTCCCAGTATCTCCGGGAGGATTGGCCGGGAATCGCAGCCAGGCTGCGCCGTAGAGGGCTGCCAGCGGGGCTCCGCACCAGGTTCTGACCGGCAGCCAGCGCTGGCTGAGGGAGGGGACTGGAGATGCGGAGCGGCAAAACTGCTCCAGAGCCTGATCTGCATGGCAGGGTGGAGCAGGGTCCTGGTGTCACCGTCGGGCTCCGCTTCCAGGCGGAGAGCCCTGGGAGCGGGAGGCCCAGGCTGCTGAGCCCCAAACCACTGCAGACCCCTGCGCTTCGGGGCTGCCATGTTGGCATGCAGTAACAGGCTGAGGGGATTTGGGTGGGTCCTGGCTCTGATTCCCAGCCTGGTCCCGGGATGCCTATGCTCCAGGTTCACAGAGGGCTCCTGGCTGTGCCACAGCCAGAAGTGCCTGCTCTGTCAGATGGGGACAAGGCTCTGAAGAGCCCCAGGGACCAGGGAGGTGGGCAGGTGGCATTGGTGCTGCCATATTTTAGGAAACACCTATTTAGTGAAACGCCCGCTCTCCCTCCGGCGCAGCCTCCCTCTTGCCAGGAGAGTGGTCCAAAGTACAGGCAAGACCTTGTACAGGGGACGGGGGGCGTTTTGTCCTGCGTGGGCTCAGTCTTGTGGAAGCTGCGGGACGTATGTGAAACCCGGGTGAGCTGCATCAGAGAGAGGTGTGCTCTCCCAGGGCTCCGTCCTTGGTCCCCTTATCTTCCCTGCCTGCGTTATCTCTGCCTAAGCCCATCTGCAAACAGGAATTCGCGTCCCGTCTCGTGCGTGCGACACGCCTGCACTGCTGCTCTGCTCCTGGCAGAGGCTGCGTATCCAGTGGCTTTGCTTAGCTGGGGGCCACAGCCCCCTGCCCTCGCCTGGCATCTCGCTTTTCCTGGCTTTTCCTGATTGCCCTGCAGTGCTGGGCTGTGTCGCACCATGGAGTGCGGTGCAAAGACCTTTCCGAAGTTATCCAGCATTACCCAGACATCCCTGGAGCTGGCTGGGGGACTGGAAAGGATGTGGGGCTGGGAATTTGGAGGAAGAAGAGTAATAAAGCCGTTTTGGTCCTGGATTGGGAGTACAGTCCGTGTCCTCTTGTAGCCTGCGGCAGGGGTGTCAGGAGAGGGCCCTGGCAGTGGCAGCTGGCTGCATCCCTGTTGCTGACTCCTGCGCTTTCGTTATGAATTTCGTAATGTTTTGGGGCTTATCTGAAGCACCAACAGTGGAGTCAGAGGAGCATGTGACAGTCCATGGGGTGGGGGGAGCTGGCTTCGTCCCTCCCCATCCAGCATGAGCGATGTGTGGTGTTGGGCAGAGCCTGGGAATTACTGGGGTTTTATCGATTCATCTTTCCCAGTCATGCAGACGCAGAGCGAATCGTGCGGGAGTTTTCGGTGTGGAAGCGTCCCTGGTGATCGGAAGGGTCTCAGGCCGAAAGTGTCACGGGGCTTTGTGCAGTGGGGTGGACTGGTCCGAACCTCTCCTGAAAAGCCATCTTCTGGCCAGCAGCGCAGCCGTGTCCCACCTGCCTCCCCTGCGTGTTTGGGGGTGCAGCAGTGAGCTCAGCTGCCGTTTGCAGCGCAGGCCGTCGGGAGCCCACGTGCCCTGCGGAGGAGATGAGCGCTGGTAGTGGTGCTTTGCAAAGTATTTACCCTGTGCTCCTCGACAGTGCTTTTCCCTGGAGGAGGATGACCTGAACTTAACGTCGCTGGATGCGGAAACCATCTTGGAGGCCGAAGAGATCCTGGGAACGATGCAGAACTATCTCGACTCCTCTGTGATCTCCATCATCGAGGACCTCTCTCTGAGCGAGGTGGGAACACACACACGGGCGTGGGAACCATAGAATGATAGAATCATTTAGGTTGGAAAAGACCCTTGGGATCATCGAGTCCAATGTGTGGGAAGTGGCAGCTGGGCTGGCTCTGGCTGTGGCATGGTGGGGGTGGCGGCAGGGTCCCCTGTGGCCGTGTCCCACCACCCTCTGAGACTGCCCCTGCCCTTGCAGCAGAGCAAGGCCTGCCTGGATGCGCAGAACGAGCTGTCCCTGCTAACTGCCATCACTGAGATCCTGGACAGCACGGACGATGAGACCCTGTCCCCCTTTGACACCATCATGGACGCAGAGCTGCTGACTTCACCTCGGGAGCGGGATAATCCCTCGGTGAGTTGTGTGACAGAGACAGCCCGATGCCAAAATGGGTGGGAAGATGCTCAGGCAGGGCTCTGCCACGTCCGGGCACAAGGGTATCCTGAGGTGGTAGGACCCTGGTCTCCAGCACCCTGGGATGGTTCCTCTGACCAGCCAGCCCTGGACACCCCCAGGGCTCTGGTGTGAGCTTGGGGGGCCATGCCTTCACCTTGGGTCTTGGTGAAGAGACAGAGATGTGGCAGAGGCTCTGGGGAGCAGCCCGTCCCCCTCTGCTCAACCAGCTGGGGCTGTGTGTGCCACGGGTGAAACAGGGCTGAGTTTCCTCCCGGGCTCTGCGGGGTGACATGCGTGGCCACTGTGGGGCTGGGGGTGGCCTGTCCCCTCTAGCAGCAGAAATCTGATGCTACCTCATCCTCTGTCTGTCTCCTCTCCAGTTTCAGAAGTTTCTCAGCTTATCCCGTCCATCACTGGAGTGCGAGAGCCCAGCCCTGGAGCAGCCCAAGGCTCTCAGGCCTCTCAGCAGCGTCTCTGTGGTTGGGAAGGTGAGCAACTGAACGGGGGAAGCTGAAGGAGATTAAGGAGTGGTGTCATGGTGGTGCTGGTGTAACTGTGTCCCTGCTGCTGCCCCCCAGCCCCTGCCTTCCCACCTGGCACAGGTGTCCTCTCTCAGAAGCAATGCTTTTGCAAGGCACCAGTGGCAGCGTGAGCCGGGACTTCCCCCGCTGGTGGGTTCTGTGGGACTGGGGATGTGTTGGATGCCCCTGTAGAGGTGGGGGCTTTCCAGCTCTGTTGCGTCTTACTGGGAGGGTCAAACATATTCCACCTTTGTGTCTGCCCGGGGGCTTTGCTGCAGAGTTGCAGCAGACCCACAGTTGGCTCTGCCCAGGGTGGCTCCGGTGAAAGACCAGGAGCTGATGATCACTTCGCTTCCCCTTCCCAGACCGACACAGACCTGGCTTGGGACCGTGCCGCACATGGCCTCGAGGACCCAGCGCTGCCGAAGAAGCAAGTCTGCAGCACCCCGAGGGTGGAGAGGAAGGTGGGCCGGCACCGGGCCCGAGAGCAGCCCCTGCCGCAGCGCAGCGATGGGGAGGAAGAGGAGGACGAAGCTGCCTTGAGCCCAGAGCGAGACAGCAGCATGGAGGCTGGGGAGTTTTGTGTGAGCAGGGCTGGGGCGGCACTAGAGGACCGCGAAGACCCCTGCATCATCAACACAGGTGACGTGTCCCTGAGTGAGCTGGTGAAGTCCATGCACCCATACTGCCTGCCCACCTTCACTGTGTGCTTGGACCCCGAGACCGAGCCTGTGGCCAAGGAGCTCCTGAGTGGTCCTGTCTTGCTGGAAATTGTGCCTGGCGAGGGGGAGAGTGTGGAGATCCCCGTGGTCCTGCAGCCCTTGGCTCCCAGCTTCCCCGACCTGCAGCCCCAACTCCTGGCAGCAGAGAGTACTGGGAAGTCAATCCCAGAGGATAGAGAGGAGCCATCAGGAGCTCCAGCCCGGCAAAACAGGACGGAGGAGGAGAAGGAGGAGAAACCACCTGGAAAGGAGCCCTCCTGCACTACTCCAGAGAGCATGTGCCCCCCAGAGAAAGCAGCACCCAGAGCCTGGAGCCCCGACAGCAGCTCCCAGCCCAGCACGGGGGCACCAGCAGGTGGTAAACGCGAGGGCTCTGAGAAGGGACGCGGCCGTGAGAGAGCAAGGAAGAGTCGGAAAAAGAAAGGAGAGGAGGACCAAAGTGAGCAGGCCAGGCCAGGCAGGGACTGTGTGGCCCACCGGCTCCGCTCAGCTGGCTCCGGGCAGCCCCCGGGCCAGCAGCCCGCCAGCCGGCGGCGGGCAGCCTGTCCCTCCACCCAGGTCTCGGACTTCCTGGCACAGCAGCTGGAGCGAGCCCGGAAGGAAGGGCAGATGGAGCTGCATGTTGAGCGGGTGCCACGGCCCCGGGGCAGGCCCCGGAGCACGACAGGGGCCTGCCTGCTTGAGAAAGGGCAACGGGAGCTGCAGAAGGAGCCGGCACCAGGAACAGTGAGCATAGCCCCAGAGAAGGCTGAGGTTGTGGTGCCTCTGGAGAAGACCGGACCAAATGTGGAGGAGCAGCCAGCAGCCACGTGTCCCAGCCCAGCAGACCAAGCTGAGTGTGAGGGAGATGCACAGCCGGCTACTGGACAGGGCGTCAGGGTCTCGGAGGCTGCCTCTCCACTCACGGAGCAAGGTGTGGGGCTGGAGCCCCCCCAGAGCCTGCCGGCAACAGAGCCAAGTGAGGGCCTGCCCAGGGAAGCCAAACCCAAGGCCCTGAGCCTGCGGGAATACCGCATCCGCATGCTGCACCGCCAGCCCAGCCCAGGCGACAGGAAGGATGGTGAGAAGCAAGCAGCCAGCAAGTGGCCCAGCATCCCCGAGCCTCCGACAGAGCTGGCAGAGATCCCCTGCCTGGTGTCGCCCGTGCGCCCTGCCACTGAGGCAGCCAGCGCTCAGAAGAGTCCGGAGAAACCAGCCAGCCCCACTGCTGTCCCTTCTCCTGCTGGCAAAGCTCCCACCGCTCTGGCTTCAGCTCCGGCAACTGCCACAGCTCCAGCCATTGCCACGGCTCCGGCACCTGCCATGGCTCCAGCACCCCCATCAACACCAATGCCTTTTGTCGCACCAAATGTGCCCCCAGCCCCTGGCGTGGCCCCCACCGGGATGCCACCAGCCTCTGCCGGTGCTTACGCCCTCTACCCACCAGTGCCTTCCTGGCCCTGTTTCAACCCGCAGCCCATGGGCTGCCATGGTTTGCCCCCACCACCCAGTGCTGGCTCCTCCAGTACTTTTCACATGGTGCCTGGCCTCCCGCCTCCAGCCATCGCCTGGCCCCCACCGACCATGCCACCCCCGCCTGCGTTTGGCCCTGGTGGCCCCTACGCCCCGGTAGGGTGGGCACCTCCGTCCTACTGGCCAGGAATCCCTATGCCACCTCCGGTGCCTCCTCCGGTGCCTCCTCTGGCGTACGGGGACCCCGGAGCGGCACTGCAGGGTGCTGCTGCCTTTCCGGCTGGTGGCCACCCCAGCACGGCCCTCCTGCACGGGCAGCCTCCTGCCACCCCTGCACTCAGCTGTCCAGAGCCACCGACCTTCCTCGCCCAGCCGTCTACTGCTCCTGCCAGCGAGATGGGGGCTGCTGGTGGCCCAGCCAGGCCAGCAACTAGCAGGGTGTCGGACCCCAGAAGGCAGGCACGGCTGGCGGGGGAGAGCTCTCTCCCCAAGACTCCTCCTGCCCCAGCCCCTGCCCAGCCCCTGGCAGCTCTATCGGCTTCTGCTGCCCAGCCCAGCAGGGTCCCTCCTGCAGCGCCAGCCCAGCACACAGCAGCCCCCCAGGCTGCCCCCGCCCAGCCTCTGGAGGAGACCCAGGCTGCAACCCCCACCCAGCTCCCAAAGGCCCCTCCAGCTGCCACCCATTGCCCTGTGGAGGTGTCCCCTGCCACTGGCCCTGTTGGGGCATCCCCTGGCACCTGCCCCACAGAGGAGATTGTAGGGCCAGGCAAGGGGTCAGAGGAGAAAGCTCTGCCGGAGCCCAAGGCAACTGCTGGGCAGGAGCCACCCAGCCAAAAATCCACCTCCCAGGCTGTGGCAGCACCACTGAAAGCGAGTCGAGAGAGCAGCCTGCCCACCAAGGCACCTGCCACACGGCCATGGAGGCACCAGCCGCTCCTCAGCCCAGCACAGCCCAGCGACAGCAGCAAGGACATTGTGCAAGCCTTCATCAGTGAGATCGGTGAGCGGGAGGGCTGTGGGGCACTGGGCTGAGCGTCGCCAGTCGGCGAGGCTGTGGTGCTGCCGGCAGCCGAGGTAGCGGCACTGGTTCCTGGCACTTCTGTGGGTGAGGGTGGCAAAGCTGCGCCCGCGGGCTTGCAGTCTCTTCCCAGCGCTCTGCCAGGACGTTGCCTCCAGTGGATGGTCTGGGCTGGCTGTGCCCAAACTGGTCCCTCCTGGGGCTGCAGAGCTGGGTGCTCCTGTCCTCACTGTGGGAGTTGTGGAGTTGCTGCAGGCTCTGCCACTGCCTCTCCCCAGCGCTCGCCCTGTCATCTGGGGAGGCTGATGCAGGGGGAGGATGGGGCTGAGGTGCATCCCCATGGTGCCGGGAGGGTTTTGGCTGACCTGACTTAATGTGCTCTCTCCCTGGCCCAGGGATCGAAGCCACCGACCTGTCCAGCCTGCTGGAGCAGTTCGAGAAGACTGAAGGTGCGGATGCGGCGTGCCATCCCCCGCGGGACTCTCTGTGCCCTGCTGGCCTCCCCGGGCTGCTTGTGTTCCTTGTGGTGGGGTGGGAGCAGGGGGGGGCGGGACAATGCTGCCTGCGGGCTGGTGTTACCCTGCCTGGGTGCTTTGTCCTGGAGGTGTCTCTGCACCAGTCTCCTTCCTGGCCTGTGAAAGTGGCTAGGGGTCCCCAGGACAGCCAAGAGGGTGGTGAAGAGCCCATGAAGGAAAGGGCATGTACAGCTTCTCTCTGTAGGGAGCAGAGTTTGGGGTGCTGTGAAGCCTCTCCCTGGCAGTGCTTGGGGTGCTATGTGTGTGTCCCTGTACGCAGGGTCTGTCCCTTGTCCTCCTGCCCCAGCCTCTCGCCACCCTCACCCACCCTCTCTCCTTTCAGCCAAGAAGGAGGAGATTCCCGTGCAGCCCCCTGAGGACAGGCGTCCGGTGGGGAGCTCTGGGTGAGTACCAAGACCTTCGCAGCCGGTGCCCCAGTGTGGAGCCTGGTAGAGGGCTGAGCCCTACCTTCAGCAGGGGCACGGGGCAGCTCTTAGTCCTGGCAGTGTCCGAACTGCACCGGGGGCTGTGTTTGCTGGCCCAGGAGGGGCTGAGCTTCTCGCTGGGTTGCGGGCAAGAGCTGGGACTGAGGGGGAAAAATAAGGGGAAGCAGTGATGGGCATGATTGGGTTGTGCAAGTTCCATCCTTGCAGCTCTCTCAGGTCCTCTCCGCTCCCAGACTGGCTGGTGGGGCAGCTCGGGTGGGGGGACTGGGCACATTCGACAAAGCTCCTTTCCACTTTTCAGGCCTGAGACCCAGCAGGACAGGAAGCCCCTGGATGGCCTGCAAGCCTCTGAGCTGGCCAACGTGGCAGGTAATGCTTGGGACGAGGCAGCGGAGCCCGCTGTGTCCTGGCAGGGGCTATTGTGGGGCTGGGGGAGACACTGGGGCTTGAGGGGAGCCGAGCCAGGAAGGACCCCAGCTAGGTGGGTTGAAGCAGGGGGCTGCTCTTTAAAGCCCTCCGGTCCTCTTGCAGGCCTCACTCCCCCAGCGACGCCCCCCCACCAGCTCTGGAAGCCATTGCCTGCTGTCTCGTTGCTGGCCAAGGCCAAGTCGCCCGGGTCCGCGTCCCAGGAAGGGCCCCAGAAAACAACCAAGCTGGTAAAAGCCAAGCCGCTGCCCCCAAGCAAGCTCCAGGGGAAGAGCCCGATACCAGCCACCACCAGCTCAGCCCCCAGCCACGTCTGCTCGGGAGACCACGACTACTGCATCCCGGGTGCGGTGCGGCCGGACAGCAATGGCGGCCCTGGCACACAGCCCCCTACTGAGGGCGGCTCCCGCTGGAACGTCAAACACCACCGGGACATCACTATCAAACCCATCTCCTCCTTAACCAAACGGACGCTGGACCAGCCCAAGTCCACCCCGCCAGCTCCCAGCACCACCATGGGGCCCAGCCAGGAGCCCCTGGGGACGGCCTGCCTAGCTCCCCTAGATTATCGGACTAGCGTCCCAAATAAGGCCACCGCCGGGTGCAGCAGCCCCCCCACCTCCGTGCTCCTGTCTCCCGCTGCATCCCCCTGCCGGGACCAGGAGGTGCGGACTCCCAGTGCCCAGCCCAGTCGTGCTGCTGCCAAGAGGTCCCTGCGCTGCTACCGGAGACCCCGGGACTCACCCAGCCCCTCTGCTGGTAGCTGGAGGGCTGGCCGGAGCCGTGCCAGCCGTTCTTTCAGCTCCAGTTCAGATGGAGCTAGTGAGTCCTCCTCTTCATCTTCATCCTCGTCCTCCCGATCCCGGTCACGGTCATTCTCCCCACCACCCAAGCGGTGGAGAAGGTAAGTGGTAGAGCATCGGTCCGCTTGCTCTATGGGCAATTGTCTGGTGGACGGTCTTCTGCGAGGGTGCCCAGACACCTCTTTATGTTGACTGTATTTGATCTTTTTGTCCTGGTGGCCCTTTTGAAGGGATGCCTGGCTCGCAGAGACTGGGGGAGCTGCACTGACACCCTGATAGTGAGTGTCTGGCTGAACCTCACATCTGGACAGGTGTGCCTGTGAGGCCACTGCTGAGCCAGGCTTCCTTACTCCTGGAACACCATGGTACGAGTTCTTGGCTGCACCTTGGCTTTTGGATGCTTTTTCTGGGGTATTATTGCAGGTGTTGGTGTTTGTGGTGTGGGACTGATGCAGCCCTGGGTGTAGAAATGAGGAGCCACAATGGAGCCCTCCAGGGAGCTGCTGGACGCAAGCAGAGAAAAACCTGTCTGGCTTGGCTGCCTCAGGAGCTCCCCATGGAGGTGGCTGCGTAGGAAAGTGGGGCGGCTTGGTCTCTGTGGGACGTGTTTCTTTTGAAGTCTTGTGCATCTGAGTGATGCACAGCCTGTCCCAGCTGGGGTGAGAGGCACTACAGCTGGCAAGGGATCCCTCATCTCCCCTTCCCTGTATGTTCAACCAACTCTGGAGACATCCCAGATCACTGGGCATGAAGGGCTTGTCCAACCAAGGCCCCTCCATCAGTGGCCAATAGGTGGAGGTGGGAGCTGGAAAGGGCACATATATAGTGCCGTGTCCCAAGGATGTGCAGCTCAGGGAGTTGCCCTGTCTGGCTTGGCTTTCCAGCAAATGCAGCTGTCCCTGTGCTGGGGAATGTCCCCATGGACTGTGCCATCCTGACCCGCTGTCCTCCAGGAGAATATGTGGCAGTACCAGTACCAGGCAGCATGCCCCATATGGGGCCTGGGTTCGCCTGTAGCGGGGACCACCTGTGGGCAGCATGTTCGGAGAGGGATGCTGCTGCTGGCTGGAGGCAGCACAGCTTGATCCCAGAGGGGTTTCAGTCATGCTGTCCTTAAGCTTTGCCTGTCCTTGCCAGAGAAGCTCTTGCGGGCAGGAGGCTGTGAGCACAGAAGCCCAGCCCTGTCCCAGTGCTATGCCATGGCCCTTGTTGTGGTTGGAGGCACGTACGGTCTCCATTTGCACGGCTGTTGAGTGCAATGTGGATGTGATGGCTCCAGAGTTATCCTGTGCACCGTGTGGGGCTCAGCACAGCAGCCCCAGCCCCCCCGGGTCCTTGCGCAGTCACAGCCATGTGCTGCATTGTTCCTCTGTGACTATTTCTTGCTCTTCAGAGGCTCTTCACCTGTTGTGAGCCTGCTCCCTTTTCACTGCAGTGTTTGGAGCCAAGTGGAGCAACGTCTCTGTAGTGTTGCCACTGCCCCAGCAAACTTGGGCAGAGGTTTCCATAGCCCAGCTTACCCTGGGGATGGGCCCTGTCTGAGTGGGGTGCTGGGTACCTCGGGGAGGACTGAGTCTTTTTCTTCTCCGGAGCCTCATGGTGCTGGGCATCTAGAGGGCTCAGCACTGAGCTGTGTCTCTCCTTTCCCCAGGTACCGCTCAAGATGTTCCCACAGCTCCTCCTCCCGCTCCAGCTGTGGGTCATGTGGCAGGTCCCGGGACAGGTCCTCATCGTCATCATCAACATCCTCCTACTCATCCAGGTCCACATCCCGCAGCCAGTCCCGCTCCCCCTCGCCCCGCAGGAGGAGTAACAGGCGGAGAAGGTGAGTGTGGCCACCCTGCAGGGGTTTGAGCTCCCCCAAGCCATCTTCCAGCCCCCTGTGTCCTGGGCAGGAGTGGACCACTCCTTCAGTATCTCCCTTGTGTCTGGGATCACTTTCTTCTGGCACCCCCATGACCCTGTAGCTCACATGTCCCGTTTCTGCCCTACCAGATACAGTTACGATGCACAGGACCACTACCAAAGGCAGAGGATCCTCCAGAAGGAACGTGCAATAGTGAGTGTTGGAGGGCTGGGAAGCTGGGGCTGAAGATTTGGGGGTCCCCAGCCCCTCCATCACTTGAGAAAGCCATGGGCTTGCAGCCTTGTGGTCAGTGTTTCTGGGAGGCTCTGGCCAGGGCATGGTGTGATGGGTGGCGATGCTGGGAGGGTGCTCTGTGCAAGGGGTCCTGCTCACTGGGAGGGCTCGGAGATGCCAACGTTGGGAGACGCTGAGTCCCCCTGTTCCCATCTCACATGACGGCGCATCCCTGCCCGCAGGAGGAGCGGCGAGTTGTGTTTATTGGCAAGATCCCCAGCAGGATGACACGGTCAGAGCTGCGGCACCGCTTCTCTGTGTTTGGGGACATTGAAGAGTGCACCCTGCACTTCCGATCTGAGGGGTAAGAGCTGCAGGGATGTGGGGCAGCCTCTTCCCAGAGATGGCTTCTCTTGGCCCCTTTCCCGTTCAAGGGGACGGTGTGGACCAAGGTGGGACAAACATACTGCGTTGCCACTGATCTCTTTCTTCTTCTTCTCTGGCTCCAGGGACAACTATGGCTTTGTCACCTACCGCTATGCCGAAGAAGCCTTTGCCGCTATTGAGAGCGGGCACAAGCTGCGGCGCCCAGATGAGCAGCCCTTCGACCTGTGCTTTGGTGGCCGCCGGCAGTTCTGCAGGAGGAACTATGCCGACTTGGGTGAGTTGTGCAGCCCCCACGTTGAGGGGTGGCACCATGGGTCCTCTCTCCTTCCCAGGAGTAGGGGTCCCCCTCCTTGGGATTGGTCACGCTTGGTTGGGCAGGGCCGTGTTCAGGGAAAGCCCTGTCCTCAGGGGAGGTTGGATGGGGGCTCCCCATCCCTCCAGCGCTGTGATGGAGGCCAGGTCTGGTCCTCCATCAGCCCAGCTCTGGGTCTGGAGGTTGGCATGTGAAGTAAGATGGGAAGGAGTTGCTGCAGGGATGGTCAGAACAGTGTCCCCATGGCTCAAGGCAGCCTCTTCCTGTGTCTTCCAGACTCAAACCGTGAGGATTTCGACCCGGCCCCCGTCAAGAGCAAGTTTGACTCCCTGGACTTCGACACGCTGCTGCGGCAGGCACAGCGCAGCCTGCGGAGGTAGCGGCAGGCGAGGCGGAGCGCCCGCCCCCACTTTTATACTCAAACACAAAAGACAAAAAAAGTATGGAGAGAGAGAGATGGGGTTTTTAAGAAAAAGAAAAAGGAAAAAAAGAAATTTGTTTTATAACCAGTATTTAAGGAGGACGGGTCATTTGCCTTTGACCGGAGGGGCCCAGGCGAGTGGCAGCCCCAGGCTTGCCCCAGCCACGTAATAAATGCGGATGCCCAAACAGTAGCGCTGCCTTGTCTCCTCCTTCCCGTGGGCTGTTCCCAGGCGTGGGCTCGGGCTGTGCCCCCTCAGGATCCTGGGGGCTCTGTGCTGGGGTCTGCCCCCATGAGAAGTAGCACAGGTTGGGGACTGGGTGCAGGAGTGGGGTGTCTGGGGAAACTGGGGCAAGACTAGGGTCGCTGAGCTGCCCTGAGGGGTCTGTGGCAGCTCCCAAATGGCCGGGCACAGGGTGAACGCCTCTTTGAGGACAGGCAGTGCAGACCCCTCTGACCGTCTCTTGGGCTCTGCTGGAGTGAGGACTCAGCACCCTATCCTTGAGGCCACCCGGTTGGGTTTTGGGGCCACCTGCACCTCCCGTGGTGGCCACAGAGGGGCAGTGCAAGATCCTCCACCGTCGCTCCCTGCTGTGGGCTGGGGTACTAGGGGCTCAAGCCCTTGGCAGGAGCACGGGCAGGGGTCTGTCCGCTTTGAGGGCAGTGTGTGCAACCACGATGGCTGCCTGTCCCCTTCAAGCCTGCTAGTTGGTTTTGCTCCAGCTCGCCAGAAGGAGAGGGATGTCTGACATCTCATCTCCGTGTGTCCCCTGAGGGAGAGGTGTTGGTGTGACTGCAGAGAGGTTACAGGCATCCGCAGCGGGCAGAGCACAGGGGGATGGTGCTTGGCAGAGGAAGGATGGACAGTGATGGGGAGGGGGTGCAGGAGGCCTGTCCAGCTCCCCGCAGTGCACTGAAGGTCATGGAGAAGGGTGATCCCAGGCAGTCCCAAGGGAGAGTGCTTGGGCCCGCTGCCGAGCATCTTCCCTGCACCTTGCCCTGAGCCAGCAGTGCCAGGGCCCTGCACCCGGCTCTCTTGCTGGCAGCTGGAGAAAAGCCCTGCCTTGGGCTGCTCCTGGGCTGGGACAAGCCTGGGGATCCCCAGCTGAGTTGGCAGTGCTGGCTCGGAACCCCAAGATGGCATTGAGAACCCCTGCTTCAGGTCTGGGACAGGCTTGGGCAGGGTGTGGTGGTGCCTGGTTGGGCCCCCTCTCGGCACACCCTGGTGTGGGGGAGCCTGGCTGGGCTCCGCAGAGCTGGAGGAGCATGGAGGGAAGGGATGGGCAGGGGATGGACCTCCCCAGGGCTCCTTGCAGTGCCTGGCATGTGAGGGGGCTGGTCAAAGTCCCTCCCAAATCCCTTCCTTGATGGAGGCAGCACCCATTCCTCTAGTAGGAGAGCAGGGAGGGGAACAGCAGCAATAAACCCAGGGCGGGGTGTCCAGCGGGTGTGACGGAGGGTGGGGGGTTCGGCCAAGCTCATGCTGCTGCTTGGATCATGGTCAGGCCTCCGAGGCCCTTTTGTGGGGGGTGTGCCTGGGGTGTGCTGCAGCAGGTTTATGGTGCGGGATTAGCACAGTGGCTGGAGCCCACTTGTGCCCTCTCTGCTCCCCTGGGTGGAGAGGGATGCTCTTGCCTGCACGCTGGGTGATTCCTGCTGCTCCGTAGCTCGGCCCAGGGAGGCCTCGAGGCTACCCCAGGTATGTGGGGTGTGGTGAGGCTGCCAGTGGGTTGAGCCCTGGGGCAAGCTCCCACCTTGTCTTCTCCTGCCTGGCACTGGACTTTGCACAGGGGAGGGTACAAGGAGGTCGCTGCCGACAAAGGTGTGAGTGGGACGGGGGGGATGCGGGTGGGGGGCTGTTAATCAGTAAAGCAGCGCTTCCCAGGGACATCAGCTTGGCAGAAAGGGTTGAAAGCTAGGGCCTGGCAGGGACTTGGGGGGTTGATGAGAGTGTCCCTTTTTGGGAGTCCATGCAAACCCCTTTTGTTGCAGCACGTACAACCCCTCTCCTGCCCAGGGCAGCTGGGCCAACCACGGTGCTGACAAGCATCTCTGTGGTCTCCAAGCAGCCACAGCAGCGCTGAGGGCGTGTGGATCCAAGCAAGAGTGTTTCAGAGACGGTGCCTGTTCATCCAGCTGCAAAAACACCCACAAGCTATGGGCTGATTCAGGTCTGAGGAAGGGCTCATGTGCCCAAGAGCTGTGCTGGTTTCTCCAACAGCTTTAGCTGGTCTGAAAGTTTCTTCACAGCCTTTCCTCGAACCTCTGCTGCAGCTGTGGAGGCGGGCGGGAGCTGGGGGTGTCACGGGGAAGCCAGAGCTTGGCATGGGGGATGTCCCCTGGCAGAACAACCCCTGGGGATGTGCTACCTCATGGAGCTGAGGTGTGTGCATTTGGGTAGCCCTGCAAGCACAGCATCACCCCAAATGCGTGTGCTGCTGGCTGCAGCGTGAACGAGGCTGAGTCCTTGAGTCCTCGCGTTCCTGGGGCTGGGCTGCACATGGTCCCCTCTCCTCACTCCTGCAGGTGAGGAAAGGCAGGGGGTGTGAAAGCATTTGTGTTGCCAAAAGAATTAACACCCTACTGTTGTGGCCTATAAATCTTTCAGGTGTTAGAGGCTGGCTTTATCCCCCATGTTACAGCTTAATGGTTTCCGTTAGCAATAACCTGGCCCTGTGTTCTGGGGTTATTGATTTAAGGTCTGTTGGGGCGGGTGTGAGAGTTGCGGAAAGGTGTTTTCCTGCCGCCCAGCCAGTGGCAAAGGCACCGTGTCAAAGAGGAGGCAGGAGAGTGGGAAGCGGTGCACAGCCAGCTCTCTGGAAGGGTGGGTGCTGGCAGGAGCTGTCTGGAGAGGATTGGGGGACAGCATCAAGGAGCAGCACTCGGAGCATGTCCTCACTCAGCCCTGCAGCCAGCAGGCACAGCTGCAGTCGCGGTGACCACAGCTGTTGTGGTAGCAGGGCAGCACGGATGCATCCCCTGAGCTCTAACACAGACAGGAGGTGCCTGCCTTTGGCTCTTGTTGGAGTTGTTTCCTGCATGGATGGCCCCTGGCTCGACAGCAGGCAGCTCTGTGTCCCTCCCCCGTGCCAGCCGGACCACCCTGCTGCACTGCAGACAGCCCAGTTTGGGAGTTTGGACCTGGAGCTCCCAACGTAGAGCCATACCTTGTCTCTTCTCTGCACGCACCAATAGGTAAGTCCTGCTGGTGGCCACATCGCTGGCCCAGATTAGTCCCCCTCGCCTTGCAGGTGCCCTTTGGAAGAGGCTGGAGTGCAGCTCTGCGGTACCCGTGGGTCTTTCCCCTGCCAGAGGCATGCCAGAGGTGAGGAGCAGAGCTGGGGCTTTGTAGGAACCCCAGCTCCTTGGGGGGTTCTCGTGTAAGTAAATCCACTTCACCCAAGGCATGTGGTGCATGGAGGACAACTAACCTTCCTCCTACAAGTCGCAGCATCCTTCGGCATCCTTTTGCTGCCTGCATGAGTGGCTCTGCCTCGAGCTGCAGCAGCACATGGCTGGGGGCTACACAGGGGGTGTTTTCTGAGAGGTCATTAAGCAGAGCTGGGGTTTTCACTCTGTTTCTCTTCAAGGCACTTTTAACCTTTCCCCTTCTGTTCCTGCTGCAGGCTCTACTCTCTTGTGGTTGTCCCTAACCCTCCTGTGCCAGGCTCTGCTATCTGTGCCCTTCTGCTGGAACAAACTCCCAAGGATCTGATGCTGATTTCACACCTTCCTCCTCCCTTTCCCTTCTCATTCCCTCTTGCATTACTATGTTCTGAATGTGATGTCCAAGCTAGAAAGCAGCTAGAAGGGCACCCAGCGTGGTCTTTCATCACGGGTAAAACATGGAAGATGAGGGGCCTGTGCTCTGTGTGTAAGCGGTTTTGGAGCCCGAGTGCAAAAGTCAGTGAGGCAGTAGGAGAGTCTGACAGGAGCACTCCTTGCACACCTCTGCCCAGGACTGGAGGCTGTACAGCTTTTTGCTCCATTGCTTTGCAGAGCTCCACATTTCCCCAGCAAAAGCAGAGCCCCTTATCCTCAGGAAAGGTTGTTCTGGGACCTTGGAGTTGGGTGCTACCAGGTGCTGAGCACCCACATTGCTATGAGGTGGGTGTGCTTTTCCACACTTCGCATGTTCACACTTAAGATCCAACTTAAGGTGTTCAGCATGCTCATCCTGAAAGCTGTCAGGGACCTCTGTGGGGAGAGGCGCCACGCACAAACCTGGCTATGCAATGCTCCTCGCTGTTTGCACCCATTCCCTTCCTTGGGACCACCAGCCCTTGACAGAGGTCCTGACCCAAAGCAGAGGCTGCTGCTGTGTCGTGAGCTGTGCCTTCCCAGCCTGGGCTCCCTGCACGGGGAGCCTCACAGGCATACCCAGCTTCAGGGTACCTGTGGAGAGGGGCCGTGGGAGTTTGGTGCTGGGATCACTGGAAATGTGGGCTCAGAAGAGCCCCAGGGAGTTGGGAGCGATGCTCATCCCTCTATGGCACGCAGAACCTGCAGGTTTGGGGCTCCCTCACCTCTCATACCTTCTCTGGTCTCTTACACATCCCTTGTCCCAAATTGCTGCCTGCATGCAAGCCCTGGAGGCCAGCCAGTGGTTGTGCATGCTCAAAATCCATGCTTGTACGGCTGAGAGTCTGGGTTAATTCCCATGTTCCCCCTTACAGCTGCTTTTGCAGTCATCATATGTACTTGTGTTCACATTGGGCAGTCCTCCAGGGTCACCCCGTAGTCAAGTGTCCTGCAGTTGTGAGTAAAGGTGCAATGAATGTTCTGCTGGTGCCTCTAAACCGGACACCTCCTCCACTGTCCCCACAAATCAGGCGCTGCAAATGCTTCCTGACTCCTCTCGGCAAAAAAGCTGCAGCTGTAAGATGCCACAGGAAGCAAGCAGGGAGATTAAGGGACCATCAGGTCTGCAACCTGGCGATGGCAGAGAATTTGTGGAGAAGAATTACATAGGACCTAGAAAATAGATGTGAACTTGGAGAAGTGCAAAAAAAAAAAGCCCAAAGCAAAACAAAAAAACAATCCCAGAAAACCCCAAAGCCATACAAAAAAAATACAACCACAATTTTTCTATCAGTCCCGGAAAAATCCCTCCTGACCCTAATCTGGCAATAGCGTTAAGCCTAATGTGTGAGCAGACCTCTGGGACTGTAATGCTGGGAGCACCAATGCATGATGCCCAGAGCTTGTCTTTAGTGCTCTGGAAGAAGGAAAACCTCAGTACCTTCAGAAGGGAAACTGTTTATTCCTCATCTTCACAGTGACCATCAGAAACCTGGAAGCCGGGGGCTGAAGCAGCACCTCCTCCAAACAGCCTTATTGCTGCTGACTCCTTGGCCAGCCAGGAGTTAAACTGACCATCTCTAGGGCTCCTCCCTTTAGAAGTTTCCAGAGGGAGTTCTGTCAAACTGTACATTAAATTGACCTGAGTTTCTCTGTCCCATTACCCTTCTTGAAAGGCTGGTCCTGAACTTCATTCCTGGCAGGGCTAGAAACTCTCTAATTCACCATCTAAACTTATTCATTATTTTGTGCCATTATTGTATGTCTTAAAGATTTTCTTAACATTTTCTTATTTACAATTTTCTTTCAGTGGTTCTTCAGAAATACATTTGTCCCCTCTCAGCCTCTGTCTGGCTAGAACAAGCCAAACTCTTCTAGTAGATCTTCATCAGCTGGTGCTTGTTTGTCTCAGTATCCAAATAGTTTTTCCTCTGTGCAGTGGAAATTTATCCTTCCTGGATGCAGAGCTACAAGGGTATTCTGGAAGAAGTCTCACAATGCCTTGCGCAACGGCAATAATGTTTCTGTCTCTGCTAAAAATAACTTGTCTGATGCATCCTAGCATCATGCCATTCCTTTTTCACAGAAGCATCACGCTGCTGCTTCACATTCATCCTTCAGTGCAGTAAGGTCTTTTTATGCCTTCAGTGCCTCCATTTCATAACTTTATAGCAAATGTCCTTACTGCCGGTCCCCAAGTGTCTAAATTTGCCTTTTCTGCTGTTCTATTTCACCCTACTTCCCCTACCCGTTGACAAGGTCAAGGTCTCCTTCTTTCCCTATGAGGAACTACTTCCCTCAGCACTTGCAATCCCTCCCAACCCTGTGCTGCCTCTGCATTTTGGGAGCTCGCACTTGGCTCTTCTGAAAGTACCAATGGATTTACTAACCTGAATTTATCCCCAAGATACATGGTTAATATCCTTCCTACAGCCTGGTCACACTTGTTTTTGATGCAGCTTGGGCAGTCTCTCCTGTATCTCCTTGCCACCCTTGGGACTCATCTTCACCTTTCGCAGCAGTTTCTCCTGGTTCGTAGTGCATTGTCCTTAACTCTGAATTGAGTGCCTTAGTCTGAGAAACTGGCAGCCTCACCTAAGTAGAATTTCTATTGCCCCCTTCCTGCTTCATTAGGTATCTCATCACTCCCTGTGTTCCCCTAATCACCTTTCCTGAAACCGAGTAAAACCTGCTTTGGGGTTTTGACCACGGCTGGCTCATGTCTCCCCTTCCCCCAGCCCTCTCCTTGCAGGCTCTGCCTACCTTGGGACTCTGCTCCTCCCTGCAGGTCTGTTGCTGGACCGATAGAGCAATCTCACTGTTCACTAAAACCATGTCTGAAATAATGTGGTGGTTTACGTTGCAATGAATCCATAAGGAAATTTCCTTTCTGTCTTGCCAGAGGATGCCTGAGCACTGCTATTCTGGTGCTGTTTATTGCCTGGCATTCACCGGGAAATTAAAGGCTCCTGTAATTGCACAATTTCTACTCTTTATTCTTCTTGTAGCCTTAGAGACGGCACAGGTTATACTCAAGGCTGCATCTGGTGCCAGCCCCTAAGAATACCTGTGCAGGGCCCTTTTTACCACCCTTTCTCACACCTCCTGAGGACATGTCTTACCCACATCATCCCCTTCTATGTCCTCACAATGACCTGGTTTACTCGCAGTCCCAGCCAGCTTCCAAGCATGCTTATCTCTGCGGCTTCATTCCAGGCGGCACGCTCTGCCTCTGCTGAGCATCCCAACAGGCACTGGGGTGCACCGTCCTCTGGCTCATCGTGTTGCCAGCTTGCCAAGATTCTGGCTTGCCTGATGTGGCTGCAGCAAAAAGCAGAACTTGGGGAGAAGCCCACAAAATCGGTGACCACAGGCTGGCGCAAAATCTTAGAAGGAGAAGAGCTTGTACCGGGAATGGAAGAGGGAGATAAAGGACATGGTGTTTCTAGTTTAACCTCAGAAGATTCTGGTTAGGTGACAACCGAGCCCTAAGAGATAACACTGCTAGGACAAATGGATTTAACACCTCCCAGCTTCATTCAAGGGAGACCCACAAGTACATGCTAAGCAAGGTGAATTGAGTGTGGTTAGAAGGCTCAGTCAATGGGTAAGCTACAAGGTTGTGAAATTCTGTACAATATCAATATTGTGTATGAGCTCTGTTCCCAGGTGAACTGGTGAGTATTGAAAACTGCATCTTTAAACAGCTTATTTTTAGAGGCAGAAAGCATGCAGAGAAGCAGAGAAAATACACTTTCTCTGTTACCTAGAGACAGTTGGAACTTGTCCCTAAATAAAGAAGCTCTTCTTCAAGCACCTGGGGGCAAAGGGATTCCCAATTACCACTTGTTCACTAGAGAAATGGTGCACAGGCTTAGAAAAAGGAAGTTGAACAGCTCTAGCTATGCAACCCAGCAGCAGGCATGCTTGACAGCAGGACTCGAATGGCCTGATAAGGCTAACGACCAAGACGGCTATGGTCCATCAAAGGTCTCGTGCAGCACACAGGGGACATTTACGGTGCTGTGCAATGAAGATGTGCGGCCTGGGCAATGTCTGTGTGTAGCACCTCAGGGCACACAGAGTCCAGCATAGGGGCCTTAGAACTTCCAAGACCTGGGGTTGCACTTAGCATGTAGGCAAAGTACTTAATTGGTTAAAAAAAAAAAAATCACATTAAGTGTATAACAGAAAATTTGTGGAAATACGTGGTACAATGCATGAGGCACTAGTTCAGACTATGCTTGGGATTTTATAGGCTTTGAAGTCTGGCTATTGGATGGTTAGATTCCCACTTCGGTCCATTACCACCAGTGGACAAGACTGTGGGTGGTACCTACAATCTCATGTGAGTGAAGAGACCTGCAGGATGTATCTGGTCGTGAATTGTAGCTGCTGCTGGAGGAAGATGAATAAGTCAGAGTCCTCCGGATGCTGCTGGAGGCGGACTCCAGAGAAGGCAATGCTATTAATGGCCTGGATAAAAGGAATAGGTCACAGCAGGACAGGATCTCTGGAGTGCCAATAGCAGCCAACACCACTTACTGCTATGGACAGCTGTTCTCCTAATCCCCATCTCTATCAACATCTCTAAACATCTCCATGTGAGAGCAAGGTTGGTGAAGCAGTAACCCCTCCCAGAACCACGAGCTGGGCTCAGTTTTGTCTTTGTTGCCTCTCGCTCGTGGTGCTTTGACTAGTGGCTAATTCCTCAGACCTCGGTGCTTCCCATTTGACTATTCACTTCAGAGTCATCTATTAACGAAATGTCTGTAAATTAACAGGGACTGAAATCCGGTCTGAAACCATCAGTCACCACCTTATTTCAGCAGTATTTTCTTCAGCCTGTTAGAAGCCACATAATGGAGTGTGACAATTACGAGGCTGGACCCAAACTTCAGTCGAAATTAGATGTATACGCATTCCTGTTAAACTGCAGCTGCCTGGGAGGCAGTGTGGGATACTCAATACCTAGGGAAAAAATGTTTGGATGTGCACAACTGTGTGTGGTGACAGTAGCCTCCAGTCAAGGTCATTGTTCTTGACTGTTCTTCCCTTAAAGCTTGCTCTTGGGCCCCGAGTCCCTGTAGGCTTCTTCCTACTGTGTAAAACATGTTTTTATTAGTAATCTTCATGCTTTTTAGCAAGCTGCTGCTCAAAAACTATTTTGGCTGGCCTAAAAGTGTTGGGTTGTTTTTTTGATTGGTTTTTGTTTTGTTTTGGTTTTGTTTTGTTTTCTTTTATTTAACTTGGCAGAATTTGGGATTTTCTATACTTCTTTGGCCATAACTTATACTTTTTGAAGGATGTCTTTTTACTTCTAAATGTCATCTTTGCTCAGCTGTTTAACTGTGCTAGACTTGGAGATTTTTTTTTTTTTGGTTAGCATATTTTGAGTGATGGCATATTTAAAGGTTTAAATACAGGGTCTCAATGTCATTGCAAGCATTTTGTCCTTTCGTCAACAACTTTAAAATTCTTCTTAATTACTCTCCTGACTTTTATACTTATTCCCTTTTGAAGGAGAATATACTCATCTCCCTTTTAAGTAACATTGCACTTCAGTGTGCATTTTTTTGTTGCTTTTTCCTCTCCTGTAGTAATATTGGATTTGAGCATGTTGTGTTTGTTACGACAAAGTGACTGTTCACTATTACATTTCAAACTGCCTCCTGTGTACTACTCATGACTAAATCAAGAGTTCCTCCTCCACTTGGCTCCTCTGAGTGGTCATTCTAAGAACTATTCGTTTATCAGGGCTAAAAATACAGTCTTTGCATCATTCTTTGAAATGGCATCTACCTTGTTTATATGGGGGTAATAAACATCTCCCATTATCGTTTTGTTTTCTCCCCTGACAACCTCTTAAAGTCCTCCAGCTGTTTTTCATTCCACTATCCTAATCAGGTGGTCAATAGTATATGCTCAGTATTACTTATACACATGACAATACATAATGGTTCTCAGGTAGTTTAAACAACATCGCCAGCTTTTTTTTTTTTTTCTTTTTTTCCTTCCCCCCCCGCCCCCCGACCCCTTCTTTCTGGAAGCTGGATGAATAGTGTGCTAGTAGCCTGAATCATTTTCTGTGGCTTCACATCTTGAGCTGCTGCTCTGGCAATCATCTTCCTACTGAAATGAGACAAGACCTTACATTGCCTTGGGTTTTTTGTTGTTGCTTTTTTAAAATAAAATTCACATGCTCAGTGTCTAGCTCTGGGCTTTGCTCCATGAAAACGTCTTTCTCCACCAGCTCCTTTTTCAGTTTGCTGGATGTACTGAATTTGTAACTGAAAAGAAAACTTTTATCACCTTGGAGAAGGGCAGAGATATTTTCCAGCTGCATGTGTTCTCCTCATCTTCTGTAATGCCAAGAAGCATTTTATGATTGTTGCTGGTTAAGGTCAGCTTACCATGTGTAAAGACATTCATCTTTTTATACCCATATGGGGTTCTTGCCAGGGTGATGGGTATGGCAGTCATTCCCTAATTTCCTCAATCTCTATTGAGAAACTGGCACTACATTTGCCACTTTTTGCTTCTTGATTACCACAGCCAGCTTAAGCAGAACGTTGTGCGCTGCATCAAATAATTCAGTGCTTTCATATCCGAAAGGCTTTAAAGTTCTTGGGCAAGTGCTATCACAATTAGTCATTTGTCACTGAGTCCCCAGCACCTCCTTCATGCCTTCGCAGTGACCACAAACACATCTAGCATCAAGTCTAGTTTTGAACATGGCTGTGGGTGTAGGTAATGCAATGTCTGAAGCCATTCTTGAGCACTGCCTTTATTGTTGTAGTGTATCGGGTTTGGGGCTCTTTCATGAGCAACTTTAAGTTCTCAAACTCTTTGCATCCTTCATTTTGGGGACACTGTGCCTGCCGGGTTGTTGGTGTGGAAAGCTTGTAAGGTGCAACTGCCTGTTCCCCTTGCTTCTCTCCTAGGATGCACCAAGCCTTCCTCTGGGCTACCCGCACATTTGGTTGAGTTAACGTTTTGTTTCTCACTTCTGTGGCGTTCGTGGTTTTGGCCAAGCTCCTAAATGAACTGACACACGCAAGACCGTGTTGTCTGCTAATTACCCTGCTAAGAGCTTCAGAACTATATGGATATTGCCACCATTCTTGCAAATTTGACTGAATCAGACCAAAGTTGATTAAGTTCCTGCAAATTCCCTGCAGTGGCACAGACAAAAGATAGCTGACCTTCTCCTCTTGAGTGGGGGGAAAAGCAGAACCCAGTAGTTATCTGTTTCTTTAGCAGCAAAATGGCTCATCCATCACACACGTGTGTGACCAGCTGTGTTGCCTCGTGTGAATGTAAATGTCATGCAGATGAGATATGCTTAGTATGTGCAAGGGACAGTGGCACTGGAGCAAAGCACGCAGAACTGAACCAAGTCTGCTTTTCTCTGGATCATGGTGGGTGCCAGACGCAGCCCCAGCAACAGCCTAAGGAAAAAATAGCTTGCAATCCCATGCTTCGCTTTGCTAAGAGCAGTTGCAAAACCCTGTGGACACATCCTGGATGGAAAAAAGTTCCGTGTTGCATTCATCAGCAACTCTCATCTTGAGGGTTTTGTATGTATGTATTTGGATTTGCAGGGCATCTGTGTGTAAATGAAAGGCTTTACCTATTACCTCCAATTTACCTATTACCTCCTATTACCTACAATACCCTCATTCTTGATTTTTTTGTTTGTTTTTAAACCCATCCTGAGACTTTTGAAGGTATGGCATTATATACATTTAGCCTCTGATAAAGACAAAAGAACTATCTCAAGTTGTATTTTCTGCAGACAGCTGGGCTCTTCCAGCTCTGTCCTGGTTTCAGGTGAATGTTTCCTCATCCCCTTGAAACAGTTACAAGTTGACCTAATGTTCACCTTGCTGCATGCGCCCTTCCTTTTATTACAAAGGTGATCTTTTCTAGTCCATTTATTCAACCCTCCAGCTTTCCTGTTGCTTTAATGGGGATAAACTCCCTGCTGTAAACCCCAGATTATTCCTGTCCACTTTCCAAATCTATTGCTTTCTATTTACATTAATATTACAATTACTGGCAACACATTGTCTTGTGAAATCCATCCTAAACATAATGAATATCTCTCTTGCTTTCAAGCTGATAGTCTGTCCATCTCTAGTGAAGCTGCTATTGGACGTGGTAATAAAACTCTCTGGAAAAGGGACCTAATTGCTGCCCTCTTCCTCCGTCCTGTGCACGTTTCATAGTGGTTTGAAGACTACTGCCCAGCAGCCTGAATCACGATGTTTCCCTTCCCACTATCTGTGGATCATGGCGTTTGTTCCTCTGTGCTGTCCTCAACTTGACAGCCTCTCGTCTGCCAGCCTCATCTCTTGCAGGATGTGCAGTGTCCACAGTATCAAAATATGGCCCACAAGCTTTGCTTGGATGGAGTGACTTTTGCTGCACAGCAAATGGTGAATTCCTTGTCGAAAGTTAATGTTGTGTCTCTTCCCATTGACTTGGGTAGACTTTCCAAACTGCAGTGTTGTCTCCTTGGCCTGTGATCAGTCGTGGTGTCCTCTATGACATCGCTTTCTTTTTCTTAATTCCAGGGGGGGGAAAAAAAGTCTGCCTTGTTGGGTTCTATTTTGGTGTAGGATGGAGTACACACATTTGTGTGAACTCGTCCCTGCAATGGACCCGGGACAAGCATTTGGTCTTGGCTTGCATTATTTTAACTTTATAATCCAAAGTTTGCTGCAGGGAATAATCCTGTCCTGGCGAGAAAACTGAGAAGATAATATCTCTCTCTTGTTGCTATAAATCATTTAACAAAAGCAATATATTGGGATTAAGCCACACGCCTCAGAAGAAGGGATGTTTCTCCTTAACCTTCGTTGAGGTCTCATTTGTTGCTCTACTTGATGGGACGTAGTCTGCATTTGGTCCCATTTGGCTGGGGGCTCCTCAGAGGACTGGGTCGCTTTCTTCTTCGTTCAAAAGCTCACAGTGTGCAGATAGAAGTAGAATTTGTGTGATACACTAAATATACTTTGCTGATGACTGGCAGAGGGTTACAAAATTGAAATTGTGCCCTTTTTCTCACTTGTCTTTGTTTGTACTTGTGATTCAATGTTGCCTTCATGAGACTGCGGTAACTTTGTATTTCCACCGGGCAGCTTTCTTTCTCACCTTTCCCTGCTTTCCACACCATCTTTCCACACCATGTCTCCACAGCAGGAGCTCTGCCTCATCTGGGCTCTCCCTCCAGCATGTGAGGTGCTATCCTAGGGCAGCATCCCAGCCTCCTTACCTGGGGCCCACAGCGAAGGCTGGCTGAACCCAGGGAAGCTGCAACACGTCCACGTGCTCTTTTGTACCCTGTCTCTGAGGGGACCCATTGCTGACCTCTAGGTTTTGCATGCACTTGGCAGTGGGCTGCTGCCTGTAGCATATCTACAGAAAAGCGTTTTGCTGGCCTATCCACTTAAGGAAAAGGATAGTCCAAGGCTGCCTCTGCAAGTCCTGCTTCACTGCAGCTGGCCCATTTTGTTCAGGTATCTGCCGTGCTGGTGGAGATGGTGCAACTTTCAGAATGATGTTGCTGTGAGCACCACCCATGTGGAAACGGGTCCCTTGCAAATCAGCAATTTACAGTCCATCCCCTTCTCCCATTTCTGTGTATTCAGACTGCAGGACCAGAGAGGCAGGCTGTTTAGGGTGTGTGTGTGTGTGGGTGCTTCCACTAAATTCGTAAAGGCCATGAGATTTGATAGGGCCATTTTTTATTCCTCCTACTTCCCTGCCTCTGGCATCTCTGGGGCCATAACGGTACTGGGTGTGGCGCAAGACCGAGTGAGAAGACAGGTTTCTGCTCTAATGTCTTTCTGAAAATTTTCTGTTCCTATGGCAAAACGGATGTTGGAGAGACTTGCTGTAGAATCTGCCTTGAAAGTCTTACCTCTGAGATGCCAGGCTCTGCTTGGTGTTAAGTGAAATTGTCTGCAGCTCATTAACATCAAAGCATTTTCTCCACTGGTCTGGGCAGCTCAGTAGTAACCAGCAGATGAACCAGAGGACAGCTATGCTCTCCACTACGCTTTGCCTGCAAACAATTAACATCAAAGGGGAGCCACTGTGAAACAGGGGGAAAACAACGCTCCCGCTGCAGTGAGTCTCATGGCTGGTGGGGAAGCCGGGGGGAGGCCGAAGCTCTGTCCCACCTAGAAACTTTGTGCTGAGACGTTTGCAGGAGTGAGTAGAGGAAAGGCTGCTGGGGCCTGCTGAGGGTGTTGGCCAAGAAAATGGGGGATCCACTTTGATTTGAACAAAACTGTTTGATGGTATTGGTGGCAGCATGGTGCAAGCCCTAGTGTACCAGAACCAATCCAGCCTAATTCTGGGATCAAGTCAGATCTACTGTTGCCTTGGTATGTTGGTGATTGCTCACTTAGCTGTCGCTCTTCATGGGTCTCCTGAGGCCAGTCCCACTGTTCTTTACACCCTTCTCCATCCCTCCAAACACAAAACTTTTGACTAGCGATTCCAGATGTTGCTGCCCTTTAAGTGGACCTTGACCCTCTATTTGCCCTTTGCCACGCAAAGCCCGTGGAATTAAACCATTTTTTAGATTACAGGACCATTCCCTTGCTCTAGCTCTCAAGCACTTTCTCCTGCTTTGTGTACTGGATCCTCTGGTTCATGCTTGCCTCATCCTCTTCCTCTCTGCTTTTGCAGTGGGTAAGAAATACAAATTGTTGGTATTCATCGTTCTAACTGTCTGTGATTAGACCTGGGGGGGGCAGCAGGGTTTGGAAAATGAATTAATTCTCATACATGTCCCAGTCAGAGATCAGAAGCTTTTTGGCAGGCGCTGCACCAGCACAGAACAGAAACGTGGGGCTGTCTCAAAGAGTTTGCTATCTAAACATCAGTCTAGGAACAGAGGATTGCAAAAAAGAAACACCAAAACTGGAACTCTCTACTAATAACTGCTGGGGGTCAAGATTAGAGATAATATAACCACAGCGAGATGTGCCAGCCAGTGCACGCTTCCTTCCTGCTAGCTCTGCTGTGGGAGTGCTAGCTTCCAGCAAGAGGGCAAGTGATAGAGCTGCAGGACACAAGCAGAACAGTTAAAGCCACCGAATCAAAGTTGTAGGATGTGTCTTTTGGGCAAGGTACTTTCTCCAGAGGGCAGGCGCGCTTTGTAGAAAAGCATACTTAATTCTGTTCAACAAAAGTATATTCAAAACCGATCAGGTGCACTGAAGGATAGCTAATACCATCTGGGCAATAGTTGAACTGCCACAGGAGGACGAACCATGGAAATTTATCTTGTCCACCGTAGAAAAAGGAGGGGCGCATGGAGACTCTGCGCAGAATTGTGTTGGGGGAAGACCGAGTAGAAAAGATCCTTAAAAGAGCACTTCAGCACTGCCTGTGTGTTAGAGTATTGGGGATTGCAGGCTGCTGGTATGTTAGGAGCGCATCTGCAGCCACTAGGGAAGGGAAATTTGGGGGAAGCCTCCTGAAAGTAGTTTGTAGTAGCAAGGCACAAAACTTGCTTTGAAATGGAGATCGATAAACTTAGGACCGGCATCATATGACCCAGTTGCTTGCCACAGCAGGGATGTGAACTGGGTGCAGAAGAAACAAGCAGATAGTAACAGCTTGATGACCGATAGCCACACTGCTGGCAAGCTCATACCTGAGAAGTTTATTTTGTAGGCATGGGAGCAAGAGGAGAATCTTGCAAGGAAGGCTCTCGTGAAGACCACAGTGTGCAGGCAGTACTCCTGGAGTATCTGGACTGATAAGATGCCAGGTCAGCAATCATTAGCCTCTCTAGCAGCTTGTCCACCTGCTGTTCTAGCTACCATCCGGACTGCAGACAGAAGTTCCCTGCTGGAGTCTAGAGCATTCATGTTACAGTCCTTTTGTTTAGATCTTCTGCCTCTCAGGGAGGCAGTACTTCTGTGGTTAGTACAGTGCCTAACTGACTTTTGAACTGGCTCGAGCAAGAGGCATGTCTGGACTTTGAATGGAAGGTTCCGTGCTGCCAAAACAAGGACTCTGGAAATGAAGACACGTAGACTCCCATGGCCCATCACACTGAAAAAGGGGTGGAATGAAGACCAAGATATCACCAATAACTGCAGCTAAGGGGATTATTCCTGAGCAGAGGTGCCCAAAAGACTTCCCTACTGTTCGTAGCAGGAAAATTCTCCAAAGTTGTGCTTTCTGTTCCTTCTTTCCACCACTAATGACTTTCAAACCAGGATTGGCTTTCCCTGGTCACTAAACCAGGCTGCTTCACTCGTGAAAACAAGCTTTGCATTGCCTTCTTCACAAGGAAGCTGCATCTTGAAACAGGGTTCTTGCCTCTTGCTACTCTGGTTACTGTCTGCTCTGGGAAGTTCCACCTCCTACCTCTGAATTTCTCCACGAGCGTATTAAAAGCCAATTAATAATCTGTCCTTATGCTACCATTGGGCTTCAGATATGTCTGTCCCTTCCTTGAAATTTGCACCTCCCTGGTATACTTGCAGAGCAATCACACTTTGGTTTTGCTTTCCTTTTGCTGGACTAGCCAAACCCAGCTGTCCTGGTCTCCTTTTGTAGGACAGGCTCATTGTTCTGCCTACATGCACCGAGAGCCTACTCTGTGCCCCTTGAAGTTCCTTTTGAACAGGAGAGCTGGCGTATTGCAGCCACGACTGCACTGGTTATGTGCACAGTGGCGTAAACTCTTCTCTATCTCCGCAGGAACTATCTTATCTGGGACATTCCCCTGTCACATCTGCATACAGACAGCTTTGACCTCTCCGCCTTTCAAACTCACTAGTCGTGTGCGGCTTGGTAAGGTGAGGGTATTGGCACTGGTGGTTAGGGTGGGGGAATAAAGGCCACTACTCCTGTGTTTTGTCTCTGTTCTTGCTGCAGGGTTTGAGGTAAGACATTTCACCTTTGCCAGCTCATCCCCTGAGCTTGCAGAAAGCGGGTGCTGATGTTTTCCTCCTGCAGGAGCCCCAGGTGCTACCACTCATGTCCATTGCCTGTCACCACGCTCACCGCTTGCCATCAGAAATGGTGTTTTTGCAGCATCAGCCCCCTCACAATGTCTGAGCTCATGCTGGAGGGAGGTCTTTGATCTTGTGGTGTAAGGCTGAAGGGCAAAGGGACACAGCTAAACCACAGGAGGCAGTTGTGTCAGGGAGCCATCACTGCGGGATCAGTAGGCCTCTGCCATTGCAGCAGGGGTCTTTCCATTTCATCATGGCCACCACTAGACCTGGTGTTTTTAACTACAGCAGGAGCAGAGGAGGAGATTTCAACTCTTCCTGACAGAAAACTATATGGCCCCCTCAGGGGTGGGACGTCCCCTCAGGGGCAGTGACCCCTTTGGGGGACAGTGACCCCTCTGTGGTGGGGGGTTCCCTCAGGGGACAGTGATCCCTCATGAGTGGGGATGTCCCCTCAGGGACAGTGACCTCTCTGGGCTGTGACTTCTCCTCAGCAGAGGGACGGCCACTCAGGGGATGGTGATCCCTCAGGGGTGTGATGTCCCCTTGGAGTGGGATGTCACCTCAGGGGACAATGACCCCTCAGGGGTGAGATGTCCCCTTGGGGTGGGATGGCTGCTGAGGGGTGGGATGTCCCCTCAGGGTACAGTGACCTTTCTGGAGTGGGGTGTTCCCTGAGGGACTGTCCCTCAGGGGTGGGATGTCCTCTCATGGGAGTGTGACCCGTCTGGGGCGGGATCTTCCCTGAGGGACAGTCACCGAGGGGTGGTACAGCTCCTGAGGGGATGGTGATCTCTCAGGGGTGCGATGTCTCCTGAGGGGACAGTGACCTTTCTGGGGCGGGATGTTCCCTGAGGGACTGTCGCTCAGGGGTGGGATGTCTCCTCAGGGGACGGTGACCCCCGGAGCAGTAACTTCCCCTCAGCCACAGCGACCCCTCACGGGCGGGATGTTCCCTCAGGCGGTTACAGCGCCCCCCAGCGGGCGGGCGCGGCGCCGCCGCACGTGCGGGCAGGTGGTGGAGGCGGCAGGGTGGGCGCATGCGCGCGGCGGGGCGTGGCGGGGGGGCGTGGCGCGGCGCGAGCCAGCGGCGCCTGCGTGGCGCGGGCCGACGGCGGGTGGGCGTGGCGCGGCGCGGCGCGCGCGGCCCTTCCTTCCCGTCCCTGCCCCCCTGGCCGTGCCCGCCGCCGCCCCCACCCCCCACCCCCGCCCGCCGCCCAGAAGATGGCGAGCCCGTGCGGGCGGCAGCAGTGCTCCATCGAGAGGCGCGGCGTCCGCCACCAGCTCGATTCGTGGCGACACAAGCTCATTCACTGTGTAGGTGAGGGAAGGCGGCGCGGCGGGGAGGCCGGGCCGGGCCCCGCGGCGGCGGTGTGGCGGCGGGGGGGGGAGGCTCCGCTGAGGCAGCGGCGGCGGCGCGGGGTTGGGGGGGGGAAGCCCGCCGTGAGGCGAGCGGCGCCGCGGCCTGCGGGCCCGCCCCCCCACCAGCCACCGTGAGGCGAGCGGCGCCGGGCCGGGCCCCGCCCTTCGCCGGGGAGGGCGCCGGGAGGAGGGGGGGTCCTGCCCTGCCCTTTTGTGCGGCCCCTGTCAGCGCCGCGCCCGCTCCTCCCCACCCGGCCCGGCCCGGCCCGGCCCGGCCGCGGCCCCTTCAAACTTGTTTACGGCCCGCCTGTCACTGCCCATCTGCCATCGCCGGGGGAGACGAGCGCGGCCCGCCTGCCCCCGGCCCGCCGCCGTGAGGCGAGGGAGGGAGGGAGGGATGGAGGCCGTGGAGCCGGCGGCGGCGCGCCCGCCCCGGCGGGGGGAGGCTCGGGAGGATGGCGGCGGGGTGTGTGTGTGTGTGGGGGGAACGCGGTGGCGGGGCCGGCGGAAAGTTGTGAATCGGGGTGCCGGATTGACGGCGTGAGGCCGGAGCGGGGCGGCGGGGGTTAAAAGGATGTGTGATTGCTTTTCTCTTCTTCCCCCTCACTCCCCTTTTTTTTTTCTTTTTTTTTTTTTTTTTTCCCTCCTCCTCTCTCTTGTACGCGTTTGTTGTTATGCAGGCTCCTTGCAATCGAATATTTGGGGGTTTTCAAAAAGAGGTCCCCGATGCCCTTTCATCTTGAGTAACTTTCTCCATTCAAAATACACATTTTTTTGCCCTTTTCTCTTTTCCTAGCGAGAAATCGACACCTTTTCTATGGGTCCCAAAATGCACATTAATGCCAGCTCTAGGCCAGGAATTCGGTGGGTGTCTGCAAAGATAGTAAAATAGGTTTGACAACAGTAGACTGTGAACTTCCACAGTAATCTTAAAAATCTCTAACCAGAACACTGGTATGTGTCTCCTTGTTTGGCCTCCTGCTTTTAATTGAGCACAAATCCTCATTTTATTTTTAAATATGCAAATATGGCCATAATCTGCCAGTGACTGCTCAGCGTAGGTAATCTGTAATAACATTCACAGATTCACTTTAGTTCCTTGTGTGCAGAGTTAAACCTCTTATTGTCAGTTAGCTCAGCATCCTAGTTCATTATCAGGGATTTGAAACACCATTTTTGGTTACACCAGGAGTTGTAACTGCTGCTGTATATATTTTTGGCTTCATCTAAATGTTTAAATTTCTGTAATATGAAAGCGTGTGCTAGATGCTTGTTAACTCCAGATTAATACGAGCAATTAACTTGTTTTAAGCAGAAAGCGATTCGAGGGTGATGCATTGCTGAGAAACTCAGGCTTTATATGAAAGTGCTGGGTTTTTCTTTCCAACCAACTATTGATGTTTCTAGATCTAGTTTATGTGGGGTTTATTTTGATTCTAGCTTTGCTATGTTAGGAGCATGTTTTTGGCTTCCACCTCTGCTTGAACTGGGTTTATTTTATTCCTATCTCCTTCTCTCATCTCCCCTTACCTTGGCTGCTGGGGATCACCTGTTCTAGTCCTTTCTAAACTCCCTATGTGCAGCATGTCATCTTGTCTTCCTCTCGGTCCCTGCTGCTTTGCCATTGGGTCCTTCAGTTCTCCAGTGGAGCTGTCCTGCTGCTTGGAGTTTAATGATAGCTGTGTGGGGTAAATTGGGCGGGGGGGGAACAAGAAAGAAAAGAAAAATAAAAGGACAGTTTCAAAGCTGCTGTTGTCTTGTGTTGGGGTGAAATGCAAGAATTGTATCTGTTCATTATGCTTCTCTTCGGGAAAATCTTGGGTAG
This sequence comes from Rissa tridactyla, assembly GCF_028500815.1. NCBI lineage: Eukaryota > Metazoa > Chordata > Aves > Charadriiformes > Laridae > Rissa > Rissa tridactyla. The sequence goes on along the minus strand of NC_071471.1, from coordinate 57,717,319 downwards.
CTAGAGAAGTTTGTGTTATCTACAGACTCAAGGGAAACAGTACGTTATTAAAGTTCTTAGCAACCGTAAGTGCTAAAACTTAAAACAAACACCACCACCCCCTGCCACCCCCATTTATACACACCCTATTCCACTTCCCTAAAGCCATGTAAATTGCCACCTCCTGGAGAAGTTGCTTTCTCCTCTGTCCTTTCTATATCTCTTCCTCATGCCTAAATTTGATCTATGTTTTGTTCCTCCAAAAGATTTCCCTCTGTGAAAGTCCCTCTGTGTGTATTTAACAAAAGATATTTTGAACACTGTTAAGCGCAGCGTTGACTGGGATTTTTTGGAGGTAAAGTACAAAACCATTTTTTAAAAAAAGTCCAAAGTGTAACAGTGCTGTGTGAGTTTTATCTTGATGGCACTGTGTCATAAATAGTTTCAACCTCAAATTGATCGACTTTATGAGATCTCGGGACCTGCCCTGTTCCTAGTATGAATCTTGCATAAATTGTTGGGTCATATAAATGTGTTAATTGTTACCTCTTTTGGTTTTGATATTTTTTCATAGAATTATAAAAGGCTTATTGCGCTCGCCCGGGATGTCCAGTGGAAATTATGCTGTGGTCTTGACCCCTTGCCCCAAATGCATCTCTGTTGTCTTTTTAAGTGAGTTTTGACAATGTTCCTTGAGATTTGGAACTTGATCTGTTAAATGATGTAACTTTGTTTCACCTTGGCCATTTGTAGAAGTCTTTAAAAATTTGTTCCTGTAATAAATACTGATAGATAAATATGGGGAAGCAAAGTATGGGAAAAACCTTCTTTTTACTTCAGAAATACCCATTCATATTTAGTTCTGAAAGTAAATCTGAGGTGCGTGGGATTCTCTGTGTTAGCATCATTCCCTGAAGTCATTCTAATACCACACAGTGTTGTAGTCAGAAAAAATAAAGCCTGTGGCTTGAACTAGTGCATTTGGCAATAAATATGGCTTAAGTAATTCACTTTCCCCTCTTGTTTCTTGCTTCTGCAATAGTCTGCTCTGTTGGACTGTGGGTTCATGACAGTCTGTCAAACTAAGCTTGTGCTCTCAAGGGGAGCAGAAACACAGGAGGACTGAAGGACCACCTTTGCCCAGAGGGAGCCAATTCAGGGGAGCTATGCTAGCAGGAAACATCATTTTTTTGGATGGAGGAGAATAATTTTCTGCTAGCGTAGCTTCCTGAACGGGCTCACTCTTGGGTCAAGCAAATACCAGTGGTAGCACAAGGAAGAGGGTGAGAATGCATAGCTGGTGGGAAGGAAAGAGTGAGAATGCAGTAGCAGAGATTCAGATCATCTTGAACTGTCACAGAGTTGCACCTTGGGTTGTGCCGGCACAGCTTTTTGTGGGAGGTAGCTCAGGGAACTGATCTGGCTTAAAGCTTCCTTCCTTGTCATGCATTTCAAACCCCTTTTTTGGGGGGAGGGAGGTGGTGTGGCTGGTGGGGGACAAGACCCAAACAGTGCTGTTGATGCAGCGATGCAATTGAGGGCGCAGCATGCTGTGGCCTGGAGGTGGGGAGAAGGGATGTCTAAGCTCTCTTTTCAGTGAGATGCTTTGGGCTGTGGAACCACATCGTAGGAGGGTACCCGGGAGCAGTGTGCGGTGTCTTGATGCCTGGTAGGACTTTGATTCTAGAGACACGATACGCCAAATCATAACTATTGGATGCTAACATATGTGTTCTTTATACCAATCTTGAGTGTTAGCGTCTTTCTCAGTGGCCAAAAGCAGATACCTATAGACAAATGTATGTGGTGATTTTTTTTTTCTTTTTTTTCCTTCTCTTTTTTGCCTCTCTCCCAGCCTCCAGTCACTTGTGGTTCAGGCACTTGCTGAATTGAAAAGGTTGATGAGATCAGATCAGCTAAGGAGCAGGGAGTTTGAGGGAGGAGAGACCCATGGATCCCTGAAACCCTCCTGACACCTTTTATGCAGGCAGTAATAGCATTGCAACGCTGTGTGGTTAGTGATAGTTTGAGGTGGTCGCATGCATTTCTGCTAGCTGGCGATGCTTGGCCCTTTGTTAAATATTAGCTGTACTCTTAGAGACTCCCTGACTGAATTACAGCCTGTGTTAGGGGGGTGGGGGCAGGGAGGGAATGTATTAGTTCTCTTCAGCACTGATCCTAGGTTTGGGAGCAAAATGATGATTTAAAGGGAAAACCTGTAACATTCATGTAAGATTTCCAGTCATCTTGAGCTCTGTCAGCGTTTCACTGAGATGCTGCTTAGCTGTTGATTTAAGCTGTCAAAATAAGCTGAAGTAATTAACCTTTTTTTCTTTTTTTTCTTTTTTTTTTTTGCCAGTGAAATACTGCAACCTAAGTACCTGATCTGTTTCTGTGTACTAATTTGTTGAATAGTGGTGGTCTTCCATAACCGTAGATAATTAGGACTAAAGTGTGGATCCTGTGGAAGAAATATGATACATCAGGAAGTACTAGAAGCTAGTATTAATCAAGAGAAGGTGCATAACAGTTGAATAATTCTGAAATCTTTATTACATTTTCTTATCTTGATTATTGCTTGGGTATAGTTCCAGCCTGTATATGATATGAATTAGCTGCTGCTTCCAAACAGTTAGCCATGTTATCTCATTGTTTTGGAAGCAGGCTTGAGTTTCCAAGTGTTTAACGTCGTTCTAGTTCAAAGGGCAGATTGTATTTCTTTGTTCCAAAATGAGAAAGCTTATTATAGCCCTGAAGTTGATGAAAAATAGTAATAAAAAGCAAGTTAAAGTAAGTGCTAAAGTAAAAGTTTAAATGTAAGGCTATTCTAAACTGGTGTCTGTTATAGATATGCCCCCAGCCATGTCCACAGCAAATGTGCAGGTGGTACTATTTGCCTTATTTCAACCTGCATGTACTGTAGATGCAGCTTGCAGCTTTTTTTATTAATATAAATCCATTGTACTATACTTTACAGTGTAGTAG